>NC_080590.1:14422500-15047500 GCF_029962835.1 Magnolia sinica | reverse complement strand
CTTTGAAGCCACGAGTGGGCTTGACTTTTAAATCAAGATCTTGATACTTGGTAAGACTCTGCTCTTAATACACAGGCACATAAAAATTACACACATGGAATTCAAATCATTGAAAATGAACTGTCCAAATGATGGGTCTCATTTTAGATGTATCATTCCATTGATTATCTGACTATCAGATAGTTGTAAATGCATTGGATGGTTAAAATTGAAAAAAGTAGCCAATAGTCCTATTTCAATAGACAAGCGTTTCCATGTCAGACGTTTGGGCCAACGTGATTATGGGACCGTGACTTAAAAGAGTTAGCAGCCTCCGCAGTTAACATACCCTATCGGTTTAATTTTAGTTAATCCATGCCACGTGTATAATTTTTGAATGTCTGAGTATGAAGTAGTCACACTGACAGAGTATCAAATAACTTCCCGATTTTGAAAGTGGGAAGATATGATAATGTCTCTCAGGTCTGCAGCGTTGAACCTGGTACCACTGTATCCGAGTGACCTCCATCATTCATTGCCTACTAACCCAAAATTTTCACTGATCAACAATCCTAACCGTCCGATAAATAAGCTTTAGTTCCCTCTTCTGGTGTCCATTTGTATGGAAGATCAAAGGCTTGGATCATACAAATAGTGTGACCGAAGGTCCATTGCCCAATCACTACTGGTCCTGGTGAATGAACAGTTCTGATCTCATCATAGAAACTACCGGGTGCTGAACACTAGTATCTCTGTATATTAAACACTGAGTGTTGGTAGTGGAGCACACGTCCAGCTTTTGGGATAAATGTAACTACCTCCCTTCTAGTTTGGATTATTAGAAGGGCCTCCCTATTGCCGGAGAAGTTTGAAAAATCTGCATCAAATGACAAAAATACACTTATCTTAGTAATTTTCTTTTTGGCTGCCAGTGGGGCCAAGGTTATGTATAAATGGTATCTAACCCGTCTAGCAAGGTCCCTCTCCGTAAATTTGGAAGATCAGGTTCATCTAATCATCAGGTGGGCCACAAACACCCAAAAACCTTCATATTTACACCATGGCCACAAAATGGTTGGATGAGCCTAATATTTGAGGTTTTCTATTTTGATAGTGGAATTACCATCTGCTGGATGACATACACGCACCATGGCAGGCTCACACATCTCCCACTAATCATGGTTTTTAGACCAAGACTACTCAATCTAGTTCTATACAGGAGTGCACACGGTTTAGTTCGATCCCGTTCCAAGGTCAATTCGGAACTGAATCATTCCTAATGGTTGCAAGAAAATTGGAACTAGAACAGGACAGTTTGCACCCTAGAATCAAATCAGAACTGGACCATAAAAATTAGCTCAATTCTGATTTTATTCTTCAGTTTTGGGCTTTTTATAATCCAGCCCAATTATATATATATATATATATATAATCCAGTCCATGTCCATTCATGTTGTGATCCATTTGATGAATGGTCTAGATATTACACCTCTTGAGAGAGATGAGAATAGATGCTAGGCGGCATAAGTTGCTTGAGAGATTAGTGTTTTTTTTTTTAAATTACTTTTTATGTTTATTTTTTAAAAAATATTTATTGATTGGATGGTTCGGTTCCAAGTTCGGATGCAAGTTCGGTTCGACGGTCCAGTTCCAAGTTTGGTTCTATGTTCACGGTCCGGTTGGATTCTATGAAATCTCAAATTGAGAACCGAACCGAACTAACCAGTTCTTTGATTTTCAGAATTAGAACCGAACCAAACCGTGCGGTTTGGTAGGTTCCGGTCCGGTTTACCAATTCTACTAGTTCCATGTGCACCTCGAGTTCTATATCATGAGTCACCTGACACAGGACCAAACGGTTTAAATAGATTTGCCAAGTCTTCTAACCACAGCTCCATGTGACTGTGTGGGAGAATCTACAATGAATTTGTAAATTTTAGAGGAGGTATTTTCAATAATCCAAGCCAGAAGGGAGTTTACAACTTCTAGAATTCAAAGGGAGGTGTTTACAATTATCTCATCTGAGATTCCTTATCATTCATTACCTAGCTAATGTTGTCAATTGGTGAGGTCAAAACAACGGACCGGTCCAACCTGGAACTGGGTTTCGTCGACGGTTCAGATCCAATCGGTGGTCCTGGGTTTTATTTAGAATGGGATCGGACTTCTACAGTCCTAGAAAAAGAGGGCTTTATGGGTTCGACCCATTTAAAGGTCGGCCGGGCCAAACCTTGATACAAGTCCCGGATCCGACTAATAAACTGGATGGGTCCACAACGACCCTGATCAACAAATGAACGGTTTGGATCTTATATATGTGTTGCTGACAGGTAGAATTTGAGACAATATATGTGTTGCTGATAGGTAGAATTTGGATCTTGTATGGTGCATTGAACTTAAGTTGGATGTCTTGAACAACGGTTCAAGATCCGGAGAACTCATTGGGTTGGTACAAAATCTCACTGCTCGAGATATCATAACTATCCAATCTCGGATGATTTGATTTATGCCATCAGCGCATAATAGTCCAATTCAGAGAAAAGCCCATCTATTATACAAACGTATCACATGGAATGGTAATAGACCAAAATAGGTTCATTGATCAACGGCTCAGATTCAGCCTCCATTTATTTTAAGAATGTGTAAATACGTAATGAAAAGCAAATCTCCGTAGCATACGTTGCTGACCTCGTGATTCTCACATTGCGGTAGAGGCCACCAATGTGAAATCACGAAGGCCAACATCATGCAGGTGGTCCACCTGAAATGCACCCATCTTGTGGAATATTAAACTCTCTCGTTACCACATCACCAACCCTCAAAAACCCACATGGATTGGTCAGTTATTAGTTGACCCAGATAAAATATCTACATAAAAATAAAATATTTTATCTTTTTCTATTAAAAATCTACATATAACTATCATGTTCTTTTTTTTTTCCTCTTTTCTTTTTTAATAATTCTTTTCCAGTATGTGATATTGTGACATGTCGATTGTAATGGCAACGCAGCCCCAAAAGACATACCGTAGAAGATAGGTCCAGTCATGGATTTTTCCAATTGCTGTGGTTTTAAAACATTGGTAGAAGAAGAATGAATATGAACTAAATGGACAGTTCAATGTTATGGTTCAAAACTGCGGATGCCTGACTCGACTAGACTCGATTCCTAGCTGGTCCAGGTTAGCACATAGACGTTTTAATAATTGCATTAGATGTTATAGAGATTTCTATCATAAAATTCCTTGAAAGTTTAAATTTTATGAAAAAAGGCCTCCAAGAAATTAAAATAGTATGGTGCCTTTCATGGGCTGAAATTAGAAATTGGCTTTCATTTGTATTTTCTTTAAAAATCAATAAAGTCAAGAATTATGAGACTCAAGTAGTATGTGTATGACATTCAACCTGTTTAATAAATAAGACCTATAAAGAAGATTTGATAAATTAAAATTCCGGTGGATTCAACCAGAGAGTGGGCCACATCATTGAAGAAAAAAAAAATAACACTATCCAAAAACATTGAAATTCACATGTAGCCCATCAAATGATTTGATCAACCATATTTTTAATTTGAGTGATCATCATGGTGGGGTACATATGTTGAACGGGTTGAATGTCATACACATATCACGCGGGTACTATAATTCTCAACTTTATTAACCTTTATTTTTTAACTAAAAGCAGGAATAATTTAATAATTTCAGTCACCATCACTATCTTATAAATTCACTCCTTGAAGCATTATTTAGTAAAAATGAAAATTCAACAGAATTTTTCAGCAAAATCCCAAAGTTATACAACTTGTTGACAAAGCAAATAAAAATAACTTAAATGAAGTTGTGGTGTTTGATGCGCCCCTACGTTGGCCGGCCTATAGCTAACCCTATATTTTTTTTTTTCTCAATCATACGTTATAATAATATTGCATTGACCTAATTAATTAATATTTTAATCTCACACTTAGACAGAGATTCCTTATGGTTGATGGCATCTATGTTGAGGGAAAGTAAACCAAGGTGCATGAACGCATGCATGATTCAAACCCACAAAAGATGGCATCGTTGAATTCTAAGAGATGATTCGGTGCAAGTCAGGTCACTTGTGTCACTTAGGGCATCCAATTCCATTTGTACCCTTCAATGTTCAGTTCATAGTCTCATGCATGGCCCACATCTGATTGATCGTATCCACGAATACTGGCGAGAGTTGGTGATCCGGGCCTTTTTGGGTTCGCACCACAGTGCGGACATGGGTGGAACTTTCACAAGATCCAAACCGTCCATCATGTTCACAAAGAACCCAAAATCTTGATGATCCAAAACTCAGGTAGGCCACACTATATGAAACTATTAAGATAGGATAACCATAGTTAGTTTTGTGTAGGGCTCACCTAGGTGTTTATATGCCATCCCATCCATTCATCTAAAAGGATTACTAAAAAACCTAGCATTTAAAACTCAGGTGGGTCATACCATGTGAATTGGAGGTTTTTGTATAATTTTAAATTGAGTGTTGAATTAGCCTTATTTTTTGGATCAACCCTATATAAGGGTAGTTTACCTTAAAGATGGTGTGGATTTCATGCTCTTAAACCCTAGAAAGTTACCTCCAATAGACACTTATGCAACCGCATTGCAAACATTTTCCCTACATGAACACTAGAGATAGAGAGTAGTCACAAATAACAATAATAATAATAATAATAATTAATTAATTAATTAAAAGAAAACATACGGTAGTAAAGCACCACTCAAAGCCAGTTACTCAATACACTGTCTTTACTATATAGTTATTCATTTACATGCATTATCAACCACCTAACACAAAGCAATCTTTCCTTTATAGACTTAGCTCAAGCCCCTAAGACAAAGCAATCTTTTCTTTATAGGCTTAGCTAGGAGTCTTTAACTTTCAACTCAAAATATCTGCTCTAACTAAATTCCTAACTAAGCTAGTGCTACGCATGTAACTGTCAATATCCTAATGCTACTGCAAAGGGAATGCACTTAAAAATTACTTAGGGTTTTTCTTCAACTAAACCCGCACGAATCACCAAACCACAAAGATAACTTCCCAATGCAATGATTCTACGATTGACCAAGATTTCAATATCTCCTCAAAATGACAAATGAGCCTGATTTCATTAATCCTAGTTCATCTCCACATGGCAACAACATGTACTCATATGGTCCGCTTTCAGATCCTAATCCCAAGTTCCTTGTTGGTGGATCTACCAAAAACTAAACGGAAAAAGGTAAAAAAAAAAAAAAAAAAAAAAAAAAAGATTTATTGATTTGTCATTTCTCAATTGCATAAAATAAATTCGAGGGTTTTGTCCTAAAAAATCATGGATAGTCAAACATGTATTTTATGGGGCTTATAATACGAAATT
Organism: Magnolia sinica; assembly: GCF_029962835.1. Classification (NCBI taxonomy): domain Eukaryota; kingdom Viridiplantae; phylum Streptophyta; class Magnoliopsida; order Magnoliales; family Magnoliaceae; genus Magnolia; species Magnolia sinica. The sequence goes on along the minus strand of NC_080590.1, from coordinate 15,042,130 downwards.
CAGCAATGATACTTGTAATGTGAGCTTGGCCGATTTTGCCTAACAGTATTCATTTGTAAGAAGAATCCACAGTTAGCTTTCAACATTGGAGTCCTGTCAGTTTCAAGTGCCGGCAGATATAAGGCGTGTTGGAAGCTTACAAATTGTTGACTGGCGTTAGGCATTTTTTAAAAATCTAGAACTAATATTTTAAGTAGAAAGATTCCCAAATTTAGTTAATTTGATTGGCCAATTGTTTGTAGTTGACTGTATTTGTATTAGTGGTTCATCGGCGTGTTGTTGTCGACAATGGTGGGCCACATTGCAATCACTGCAGTCCAATTGAAAACCGGTGGTTTATTAGTCAAAGGAGATTACAAAAGCCCTAAGGCTTCCCAACAAAATAATGTCTTTTCTTTTATAACTAAATCGAATTCGATAACAAAATGCGTTTAACATTAACCACATGGAAGTCATGACTAACAACGGCGCCTTTGTTTTTAGTTAAATGAAGTGATTTTACAATGAAATAGGATTTCACCAAATAATGCCAACATGAAACTATATTCTAGGGTGGTGTTGGTGTGGTGATGTTGGGAGGTACATGATGAGGTCGATCATCATCTTCCTCAGGGGATATCTACTCCAAATTCAAGGAGCTCTATGTAATTCTTTGAGAGCTTCCTCGAATCCACGCGGGGTAAAAGTATAAATAATTTATAATAAATTCGTAATGAATTGATTGATGATAAATAAATAAAAAAACTAAATTACATCATTTTAAATAATGCTCAAACTTAGGACAGATTTTTTTACTCAAATCTGTACACCTAGTTCCTTTCTGGCACTGTAAACGGGCTGGGCCGACCCGCTTCTGTTGGGCCTTATCTGACAGTATGACTTGGGCTTGATATCAGGCCTGGACCTAGGCCCAGTACAATGAATTAGGATTGGGCTCGTGCTTAGGGGTTGGAATGGTAGGCTCATAGCATGGCCTGGTTCTGGCTTGTGATTGTAAGCCCCTAAAGGTCTTGGGCTGGGATTTGGGCTTCTGATGGTTGGGCCATATTGCAGTTCTCGTAAAATGCACAAGTCATCCTGCTTACGTTCTATGCCTGTGGCCAGAAGCGTTTACAACACCTGTAGGGCCCACCAATTTGTATATGTAAATCCACTCTGTCCATCAGGTGAGAACCTTTTTTCAACTGCAAATACATAAGATCAGACTGATATAAAACTCCAATGGACCACACCAATGGGAACAGTATAGAATTCTTCATAAAACCTCTTAGTTCATGTGGTGCGGCCCGCCTGAATTTTTCATCGGGCTGATATTTTAATCTTCACTTCAACCCACCTGATTAATGGGCTTGACAGATGTGGCGTGACCCTCGTAAGTTGTGGATTTGGCTTTTCATTTCCTTTGTTTGCCCCCGGGCCTTCAATGCAGGATATAACCTGTTCAACATTGCGGATGTTACATATACAACATGGTGGGCCCCACAGAGGATTCTGGTCTGTATACAAGTCCATGGAATGGGCTTTGAAGTATAATTTTTTAATTGGGCCAAGTATCCAACCCAGGAAGGGGCTATTACAGTGGGCCTTCAAAATATAGGCCAAGACACTACAACTCATGGGGCTGTAGTAGACTCACCCATAGCAAACCCACGGTCCTATATTACTGGCTCGGGCCCAACCTGCATCGGGCCTGTGATCCAATTGCTAACCAGCTGTTGCTGCCTACTATCGTTCTATATTTTCACACCATTGCTTTCAGTTCATATATATGAAGAGAAATTCTACATGAACGGTTTGGATCATCACCTGATTGGGCAGAAGGGTTTAGCAGATTGAACGAACCTCATTTGTTTTGCAGTGTATCGCAGCTGAGAAGTGAAATCGTATCTTTTAAGCCATAAGATCTAAACAATGTGGCCCACCTGATGGAAAGCTATAATTAGTAAGGTTCTTCACGCATGTAGCCTTATAAAAATTCAGGTTCTCTTATTTTACTCTTACATAAAAGATAATATAGATGTATGGAAAATCTGCTAATTTCACACCCACGTTACAGTCCTACCCATCCACACACAAGTACTGTCACCAATATGAAATCTGAATTCTCAATCAAGTGAATTACACTACTAAGATATTCTAACCTAAAAATCAATACATTTCACACATCATAGCATTACAAACCAACTTGATGGACGTAGAAAATTATTCTAACCGTCAATTTACATTTTACGTCATGGCCAACTTAAGAATAAGGTCGTGAATTTTGAAGCAAAAGATCTAGCATCATTCTTATCAGGATGGAAAGCTTGAATCTTCCACACGTGTTCCACTGTTCCATATTGGCATGTGTTCGTATATGTGAATAGCAGCACTCGATCATGTGTGGTGTTAGGTATTATTGTTTTATGTAAATCTAATCTAGTTAGAATCTAATTAGTTAGAGCAGGCAGCTTGAGTTGCAAGTTAAAAGAGCCCTACCTATATTTATTAAAGAAAAGATTGCTTTCTCTCAAGTGCTTGCTATGAACCTACAACTCTTATGAGAGAGTTTGATATGTGTAGTTTGTTTTTAATTGAATTTATTTTTTGAGCATTCTCTTGGCTTTATCTATATCTTTTTCACTTCATCTATCTGCTTTTTATTATTAGCAGCAGGATATTTTTCTCCGATGTGTGCACAAGTATAAATAAGTATACGAATATTCGTATCCGCAGCCTTTGTTTTTTAACATGTACCATTTTTTATACCTACATGTCGGAGAATAAGGATTAAGGATATGTATCAAAATTAGAAATGTGGATGTCAATTCCATTAGATACTCTGGCAGGTTTGATGGATGATAAGTAGGTAGATAGAAATTACTAAGAAATTGCATACGTGGCATATAAATAATTCAAACCAAACCATCCAAATTGTGTACCATTTTTAGATATATTATAAACCAAAAATTACTCTTATTTTATTATTTAAAAGTTGAGTTGTTGGATATTTATTGGATGATTAACCAATGGTCTGATTAAAAAACAAGTGTCCGCAAATCGAAGATTAAGATTGTTCAACTAATCTGATTTTTATTACTGTAACTTAGCAACAATGGGTTTTACAATTTAGTAGGGTTAAAATGAGTTGACATACGCCACATGTGTCATATCTGAGTGCATGCATATCAAGCCTCATTTACAGCCAGAGTATCAAATAACTCCCAAAGCCATTTTATAAAACATACCATGGAGTTTACTTATAAATAAGTAGATTATTATAGCGTAAAGTTGCTTTAGAAAAAGTAAACGAAGTGGAGAGTTTTAAGAAGCTAGTTCCTTTTTGTGCAAGAGCATTTTACTTTACTTTTTTTTCATCTACTTTCCGTACTGCAGATTTATTTTATTTTTCCCCTGCCTTTGTGGGAAAAGGATTCGTTGATAGATGAATATGATCCCTTTTCTTGATTAATACGAGATCTTCTTACACGTGGCTTGTGTGATCATTAGCCTTATCCTGATACAGATGAATCATAGACCCCAAAATCATGCCATTTGGGTTTCTTTATTCTGCAGGAATTGGGATAGGCTCGTTTTCAATTCTTACAGCTGAGGTCCATGGTTCGGTGATCAGACCATTGGTGTGTTGCATCCCACAATGGATGGAACATGGCTTCAAACTCTACTAGATTGGAAGATTCCAGCGGCCAGTTTTAGAAGTCTTTTAAGTTGAATGTGGACCGTCGTTGCATATGTCTTCTTGAGTAATCACAAGTTGAAAGGCTAAGATTTTGATATCAAGGAGAAGTTGGGGACACAGTCCATGTACGAGAACGCAACAGCCAGATGGTTCGAACCATGGTTTCCACTTTCCTGAATTGAAAAACCGGGATATATCATCCAAAGAGGCCACGAGGTGGCTTTTATCTTTGGTTTGGTAATCCGAACCGTTGATACGATGGACCTTACCTTGGATGGCCATGCATTTTTTTTAATAAAAAATAAAAAATAAAAAAAAACGGAATTAAAATATGCCATACGTTGAATATTGGTCATTTTTCAATTAGGCGCGACTCCCTCCCCATTTTCTTCCTCAACCGTCTAACTGTTGGACCATCTTTTCGAGGTTTGAATCTATCTATAATGGATAATTTTGGCACATGAGCCATCCACTGCAGGATCCATCACATGAGTAGTTTGGATGACTGAAGCTCGAGTCCCACTCAGAACCTCAGATGCATGGGTAATGGGTTGAGCTTGGGCTAGAAATGAGGCCCATTAAAAAATAAAGGCCTACGGCTACAATCGGTTCGTAGTAGGACCTGCCCTTTCAGCTTGCCAATGGGGGTGCCCAACCTGGTAACTACAATTTGTATATGTGTTATGTAGGGCAGCGGTCCAATGGTATGATTGCCATAAACCATACGGTGGTATTGGCTAGACGTGGGTCCATGTGATATGTCCACACCATATCAAAACCAAAACAGTAGGAGGGAACGCCCACACTAAAATTTAACTGAAACACACTTTGAGCCTTAAAAACAGCTGATTGTTGGTCTGACCTTTCATCTGGCCTAGATGAAGGGTCTGAACGGACTGGATTCCATATATACAACATGGTAGGGCCCCACTAGTCAACAGTAAGCATTCCCTCTCATCATGTTGGCCCAGCTGAGTTTTGAATGGGGCTGATTTTTGGGGGCTAAGGAGGTTTTTTTATTTTTTTATTTTTTAGGTGAAGCATCTGATGGACAGGATTTCGAGAACACGTTTGGGTTGGGCGTTTATGTTGTTTTTAATCGTGGGAGGGTTAAGCAGAGTCACGAAAGTCGGGCCTCACTGAATTGTAATAGCAATTTCGTTTGGAGTGTTGGGAGCATGGATTAGAAATCGATTTCGATGTATCGCATTGTTCCCAGCCCATGAGGCGGTTTCAACCCAACACTGGCGATATGGTTCATTGGTGATACGGGCACGTATCTAGGACAAGTATGGTAGTATTGGGTGTTACTATAAAGCTGCAAAGGGATGAATGAAAAGAGCTGTTTGTACCAAAATCTAAGCAGAATATCAATGGTGTGGTCACACGGTACGTTTGATATATTTATGGCATGTATCAATTATATGAAGAATATGTTATATCTTTGAGAAGCTTTGGTGTTTTAGTTATGCCTGGATTACGACGAGCAATTATTTTAGACGTTCAATAAAGGCAAAACCACAATAATGAGAAGTAACTACTTTTTTTCCAAAATTTTTTTTAAAAAAAAAAAAAAAAACCAACAAAATCCAAGAACAACTCAATTAACAATCCTCACCGCTCATCAGCCATGGGACTATGGGATGCTTCTTCAGTGGGAGTAGTCTAATAGAAGTCCATCCCTACATATACACGGTACTAACTCCATGAATAATTGTAATTTTCTTCCATTTGCTTATGCAGGTCAGATATAAAGGAAGATCTTAGATTTAGGAACCATTTGCCTACGTTCATACATTGAGTTGACCAAAATTGTAATTCTCAACACTAGTTTTACCTCACTCGCTAACATATTGTCCAAATAAACACCCTCTTATTCTCAATTAGGTTGGTAATTCCATTCTAAAGGTAAATATTACTTATTTTCGCAAATCCATCTTTTACTTTTACTCCGGTGGTAGACTCTTAGGAGTTTCAACAACCGGTTGAGGGTTCGAGTACCCACAGGTGGTGAAATCCCACCATGGCGTGAGTGTGTGGTGGTGTGTGTACCAAAAAAAAAGAAAAAAAATCCATCTACGTTAATTTTCAATTAACCATATAATTGTTGTACTTTCAAAAATATTGAATTTTCAAAGCAAAAAAGAATTTATTGGAGGAAAAGCCCTAACCTCCACCAATCACTTGATACTATGCGTACTTGACCGTTGGTTGAATACACGATCAGTCAAAATACAACCGAACATCACTCTATCTCAATGCCAAGAATCGGTAGTCACAGCTTGAATCAAATCTAATTGATTTGGCACACCGAGAAACTTCTCACATGTCTCGTGTGGCTTAATTGGAAACCCCCGTAAACACTTCTTCTATTTAAAGATTACTTGACACGTATGGGGTGATAGAAACATATGTACTCTAGCAAGTTATGAGAGTCAATACTCATGCAGCCAACCCATGTACACTTGGATCAGTGTGTATCGATCCAAACAGTGCAAATTAGGCCTTACCCATAGATGGAGAACAAAAGCAAAATCAAATTGATATTGATCTCCAATCTCTTATTAATGGATATTTATTTCTTGAATGTGGACCATGTTAACTATCCACAAAGTGGGTCATGGGAATGTATTTTTTATAACAATTTGGAACATGACCGATAAAACTGAGGGGACACTTTAAATTGAGGAGCATGTGTGCCACATATATAGTGGCTGCACAGGGATAGCCGTATGCTTCGTTGACTTAGCACACCGTGGAGTCACCTTTCAGGACTAGGATGGAGTACTGCCTTTGCTAGTATGAACTAAGCAAAAATATTATATGACGTGCTTTGAATGGATGGCAGGTTACTGTTAAAATTAGACTACGTACTCTGTCAAGTTCAATACAAATAGAGATAGTACTTAAGCCCACCTTTTCCCCGATACACATGGCAATGAAGGCTATTTACCCATGTAGTTGTCCCTATTAATGAAAACAGGTCCCAAAGAGGGATTGGTGGAATGATCCTAGCCATTGGATTAGTGTCTTAGAGAAAAGATGTACGGTACAAAGCAAAAAACGTTAATGGGTTAACATCTACCCAAGGAAAATTCCGAAGATGCACGGTAAGTGTTGTCTCTCTTATAAGGAAAATGATATGTAGACCATGTAGTACTATAATAGGATACTGCACGAACGATAGTACTCTACGGAATCTTCAAAGCACTTCTAAGAAAAGAATTCTCGGTCTTGTTTCATGTCCCCCATACAAGATGTTGTTCATGCATGTTGGATCGCCCAATACAATATAAGTTGGGACAAAAACCGGGATGGCCCAATAATCAAGTAGGCTACACTGTTGAATGTTGAAATCAACCGACAGTTAATGGTTCGACTGTTGGTGTAGGTTTAGCCCACCAAATAAGCAAATCGGTCCAATATTTGCCCTGGATAATCTCTATTATGTAGTCCAACTTCTACATGTCTTGGGTTTTATGCACAAATGACAAACGGCAGGAAAGAAATCAGGGTATCAGTTGTCTTGAAACATAAAGATTGTTTATAACATGGGGTACAAGAATCCCCTTCAACCTGTCATGGAATTACTGCGTGTGCAGTAAAAAGTAAGAAAAGATTTCATTAGGCGAAATGCCATTTTTACCCATTTCAATCTATTTTTTGACATGCACGCATGTAGGCATCAATATCATATGCTTCATTATTGGTCTTGATCATAGATACACGTATTTTAATTCAATTTCTTTACAAGGACAAAGGTATACATACATGCGTACTTACACATATTTAAGAGAAATAGTATTATGAGGTTTACCTCATGGGAACTGTTCATGAGGTCAAGTTCTATGAGCCCCACCATGGAGCGTGATGGACACCTAAACAATGCATTTTGTAGGTCTCCTTTAGCACATTGGATGTGTCAAAAGCCAGTTATATCTGAAAGCCGGGTGTCCCGTACCATTTGAAATCATGAGAAGCCATGCCTAGAATACATAAAATCACTTGGTGTAGCCCACCTAAGTTTTGGAATAGAGTAAATTTTGGTGGGACTCCTCATCCAAGTGAGATACATAATGAATATACCATATGTCTAAACCACATCTCTAAGTCTTCTATATAATGAGCAAGGCGTCAATGGATAGACATTCATCCACTCTTAATTATTTAAAGGAATTGATGTCCCTCACACATCATGTTGAGGCTGACGAAGCTCGACCTCATGGGAAGCTTCCCATGACGTTCCCTTGAGATCAACCTTAGAGGTGGGCATGATCCAACTCGACTCGTCGGATTCAATTCGATTGAACCAGTCAGATCGGATCCGACCTGAACCGAAAGCGAGGGTCGAATCGGATCAAGTAAACCTACTCAGATCCGATGCCAAACTGAGTCGAGTTTGGGTCATATAGCAACTTGATCTGATCCGATCGAGAATTCGATCCAGTCCAATTTAATTTGATTCAGACCGGAATCGAGTAGTATAAAATCAGATTTTACGTTTTTAAAACTTTACTATTCTTTTACTCGAGCCCTAACCCTACCGGACTCGACGCCGCCAAATAAACCTTTGTGGCGTGTAACAATTGCAATCATACTAGCCTTCCCATACTGTTGGTTGAAGCACAACTAGTGAACAGGGCCTAGCATGGTGCGGTACTGCAGCCTAAGCCGACTTCCTCTCCTTCCCTCATTCTCTCTCCTCCTTTCTCTCCCAATTTTCCTTTTCTTCTCATTTCTCTCATTCTTTCTCTTTCGATTTCCCTCTTATTTCCTTTGTAGCACCGGAGTCTTCAGCTCGGCTTGACTCAGCCCAATGCGAATCAACCGGACAAACTCAACTTGATCTGACCTAATTTCCCTAACTGAGTCGAACTCGGTTCAGGTCAGGACAGCAATGAATCGGTTCGGATCGAGTCAGCCTTGCTGGACTTGGTCTCGAATTAGATTGTGTTCGGGTAAGGTACTTGCAAAAACCGAGTCGAGTCAAGTTGGACCTAATCCAGTCTGACTCAACTCAATGCCCACCTCTAATCAACGTCGTGGCTCTCTCTCTCTCTCTCTCTCTCTCTCTCTCTCTCTCTCTCTCTCTTATATATATATATGAGACAGAGAGAGAGAGAGGTTCAACAGGTTGAACCCCCGCCGTGAGGAATATCTTATGCAAAAGTCAGTCACGTCTACTCAATAAGTGGACCACACTTGTTCCTTTTATTTATCAACAACTTCGTTGTTTTTTATAATATTGGCCTCTCTATGAGTGGATATGGCTTTTATTTTTCTTTTCTTCTTTGTTTTTTATTTCACAGCAGAAACCTCGTGGAGGTGCTAACCCAAAAGGGCTGGATGTCAATGGCACACGGTATATTGGAAGGTTAGGGTGGACTGTAATGGTCCAACCAGTTGGACTTTAGACCTGTGTATGAGGATGTGTCTGGGGCAGGTACCGTATTACTTTTGACTTTAGTGGTGTTTTTCTTTAACTCCTATCCTATAAATAATCAAAGTTAGGAACTAAATCATTAACGTTGGTCAGCTACTCGGATTAAATGGAGAAATTTCTTTCCTTGTTTGGCGTGCACTATTTCTACTTCATATTTAACGTATTTTAAAGTAAAATTAATTAATATAATTCTAAGTATTGTAGCTTACAAAGCTAGCGTGTAACACAAGCTTTCCCACCAACATGTTATTTATGTGGGACATCTGAACCATCCAAAAGGTGGATCCCAACATGAGCATCACTTTGCAAAAATTTCTAATTGGCCCACTCATCAGATTGGCCACATCATTGTAATAAAATGGCCAGCTCACAGCCTGGCCCACCATTTACAGTTGTTGCCTACCTGATGAGTGGATCAGCAAGATGCAAGGTGACCTGCTAGCTTTATAATGGTATGGGTTGTAGGTGATGGTTGCCCCATCAGAATTTAGAGTGATGGCCCTTGATTTTGCACGTTAGGCTCTCCTGGATCAGGGCGCGGATTGGGTACTACCCCCACCGAGACTAAGCTAGAGACGGACGGTCCTCTCAGGGGCTTGTGGCGCCCACCGTGATGTATGTGTTTCATTCACACTGTCCATCCCTTTTGGAAAATAATTTTATATGATTATCCCAAAAATGAGGAGAGATAATGCACAAGTGGACCACACCAAAGGAAAGAGTGGAGAATGAACACTTACCACTGAAAACCTCTTAGCAGTCACAGAAGTTTTGGATCAAGTTGGTATTTATGCGTTCCCTTCAGTTCTATATGACCTTATAAATAGGTTGGATGGCAAATAAACATCACAATGGGACCTAGAAAGATTTCAACAGTGAAGATCATTATCACCACTACTTCCTGTGGTGTGATCCATTCGAGCCTTCGATCTACCTCATTTTTGGGCTAAGGTGCTAAAATGATCTGTCAAAATTGGCGGACAAATGGATAAAATACATATATCACAGCGGACTTCACAGAGCCCCTCGCATGACTGTCTAGCTCTAGCAAGGTCCTGGTGGGGGGTAGTACCCAATCCTAACCATATGGGTACCCTTATTTTATGTGGGCCAGATTCCAACCCAACTTTAAACCGGGATCCAAAGACCCGAGTTTACACAAAACTTAATGGATCCGGGTCTGGGTCTGGATCCTAAAAACAAGACCCCTACTCCAAGGACTGGACCAAGCAAAGACCAAAACTAATTAGATTAGGTCTGGAAATTCTAGGACCCCACCCAAAATCGACCTATTGATAGCCTATGTCAACAAGTTGGGCTCGGCTCAGGTACTCTTATACTCGTACCCGGACCTACTAAGTAAAGTGGATTTGGGTCTATCCAAATCTGATCAGATCCGATCACCCAATGGGCCTCATAATGTATAATTTCATTCACGAATTAGAATTCGAAATAAGTTTCAATCCCGATTTCGGTGGAGAATAGGGTTTAAACTTATGTTTGGGTCCAGATTTGGATCAATATATATATAAAATATATCCTTTTTATATTGTTTTTAAATAATAAATATGATTAATAAATGATAATAAATATGGACAGATTCAGCACATAGAAACGTTTGAAGCGGGAATCCTCTACAACACATGTTGTACTTTACACAGCAGGTAAAACACATGACCTTCGTGGGGCCACCATGCTGTGAGTGTGAAATTTACACCGTCCATCAGGTGTGTCTGTCTATGTTAATCCCCTGTCTAAAAAATCAGCCCAATCTACGACTTATGTAGGTTACACCACAGGTTACATTGGGAGGGGTTGCAAACCGTGGGTTTGTGCATGGAACCTACCTTGGTGTATATATTCCATCCAACCCGTTCATTTTGTGCACATCGTCTGCTTGAATAGATACTCAAAAAATCAGCCTAAATGAAAACTCTGGCCGGCCACACCACTTGAAAATTACACTGTTTCCATTGTGTGGCCTGTCTGATTTTGGATCGGGTTGATTTTTAGGATGCACTGAGAACATGCGAAGGCTCACGTGCTGGACTGAGTGGATGTTACACGAACAAAACGGTCCGAGATGTACCGGCCATGTACAGCAGATGTCCCAGAGATTTCGGATAAAAAACGTTCCACGTGTATAGAAAATATAATTATACGATCCTCGACTTAAAGAAAACTACGGTATGTCTCGTCCTTAGTTTGTACAAACAGAGTAGTTGGGCGGTCCAGACCGTTGATCTTGTAGCTCGACCTACCCTAATATTTCCTCAGTGAGATAACCTAACCCTTTGACTCTGAACTGTAAGCAGTGTGTGTGTAGGAAAAGGTTCTGTGCAGTCGAGCTCATGGGAACTTCCCATGAGGTCGAGTTGTGTGGGACCCCTGTGAGGCGTGTCGAACATCTACCCCATCAGTCAGATGCACCATTCCATGGTGGGCCTAGGTCTTAAAAATCAAGTCAATCTGTAACTTTTTTGGGCCACACCACATACAAAAGCTGAGAGGGGTTAGCCTCCATTAAAACATTCATAATCATTTTTTGGGCCTACCAAGATGTGGTTCACAAATCCAGCCCATCTATTATGTGTGTCCCACTTGGATGAGGGGTCAGACCAAGTTTCAGGCCCATCCAAATTTCAGTTGGGCCCCACAAAGTGATTTTATATGTTTTAGGGATGTCTTCACATGTTTTTAGATGGTATGTCCAACCTGAGTTCCGTATATGGCTAATTTTTCAGATATCTCATAATTTAAAGGGGACCCATCAAATGCATGGTGTTGATGTTCGACATACATCATGGTGGGGTCCACACAGCTTGACCTCATGGGAAGTTCCCATGAGCTCGACGCATAGAAGCTTTTCCATATATATATATATATATATATATATATACACCAATTACATTTTATATCACATTTTATAATTCAAAATAAAAAAGGGCATAGATTGAATAGGTGGGATCTTTTAATGTGGGGTATATTTTGGGCATTTTCCATCCAAAGCCGGTTGGACCGGATCAGTGGTCCAATCATTGGACCAGTGACCCGGCTTGAGTAGACTTCATATCCTCCGGTCCTCTAACATTCAATATTTTTCCTAAAACAGTGATCATTGATTGGTCTTAAACAAAGGTTAAGTAAGCCTTATATCCCACGTGGCACGTTCGAAAACTGACGGCCATGGATATGCCATGCGTGTGGTGGACCACGTCAATGTCCGGCCACATGTTGCTATCTAAGACCTGATGAGTGGCACAATACGTTAATGGCTATTCTAGATTATATATATGCTAATGTAAATTCCATTCCTCCAGAGTATAGGTGGCCCAGAAACGCATCAATCATGGCCCTCCATCTAATGATGCCTATGGATGGTCTACGTTCAATTATAAGATATATTAGACAAATAGCATCCATCACTTTTCTTCGTTTTCACTCATTAATTGAATTGGTCCCTCCCAATCAGCAGGGTGGGCTCTAACAAAATTCCGTTCTTCTTTTGGCCTTTCCTATTCCAATTGCATGAATGGGTTACGCCCATGCCGCTCACTTGGTGACCAACGAGGGCATAAAGCCATGGGCACGAGACAACTCAACTCATTCAACTCATTTGGATTCGACTCGATTCAAACCAATTGGGTGAGTCGATCCAAATCGAGTTGACTTCGTCCAATCCAAACTCAAACTAAGTCGAGTTCGAGTCACCTAGTAACTCGACTTGACCCAAAATCCAACTTGGTACTAACTCCATTCAATCTTAAGCTCGACTTTCACACACACACACACACACACACACACACACACACACATGTTTAGATATGAAATGCCGTGTAGCTGATGGAGAGGCTGCGATCCTGGCAAGTGAATTTAGGGCCCGATTGGCCACCTGCATTAGGTGGTTTTGAGTTGTAATCACTTCGGCCTGTGGATAATCATTGCACTCGACTTAACTTGGTACTTGTGACTGGGTCAGACTCGGTCCGAATTAGTCCAAGCTAGACTTGGACTCGGATCTGGCTAGGCATGTTGGGACTTAGTACTGAGTCAAGTCAAGTTCAAGTCAGGCTTATTTCAAAATTGTATCGAGTCAGGTTAGCCCTAACTCAGTTCAACTCGACTCAATGCCCAGCTCTACTAAGGCAAGTCCATCGATCAAAGGCAAGGGTTATGTTATAGATGGCCCGAATCAATAATTGAGAATATAATCAATATGAATCATCCAGTTCTCTAGCCATTGATTGAACAATTAAACTTATCTGTCAACAGTGAATTTTTTTAGCGTGGCAAATAATAAATAGGAAAAGTGATATGATGCACGGTTTAGATCTATGATAGCATGATTGATGAGATTTAAGAATGAGAAATTGATTAAAAAACACGTGGCATTTGGCTGAGAGAGAGAGAGAGAGAGAGAGAGAGAGAAAGTATCATTTCCACGTTAGCACGCAAATGATGTCACATTGTGTTATATGCAACTTGCCTCGCACTCTATCTATGGCCATCAAGATAAGAATCTTGAGATATCTTTAGGTAAAGTGATTAAACAATACTATCATGCTTAAATTGCAAGATTTTTGAAATCTTGCAAGTTTTTAATCTTCGCAACATGATTTCAGTGTGAAAGTTATTCAATAGTTAAATTGATTTATTGTAAGCTAATATATTTAAATTTTTAAAATTATTTATTAATTTATAATAAATATTTTTTTATTTTGTTTTTAACAATAGTTTTCCAACAATGTCATAATAAAAATCCAACTCTAAGATATACTAAAAACTTTAGTGCCAGAAAAAGATTTATCCCATTGGAGATGATTTGGAGCCAGAAAAACTGTAATAATTCGGTAGACCCATCCCTCTACATGTCATATTGCAAGGTTATGTATTGATCTAAGTAGGGACATGGAGTTCTTGTGAAAGCCTTTGACGGGAACTTTCGGTGAGCACGGAAAACTACATGCACCAAAAATAATGCGAATCCAGAACTCAAGTAAGCCTTGTGTAGGTAAAATACCTTCCATTAATGAAACCTCCCTAAGATCCATTGTGATGTTTATATGCCATGTTCATAAAATTATTTTATTAAGATATGTAGTTGAAATACAAGATAAAATAGCCTGATAAAAAACTATCATGGCCCGGTGAATGTTTCAAAAACGAAAGTTCAATCCTAGCATGATAAAAAACGATTGTGACCGCACGGATGTATCAACAATGAGAGTTCAGTCCTATACCATGTGGCCTACTTGAGTTTTGAATTTGTCTTTATGTTGTTTTACATGTCCTAACATGATATAGTAAAATGGATGAGTATTGTGGATTTCTCACAAACATCATGGTGATCCCACCTAGCTTCTAGTCACACAAAGTTCATGCAAAAGGCTTTCACAGACAACCCACGACCATAACGGAATTGCGCTGAGATGTACCATTCACTCTCACTGGCTTTTTAAGTTTTTTAAACTAAAGAGATATTTCTAAGGAAGTTCATGCTTTTTCTCTAATATATCCTAATACATATTTGACCATTGCTTATTTTTATTTTCCACCATTAAGCCACAGATCAAATGAATATGATTGCCTGGTAGATTTTTTGAGACATAAACCATTAAAGGTATGGATGGCGAAAATGATTTAAACATCACCCAGCCATTCGTCGTCAGGAGCAATGGATCTACCATATTACAATTCTTCTGGCTCCACCATATCCAATCTCTCTTGTCACGTCGCGCGTGGGATCGATGGAGGGGATATGATGTCATCTAGCGAACCTGTCGTTTATGGATAAAAGTTCAATAGCAACGCCAATCAGATAATCGTAACTATGATTTTTACCGATTGCTTATGGATCATTAATCTTTTATTACCGTACATCTTAAGTCCACCAAAGTGATGGATGGCATCATCTGATCCGCCTCGTTTTTGATAAGGGATCCATCCATCGTTGGTCCCACTAGATGGGTGAATCTCGTTGCAGTCTGCCACGTGTAAGGTGGGTGGTAGATTGAATGGAAGTTTGCACGGAACGGTTTATTGTATCGTTTTCATGAGAATCCTGGAACAGTGAAAGATGTGAAACTTCCGTCTCTTGTGTCGGGAGCTAAGGAGGATTTGGCTTCGGCGCGCGGTAGTGGATTAAATACAGCCCAGGCCGCACACAACACGGTGCGACCCCGGACTTGAGGCCCACCTTGATTTATTTATTGTATATCCATGCCGTCCATCTGTTTTTAAAGATCATTTTACATTATAATCTGCAAAATTAAGAAATATATTCTCAGGTGGACCACACCATAGGAAACTATTTTTATTGAACGCCCACCAATAAAAACTTTATAGGGCCCACATTAATGCCCACTGTAATGTTTATTTTCCATCCTACCTTTTGATAAGGTCAAGCAGACCTGGATGAAGGGATAAATAATATTCATCTTGATGAAAAACTTTTATAGCCCACAGTAGGTTTTTAACGGTCAGTCACCACTGTTTCATATTTTGTGGTCCACATGAGATTTGGATCTGCTTCATTTTTAAGATCTTGCCATAAATGATATGGAAAAACGGATGGACAGTATGGATATTCAATAGATACATCTAGCTGATCCCTACGGTCAGGGCCGCACTGCCTTGGGTAGGACCGGGACCACACCTTATCCGCTCCCTTAAGCAGATGATGAGGCTCGCTTGTTAATTCAGATCTTTTCCATTGGATGCTGGCTTTCAAACGAACATGATGAAGTAGATTCAATAGGAAAAAAAAATAAAAATACTAAAAAAAATACTAATGGCTGGAGTCCTCCATTTTGGGACGCGGCTTAGCTGGTGACCCAACGCCAGCCAGCTAGCAGGTGTCAAAGCTTTGTGGCCCTACCAGGATATATGTGTTTTATCCATTCCTTCCGTCCATTCTTTCAGCTCATTTTAAACCATACCACAGGGGAAAAAGTAAGGATTGATGTCAAATAAACATCGCTGTAAGCCCTAGGAAAGTTTCATCGTAGATTTTTTTTATAATGTGGTCCACGTGAGCTTTGGATATGATTCAATTTTGGGTTGATGCCCTGAAATGACCTTTGAAAAATGGATGGACAGGGTGGATAAAACACATGCATCATAGTTTGGGCACAGAGCTTTGATGCCATCTAGCTGCCTGGTGTTGGGTCACCATCCAAACCGCTTCCTCCATATTGTGTCACTGTCAACTGAAGTCTATCGACGTACACATCCACGTATAGGCAGAAGTGCAAATATGAAAAATGTATGGAAGATCTCATCTTTCCATAAGGTTGGAAATAGTGCTTAGACTTTTTGGCCACAAAATCAGATAACTTTTCCCTTCATTTGGACCACAGAATTAGAAGTAAATCCACGGCTATGATCTTTTCCCTGGACATTCATTTGTTTTGATATGTCATGGCCCACCTATGTGAAACAGCCTGATTCTTATGCAAGAGAAATAAACAGCGTTGTTAAGCTGTCTGAAGTGCTCAGATTTCATACGCGCATTACATTGTAACACATGCGACCCACTTCTGAATGTTTACGACTATGACGTGCGTGTGGAATTAACAAACCTCAAAGTGCAGCATCAGGTCCTCATCCCGCGCGACGGTCCAGAGCCGGCCTCGGGGCTCTAATGGCTCCAAAATGCAAGGCAGGCTAACAACGTCGTACGAAGCGCATGCAGCTTCGAGATCCCGTCGATGATGCTGCCACGTTGGAAGGATATGAAGCAATCATTGCTATCATGCGCAGCGATGATTGGACAAGATCTGCACTTTGTATACAGATGCGGCGCAGCAAGTGGGTCACACGCCACGTCATCATCATTTGCGCACATCCAATAGCCCACGTGGCTAAACGCTCCTTCACTCTCCCTCCGTCCCAGCCACAAGGCGGGTCAAAGCGGCATCATGTTGTTTCCCCCAGACTTTTGTGTGGACAAAAATGCCATTGCTTTCTAATGTAACCACTGAAATGCCCTCACTCTCATTTTCACTTCGTTTTGTCTCTCTCGCGACGCATGGGGTCCACATGATTCCAGCCGTCCATGTTGTTGTTACTACCATAAATAAGCTATTGTTTTGTAATCAAGCTTAACTGATGATCCTAACCGTTGATTTTTACAATTGAATCAAAGTCAATAAAAAATTTCTTTTCATTATTCTACATTCATCTCCAGACTGTCACAGTCATCCGATAAATCTGCTCAGCGTAAGTTTCGCATGGTCCTAAAAAGAATAGATTTCATAACATGAAAGGTTCGGCCATGATTGGCCGTGACCCCACCCTGGCCTCGCCCTAAAGAGGGGGGCTAAACCAAGGCTAGAATAAGGCCAGGTCGAGCAATCTGGCCCATTGCCACCCTAATCCTGGCATATTACAATATGATACATGGGACTCTAGCCATTATATCTGGGCCATCTTTTGTGATCTAAACCGTTTATAAGATGATCCTCACCATTGCATTGATTCTACCATCTGAGCCAGCCACCTTCATCATCATATTTTGTTGGATGATCAACTTGGATACATGACCCGGTTCCAATGACTATAGTCCCACGTGTTCTGTTGCACTACATATAGGCCGTATCCTACCAAACCCTCATTGTCAATATCACATGAGGTTAGCTAGCTCCACACGCACAACTCTACACGTGTAGAGAACAAACCGTGTATGAAGTTGGACCCACCGTATGGATGATCCGGGAGATTTTCAGGCTCCTAAAATATCAGATTGGCGAAACATGTTACGATGGAGTGGAAAACTTGCGAGCTTTTCAGACCTTTCATTTTTTGCTCGTACGCACGTGCCTACGTGATCGTCAGACATAGATTTTGCCTAGATTAGCTACACGGTCGGTTCCACTCCCACCTGATACCTGGCCCGGATATTTCACTGGAGAGCCAGCCTTACATGCTTGAATGCATGTTGACCGACGTGTGGGGCCGCACATCTTATTTAATTTTGAATTTTGATATATCGTAACGTACAGTCAATGTTTCGAATATTGATACTTATTTTATTATTAAAATACAAAAACATATTGGTTGTTGCATAAGGTAAATTATTTATCATACCCATTGGAAAACATAAAAACTTATTTGAAAAATGGTTAAATGTTTCTACAAAACTTCAAAAATTATTTTTTAAAAAAAGTTTTAATACATGCTTTTAAATCATAATTTCTTAATAGTTAATTGTGAAGAAATTTTTTGAAAAATATTAATATTTTTTTATTTTTTATTAATTTTTAACAAATCAGTGGATCACCCCGCATGATTTCATGTTTGAAGTACAATATTGCAAACAATTTGAAGAAATTTGAAATTTTTTAAATTTTTTCTAATTTTTTCCAAATCAGACCAGCTGCCCTCAAATTTCAAATTTATGACTTATGTAATTTTATATATATATATATAGAGAGAGAGAGAGAGAGAGAGAGAGAGAGAATAAAAAACCAATAAATATCGAAATTAAAGCTCTAGTTCATTGACTTTCCATGCAAAACATGGAAAACCAATATATTTATAACCATTATATATTGGTTTAACTTAATTTTAATATAAAAAAAGAATTAAAAATTTAAAACATTCACCTAATCAAATATGTGGGATATATCAACATTACCTATATGTTTTGTAATGTGCAGAATAGGATACAAGATATATTGTGGAATATATCGATCGATGTTGTAGATATTTAAAACTTTGCATACAACAAATGCCTAACTCACCGCTACATCCATGCAAGATCACCACCATGCAAATGAAAGGGCCCATCGCAATGATCCCCTCTCACGAAAATTAGGCAAGTAGGTCCATAAATTGAGACACACCTATGTATTGTATCCCACCTATTTTTGTTCCAGTTGATTCTCATGGTGGGGCCCACCCTTGCGTGGTACGGATTTACCAGAGAAGTGGCATATTTGCGGGGAGATGTTGTTGGACCACAAGCTAGCGTACCTCAGCTGCATGTGATCCCTTTTTCTATTTTATATTTAAGTCACTTTTTGGCTATATTTAAGTGATTTATTGGTTGGATACAACCATAACTGGTTCTCCCTTAATTACGCATTTTGGTTAAGAAATAGAAATTGGAAATGCTTTTTTAATAGTTAATGTCTTAACCAAGAAAAGCTGAATTTTGATTATTTTTTAATAAGAGATACTCCAGTGCTCTCTGAGCACTATAACTTACAGTGCTCCATACTTGCATTTGGACACTTAGTTCAATCAATTGATCTAGACCGTTCATTGCATTCAATGCACATTTGATGGGCTACTATGCAAACATCACTCAATTCTAAGAAATATTAACCATTTGACCAATGGCCTTCAATATGAAGGGTTAGAAGGGTTAGGAGTGTTTACACAAAAATCAGTCCAGACAATCTTTTAGTCAGAACCATCATGGATTGCTTATGATTCCTAAGCATCACTTTAGTTAGGTAATCATAACCATCTCATCCATAGTTTTCCACGTATCACTTGTGTTAGGCGGTCATAACCATTCCATCCATAGCTTAAAAAACAGACTAATACAGAAAATAAAGCCAAATCAAGTATGGTTGAAAGATGGGAGTTTTTTTATGGTGGGCCATGAGATGTGGCATGGACTTAATAGACGTTTCAGATGAAACGATTAAACTGTGGAAGGAACCAATGAAACTAAGAGCACTAGGACTTATAATGCTCTAAGAGCACTGGAGCATTTCCCTTATTTAATTCCCTGTTACTATTTTTTTTTTAAACTACTTCTCTCTCCTGAGGTGATTGCAATACGGCCGGCCGGCAACCGGATTCTTGCATCCACGCCCATATAGCTATCATCCGGATGTCTTGATTTTCCGATGATGACTTATCTACAGTATTCCTCTACTTTGTCTAGATTCATCTGTGCCCTATACAATCCCTGAGTGCCTGCATATCAACCATCACATCACTCCAGAGTGTTAAATAAATCTGGAACATATGACAAAGAAAGCTTCTTCTTTACAAAAACGAAATTAGATACCCTTCATCCTTACATAAACGAAATTTTGTAATCGAAGGGACTTGTATAAACATGGATGTGATGTTCACCGTCCTAACTAAGAGACACAGAAATGTACTTATTTAGCTGTCATACACCTCTCTCCATGGATCTTTAAGTATTATATTCTTTTTAAATAGCCCATTAAAAAAAAGGTCCGGTGATCAACAGTTGAAACATTTCAATCTTATAGTTTCTTTTTAGTCTCCCACCCATGGATAATTTCATAGTATAAACGGTTTAGATCACAAAAAAATAATAATAAATAAATAAAAGTAAAAATTACCCCAGATCCGATGGACATAATCCAAGCTTGTTTTAACTAGAAAGGAGTGAGTTGTACCACTACAAAAGAGAAACTTTGATAATCTGCCGGTGTAAGATAATAGCAGGCACTCGTAGAAATTGCACAAGTGGCATTGTTTAGATGATAACACCCTTTTGTTATCGAACTATGGATTGGTGGACATCTATTCAACGTATATAATGAAAAATGAAAAACTCAAACGGTACTCTTTTAAAAAATAATTGTCTAAGAATCACTTTTACTATTCAAAAGTGGGCTCTTAATTTAATCAATTTAATTTGAGTTAATGTGTGCCACGTGTACAACTTATGAGTGCCCGTGTACTAGGTGCCATACTCTGCCAGAGTATTAAATAACTCTGACTCAAAAAATATAGAGATGATGTCTGGCATCTACTCCCGTACCTTTGTACATATTCCCGTTCTGTTTTTGGGATGCAATCGTATGCTGGGATGGGTGTATCTCATGTGTACAGTGATTTGAACCATCCATCAGACTCCACCGTAGATGGGCCATGGCACTTGCCACCTTAAATCTAAGACATTAGAGAGATGATCCAGTGGACTGAGTGTATAGAATCATTTCCATGCACCTTTATGGGACCCTCCATAAGGTCCTGTCCACCCTTCTTCCACTACTCCACATAAATCCCGGCGATTGAATGGTTGTAAGCATTCGCTGCTGGACCTATCTTCTATGAATGATCTTGACCGTCCATTTCTCTATGCCACTAATGATTGATTTGGATCTTATGATTGTTATGATTTTTATAAGTAGAAGAAGAAGAGCGGACGGGCCGATCTAAATAGATCATGTAGATGGGAGAAATCCAAAACCGAGGTGCACGTAAAGGTTTACATACACAGCCCACTACATCATTTCTGGTATTAAAATATTTAAAACTTAAGAAGATTTATTACTAATTTTTGAAACTCGAGAGCGGATCCTGTTGTTCAATCATCCGCACCGTTAATATGATAGAGCACGATGGGGATGGCCCATACCCAAAAAAAAAAAAAACTCATAGAACGTAAGATCGTACCCATATAATGTTTGGCCTTTTACTGGTTTAACGAAATTGTTGCTGCTGCTGCTGTTGCTTCTTTCCTAGCCGTTTACCTATAGGCCAAGGTTTAGATTTATCTATACGAATATTTTTAGTACATGGACCATTCACAATCCGGCCTATAACATCAACGGTTTGGATCACCAAACAATGTGCCCCACTTGTGCCAACTGATCACCTGAACGGTAGGGGATAATCTCTGGGCCGATCATTGTATAATTCCTCTAATTTCGTCACCGTCCTAAAAAAAAAAAGATTGACAGGTGATAAAATGTGTGGGCCACGGTCCATTTTTTAGGAGAATATAGTGGTCATCTCCTCAAGAAGACAAGGTCTTAAGTCCAACGGGCTGGACTAAAATTTCCAGTCCACTCAAACGGATAACTTCTTACCTTTCATGTGTGTGCTACATATAACACATCCAATAGGTTGGCCCTATGATGAAGATTACTGTATGATTAAATCATCCATGTCAACTCATCAAGTGGACCAATGTTATATTTTGATATTTATCAATGGCTCAACATTGTTTAACATGGTGTGACCCACCTGATGAGTGATGGGGATAATTTTTATCCTAGATGATCTCCATGGTGGATCCAACATATTGGAAGGGTTGGATGTCACATGCACATATTAAGTTGGAATTTATCGGATAGGTGGATCATACCTTGTGGTCCAACCGGTTAGACCTTCTACGTCAAATTAATTTCTATTAATTATAAAAGATTTATAAATTTAACTTCATGAGAAATGATCCAGTGCTCTTCGAGAACTGAAAGTTACAGTGCACCAATACACTTGGACCGTTCAATCGATCAATCCGAATTTTCAGTTAGGTTAGGCACACATCTTGTGTCCTACCTGCCAAAATCATACAGATAGGGAGATCCTAACCAACTACTCAGTTTCCCCTAAAATGAACGGTCAAGATTGCTTAGGTAAAAAATGTCCAATCAACAATATGGAGCTATCAATTTCTGGAGGACCATTATTATTGTAAAGCTTCTTTTTTATCAGCCAATCCTAACCATCTCATCCAAGGCTTGGAAAACGGATGGCTATGAAAGAGAAGGCCAACTTAACTATAGAGTGGCCCACCTGCTCGGCGTGATACTTTGATGATGACCAATGAAAAATGGGGTGGACCTAATCAACACTCCAGATCGATCGATTGGACTGTCTAAATGTCCTCAATGCAAGGAGGAGTACTGTAGCTTACGGTACTGAGACCACTGGATCATTTCTCTAAATTCAATGTACATTAAGAATAAGAAGATAAGATCTTATCCTGCGGTCATGGTCAAATTATTTATAAAACTAAAATAACTTTAACAAGCATGCTTATCTGTTCTGAGCCCTCCTGAATGGGAGGTTTGCTCCCATACATCCCAACGTATTGCCATATCATACATCTGGACTTTAGCTTTGAATATGGGTCATCTTCCAATGATCCAAACCGTTTACACGATTAATCTTACATTTATGATGGATGGACAATAAATAAAGGCTTTAGACTTGGATTATATCAACTCTTTAAAATGTGGATTTTTTTTACTTAAAAAATGGACGGTTTTTATAACCTTTGTATGATCAAAGGATTAAAATAGTCAATAGAGAGTTTTTTTGGGCTTCTTCTTCTTCTTCTTCTTCTTCTTTTTTCAGGATAGGGGGGGTTTGTTAGCTTGTTAGTACACACCTATGTCCGTACACACACTCCACGTTAGCCACCCCCGCTAGAGATTTTTTGGACATCTGTCATGGAAGAGAATCCTTACCTCATAAACTGTTTGTATCATTGAAAAGAATCCAATTCCGACGGCTAAAGTCCCTGCGTATAATTTTCAATACACCGCGATGTATTAGAGCAAACCTCCTGCTAAAATAGCTGATGTAGTGGGCTAAGGGTACGCAAACCTTCCCATGCAGATAATTGCATTTGAACTCTTTGATGTTTATATCTCATATCTGGACCGTCCATTAGGTCCAGTTCACTATTTTCCATCTTTCCTGACAAAATCGCAGAGTTTTACTGGTAAAAATCCAAGATTGAACATATTTTATACAAATAAAACTGTCCATCCATTTTTATGCCACTGAATGAACGGTTTTTATCATCCAATTGGGTATAATCTTTCAAACTAGCCGATGAATAGCGGACTGGAACTGATGGACGGTTCAGATAGCTGATATGGATGCCAATGAGTTAAAGTGCAACCATGTGCAAGGAACACTGCCGTACACTTTTAGCTCACTATATCATGTCTGGCCAATCCATACACTCCCAGATCGGCGACTCTAATGTGAGTTTCGCAACATTTAGGAAGTGGTGGCGATTCATTCTCCTCACATATGGCACTGATGTACAGCTATCTATACCGTCCAAATTGTGATTCCCATCATGGATAAAGCATATTTTTAAAATCACATAGTTTAAGACATCCTAACCATCCAATTAATGGCCATCAAAGTTAAAAGTAAAACGATAAGTTGTCCTATCAGAAGTGAAAATCAAATGGTTACTATTATATTCTCATTCTAATTTTTCTATTAAGCTCCATGCACAGTTAAGCCAGTGATTTGTGAAGTCTGGATTGTTGCACAACTATGACACGTGTACGTTTGAGGAGCAACCATCATTTTTTTAGAAGATGACCCGCTTGATCACGCGGAGGAATTGTAGCATATGTGACCCGACTGTTTGGGTCTTTTATTCCCACAAGTGGGCCCGAATTTTGGTAATCCAATCCATAGGTCAGTTCATCTTACCAAGCATGGACCATTCGAGAAAATTTTATAATCACTCCTCTTACCCGGGGGGCTCTTTACAATTATGCAGTAATATAGTTGTATTTATCAGTTAATTACCAATTATTTATATTAATTTGTATAATTTTTACATTTACTTACTATTTATATTTCTTAGCTTAATCTATAGCAGTAATTAATTAGATATTAAACTCTACCTATAATTTGAGCTTATGCTTATATACTGCATCAGTTTTAGTATTAAGTAAAGCTCTCCGTTCATAAAGGTATTTTGTGGTTATTCTCAATGATCAATTGTAAGATTTTTATATTTTTTTGTTCTTTCATCTACAACAAAGAATCCTTCGGTATGAAAGTCAAAGGTTTAATCCATTATTAAAAGACGACCCTTACCCTCTGATTATCACATTATCATTATTTAAAACACTGTGAGAGTGGTTTTGAAAAGGCATTCAATCTTATTTGATCTTGATCACATATTACGCATCTACCTATCTTAACGCTTGGGGTCGTAGTTGTTTAATTTAAATTAAGCCACACATTTAATAATGGCATGCCCGCTTTTATCATATGATTAAATCTATAAACGGAAAGACCTATTATGGAAAAAGTTTTGATTAAAAATATTTTAAATAAAAAAATTATATATAAATATATAAAAAGGTTTGTGAAAAACTTAATTTTTTTTGTGTTTTAGGAATACTCCCATATCAGAAATGAGAGAAGAATTTTTTTCTTAATAAGTAAAGTGTTGAGTACCTTGCTATTTGCTTGGTGAATCAGAGGAGTACCGAGACTTGCGCGTGCACATGCACGGGCTTGGACACAATTTCAGGTTCAATGCGAGGGCATAGGCATGTGAGGTAGTGTGGTTGTAGAAGCCTTAGTGGTGCACTTTGCACTTCGCACATAAGCATTATGTCACAAATGGGTCACTCCCCCACAAACTTGTGCAAACCAATGCTGCAAATGGCTAAGATATATGGGTTAGGTGGCTAGATTCGGAATGTCGTGGGTAAGAGATATGAGAGAGACATATATGGCTTATATAGGGGCTAAAACTAGCTGTTTAAAAGGCCTGGTGTAACTGTTCATGCAGAATTCAATTAGATCATGCAAAAACTGTTGCATGCGACTAGCTTAATAGACATAAACGGCTAATATACAGCTAGCTTTTCCACATGCAACACGGTCAAAAATTGTCAAATAATAGGTAGTTTCTCTCTAAAAGTCAAGCATGGTCAATTAGAGTTATGACCTTGGACCAAAACATTTAAGTACCCTAGCTTCTATTATAAATTGAGCCTAGCTAGTTTATTTCAACATCACAAACTACTTGACTCATCTTTCATATGAACTAATAAAGCTCCAAATGTTCTCCAATCAAGCAAGTAAAGTTCAATGCGAACCTAAGCCAGCAAATTCACAAGAACTGGATCATTGTAGTAGTCTAAGCTAATAATTTAATTTAATTTTCTATCTTTATCTAACTTGGGATTTTCTTTGAGTTTCATTTGCCAACAAACTGTGTTTATAAAGTTCAAATAGTAATTTCTTCGTGCTTGCTAAATGCAGAACCATGCACCTTGATCCATAGCTCAAGTGGCAGATTGAGTGAAGGATACCTCATTTCAACAATGAGGTCTTGGTATCAATTCTCTAGTAGGGGTGGTTAAAAGTGAAGTGTGAGCTGAGGTCTTGGTATCGATTCTCTAGTAGGGGTGGTTAACAGTGAAGTGTGAACTGATGCTGGAGTGCACCGGCAAGCTAACAAAAAAAAAAAAAAAAAAAGCAGGACCACACACAAACTCGTCGTATGCTAAAAATTGTTTGCCTAGAACCTATCAACAATCTTAATTACTATTAAAATGTACAAATAATGCTTTAAAAACATTATAATCACACTTGCTTAAGTGTCTTTAATATTTTTAATTTATTTCTTCTCTTTTTTTATTACATAAATTATAAATATATAATTTGAAACTACCATCTTCTCAATGGGACCAACACAAACTACTATGGTAAAGTGGTTTTTTCGGTGTGATTCTTTTATAACTAGTCATCTCCAGTAGGACACAATTGATTAACGGTTTAGATTAATGAACTACGGACCTTACAAGTCAAAACTGTGACCCGCTTATATACTCTGAAATGCCTGAGGTTGCTATGATGTGACTGGAGCCAGCAAAGGGGCAGGAGAATTTATTTTTATTTTTTCCCAGGCGCGACTAACGCACGCTTAATACCTGACATGTGTTAGGTGGGGCAGTAGATCAGGACAGTCAGTGTAGAGCGCCCTATTTGCATACGGACCATAGTTTAAAAATAAAGTAATCACACGATCCAAGCCATCACTTTCCCTGTTATATGTTGACTGTTTATTGTTTGAAGGTCGCCGATCGAATGGCCAGGATCATCCACTGGGATATTTTTTTTCCAACCGGGGCCATCGCTGATAGCGTCTCGAAGACCACACGCATCACACAAGCCATATGATCCAAGCCATTCAACGTAGGCTCGTCTGTATAAACTCCCGGGCCGACATATTAGACCAGCCCACACGTACAAGGACAACAGCTAACAGTCTACATTCGATACGCACGTGCGACTTCCTAACAAGTGGACCAACCCATTCGCAATCCCTGAGAATGATCACCGTAGGAGGACGTCAGCGTCAGCAGTCATGAATGCGGGACTTTCCCGCCAATGTGCCACTTGAAAGGTACACTGCACCAGGCAAAACGGTAGGCCCCATCGTGAAGTTCAACTGGAACAAAAATAGACAAGTCTGCTCGTCAGGTGGGCCACACTGTTGGAATCAATGGAACACAGACTGTCTGACTCAACAGACACTTGTGGCCCATCTAACGAGTGGATCAGCTTGATTTTAGAGATAAGTTATATCCATCGTGGGGCCCACCGTTTTCATGGTACGGATGTCTACAAGAGGACATTCAAGTAGGTGATTGGTTGCTGTAATGCATACAGTAGATTGCACCCGAAGAGCTGTCCACCATAGCTGCGCGCATGAGGCATATTCGCACATGTCTCACGTCCGCATGTGAAGACAAGGAAAGCTCCCCCCTCTTGGCCCAGCAAATCACTCTAGAACGAGTTCGTTTTGCCTGACCCATATGCTGAGACGGTCCAATGCTCTGAACCGTCCATATTCTAGTTACTTCCATAACTAAGAAATTATTCCATAATCAACCTTCATCAAAGATCCTGACCTTCTGATTTAAAAGCTGAATGTGATCCATTGAAAAATTCTCTTCATCGTTCCAAATTCATCTGCAGTCAGTGATCGTAAAAACCATCCATTTACAATAAAAATTTCCAAAAATATTCTAATCGAATATATTCACACAATATGAACGGTTCCGATCAGAACACCACTCAGCAAGAAGGCCCCAGTGAGCACCAACACAGGCTCTATCCTCCGCCGCGACGGAGGAAAAACAAACTCCTCAATCAGAAAAGCACTTGATATAAAACGAGGAAAGCCGGGAGCGGAAGGATGTTGGTGAAATGGTAAAACATGAAAAGAATTAGGGGCATTTTAGTCACAAGAAAACATCGGCTTGCAAATGCGGAAGCGGACAAGGAGCAGGTCAGTGACAGTAAAAAGGCGGGCCTCCAACGTTCTCTTGTCAGCTTTAAAACCAAAAAAAGAAGAAAAAGAAAAAAATAAAGAAAAAAAGGGAAAAAAAAAGCCATTTCCTTTTCCAATTCCGTCATTTCTTTATTCAATTTCTCGTGACGGACGTGAAATTATTTTCCAACCCAAAACGTATTTTTCGGATTCCGTGGATCCTCCCATTAAAATAATTAAAATATTCCTCATTTTCTCAATCTGCATTTTTCACTATTTTTCTGCATTTTTCCTTTCTTCTTTCTCTCGTAACTCTCAGACCGGCCTGCAGCTGCGACCGATCCGGTATCGGTAGCGGTTTTTTCGGGCATAAGAGAACCGGTTTTCGGACCGGAGTGGGAAGATATCGGAAGAGAAGGCATTGAAGCTTGAGAGAGAGAAATCGGACTTTAGGAATGCTGCCGATGGAAGGAAGGAAAGGAAGAAAATCTCAAGGAAAAAGTCGAGCGATGAGAGCTTCGGGGTTTGATCTTTGAGGCTGTAGAAGGATAAGTTTGTTTTGGTAATTAAAGTGGTTTTGGGGCGTTTTTGGAAATCTATGTATGGAGGGAAGGGAAGGGATGGGTTCTGGAATGCCGGCGGAAGCTTCTGGAAGTTTCCATACGGTGGTGAAGGTGGAGGATTCCGGCCAGGGGGAAGCGGCGGCGGCGGCGGGGGCGCCGGCGGCGGTGAGCTTGTCGCTGGCGGAGGGGAGGAAGAAGAGAGGAAGGCCGAGGAAGTATGGGCCGGACGGGAGTGTATCGTTGGCGCTGTCGCCGATGCCGATTTCGGCGTCGGCCCCGACAGGGGAGTTCTCGGCAGTGAAGCGGGGTAGAGGGCGGCCAGTGGGTTCGGTGAACAGGCCGAAGCAGTTTAATTTGGATTCAGGTAAATGAATTTAATTGAAATTAAGAAGGGAAAAAAAAAAAAGATTTCTCAAAAGGATTTTTCTTTTCTTTTCTTTCCTTTTTTTTTTTGAAATTCTATTTCGTTTGTTCTGCATTTTATTTGAATCTCTCTCTTGTATTGATGGAGATGTGTGGGGCCTGTAATTGAGATGCTCATCTTGAGATCTACTTGGAAATGCTGTTTTTTTTTTTTTTTTTTTTTAAACTGAGAAAAAAAAGGTGGGTTTTTGTGGGGTTGGTTTTGGAACTCTGTTTTGGTCCTCTGTTCTGACTAGGATTCTATTCTCTTCTTTCTTGTCTTTTTTTTTTCTCTCTCTCTCTCTCCCTCTCTCTTCTTCCTTTTTTTTGTGATTTGATTATTTGGGTTATTGAGGAAAGGGATAATCAATGTATGATTTTGGTTTAAGGACACTTAATGAAAATGGAAGGAGAAGAAATTTTCCGGTTTTGGGGGTTGGGGGGTTTGCTGAGGGTTGTTTGGTCCTAATTTACATGTAGAAATGGTAATGTTTTGGGATGTAATTTGAAGTAATCAAAGGGTTTTGAGTCGGTTTTATTGCTTATAACTCTAACGACATATGGCCTGGCTGAGATGGAGAGATATTTGTGTTGGTTTGTTCGATTATTCCTTGTGTGGCCCATGTTTGGTAAGCTTGAGTGGGAGCCCTTATGTTTGCCAGCCGTAGCTATCTATCTGTTCTAGGAAAAAGCTGCATCGCCCCATTTGATCTCATTTTTGTATGTCTCATTTGGTCTTTGTTTTTTCGCCAATTGGGTTAATTTTTCATTTCCATTGTATATACGTTTTTTCTAGCTATAGTAGGTTATGATCTGATGCTTTCTTTCAAAAATATAGATTATCTCATTTTTTAGCATTAGGATTTTCTGACCCCATTCGTAAATGAATGAAAAATAAAAAAGGAAAGGAGCAATGTCCATTCATTGGAAGGCATGTATTTCAAATTTCTTACACCAATTATGAAATTCTGTAGAATTAATGAACAGGTTCACACACATCAGAGAGAGAGAGGGAGCTAAACTACCTAACCTGTTATGCAAGAAAGATCAAGTAAGAAAAGACAGGGATAGATATAGTGCATTGCAATTTTTTCAGTAAATTGGTAATTCATGGGAGAATTTTCTTAGTAATTACTTACAGTTGATTGCAGAATCTGCATAACCTCCATTTTTTAATTTGAACACCCAATTGAAGGGTTACATTTTTTATTATTTATTATTTATTTTGTCTTTGTTTCTTGAATTTTCATTTCACTTTGTAAAAACTTTTCACAGTTTTGTTACCACTACCTTTTCTTCTTAAAGCACTGAACAATATTTGATGGTAATGTTAAGATGGGGATGATTTCACCTGCGAAGTGATATTTTTCTTCAAATGTTCCTTGTAGGTGAATGGGCAGGGAGCTCTGTTGGAGCCGATTTCATGCCCCACGTCATCACTGTTGCTGCTGGCGAGGTACAGTCAAATTGGGATAAGTAGCACCTCAGTAAAAATCTGATCTCAAAGTTCCTATGTGATTTTCTGGTGTCTGCTTATTCCTTGTTCTTACTTTTATATATATGCTTCAGTACATGATGTGGGATTGTTTTGCTCTTCTTTATATTGTTTGGATTCCGAGAATGGAATAAAGAGCGGATAATGATATCGATGCTATTAAGGATTGGAACTTGGAAGTTTAATTGCAAAGCCAACTACAAAGGTGAATCGACTGCCTTACTCTCAGTGGATTGTAGCTAAAGCAGGGATCTTTTGGCATATTTTGTGTGATGAAGAGCCAAAGACTGCTAACTGAGCCTTATCTTTCTACACCTGAAACATCTTTTGACTTTTTGGTGAACAACAATAGTCTGAATGGCTCATATGGGTTTATCTCGTAGGAAATCCCTATTCAAGAAAAAGATTAAGAGGCAATTAGAGAAATATATTTCCACAGATTTTTCTCCCACCTTCAAAGCTTTTGGGCAAGGAAATCCCGTTTCTTTTAAGCACTTGTCCTCACAAGGTAAAAAGTGCCACATAGGTTTGTCAAAAATCTTGCAAATGCTGAACATAATAATTGATGTGTGCATAATTGGGTATTCCTAACTTGATATGAGAAAACATCTTTTCTGATATGAGGGTAGTTTAATGGAATAGAGTATCCAGAAATTTGTAGTCTATGGTTAGAAATGACTGAAACATTCGTTTACATGTATGAGATGATGCCAAACATTATGGCATGAGCTTTCTTCAAGAGCGGTAATCATCGCATATTGTGATGAATGAAATATGGTGTTAAACTCACGCAACGCAATGAAGGGCTTGTGGAAATGATTGAGAACCTTGCTGCATGATCTTAACTAAAACCAGGCACAAACATGTCGGAAGAAAATGTAAGTTTTACTCAAATAGCTCTAGTCACAACGTATGAAATTGATGGTCTAAGCAATGGACCTGTTTTATGATTTATCTCTTGATAAATATATGCATAGAATATGAAATAGTAAAATGTTGTTCTAAATGTGAAGCACTAGGACTAAAAACTCATGGTTTGCAATGGACAGGCTGGCCCCTCAGGTTTTCGGTCCCAGCCCAATACAGATAGGGATTTGGCCTGTAATAGAGGCCCGTGGGTTGAGCATGGGCCAAAATTTGAAGCTCGAGTAATACACACAGTGCTTAAGAGCAGGCTCATTTATGATGTTAATGGGCAGGGATGTGCTTGATATCAAAGGCCAGATTTTAAAATGGGCTGGGCCCGGGCCTGGATTTTAGGCCCAATTAATAATTGAGTCAGGCTTGGGATGATCCTCACCCACCCCAGACCTGGCCCATTGCCAGCTGCACTAAAGCCCCCTTATTTGAATGCCAAGCGAAGATTAGTAGAAAAAGAAATGTGACTTTAAACACAATATGCTTCTTAGTTTTTTTATTTTTTTTAATTTTTAACACACACACACCACCACACTCACGCAGCAGTGGGATTTCACCACCATAGGTACTCGAACCCTTGACCAGGTGTTGAAATTCCTTTCTGCCACTGGGTACTCGAACCCTTGACCAATATGCTTCTTAGTTTGTCACTACTGATTTCTTTTGTATCCATGTCATGTATTGAGTTCTATATAATTGCTGATATTCTTCTTTTTAAAAAATTTTAGGATGTTACCATGAAGATCATATCATTTTCTCAACAAGGGCCTCGAGCTATTTGCATTCTTTCTGCAAATGGTGCTATCTCAAATGTTACACTTCGTCAGCCTGATTCTTCTGGGGGTACTTTGACATATGAGGTGTGTCAAGCTGATTGCTCTTCTCATAAAATGGTTGGACTTATTTCTTAACCGGATGTAATTTATGAAGGAATCTCGTGTTTTTGCTCCTGACTTCATTTCATTGTATAAGTACAATTGTATATGTTGTCTTTTATGAGTGTCAAACTGTCAATACACACAAACACACATATTGTAGTGCACAATTATTGTTTTATTGGATTATTTTTATTTGAAGGCCCCAATCAATTGGGATAATGCTTTGATGTTGTTGATGATGATGATAATGATTTGAAGGATTTTATTGCAAATTATTTAAGATTTGGCATATGGAATTTGGACTTCATGTGATAATTTAGTCTGTTTGAGACTCCTAAGACAACCTAATTAGGTGCAGGATACTTCCAATTCATAGTGGTCAAATTTCTTTACATTAACTAGGATGAAACACAAACTAAGACATTTTAGTTTATTGATATCATAATTTATTAGACTGAAAGGAAAAAAAAAGAAGAAAGAGTACAAACTAGCAGAAGAATCTATAATAGCCAGCCAGAAGCTGGCTAACAAAAATTACACCTGACCTGAATGCCTAATAATAGCTCCAAATTAGCACTAAAGACTGTAGAATCACCATTTGTTGATAATCATCTACTTCGTTCTTCATCTCCATATGAGCGTGGTTAAACTTCAGTTTCAACCGTAGTTCAGAAACCCGTACACTTGATTCAACTTGATGTCCAGCCGTGCCGTGTCGACTCGAAGAATGACCGAGTCTTCATTTGACTCGGAATTTAATATTTAAGTAAATAACTTAAATAAAGAATCTAAAATAAATTATAGTGGCGAAAGTATTTAAGTTACCAAGCGTGTTCGATAGGGTGTTTTGATTAGGACATTGTGCGCACGCCGCCTACACGCGCACGCTCGCCACCCCCCTTACACACATACGTATGCAAAAGGAGGGCCCTGCCATCGATCTAGTTCGATAACGACGTCCACGGAGAGCCTTCTAGCTAGAAGATGAAGTTTTGGTTCAAAAGGGTGGGCCTAATAGTCAAGAAAAGCCCATCTTGGGACCTCATGATCGTGACCCACTCGTCGGATTGATGTTATATTTTAGGTTTTGCTTATTGTTATTATTTAGAACATCGTGAATGCTTTGGATTTCTTTGTTTGGTTTTTATTTTAGTTTACTTTACCGCCAAGTAATAGTTTGCACACATGGTGCAAGTTTTGGAGTATAGGATTTTCCCTATAAATAGGCACCCCTTGTAGTTCTTTTCATTCATTCAAGCTTAATAAAAAAATTTCTACTTTATTTTTCTGTTCTCTTCGTGAGTCGTGGAAGAATTCAAAAATGGGTGCGAAGCCCTCCCTTTTCAAAGGGCTAACTACGTGGTGTGAAGCCGCATCTATCCCCATCCATCCCTACCCTCTCCTATCCATATACCTCATCTTTTATCATTATTATTGCTTTGAAATTCCCAACCTTTGCAACTATTCACCCCCCTACAACCAGTTTCCATAATTTGGACCTGTAGGAGGGCTAAAACTTCGGCGGAGCACTACGCTTCAATCTTACGTTGGATTGTCGTCAAACTTGGAGGGATTGGAGGTCTCCCCCAGCCGACCAAGGCCTAGGTGTCACTTTGAGGAGGCGGGCTTCCATCACACATGCAACCAGCCCACCCGCGCACGTGCGTCAGCTCCGGGTCACCATCTGCACGCAAAAGCTTTCTCCGGGTCAGGTTTTCCTCTTTTCATTCCTATTTCCTAAACCCCAGCCTTAGTTTGTATTAGCCCTAATTTATTTGCCCATTTTTTTCACCCTAGGGTTCCTTAAATTGAAATTGGGGAATCCCTTAGATTAGGGACCGATTCTTATGCATGTGTGGTTGATTTCTATTTCCCTTTGATATCCTTTAACTTATAGTTTTTATTGGTCCAGCTGATTGCTTGCCTCCAAGTGCAGAGGTTCCAGTATCCTGTGAATACAGGGTCGATCCCACAGGGAGATGAATTGTGAGAAGAAAAAAATAATCAAATGCAAAACAAACCAAGTAATAAAAATTAATCTGATGATTTGATTTTGGGATTTTTGAATGGATGTAAATCAACTGAATAGAATAACACCCAAGCTTCAAAGTTCCACACATAGGTTAATGTTCCAAAATCATGATGACTTGGATAACATAACTAGGATCTGAGCACTATGGTCAGCCTAATCAGAAAATAAAACAGTTTAAATATTTTAATAAATGATATAAAAGATTAGAAAATGATGGATTTGCACCATTGACATATATTCTCAAGCGCTAGTGATTTTAAGTATTCAATATCTATAGGATAATGAATATCAAAGAAATATAACAGGTTGAGAACATCTCCTATCTAGGAAATCTGATTGATCTAGGGTAAGCCCATCCATCAATGTGGATCTCATATGATGGAAACATATGGATCTCACAAGAGGATAAAAAAACAAAACCTAAATAATAGATAACATGCATACACCATTCTTCTCATCATTAAAACAATCAATCATCATAATCTTAAAAAATTATTAAACCCATGTGCTTCCCTTCTAGCTTGGGCTAGAAGGAACTTAGAAAAACATAATTAAATTGCAGAAATAAAAAGCAACAAGAAAGAAAGAAGAAAAAAATGCAAATAGAAAAGATCTAAAATAAAAAAAAATAACTTATAAAACTTTAATAAAACTAAAAACTCTTTAAAACCCTAAATATTGCTCTTGAATGCTTCTAATGATGTTTAAGAATGCCCTAGGAGGCCCTATTTATAAGTAGGGAACTCCAATTTTCGTACAAAGTTGAAAACCCTAAAAAACGCCTCAAATATACGTATTTTCCCAAAATAGACTTCTCGCTACATAGTTCGCTTAAAACAGACTTCCTGCTGCGTAGTTTTTCAAAATAGACTTCAGAGCTTTAGAATACACTTTTCAGGATGATTTCAGGATTCTTCACTTCAAATCTTCGATTCTTTTCATTCCCCACTTGGTTTTCTTGGATCTTTAGCGTGTGAATTCTTCAATCTTGGTTTCCTAAGATCCATCCCTTGCTTAGTGATTTTTGAGCATCAAATTCTTACTTTTTAGCACCCTTTTTCAATCCAAGCTCTTAAATTCACCTTGCAACACGTACATGAGTAAAATAGAATATTAAGATGATTTATGTTCATAAAACTAAGATATAAATGGGGAAAATTATGCAATATTTGAGTCTCAACACCAGCCCTAGGCTGTGTCGGCCTGGACTCGCGTAGATTCCCCTTTCATTGAATGTTTGGACTATCATGTGGGATGTGGAATTTGTGTAATTGTTTCTAAATTGGTATGATCTAAGCTTGAATTCTTGCACATCATACTTGAATTTCATGTCCTGCATCAAATTTGGTATCAAAGCCTAGGGTTCTTGTAGTGGAATTCACCACATATTTAGGGTTTAGTTTGTTTGAGTCTTCATGCATCCAATCCATCATATATAACTGCTAGTAAACCGTAGTCTTTGATATATATATATATATATAACTGAATTTTCGTAACGATGTGTAGTCTCCTTTATATAGTCTCGTAGGGTCATTTAGTTGTTAGACACACATAGTTGTTGTAGCAAGTCCTTAGGTTGAGCAAGTCAGTGTATGCCCACACGTACGGGTCGTGGTTTCGGTTTCACCCCACACTAAACATGGAGCAACTGCAAGAAATAGTGGCCAAGTTAGCCCAGCAAGTTGAGTCCTTGAATAAGCACTTGGAACAACGCATAGATAAACCCCTTGAAGAACTAAAGGCCTCCTTCAGGGCAAACCCCACCACTGGGGAGGATGCCTAATCTCAGGCAGTTGGTCAGGAGGTTAGACAAAGGAATGGAGGCGGCCAAGGAACTAGTCATGAGCGCGTACCTGTGCACTCACCCCGTGAGGGACATTATGATCAATATGACCCAGATGCACAACTCCTCAAGGGAATTAGAGTAGATGCCCCTACATTTGATGACCACTTAGACCCTAAAGCCTTTCTAGATTGGCTGGCGGATATAGACCACTATTTTGAGTAGTATGATATGTAAGATGCTCGACGAGTCCGATTCGCCAAGATGAAGCTTGTGGGTCAAGCAAAGAGATTTTGGGTGACGGTTGAGCGAAAGAAAGAAAGAGCGAGGGAACTCCCAATAGTTCATTGGGTTGAGATGAAAGAAACGCTTAAAGAAAAGTACTTCCCTTTCTCTTATCGCTTATGATTGATTGAGGAGTGACAGTCTCTTCGACAGGGTTCCATGAGTGTTGCGGACTATATTGAGAAGTTTGAAGAATACTCAACCCGCTGTGAGGTTGATGAAGACCCAGTACTTACCCTTGCTCGTTTTAAAACGGGCCTTCGTCCTGACATCAGGAGAGAATTGCTCGCCAAAGAGATAGACACTATTGAACAATTGTACCAAGTAGTGTTAGATGTCGAGCAATACCTTAAAACATCTGTGGGAAGACGGTTTGACTTTTCTGAATCCAGTGCGAAGGCCAACCCCTCTGGGGCTAGACCTAACACGGGATTCCAACACAAACCTTCCCCTAATGTTCAGCTCAGACCCAAGGATGATAAGGGTAAAGAGATTGTCGGGTCTAGTTCGCGTGGAAGCGGGGCCACTAGGTGTTTTAGGTGTCAGGGGTTTGGTCATTTTGCTCACCAGTGCGGCACGAAAGAGGGCACCAAAGTACTCCTTATTAATGGGCAAGTAAAAGTAGTGCCCCCAGAGAGTAATGGTGAGGAGGAGGAATATGAGCCAGTCGAAACCCCTAGTGATGAGGAAGAGGGAACGCAAGAGTCTGTGACTATCACAATTATGCGTTGCGCTTTGGCTTAAGCCAAGAGCACCGATGACTGGCGCCACAACACGATCTTCTACACTTATGCAAAATGTGGGAAAAAAGAGCTGTAAGATGATCGTGGATAGTGGTAGTTGTGCTAACGTGGTATCGACTAGCACTGTGAGTCGTTTGAGTTTGAAGCTGGAAGCCTATCCTCAACCTTATAGAGTCTCTTGGGTTGATGAAACATCCATCCTAGTCTCGCACTGTTGTCTTGTCGCTATTCAGTTTGGATCATATAAAAACAATTTGGTGTGATGTTGTTCCTATGGATGTGGGTCATATCATTTTGGGTAGGCCGTGGCTCTATGACAGGGACGTCACCATATTTGGTCGTTGAAATGTGTGTACGTTCTGGTTTGAGGGCAAGAAAATCAAGCTAGATCCTTTGTCACCCAAGAATACGACTGGAAAAGAGTCTACCACACAAAGTGGTGCGAGTGGCCCAAAAGAAGTAGAGTCAAAGTCCAAGTCCAAACCACTCCATATTTTGAATACCAAAGACTTTGAGCGAGAAACGGAGGCGGACTCGACGAAATACGCCTTTGTGGCTAGGGAGTGTACCAGAGACTAATGTAGAGTTACCCACTGAGGCCATTCAGGTAGTACATGAGTTTCGTGATGTCTTTCCTGATGATCCACCGAATGAGCTTTCTCCTATGAGGGATATACAACATGCCATTGATTTAATTCCTGGGGCGACTCTACCAAACCTCCCACATTACATAATGAGCCCAAAGGATCACGCTGAGTTGAAGAGGCAGATTGATGAACTCCTAGAGAAGGGTTTCATTTGAGAGAGCATGAGTTCGTGTGCCGTGCCCGCCCTTCTTATACTTAAGAAGGATGGTACATGGAGGATGTGTGTTGATAGTAGGGCCATTAACAAAATCAAAGTCAAGTATCGGTTTCCCATATCGCGTCTTGATGACATGCTAGATATGATGGCCAATGTTACTATCTTATCAAAAATTAACCTCAAAAGTGGGTATCACCAAATCTGTATACGCCCTGGTGATGAGTGGAAGACGGCCTTCAAGACGAAGGATGGCCTATATGAGTGGCTAGTTATGCCTTTTGAGTTAACTAATGCCCCAAGCACTTTCATGCGTGTGATGACCCAAGTATTGAGACCCTTCATGGGGAAGTTCCTGTTTGTATACTTTGATGATATCTTGATTTATAGCATGACCAAGGAGCAACACCTCAACCATTTGAGACAGGTTTGTGGGATGTTTAGGGCTGAGAAGTTGTACGCCAACCTAAAGAAGTGCGCATTCTTGTCTAGTAGTGTGATCTTCTTAGGTTTTATTGTGTCAGCTGAGGGCATATTGGCGGATCCTGAGAAGGTCAAGGCCATCGTTAATTGGCCTGAACCCCACAATATTCATGAGGTGCACAGCGAGTTTCAATGGACAAAGGCCGCCTCGAAGGCCTTCAAGGAGATAAAGGTCAGGATGACTGAAGCTCCAGTCACGCGACTTTCAAATTTTTCAAAAGCTTTTGAAGTCGCATGTGACGCGTTAAGAGTCGGCATAGGAGGAGTACTTAGTTAGGAAGGGCACCCTGTGGCCTTTTTTAGTGAGAAACTGAATGAGGTGAAACAAAGATATTCCACTTATGATAAGGAATTCTACGCGGTAGTGCAATTACTATGCCATTGGTGTCATTACCTATTACCGCAAGAATTCGTCTTATTCTCGAATCACGAGGCCTTGAGATACTTGAGCTCTCAGAAAAAATTAAGCCCAAGCATACCAAGTGGGTTCAATTCCTTCATGAGTACACTTTCGTGCTTAAGCACAAGGCCGGTGTCGAGAATAAGCATGCCGACGCGTTGAGTCGTCGAGTCGCGTTACTTAACTCCATGAGCGTTGAAGTTACAGGCCTTGAGCGCATCAAAGAAGAGTATTTTACATATCTAGATTTCAGAGTTGTATACGAGTCGTTGTTAGAGAGTCTGTCAGGAGCTAACAGTGAATATTTGATTTTGGACAGATATTTGTTTAGGAGTGACCGCTTGTGCATACCACACACCTCCCTCCACGATTTTCTTATCTGGGAGTTACATTCAGGAGGGGTCGTAGGTCATTTTGGTCGTGATAAGACCATTGCCCTAGTGGATGATAGGTTTTATTGATCAAGCCTCAAGCGAGACGTGACCAAAATTATAGGGCAATACCGTACTTGTCAATTGGCAAAGCAAAGGAAACAGAATACAGGATTATACACACCTTTGCCAGTCTTATTCATCCCTTGGCAGGACATCAGTATAGACTTCGTGCTTGGACTTCTGAAGACCATTCGAAAACACGGTTCGATATTTGTTGTCGTGGACCGTTTCTCTAAAATGGCCCACTTCATTCCTTGTTTTAAGACCTCCAATGCATCTCATGTTGCCAAGCTGTTCTTTAGTGAGGTTGTCAAACTGCATGGGTTACCAAAAACCATAGTGTCTGACCGTGACATGCGCTTTATGAGTTACTATTAGAAGACACTATGGCACATGATGAATACTAGGTTCCAATTTTCTTCTGCCTACCACCCTCAGATCGATGGCTAGACTGAGGTGGTTAAGAGGAGCCTAGGGAGTTTATTTCGATGTTTAGTGGGGGTGCATACCAGGACATGAGACACCGTACTACCCATTGCCGAGTTTGCATACAATAGTTCTGTTAATAGGTCCACAGGTCTAAGTCCTTTTGAAGTCGTTACTGGTTATAAGCCTAGAAAGCCTATTGATTTTATCCCTATGTCATTGTTCCATAGGCCATTAGAGTCTGCAGGGTCTTTTACGATGCACATACATTCATTGCATCAAGAAATTAGGCGAAAGATCACTACTAGTAATGAACATTATAAATTTTCTGCAGACCAACATAGACATTTCAAAGAGTTCAATATTAGGGACTTTGTAATGGTCCGCATCAGGCCCGAGCAGTACCCTCCAGGGGCCGTTCGTAAGTTACGTGCATGTAGCGCTAGGCCCTTTAAAATTATAAAGCGAAACAGTCTCAATGCGTATGAGGTAGATCTTCCACCTTCCATGGGAATTAGTTCCACATTTAATGTAAAGGATTTAGTTTCTTTTTAGGGACCCACTGATACTTTGTTTGGCCCTTCGCTTACCCATCCTGATTCCCCAGATTTACCCCTTAATCCATCGCCTCTTTCCGACCATTCATCCCAGTCTCTGCCTTCCATACCTAGCCTTCACACACCCAGAGAGGAAATAAAAGATATCTTGGACCATGAGATAGTTTCTACATCAGATGGCAGGTTTCAAAAGTACCTAGTTAAATGGAAGTCACGCCCCACCTTCAGACAACACGTGACTCACTGATGAGGAGCTTTAGAGACTTGATCCTAACATCCTGGAGTAGTTCAGGAGTTTTATTTCGCCAGTGGCGAAATCTTCGCAGCCGGGGAGAGTTGATGAGGACATCGTGCTCATGCCGCCTACACGCGCATGCACGCCACCTCTCATGCACGTACGTACGCAGAAAAAGGGCCCCACCATCGATTTGGTTCGATGACGACGTCCAGGGAGGGCCTCCTAGCTAGAAGACGAAGTTTTGGTTTAAAAGGGTGGGCTTGATAGTCAAGAAAAGCCCATCATGGGACCTCATGATCGTGGCCCACTCGTCGGATTGATGTCATATTTTAGGTTTTGCTTATTGTTATTATTTAGAACATCGTGAACGCTTTGGATTTCTTTGTTTGGTTTTTATTTTAGTTTACTTCACCACTAAGTAATAGGTTGCGCACATGGTGCAAGTTTTGGGGTATAGGATTTTCCTTATAAATAGGCACCCCTTGTAGTTCTTTTCATTAATTCAAGCTTAATATATAAAAAAAAAATTCATGCTTTATTTTTTTGCTCTCTTCGTGAGTTGTAGAAGAGTTTAAAAGTGGGTGTGAAGCCCTCTCTTTTCGAAGGGCTAACTACGTGATGTGAAGCCACATCTATCCCCATCCGTCCCTACCCACTCCCATCCATATACCTCATCGTTTATCATCATTATTGCTTTGAAATTCCCAGCCTTTGCAGCTATTCATCCCTCTACAGTCAGTTTCCATAATCTGGACCTGTAGGAGAGCTGAAACTTCGGCGGAGCACTACGCTTCGACCTTGCGTCGGATCGTTGTCAAACTTGGAGGGATTGAAGGTCTCTCCCGGCCGACCAAGGCTTAGTTATCACTTTGGGGAGGCGGGCTTCCATCACACGTGCGGCCTGCCCACCTACGCACGTGCGTCAGCTCCGGGTCACCATCTGCACGCAGGAGCTTTCTCCGGGTCAGGTTTTCTTCTGGTTTTCCTCTTTTCATTCTTATTTCCTAAACCCTAGCCTTAGTTTGCATTAGCCTTAATTTATTTGCCTATTTTTTTTCACTCTAGGGTTCCTTGAATTGAAATTGGGGAATCCCTTGGATTAGGGACTGATTCTTATGCATGTGTGGTTGATTTTTATTTCCCTTTGACATTGTTTGGCTTATAATTTTTATTGGTCCAGCCCTAGCTTGTGTCGGCCTGGACCCGCATAGATTCCCCTTTCATTGAATGTTTGGACTATCATGTGGGATGTGAAATTTGTGTAATTGTTTCTGAATTGGTATGATCTAAGCCTGAATTCTTGCACATCATACTTGAATTTCACGTCCTGCATTATGTTTCTTGGAGGAAGCCATGGATTCAACTAATCAGCCTCCTTTTTATCAACAAAATAGTTGAGAGGTCATCAGTGTTTTAAACATTGGTGATAATATCGATAGTCTGCAATATTATCAGTGTCACCAAGTTAGTTATAACGAAACCCCAAGTAATCTAGAAAATTTCAAACATATTATGGGCGATATTTGGTGATACCATCGATGCCAGCAATATTTTGAACTTTGTAGAGTATGGAAGTTCCTTAGGATCAGCAATACCAAGGATTCTTGTATTAATGCTGAAAATTCAGGAGAAAATCGGAAAAAGCCCAAAAAGAAAAAAGAAAATTATTGTCTTTTGGGGATTTTTATTTTTATTTTTTTATAGGGATTTTGTTCCTTAGGTGATTTTGACCACTCTTTTTTGTTTCTGTTAAATCAAAGCTTGGATTTAGGGGAAAATTCTCGACTGATACGAGAGAAGCTAGAACTCAAAGAAGACAAAAAATCCATAGAAACTTCTTTTTTTTTTCTTTTTTTTTCTTTTTTTCAAATATTAGCATGGACTGCAATGTTTATGTATGATTCTCTGCATTGACATGGATTTATGGAAAATAAATTAACATTTGAGTGGGTGAATAGGGGAAATTGGGGAAATCTTAATTTCCTCCATTTTTACCCCACAAATTGAGAATGGATGTTTTATACTTGCATTATATGGTATCTGAATGATGGGAACTCATTTTGGACATAATTGCACTGTTTGCACTGTTTTTTCCCCTGCGACACGTGGTTTAGGCTCCCATATAAATAAAACTTATTATTTATAGTTGTTTTTTAAACAAGTGTATTTTAACATCTCATGAACTTTCACCGAAACATTCCACCTTTTCACCAAGAGTGATACACCTGGTTCATACGTCAGGGGTGAGTGCCTAGATTCTGGTGCAATTGACTGGGTAGCGTCAACATTCGATACATGTTTCCATATCCTCGGTCATTGATACATGTAACGATATTGATGCTTTCAACACTGGGTCATTGACCCAAGTTTTCATTGACATGACTTGGTTCTAGTTTCTGCAAGTTGGGTCTAGTTGTCCCAATGAGTCTTGACTGAGCCAACTTGCAAGTGAGTTTCCTGCTGACTTAGCTCACAATCTCACCTTGCCAAGTAAGTGATACCAATGCATCATGTCTTTGAAGTGGTGCCTATATTCTGTTGAAAGGAAGCTGGCTATGAATCCAGTCACACCTGTGAGACGAATGTAGAAGGTTTCTATCGCAGTTGAGAACGTACCTGAGTATAATTCGGATGTTATTATGGGACACAAATGAATACATTGTCAAATATGACTACTTTCTGAAAATTGTCTATATAGAAATGTCACCTTTCTTGGCGAAAATGCTCATGCAACTGATTAAAATATGGAAAAAGAAGAAGAAGAAGAAGAAGAAGAAGAAAGAGAAGAAATAAAGAGTATTATACCTCTCTCTCTCTCAAAAAATAATAATAAATAAATAAATAAATCATTATACCTGGACATATGAGATGGGTTTAATATGTTCATACAAGGGAAAGGGTAAGGATGAAAATATATAGGGCAAGGGTGTAATGGGTGAGTAAAGAGAATGGATTTCCAAGGGTCAGATTGCATAAAGCATAGAGCAGCTTGAGATTCAGTAAACTGAAGATATGGACTCCTACTCATGAGAAGGATATTATATTAAAAGTGAATGTTCCAACTTTTATAAAACAAAATTGCAAAACAAAGACTTTTCTCAAGAAGCCTGCCAAATGCAAGGGTACTGTATTCTGAAACTAAATTTATACCAAATGTGATCCACGTCGGTATGATCTATACTCTAGACATTGTCAAACACAACAATTCATGTTTCGTGCTACTAATGCTATCATTCATTACGTCCCATGATATGATTCGTCATGCTATGTGTTTTTCTTTTACAAAATATCATTATATTGATATGCATCATTACCATTCACACACATGAAAACCACATCCACTTTTCAAATTCCATGATACATACCAACTTGCAAGAACTGATACGAGTCATGAAACATGTAATTGCTTCAGGAAGGTCCTCTCTCTTGTAGTAGGATATTCACATCTCACATCATGGGCAACATCCCACTATGGCATGTCTTGATGCCAATTCCATTT
This sequence comes from Magnolia sinica, assembly GCF_029962835.1. Classification (NCBI taxonomy): domain Eukaryota; kingdom Viridiplantae; phylum Streptophyta; class Magnoliopsida; order Magnoliales; family Magnoliaceae; genus Magnolia; species Magnolia sinica. The sequence continues at coordinate 14,998,293 of NC_080590.1, read as the reverse complement.
TCCTGTATGTAGAGCCAATTTATTAGAATACAGTCTCCCATGACCCTACACGAATGCAGATATTGTGCACACCACGCCATTTGTGGCAATGTTCAAATCAAACATGTCTTGTGTTTGTCTATTAGTTGAATCTCTTCCTCTGGTTCTTTATCTTTAGCTGAGAAACTCACCTGAGTGCATCTTGGCATTCATCAAAATCAAATAATTCAAGCTGTCACTACCATTAGCATCGACCCTCGAGCAACCCTTTTCTGCATCAAGCCCTAGTGTTACCCATTTTCAACAAGCTAGCTCCAAGACAAGATGCAATCTCTAATGACCAAGGCCAAAACTACACTCGACCCCCCTCGTGATGCCAGGTGCCAAAAAGGGTTCATCTTGACGACTAAACTTGTGACCCACCTCACTAACTATCATACCCATGGATCCCGAGTAACACAATGACAGCAATATCTCTGTTTACTTAACTAGTGTGGATTCAACTGTATTCTCAAACTAGATGAGTTAAAACAGGTCTCTCTCTCTCTCTCTCTCTCATATCATTTCATTTCTCAGTTTGATTGGTCAATAAATTCTGTTCTATTTGCCCCATCCTTTTAAATGAGGATATGGTCCTTGATAGAGTGGAATGGCGGCACTGGATTTGTGTAGCCTAGTACCCAACCACAATTAGTTGGGATAAATGACGATGATGAATTGATCTATCATCATGAGTTCTAATGATGGTTCTAAGATTCCACAACATGGTTCTTCCTTTCATTTTGTAATGTTTTAATGCTTCATAGTGCCATTTGTTTATTGCCTTTGCTAAGTGATACACAATCCATTTCATGCAATTATGTTTGTAGGGTCGCTTTGAGATACTTTCATTGTCTGGATCCTTCATGCCTACCGAAAGTGGAGGAACAAGAAGCCGATCTGGTGGGATGAGTGTCTCTCTCGCAAGCCCAGATGGTCGTGTTGTAGGGGGAGGAGTTGCAGGTTTATTGGTAGCTGCCAGCCCAGTTCAGGTAATACTGCTTTCTCTGAAGTTTTGATCCTCCGAAGTGCAGGATTCACTCACTTTGAGCCCAGTATTTTTAGTGGAGTGGAATTCAATATTGATTGCTTATAATCTCTTTTCTGAAAATGGCCAAAATCTGCAGAGGCCTAAAAACTATATTCTGAAGGAAAAGGTTTCTATGCCTGTTCTTTTTTACACATCTGATTTTACAACTTTCAGTATTGGCATGCTGGAAAGAGGGGTGTGTGTGTGTGGAAAGATCCAAAAGTAGAAAAAAAAGTGTGCATGTGTCCAAAAAGCGTGTTAGGTACTTAGGTTTATATCTATGGAGCTAAGATCCAGTAAGAATTCTTCTTACCTTAATCAGATGGCTGTGATCATCCACCAGGGATGATATTGGGTCCATGTGCAATTCATGGTGGAGCCCCACTATCCAATGGCCCACCTTGAATTCTTCTCACATTAATCAGATGGCTGTGATCATCCAACAGGGATGATTTTGGCTCCATGTGCAATTCATGGTGGAGCCCCACTATCCAATGGTGGCTAACTTTGTCCAGCAAAGAATTTGCACCTTTTGGACACTTGGAAGTCCAGGAATTCCACTCCAGAAAAAAGAGTAAAAAGTAAAGGTAGTTCTTTAAAACTAGTCTAGTTTCAGTGATTGGAATTATGTAAAGCTGCTGGTCTATGGACATTGGAAATCCTAGGGGTTTCAAGATACAAAAGATTGATGAGAAAAAAGACAACTTTGAAAAAGGTTTTTCCTATTTCGTTGATGTTTATACCTGAAAAACCAAGGAACGTGCTTAGATTTTTGTTATTTTTTATGAGTTTTCTATGGGGACAGAATCCTAAAAAAAGAATTTCAACACTAAGGTCATGGGTTCGAGTACCCATTGTGGTGTGTGTGGGTGTGAGGGCATGTGCAGGAAAAAAAAAAAAAAACCTAGAGAGAGAGAGAGAGAGAGGCGTAAAAAAGGCAGAGAAATCAACATTGTTCCAAAATTTTGATAAATAGATTTCTAACTTCTGAAAGGAAATAAAAAGTGATTGTTCGACTGTTGACATTTTCACATTTCTACATAAATCTAACAAAAACAGCACTGCAAACCAAATGCATGGGTTCTCCTTGTGGTATGCAACGTTTTCCATTTCCTGTGGATTCCATCTATTTTCCATACCCACAATGGTTTCAACAAAAACCAACTTGCTGGGAGCTTTGGGGGAATGTTGAAATTGAAAACCTTGCAAATGAAATTGACTTCCATGAATGTCTACTTTCCCCGCTATTTATGAACCAACAACTGTGGAAATTGATCCTAACCATAATCTTTGTGGGTTTATTAGGTTGTCGTGGGCAGTTTTATGCCCAACATTCAGCGGGAACAGAAGCCCAAGAAGCCAAAAACCGAATCCACCTCGGCCGCAACACCAACTGCAGCCGTTCCCATTTCTAGCACAGACATGGATGAGTCATATGGTAGGCCAGAACAGAGAAGTTCAACAATCCCAAAGCCGAATCTCACAGCTTCCTCTTCCTTCCGAGGAGACAGCTGGGCATCCTTACACTCCTTACCGGACTCGAGGAACACTACTGATATTAACATATCATTGCCAGGTGGGTAGTCCGAATGGTGCCCGCTGCTGGCCTGATGGTTTCTTACTGACCCACATCAGTATTTGGCTGTGGTTGCTTGGTGCAAACTACACCAATTACTGAATTCTTGCATGTTTGTGTCTGACTTGCTTGTAAACTGGCTCACTTGAGACGATTCAAAGCTTAGCTGAGGTTTGTTCCTCTTATTTCATGTGCTGGGATTCTGATCTTTTAGGTTGACTGGGTGGGCCATGATCTGTAGCTGTTGCAATCACATCCCTTGTTGTTCTAACATTTGCATGTTTTTAGATGTGTAAAACCTGGTTTTCCACTGTTGTTTAAACTTCTACTTTCTGCTTTGAAGTTTGTATGTGATCCTTGTGTCAGGACATGTATGGTATCATTTTGGGTTTGAACTAGTGGGACCATTAGTCCACATGATCCAAACCGTTGATCTGATAGGCCCCAAAGTCAATGGACAATGCTCCAAAAATCTTCCAAATGGGACCTTCCTAGCCATTAAATAGGCTACCTACAGCAACGACCATTTTCAATGGGAAAGACAGGATGGGTGGTTAGGAGTTTTCAATTTTGGGAAATTTTTAGGATCAATCGGATCAGTGGTCCAGATTGCCCAAACCACTAACCCAACTGCCATGGATTTTTTTTTTTTTAATTTTTTCGATTCTGAAAAGTGGGCCCATAATTCGATAATAGAGAACACTTGCCTGTCGCTTTCTACCATGGATGGACGATGCTCAAGAAATCCTCTCCAGGACAATCTAACCTGCACGAGGTTGCTAATTCCACACGTGTGTTGACTCGTACACATCCACACTCGCAGATATGGAACAGGTGTTTGAGATCTGAGCTTTCCATGAGATTGGAAATGATGCTTAGATATTCTTCATAATTTAAAATAAAATAAAAAATAAAAAAATAAAAAACAAAACAAAACAGAATTTCACTCTTCAGATAGGCCCGAGTGTACAAAATAAATTGATGGTATAAGATTTTCTTTCATCCATTTACTTTTTCTGATATGGTGTGGTCCACCTGAGGTGTGAAATCGCCTCTTTTTTTTTGTTCGAAGATCTAACAGTGTTGTTCTCCGCTCAGAACTCACATTGTGAGACGTGATTCGTATACTCGGTAACCTTGAAAATCAGTCCGGTTTTTAAAAAAAAATGTGAGCCACGAGATCATAAGCCCCGTTCTGTTAACCCATCAGGTTGAGCGGATAACTGTGACAATCGGCCAAGATCTTCTGGTAGGACTCCATAGCTCCACACGTGTCTCAGCCCGTCGCACGAGGCGACCGGAGCCCCACGCAGAATTTCTCCTTACGGAAACTGCATCTCTGCAGAAAGAAGGCCCGGGGACTTTCCAAAGCCTGCATGTGAAAAGGCACGGCCAAACCGCTCCGCTCTTGGCTCGTCATAGCATCCTCCCACACTTCATGTAAACTTCAAAACCTATATGTTGTAACCGATATGGGATAAAAGGAAAGAGATGCTGGTTCGTAGAGTGGATCCCTGACCGTGGGGCCCACCGTGTTGTATATATCTTATATCCATGCCGTACATCCTTTTTTACAACTCATTTTAGGGTGTAAGCCTAGAAATGAAACCAATCCAAATCGCAGGATAACCACACCACAGGAAACGGTGTAAGCCTAGAAACTGGTTCGCAGGTGAGCGTTTCCGATGTGTGTGTGTATATATATATATATAGAGTCATGCTCCCCTGCGCACCTACGCACGTGCGCACCTTTGCACACGTGTCATGGGTGTCTAATCTGAACGGTCCATGTGATGCGGAATCCTATGAAAACTCCTGTGACAAATTTTCGCCCTAATCTAAGATTCTGATGGGCCATAGCAAAGAGAAATGCAAATCAAGGGAGAAAACTGTTTTCATTTTTCATGGCCCATCAAAGTTTTAGATCAAAGTAAAACTTGGTCCCAGGGGGTTTCACGAGGTTCTACTTCACATTAACGGTTCAGATTTTGGATCCACATCATGTATGATGGGTTCTCAAAAAAGTTCGTACGTAGTACGTACGAACTGGTTCACAGGTGAGCGTTTCCATGTGTGTGTGTATATATATATATATATATATATATATATATATATATTCTATGCTGTCGAGCTGTGTGGGCCCCACCGTGATGTGTGTCGAACATCAACACCGTGCAATTGATGGATCCCCTTTAAATCATGGGATATTCAAAAAATCAGCCCTGAACTCAAGTGGGCTATACTATCTAAATTCACGTGAAGACATGCCTAAAATCTATAGAAGCACTTGGTAGGGACCGCCTAAAATTTGGATGCATCTGAAACTTGGTCTGACCCCTCATCCAAGTGGGGCACACATAATGGATGGGCTGGATTTGTAAACCACATCTTGATGGGCCCAACAAATGATTATGAATTTTTTAATGGGAGGGTAACCCCTTTCAACTTTTGTATGTGGTGTGGCCCACAAGTCATCGATTGACTTGATTTTAAGCCCATGGCCCACCATGGAGAGGTGCATCTGGCTGATGGGGTAGATGTTCAACACACAGCTCGACCTCATGGAAGTTCCCATGAGCTCGACAGCATATAACCTTCCCCCCCCCCCCCACACACACACACACGTATATATACACATAGAGAGAGAGAGAGAGAGAGAGAGAGAGAGAGAGAGATGGTCTCCTGTGCACAAGGCCGTGCGGAGATTTTATGCGAGCTTTTCATATGATCTATTAGATTATACTCACGGCTAGGATTCAGCAGCCGTGAGAACGAGAGAGCTTCCGAAATAATGACTCGCTCTCTCATTAGGATTGTATGTTGTGCGTAACTTGGAAAGCTATTGAACGGTACTCTCTTGTTCGATCATAATGTATGTGTTTTATCTATGTCATTAATCTAATTTTTCATATCATTTTCAACCATGAGCTCAGAAACAAAGTAAATCCATATCTCAAATGGACCTCACCATAGGAAAACAATTGTGATTGAACACCCATCGTCAAAAACTTCCTAGGGCCCACTATAATATTTATTTGTCATCCAACCTATTTATTAGGTCACACAGACATAGATGATGAGAAAATAAAAATATCCAATTCTTCCAAAACTTGTGGCCTTCAAGAAGTTTTTACCCGTGGGCCAATGAATCTCATCGTTAAAAGATTTGTGGGGCCCACCGTGACGTTTACTTTCCATCCAATCTCTTCATTAGGTCATACAGACCTGGATGAAGAAAAAAAAACAAATATCATATTAATCCATGATTTTTGTGACCACGAAAAAGGTTTCAATGGCACGCCTTCAATCCCCCGCTACTTTTTACATTGTGGTCCACTTAGTTTTTGGATGTCTTACTTTTCGACTCTAAGTATTAAGACTATATCACCAAGTTGACGTAAGGTTTGGATATAACTCATACCTCATGATGGGACCCACGTAAGTTGGTGACGTCAACAAACCAGCCACATCGGTGATGTGTGGTACACCAGCCAATCCGCTTCCTTCGCATACATGGTGAAATTGGATTGCCTACTGAGTTACTCGCACACTTTTATCCTACTAAGTAAACTCGGTTGGGACCACTATAAATATATGTAGTTTATCCATGCCGTCCATCCATTTTTCATCTCATTTCAATGGTTGAGCCCAAAATTGAAGCATATTCAAAGCTCAAGTGGACCATACCACAGGAAACAATGAAAATAATGATTTCCACCGTTGAAACTTTTCCAGGGCCCACAATAATGTTTATCTGTCATCCAAACTGTTCATAAGATCACACAGATATGGATGCAAAGAAAGATACAAATATTAGCTTGATACATAACTTTTGTGGGCCCTATTTATTTTTCAATGATATACATTGAATTCACATAAGGAACAGGTTGGATGAAATGGATATTTTTTGTTTTCTCGTCATCCAAGTCTGTGTGACATAAGGAACAGATTGATGACAAATAAACGCTACAGTGGACCCTACAGCAAGCCATTCCTGTGAGCGCGAGTGAGTCTCGGCTAATCATAATTTCCGAAACTCTTATTCTCAATGTCGTTGAATCCTAACCGTGAGTGTAATCTAACAGCTCATATGAATGCTCGCATGAAAGCTCTGTGCGGCCTCGTGCACGGGATACCAGGACTCATATATATATATATATATATATATATATATATATATATATATATATATATATATATATATATATATATATATATATATATATCCAATGGTCTACTTCAACAAACAATTGCCTACGAATTAACGGTTAGGATTGCTCAAGCAATCTGATTTTGGGACTGAAATCGCTACAGTGGTCCCACAGTGTAGTTTGTTCAGTTTCTGTGCCACTTGTGCAATTTCTGAGTATCTGTGTCTCGAGCTTCACTATCTCAGTATCTGTGGTCTCCAAATAGGCAGGCTGAGAATATACATATACAGCAATTGTCCATTTCCCACTGAAAAAGGTCCCAAGATTAGAGGCTAGAAAATTCCAAGGGGGAACTTTGGGGAAATGACAGACCAACGGTCTGAGTTGCCAAACTCTGGGCTTGTGCATGCTGTATACCGCCTCACTTCACATATTCTCCATAGGCGCGTGGTTTATAGAGTCAGTCCTAAAATCCTCAGAGGCAGTCCCCTAGTTGAACCGTTCAAGAGGTAGATCCCACCATGAATGGGCCACGGGCGAAGTGTAAGCTGTCATAGATTCCTCGCCATTTGATCCGTTGACAACTTAAAATAGTAGAATGGCCAACAATTTCCATTCAAGTCCTTATAGAAATAAACTTATTATACAAGTGATTCACTTGCTGAGTGTCAAGGATACGTTACCTCAATCCAAGGATAGTTACCTCAATCCGTGCCTTGACATATTGGCCTTAATCTTAGAGAGATTCATTTGTATAGAATAATCCATTCTTTCCATTTTTATTGTAATTAGCATTTATAACTCTGATCTGTAATTATTCTTATGCACATTGTAATTATCTATATATATAAGAAATACTCACCATGATTGTGTGTGGTGGTTTTTGTTCAAACCTTTATATGGTATCAGAGCCCTCTAGGATTAGCCTCCATCGATCCCTCTTGCTTCAAAGGCTGCCAAAAACAACTCACCCTCCCTTCTCCCCTTCAACACCATGATTCAAATGGTAACCATCAAATTATCATCCTCCAATTATCTCCTATGGAAGAGCCAGCTTCTTCCTCTACTTGAAAGCCAAGAACTACTAGGTCATGTGGATGGAACTCTTCAACCTCCTCTACGCTTTGACCCTGTTGGCTCTCAGTCGTCAAGCATCAAACACTTGGCGTGAAAGAACACCGACTAGCGCCTCTTGAGTCTTCTGCTCTCCTCCCTCACGGAGGAAGCCATGGCCGAGGTTGTGGGCCTCTCCACCTCACGCGAGGTTTGGTTATCACTCGAAAACACCTTTAGTCACCGATCAAAGGCAAGAGAAATTTGTCTCAAGGACGATCTTCAACTGATGAAACGTGGGACTCGATGGATAACAGAGTATGCTCGAGCGTTCAAAGCCTTTTGCGATCAACTCCATGCCATCAGAAGAGCCATCGACGACACCGACAAGGTTCACTGGTTCCTCCGAGGACTGGGTTCGAAGTTCACTAGCTTCTCCACCGCCCAAATGGCCCAAACGCCCCTGCCTTCCTTCTCTGATTTGGTCTCCAAGGCCGAAAGCTTTGAACTTTTTCAGCGGTCTCTTGAATCCTCTACTCCACCAAACGCTACTTTCACAGTCATAAATCACGGCAATCATCACTCAAACTCTAGGCACTCAAATTGCAACCACCAGGGACAAAATCCCTCTTCAAACCACAACAATGGCCGTCCAAACTCAGGGCAGGGACGCCGTCCACCGCGTTGCCAAATCTGCCGGCAAGAAGGGCACTATATCGATAAGTGCAACCAAAGGTATGCACGGGGAGGAGGTGTTGTCGGCAACACAACTTATCTCACTGAGGCCTTTAACGCCTCTTGCTCTCTTAATGGGCCCGAGACTAGTGATTGGTACCTGGACACAGGGGCTTCGGCACACATGACACCAGACCTCTCCCACTTGGATCAAGCAAGTAATTATACGAGTAAAGATCATGTAATTGTAGGGAATGGTGCTTCCCTACCCATTACCCACACTGGTACTATCTCTCCTAACCCAACACTTGATTTATTGGATGTATTAGTTGTTCTTCGTCTAACCAAAAATCTCCTGTCCATTAGTAAATTAACATCTGATTTTCCTCTCTCTGTTACATTTACTACTAACCTTTTTTTCATCCAGAATCGTCAAACGGGAAGTGTGGTGGCAACCGGTAAGAGAGATGGCGGCCTATATGTGCTGGAGCGCGGAAACTCCGCTTTTATTTTTGTTCTTAAAAATAAGGCTTTACATGCTTCATATGACTTATGGCATGCTCATCTGGGACATGTAAATCATTCTGTTATTTTCTTTTTAAATAAAAATGGCCATCTCTACCTTACCTCTTTATTCCCTTCTCCAGCTTTATGTTACACATGTCAAATTGCCAAAAATCATCGATTGCCTTATTCTCGTAATGATCGTCAATCGTCTAATGTGTTGGATCTTATTCATTGCAATATTTGGGGTCCTTCCCCTGTCAAGTTAAACTCGGGATTTATTTATTATGTGTTATTCATTAATGATTATTCTCATTTTACTTGGCTTTACCCTTTGAAATTAAAATCTGAATTTTACGATATTTTTATTCACTTTCAAAAACTTGTGGAAAACCAATATTCCACCCGCATCAAAATTTTCCAAAGTGATGGTGGTGCTGAATTTACAAGCAATCGCTTCAAAACGCACCTTAGCGCCTCGGGTATTCACCATCAACTCTCTTGCCCATATACACCTGCCCAGAATGGCCGCGCTGAAAGAAAACACCGACATGTGATCGAGACAGGATTGACACTTTTTTTCCATTCCCATCTTTCTCCTCATTTTTGGGTTGACGCCTTCAGCACTGCAACATACATCATCAATCGCTTGCCCACACCGCTTCTTGGAGGTATGTCTCCTTTTGAGCTTCTTTATGGCTCTTCACCAAATTATGAGAATTTTCATCCTTTTGGTTGTCGAGTCTATCCTTGTTTACGTGATTATATGTCTCACAAATTTTCTCCCCGCAGCATTCCTTGCATTTTTTAAGAATACAGTCCTTCTCATAAAAGATTTCGTTGTCTTGATCCCACTACCTCCAGACTTTATATTACCTGCCATGCCCAATTTGATGAACACCATTTTCCCTTTCGGGATCGCTCTCAGGCTCAACCCCCTTCATCTCTCCATTTTTCGAATTTTCTCGAACCAAGCATGCCCCATACTGACCCACCTCCACTGTCTCCCCTGCACCATTCTCTGCATATTACTCCATCCGGATCTAACCCGTGTGTCATTTGTACTGACCCAGTGGACGAGTCTTTGCAGGTTACTGACTCTCTTGCAGGTCCACCGTCTCAGGAGCCTCAACCACCTCCTGTTGACTCTGATGTTGCTCCGCTTCTCACTGATCCCACTCCTACTCCAGCTTCTCAGTTCATTTCTCATCCCCATGCTCACACGAGCCAAAGCTGGCATTTTCAAGACTCATCATCCGGTGAATCTCAGTATTTTGGGATCCTCTGGACTGCTCTCTGCTCTCCTTGCCTCCACTGCACCTAAAGGTTTCAAATATGCTACTAAGAATCCTGCATGGCTTATTGCCATGGATGAAGAAGTTCAAGCTCTGCAACATAACCGCACTTGGGTTTTGGTCCCTAGACCTGCCAACACCAATATTGTCTGTTCCAAATGGGTGTTTCGAACCAAATACCTGCCTAATGGATCCATTGAACGCCTCAAGGCTCAGCTTGTGGCCAAAGGCTACACTCAAGTACCTGGTCTTGACTACACTGACACTTCCAGTCCTGTTATCAAGGCTACTACTGTTCGTGTTGTGCTCTCTCTTGTTGTTACCAACAGATGGCCTCTCCGCCAACTTGATGTGAAAAATGCATTTCTCAATGACACTCTCACTGAAAATGTTTATATGGAACAGCCTCCTGGGTACATTGATCCTCGGTACCCGAATCATGTTTGCCATCTGAAGAAAGCTCTCTATGGCCTCAAACAAGCTCCTTGTGCCTGGTTTCAGTGTTTCAGTTCCTTTCTTCTCCCCCTTGGGTTTTCTTGCAGCCGTGCAGACACCTCTCTCTGTCTTTCATCAACAGTCTAACATTATTTATCTGCTTTTATATGTTGATGATATTATTATTACTGGCAACAACTCTTCCCTCCTTGACAGCTTCGCTCGCAAGCTCAATTCTGAGTTTGCCATCAAGGACTTGGGCTCCCTCATCTGCTTTCTTGGTTTGGAGGCTACATACACTATTGATGGTCTCTTTATCAGTCAGCTGAAATATGCTCAGGATATTCTGACTCGAGCACAATTACTTCACAACAAGCCTGTTCACACTCCTATGGTCGTCTCTCAGCATCTGACTGGCGATGGTCCTGCTTTCTCGGACCCCACTCTCTACAATTCACTAGTTGGTGCCCTTCAGTACTTAACCATCACTCGCCCTGACATCGCTCATGCTGTTAACTCTATTAGTCAGTTCCTGCATGCCCCTACTACAGATCACTTTCTTGCTGTCAAGTGCATTTTACGCTATGTCAAGGGCACACTTCACTTTGGTCTTATTTTTCGTCCTTCTGTTACTTCTGGTGCCCTGGTTACTTTGATGCTGACTGGGCTGGTTGTCCCGATACTCGCCGTTCCACCTCTGGCTACTCCATTTATCTTGGCGATAATTTGGTTTCTTGGAGTGCCAAGAAGCAACCCACTGTTTCCCGTTCCAGTTGTGAGTCTGAGTATCGCACCCTTGCAACTATTGCAGCTGAACTCACTTGGCTCACCTATCTACTTCATGATCTCAAGGTTCCTATTTCCTAGAAGCCTATTCTCTTATTTGACAACAAAAGTGCGATCTTCTTAAGCTCCAATCCCATTTCCCACAAACGGGTTAAGCATGTTGAATTAGATTATCATTTTCTTCGGGATCTTGTTGTTGCCGGTAAACTTTGCACTCAATATGTGCCCTCTCATCTACCGGTTGCCAATCTCTTCACCAAGAGTGTTTCTCGACCTCTCTTTGAATTCCTTCGTACCAAGCTTCATGTCCGTTCAAATCCGATGCTCAGCATGCGGGGGGGTGTCAAGGATACGCTACCTCGATCCAAGGATACGTTACCTTAATCCACAGCTTGACATATTGACCTTAATCTTAGAGAGATTCATTTGTATAGAATAATCCATTCTTTCCATTTTTATTGTAATTAGCATTTATAACTCTGATCTGTAATTATTCTTATGCACATTGTAATTATCTATATATATAAGAAATACTCACCACGATTGTGTGTGATGGTTTTTGCTCAAACCTTTATACTGACAACCACCAAAAAACTTCCAAATACTCGTGGTGGCCACATGATGGGTTGGATCAGCCTGATTTTCCGTGTGTCCAACTTAATGGTGGGGCGACCCTTCTTGACAGGTTGGATAACATGGATGCACCCAACCTTTATAGAATAAGCTCTACAAAGGACTCGCAGAGGGACTGACGTCCATTAGTTCAAAACCACAAATACAGAGAAAACCATCACTAAAGCCTCACACATTTGAGGGCAGAGTAAATGAAGTAAATATACAATGCTCGATTGAGCGAACGGTTTGCTTGGCTAAACAAACTACAGGCATGGCTCACCAAACCTGTCACATGGTGGGCCATACCTTGGATGAGAGAGAACCCAAAAAAACCTCCAGATAATCCCAACCATCCAATATGGGCCCCCCTTTTATCTTTAAGGGTATTAAGGCTGTCCTTTTCCTCGTTAAATGCTACCCACTGGCTCTGAGCATACATTTGCAAGCCGTGAATGAGATAGCTATATGATCATCTGATAGGAGAGATGTTGGGGCGTGCCCCATTTCATGATAAGGTCCCAGCAGATGCATGTGCGTTGCAGGATTGGAGGGTGGGGGAAATCCCACCGTTGCTTTCGATTGAGCTCATCATATTACGCCTCAACATAAGCAACCATTGTCTTCTAATCGTGCCATTAGGAAAAGAAAATGAAAAAAAATAAAATAAAATCAGCCTCTTTTACCCCCGAAGATTTTGGAATGATCGTAACCACCTCCACCTTTTTATAAAAAGACCTTGGAAATTGAAATACTACGGTATTGATGCTTTGAACACTGGGTCATTGACCCAAGTTTTCATTAAACCACATGACTTGGTTCTAGTTTCTGGAAGTTGGGTCTAGTTGTCCCAATGAGTCCTGACTGAGCCAACTTACAAGCGAGTTCCTGCTGACTTAGCTCAAAATCTCACCTTGCCAAGTAAGTGATACCAATGCATCATGACTTTGAAGTGGGCCCCATAATTCGATAATAGAGAACACTTGCCTATCGCTTTCTACCATGGATGGACAATGCTCAAGAAATCCTCTACAGGACAATCTAACCTCCACGAGATGGGCTATCACAAAAAATCAGACGGATTATATTTACATTTAAAAAAAAAAAAAAAAAAGGACAATCTAACCTGCATGAGATGGGCTATCACCAAAAATCAGACGGATTATATTTACCAAAAAATTAAAAAAAAAGGTGAGCCACGAGATCATAAGCCCCGTTCTGTTAACCCGTCGGGTTGAGCGGATAACTGTGAATATCGGCCAAGATCTTCCGGTAGGACTCCAAAGCTCCACACGTGTCTCAGCTCGTCGCACGAGGCGACCGGCGTCACACCCGGAATATCCTCCTTACGGAGGCTGCATCTCTGCAGATGAGAGGCCCGGGGACTTTCCTAAGCCTACCTAGGAAAAGGCACGGCCAAACCGCTCCGCTCGTGACTCGCGGTTACTTGACTGTACACTTTATATAAACTTAAAAACGTACTTGTTATAGTCGATATGGGATAAAGGGAGGGAGATGCAGCTTCCTCGAGTGGATCCCTGACTGTGGGGCCCTCCATGTTGTATGTGTTATATCCATGCTGTCCATCCTTTTTTCCAGCTCATTTTAGGGTGCAAGCCTAGAAATGAAACCAATCCAAATCTCAGGAGGACCACACCACAGGAAACAGTGATGAGTGAATACCCACCGTTGAAAACGTCTCGGAGGCCAGCATTATCATTATTTGCCATCCAATGTGTTGATAAGGTTACGCAGACCTGGATGGACTACACATCTAAAACATTTGCAGGCCCTAAGAAGTTTTTAACGGTGAGCGTTCAATCACCACTCTTTCCTGTGGTGTGGTGGTCCCGAGATTTGGATCGGCTTTATCTTGGGATCATGCCGTAAAATAAGCTGGCAAAACGGATGGACGGTGGGATATAAGACATATACATTAGAGTGGGACCCACGGTCAGGGATCCACCGAGGCCTTGGCTAAGGGAGGGAATGTGACGTACGTTCGAAGTTTGTGGGGTCCACACCTATCATGTGTCATATTGTACATCTGGTGTGCTTCCGTATGTTTACCTTACATCCCAAAAATCATCCAAATCCAAAACGGAGGTGGTACACACCAGGGGCATCAATGTGCAGCCACGCCTGAAAAATCTATATATTCACTTGTTGTGGCCCACCCAGTTTTTGAAATGGTTTTGGCTGTGCCTTCATCCTGCTGGGGCATACCTGGAGAATATTGTGGGACCCACATTCCATCTGAAAGTTTCAACGGTCGTCATCACCACTCCCAATATCCTCCATTATTCCCTTTGGTGTGATCCACCTGATTTATAGATCAGGCCGGAATTTTGATTTCTAGGCTAAAATGGGAGCCTGCATCTATTGGATGGATTAGATGGAACTCACGAATTCTCGATGGGCTCTACATATGTAGAACATACTGTGATAATTCGCCAACTTTTCCCAAAATAGGAGCCCTTGGGAAATTGTGCGCTCTTCCACGGTGGGCCCAGCAGTATCTGATCTGATACTGCAGAATTCTTACAATCATGGTTCTGTTATCCAAACGCTTGATCTGATGGGCTGTATCATAGACGGGGGACACTTCCAAAATTTTCCAGATGGGAAGATCCTAACACCTAATGGCCTCCCAAATGAACGGTTGACTGTAAACGGTCGAATAATCAAAATTTAAGAATCTTTTATCTTGGATGCTTTCGGGCTATCCTAATCAACAATGAATCCCACCAAAGCAACGGTTGGTATCAACAACAAGTGATCCTACATGCATAGAATCCCTTGTGTTGTAATTCCTCTCAGCCCGCAAAGAGATGTTAAAGGAAAGGAAGATCCCCCTAGATAAATGGTCTGGATCATCTGACCGCCATGTCTATTAGCTCCAAGGTGATGGACCACGTGTCACAATCTGGGGTGCCCTCACTGATGCTAGACCAAAGCGAGAACTCTTGTCAATTATCACAAGCATGTGCTGCTGCCTGCTGGACTCCACTGGATGCGGATTGGATTCGGTCAGGTTGAGTAGCGAGTCCGGCTACTGAAGTGACGTCACCAAGTTACGTGGGCGATGTATTTGTTGTATCCACACCGTCCATCCATTTTGAGATATCATTTTAGGGCATGATGCAAAGAACGAGGCAGATCCAAAGCTGGAGTGGACCCCACCACAGAAAACGGTGGAGAGAGTGACGCCCACCGTTGAAACCTTCCGAAGGTCCACCATGATGTTTATTTGAGATCCAACCTGTTCATGTGTTAAAGAAGACATGAAAGAAGGGAAAACACAAATATCAGCTTGATCGAAAGATTTCGTGGCCCTTAGAACTTTTCTAATGGTGGGCGTCATTCTCCCAATTGTTTTGTGGTGGGGTCCACTCGAGCTTTGGATCTGACTCATTCTTTGAATTATTCCCTCATATTATCTCTTCAGATGGATGGACGGTATGGATACAAAACATACATCATGGTGGCTCACAAAACTTAGTGACGTCACCTCAGTAGCCGGTCTTGCTACTCAACCTGTCAGTAGCTAATCCGCGTCCGACTCCACTTGTGCACGTCACTTCTGACATGTGGGTCACAATGACAGGTAATCTAGACAGATGAGGCATTGCACCCTACCAGATGGACCGGCCCAAAAAATCTCTGGAGAAGAGCTTTGATACTTTGGTATTGTGTGATAGATGATACACCGCCACGTAGAAATTAAATACATGGCACACATGTAATTCAGATTAAACTGTCTCATTTATATGTCGCACTTAAGATTTATCATGAAACACAAAAATAATAATACTAAGTATAATTGATTATTGATTTGTGAATGGTAGACATTCATTGGACAGTTCAAACTGAAAAAAAAATAAATATATATCCAATTGTCTACTTCAACAAACAATTGCCTACGAATTAACGGTTAGGATTGCTCAAGCAATCTGATTTTGGGACTCTGAAATCGCTACAGTGGGTCCTACAAGGTAGTTCGTTCAGTTTCTGTGCCACTTGTACAATTTCTGAGCATCTGTGTACCTAGCTTCAGTATCTGGTCTCCAAATAGGCAGGCTGAGAATATACATTTACAGCAATTGTCCATATCCAACTGAAAAAGGTCCCAAGATTAGCGGCCAGAAAATTCCAAGGGAGGAACTTGGAAATGACAGACCAACGGTCTGAGTTGCCAAACCCCGGGCCCCACTTGTGTATGCTGTATACAGTCTCACTTCACATATCTTCCATAGGCGCGTGGTTTATAGAGTCAGTCCTAAAATCCTCAGAGGCAGTCCCTAGTTGAACCGTTCAAGAGGTAGGTCTCACCACCAATGGGCCACGGGCGAAGTATAAGCTGTCATAGATTCCTGGCCATTTGATCCGTTAACGACTAAAATCATAGAATGGCCAACAATTTCCATTCAAGTCCTTGTAGAAATAAGCTTATTATACAAAGTGATTCACTTGCTGACAACCACCAAATACCCGTGGTGGCCACATGACCGTTGGATCGGCCTGATTTTCCGGGTGTCCAACTTTAATGATTGGGCGACCCTTCTTGACAGGTTGGATAACATGGATGCACCCAACCCTTGTAGAGTAAGCTTATTCTACAATGACTTGCAGAGGCAGTGGCCTCCATTAGTCCAAAACCACAAATATAGAGAAAACTATCACTAAAGCCCAGTGTTTGAATTATCTTCGATATTATTGAAATATCTCTAATATTATTTTTATCTCCAGCTTAGCAATACTGATAACACTAGTAGTAATACCGATTACGCTGGTAATATCAGAAATTTCAAGTATTAGTAATGTATCGTTAAGTATTACCAACGTATCAATATCGCTAATGTAATCACTAATATTTTTAACTATGTAAATTCAAGGTGTCAATATCGCTAATATAATCAGTAATATTTTTAACTACGTAAATTCAAAGTGCCAATATCACTAATGTAATCACTAATATTTTTAACTATGTAAATGCAAGGTGTCGCTTGTATTGCAAATGCATCAATATCGCCAATGTTTCATCAATATTTTTGACTATGTAAATTCTAGGTAATGCTTATATCATAAGTGTATCGATGATATTTTAATAATATCGCCAACATACTAATATCATCAAAATTTTGTTTATTAGAAAAAAAAATTATTTTAAACTTTTTTCATAAATACATGGTTGTATATGATGTTCAATTTTGTCATTGAAAATATTAATAATATCTTGATATTATCGATATCACATGTGCAACATTGAAGCCACAATTTTTCGTTTCATTTTCAATTATTGATGATTTTTTGGTGAAATATCACGTGTTGTTGATATTTTGTAAAATCAATGGTTGTTTGGATGAAAAGTTAGATGATTAAATAGGCCGGATGGGATGGTTGGTTTGATTTCTTAAAACAAAACATGCTTTTAAGACCCATTAAATGGAAACTTGTTATGTATGCCTTTTTCTTTTTTTCTTTTTCTTTTTCTTTTTTCTTTTTTTTTTACAATTTTTTATTTCTAGACATGCTAATATGTACATTTTAACATCTCCTAAATTTTCACTAAAAATTCCACCGTTTTTTTCATGTTTCCCCACATTTCCAATTATCGACGATATCAATATTGTTTCCGTATCCCTGTCCAGCAAAACTTGTAGCGATACCGATACTTCGGATAGTGCTAATGCCTCACACATTTGGGGGCAGAGTAAATGAAGTAAATATATAATGCTCACTGGGCGAACGGTTTGCTTGGGTAAACAAACTACAGGCGTGGCTCACCAAACGTGTCACATGGTGGGCCATACCTTGGATGAGAGAACTCGAAAAAACCTCAAGATAATCCCGACCATCTAATATGGGGCCCCCTTTTATCTTTAAGGGTATTAAGGCTGCCCTTTTCCTCTTTAAATGCTACCCACTGGCTCTGAGCATACATTTGCAAGCCGCGAATGAGATGGCTATCGGATCATCTGATAGGAGAGATGTTGGGGCGTGCCCCATTTCATGATAAGGTCCCAGCAGATGCATGTGCGTTGCAGGATTGGAGGATGGGGCAAATCCCACCGTTGCTTTCGATTGAGCTCATCATATTACACCTCAACATAAGCAACCTTGTCTTCTAATCATGCCATTAGGAAAAGAAAATGAACAAAATGAAATAAAATCAGCCTGTTTTACCCCTGAAGATTTTGGAATGATCGTAACCACCTCCACCTTTTTATAAAAAGACCTTGGAAATTGAAATACTACAATGTCCGCTGTTTGGTTGGGAGCAGGAAGGCAACTAACCAAGGCCCACCCCTGAATTTTCCTTGCGTGGAGCGTCGGCCTTAATGCGTGGTGGCCTGAGTACACGATCTATGAGCCCATACTCAAGAGCCTCCTGCGCGTTGAAGCGCTTCATTCGACTCAGATCCTTGTTGATCTGCACCACCCACAAATAAAATCAATAGAAAAGATTAACCTCTGTCGCTCAACAGGTTTATTTTAGCTGTGTGCATTTCCACATTCAAACAGATCTTTCATTTTTGAAACTAGAACAGCTTGAAGAGTACCATGGAAATTGGAGACACGCATGCATTCCTATGCAAAGTGCATTTTATCCAAATTTGTAAAATAAAAGGCAACAAAGAAAAATAACATCGAATGTGCATCTGGACAAACTAGAGAACTGAATTGCTAGTATTTTGCTCTTGAAGGTGAAAATAACCAAATTGGTATGTCCTCCAATCACATTCACATTGAGGGGCAGAGCTCCAGTATGTCATGAATGGAACGAAATCGCAATACAATGGCCACATCTTTATCATGATACTAGGAAACACCATTAAGTTTTTACATTTCCTCTTTGATTAAACAAAGCATTCTAGACTCTTTAACTCCCTTGTGCTTCCGATCACCACCCAAGAGAGATAGTAATGATCTTTTCTATAACTGATGAATTTGTTAAAAGACTAACATTGTAAAGAGTCATGATCAACCAGCGACTCTAGTGAAAATTGGCTACAAGCAAGCAGACGCTAGCATATTAAATTTTGAGAAGTAAAAGTAGATCCCAGCTAAGGCCTTTTTAGTTTTGCTTCCCATCCTTTTCAGTACTAATATTATAGCTACAAGTTGGTTAAAGACAATTTGGCCACAAACCTAATGTGCGAAGTTGTCAATGTCTAAAACAGATTGGAGGTAAATAGAATTTTTCCTATGAGCAAAATGTTCTGAGAAAATAGAAATCATTTAAAGAAAATTTCTCTTGGAAAAAAAAAAAAAAAACCTTAACAGATACAGGTATTTGGTCATATCCTGGAGAAGGTAATTTGATCTAAATGAAGGCTATTTGTCCTACTTCCAATGGGATAAAGAGGAATTGTAGGATCCTTGACCCGAAGCTTTGCACAATGTGCTCCTGTTTTTTCAGTTCTGACAAGTGGGGCAATGGTTGAGATTCAGTATTAGGGGTGAAGCTCTTTGGAGGAAAAGTATCACTAGTAAACATGGCAAAAGGGCGTTGAACTCCGGGGTGTGTCTTTAGAGGGAGAGCATCGGTTGTATGGAAAGCTATTTCCAAGTTTGGGGATGGGCCAAGAAGGGTGGAAAAAAAAAATCCCAAAGGAATGAGGTACAAGATTGGTTTGGGTTATAGAATTTGATTTTGGGGAGATCTTTGGGTTGGAGATGTTAAAGCTTGCAACACACTTTCCAAGACTACTCCCTCCCAAAGAAAGGTTCCTTGTCAAATATTACTATGGGGGAGGAGATCTGCGTGGAGCTTGATTTTCACCACCTGAGGGATTTTGAGCTTGAGGGATTGGAACCCTTCTCAGGGTGCTTGAAGAGGTCCAGTTTCCTATGAAAGAAGATTAGTGCATTTGTGCCCATGCACCTTCTGGGAAGTTTTCGGCTAAAGAGCTTTGCAAGGCTCCTCATCATGGAAAACCCTTGACCCTTCCAAGCCCCCTTGCACCGAGACTTGGGCTCTTGCACTCCTCAAGTTGAAGCTTTCTGCTGAACAGCGGCTGTGAACAAGATTCTTCACTTCTGACCAACTAGAGTGGAGGAAATTTTCCCTTCCGAATTTGTTCTTTGTGAGTTGTAATGTAAAGAGGTCAAGTCAGTTTGTTGCATTTTTAGTCACCATGAAGCAACCAGGGATATCTGTTTTGTTTTTTTACCCCACGTGTATTGGATGCTTCTATCCTCAGTGGCAGTGTTCATGTTTGGGTTCCATTCAAGCATGGGGGAAGTGTGCTATGGAGATTGCTTCCTCTTTCATCATGTCGGGCATGTGAAAGGGAAGGAATTGTAGAATTTTGTAGGATCATTCTGGGCCTTCTTAGTCTTTGGGACAGCATGTTAAGTTCTTGCAAATAAATCTAGTTTAACAAAAGAGAATCCAAAGACGTGAAAACTTGCCAACTTCCAAAGTGGTTGGAATGCAATCAAGAGGTCAACTCCTTGGATCCAAGGTACTCCAAAACAGTTACATAAATAGGATGGTGGTAACCATTATGTGTTATGGGGAAACGGCCGTAATGGCCCTATAACGGTCTATTACAGGGCCGAAATTGGTTTTTTCAAGAAAATAATAATAATAATAATAATATGGCAGTTACGGCCACCATTACTGTTATGAAATACCTTGCTTGGATCCCTTCTACTGAAGTTGAATACAGATTGATGAAACCCTAGAATCGTCTCCATGACCATCAAGGTGAGAAAAAGTTGGCGTTTTGAGGTCCTATAATCTATGAAGCTGACTCTAGGAATGTTAAGAGCTTGGATTTCTAGAAAATGCTGGGCTCCTTGGAAGTGGCCTTTTCTTGTAAATGATATGTTAAACAGTTTTGCATCCTTAATGGTTGAGTTCAGTCATTTGCAGAAAGATGCCGATCCCATTGCACATTCTCTTGCAAAGGTCTACGCCTTACGAATCAGACACTTTATAGGTTTCCATTATCCATTGCATTAATGGATATGGTTGTAAGTTCTGCTTCTTTAAATAAAGTTTCTGTTGCCAGTTAAAGGAAAAAAGTGGGGCCATGGTCTAGTAATCCAGAACCTTGCCCCATTGCATGCCAATGTCTCTAGGGTTTAGACTCATCATCATCTTAAACCTTATACCAACTAATTGGGGCCAGCTGCCAATGTGTATAGACCGTCTCAAAAATCTCCTTGATAGGACGATACTATCCTTTTGATTCGTGACCTACAAATAGACTATTGGGAATGATCATATGAAGTCGAATACATGGTAAGTTATCATGTAGTCGAGTGCTGTGGACCCCCACTGGAAGTTCGAGCGAAATCCAGGCTGACCATCTCAGATGCCTGGTTATTGCAGTCCAGGGGCCCAAAAATCAGGCTGGCCTGGTACTCGGACCAGCCACGCCAAGGGAAACAGTTGTTTTTGGGGGGGGGGATGCCCTCCAGTGATTGTGTATATGAAATCCAGGCCACTCGACCGGTTCATCTGGAATGGATGAAGACTCGCGCCAAAAAGAAGAAGAAGAAGGCCAATTTGGAACTCAGGTGAACCCCGGTGCAATCAAGGGTAGGCATCCCCTCCCAACTGTTTCCCTTTCGTTCTCTCGCCAACCTGATTCACAGATTGGCCTGATTTTGTGGCCCTGAGCCTAAATCAGAGGGATGCACGTGATTGTCAGATTCAATGCCATGCACACATCACAGTGGAGCCCACCTGATTCACAGATTAGCCTATTTTTTGCCCCAGCCCCACACAGCTTGACTGCATGATAAGCTAACATGCAGTCGACACTATTTGGATCCTCCCTCCTTCCCTCTGTGAATGTGCATGTGTGTGTGTAAGAAATACATCAACTGTCCACATTCAACTGGAAAACAGTCCTGAGCGCCTAAGATCTTCCAATCACGTAGATACTTGGCACATGGTCCATTGGCAATGGGAAGCAACAGCAGACCAATAAACCATACACTCCATTGGTCAGAACTGAAAAGCTGAGGATATTGTGCAAAGCCTCAGGTCAAGTATCCTGTAATTCATTTGGGATGAGTCGAGTCATCCAATAACAATAAATATGACAAGTTGACTAGAAAATAAAGGTTTTTTCATTGCTTTTATGACAATAACACAGATTGGCTTCTTCTTCTTCTTCTTCTTCTTTTTTAAGATGAAGATTTTATTAAGAAGCACAAAGGCCAAAAAACAAAAAGGCTGAGGGGGAAAAAAAAAAATTTAACTAGCCAAACCAACACCCAGCAAACTCAACATTCCCACTCCCTAACCATGGAGAGCACCTCCAAAACCACCTGGCCTGACATATAGCTACAATTACAGAAGCATAGGCTACTCCTTTTCCCCCAAATAGGCCAAAGCAGCACCAACCTCCAATTAGACTTGTCTATGGAGTGAGGACTGCCCTCGTGCCACAAAAGGAAGAGACCCTCCATGGAATTGGGCATCACCCAAAGAATCTTGAAGAATGAGAGAATGCCCGATCACACCTCCCACGCAAACAGGCAAAGGATAAAAAGGTGCACCGCCAATTCCAAGTCCCCTTTACACAAGAGACAGCAATTCAGCAACACCAAACCTCTCTTCAAAAGATTGTCTATGATTAGCACCCTGCTATGGCCAGCTAGCCACCCGAACGCAACCACCTTAGGCAGGGTGCCGTAACACCAAGCTGTCAACATGATCTCTAGACTGAGAAGGCCTAGGTAGAGACTGCAATCTCAGGAGGGAGCGCACCAAGAAACACCCAGATCGGTCGCAATGCCAGAACAAGGAGTCCTTGGATCCCGCCACTGGGCGATAACCTTCTAAATGGGTAAGAAGGTGGATAATTCCAGCACTTCATCATCCCGAAGATGTCACTGGCAGAGGGCAGCCTAACTCCATCTAAAAAGAACCACAACGCAGAATTATCCTTAACAGGGCAAAGACTGGCAGTATTGGGGAAATCTGAGTGAAGGGAAGAATCCTCACACCAAACATCATCCTAGAAACAAATTCTTTCCCCATCTCCAACAGAAAACCCGATCCCCTCAAAGACTCAAGGCGCCAACTTAGCAATAGACTTCCAACAGTAGGAAACACGATAGAGAGAGGACTGCCTAGTCTACCAGCCCTTCCTACAAAAGCCATAGTTGTCCAAGATAACAAATCTCCAAAGGCTCTCTTCTTCGTAACCAAAACTCCAAACTCATTTCCCTAAGAGGGTTGAAGTAACCTCTACAAGACTGCTAATGCCCACTCCACCTTCCCTAGCCGGCTTAAAGACCTCTCCCCACTCTAACAAGTGGAATTTGCCCTTAGATGCCCCAACCTGCCATAGGAAATCTCTGTGCAATTTCTCAATACATAGGATTACCAATTTAAGACAGTGAAATAGGGACATAATACACGGGGAGATTGGAGAGGGCTAACTTGATTAAGGTTAACCTACCTCCAAGCAAGAGAAGTTTACTTTTCCAAGGTGAGAGCTTTCTTTCCATTCTTTCCAAAACTACATTCCAGAGATGCTTAGCGGGCTTCCTGATACAAAGGGGCAGGCCTAAATAAGAGGAAGGAAACGATCTGGAGGTACACCCGAACACCTCAGCCATGCTGGCCACTTCCTCCGGCAACATATGGACCCCAAGAATGACACGCTTGAGGAGGTTAACTTTCTAACTAGATACAACCTCAAAACATCTGATGATTTTTCTCGAATTATCAACCTTAGACTCATCCCTACTTCGCAGAAGATGAGCATGTCATCCACAAACTAAGGATGAGAAACAGGCTGATTGGCGCTGCCAACTTTGAACCCCCAAACAGGCCCACCAACTGACCCTTAGAGAGCAGTTTGTTGAGAGCTTCTGAGACAACCAGGAAAAGGAAAGGGGAAAGGGGATCTCCTTGCCGAAGAACCCTAGAAGCTTTGAAGAACCCGATTGTAGAACCATTAATGAGAATAGAAAATTGTGCAGAACTAACACATGACCTCATCCACGTTCTCCAATTCTCCCCACACCCTACCTGTCGCAACATATAGTCCAGAAACTGCCAATCAACATGATCATAAGCCTTTTCAAGGTCTAACTTGCAGACTAACCTTTTTTTTGCCAGCCCAAAATTGAGAATCGATGCATTCATGAGCTATTAAAGCACCATTGATAATCTGCCTATTAGTGATAAATGCACTCTTAGAAGAAGATGACCTGAGGGAGAAACTTTCTAAAGCATATGAAGTATAATAAACTATACATGCCACCATGCATCTTTCATCTCCGATGAGATTAAGGGCTCCAGAACCATTACAGATTTGCTGAAGAGATTTTGCTCGAGAACTAGAAACACAATTTGATGTGATGGAAGATGAATTGGTGAAGCTTAACCGAATTGTAATGTATGAATATTCAATTCCCTGGATCCTCTCAGCAACCTGTTGGAGCTAAGAAGGCAAATGAGATGCACCCTTCTAACACACTAGCAGGCTAACAGCTAACAACCACAACACAACACACAAGAAAAACCTGGATAGCAGAATTCATGGAACCAAGCAATGAAATGGCCAGCATTCAGCACCATACCATTTCAGCAGCTTAGA
Source organism: Magnolia sinica (assembly GCF_029962835.1). Classification (NCBI taxonomy): domain Eukaryota; kingdom Viridiplantae; phylum Streptophyta; class Magnoliopsida; order Magnoliales; family Magnoliaceae; genus Magnolia; species Magnolia sinica. The sequence goes on along the minus strand of NC_080590.1, from coordinate 14,973,580 downwards.
ACTCTATCTTAAATACTATCATTAGTTAATATTCACTAAAGAAGAATGATAAACAACCGAAAGAAAAATATAACACTGCAACAACTTATCAAGCTTGGCTAAAAAGAAAACCAATATCTTTCAACGAGGATGATGGGATAATACCTTATCAACAGACTGACCAGTCTTTGTTGCCAATTCTTCAAACAGGTAGTCTTTAATTCTCAGGAGTTCTTTTGCTTCGTTTTGAATATCATCAGCCTGTCAATACCAGTTTCAAGAAGCGAGTTCAGATCATCTTGCATGAGAATATGACAATGCTTGAACAAGACCCATTGTCATGCTACTATTCCATGATAAGGAGAGCTGAAGAGGAACCTGGCCACGAGCTGCCCCAGCAGGAGACTGCAGCGCAATTCTTGAAAGAGGCATGGCAACGCGGCTACCCTTAAATAAGGCACAAAAAACGGTGTAAAAGAACTAAGGAGCAATTCTAAAAGGATAATAACACAAATCAAGGTATTATGCTGAACAAGGGTATTATAAAGTTCCAAACAAACATACAAACCTTCTCTCCAGCAGCAAGAAGAAACCCAGCTAGATTATATGCAAAACCCACACATTGCGTAGCAACTGGACTTTTCAAGCTTTGCATCGTATCGTAGATGGCCATGCTTGGAGTAAGCTGTAAAGCATGCAGTTTTATACTTAAAAATAGCTGAGTACATGAGATTCCATCTGGGTAAAAAATGGCCTCGTATATTCAGCAATGCAGGAAAGAAAGACGAATACATAATATAAAATGGACTCACATCTCCACCTGGACCATTGATGTAAAGATATAGCTTTTTGGAAGAGTCCATGCTATCAAGGTAAAGCATGGTCGCCAGTACCTGGTTGCTAAACTCCTCATCTATATGTTGGCCGATAAAAATAACACGTTCTCGGTACTGCAAATCAGGAGCCCCACAGTTGGATTTCTTGCAGGTATTTGAACAATAAAATAGCTAATGGAACTTGACTCATGCAATGGAAATTGATCCAAAATTACTATGACTTTAACTTACAAGAGCATTCCACAGATCAACCCATTGCCAAGTCCCTTCACCGGGAGTTCTGTAAGGTACTCTAGGCGTACCTATGGGCATCATTCCAAACCGTGCACGTGTTGCTTTCTTGCTTAAAAGCCTGCAGTTGCAGACTATCATGCATGTAATATGATACACGTACCAATCCTTGAACAAGGAAGTGTAGTTTTCTACAAAGTATCATATATGTGCCAATAATTCAACAGTAAAATGTAGTGGAAGTTACTCATTTGGCAACAAGTTAATCCAGACTGATTGAAACAAAGCCGAAAAAAATGGTTAAGCCATGCAAAGCTGAAAGTAGCAATACAGAAATTTAACTATGAGGAATCTTCGTGTTTGAAGGATTATTAAAAATGTCCTATGTGCCTGAAGATGTGCCTAACTTTAACTGTAAATTTTTATTTAAGCAAACACCCAGCAAAGATCTCTGGAGATGATCTCTAGAGTTTTATGGATTCATGTTCATACGATGAGTGTAGCTGAAATGAGGATGTCGGATGAGGGACAAGACTAGAAAGGATAGAAATAGAAATGAATGCATTTGAGAGAACTTAGGAGTAGCACTGACAGATAAATAGATGAAGGAGGTAGACTTTAGATGGTTTGGCCATGTGCAATGGAGACCAAGAACTGCACTGGTTGGGAGTGAGTTAGCCAAGTTGAACGCCCTAAAAGGGAAAGGGAGAGACCCAAAAGGCTTTGGTTAAATGAGGAAATGGTCCTTGATAGAGTAGAATGGTGGAACAGGATTCGTGTAGCCAACCCAATAAGTTGGTATAAGGCTTAGATGATGATGACGATAAAACACAAACCAAGGAAGAGTAATTGGTATTATCTGCATCCAAAAGTCAGATAATTTTTTCCTTCACAAAAATTAATATGCACACTTTTGCCTGGTTTTGAGAATTTTTATTTGTGGAGCCCCATATCCTGAAGAATACTATATTTTTCAAAAAAGAAGAAGAATATTACTGAATAAATGGCAAATAAGCTAGAGGGACGCTTAGATTTACCCCTATTGATGGTAAGTTTAGAATGGGAGGACAAAAGTTTAACACTGGTTGGGGCCGAAAAACACAGGCAGATCCTTGCTTCCACTGTCAACAAGCCCACCCATTATTATTACATTGCCTTTGCGGTGAAGGTTTTTCAGATGGAAACAATTAGCACATCCAGCCATCCACATTTTGAGGGACAAACTAAACAGCTCCAACTCCACAAATTTGATGGGTTGAACCTCGGTCCATCACTTCCACTCTGGCATACATCCAAACAGGCCCTTAACCTTTCCAAGAGAATACCGAGAAAATTAAGCAGTCATGTAGCCACCAAGGAATATATGGATTTAGTGACAGAAAAAAGGGAGGATGGCCTTGAGAGGAGGGTGAATAGGTAACACACTGGGATTTTTCTTAGCTACAATAACTTCTGATGGAAAAGGGGATTTACAGACAAAACACACTCGCATGTCAGGCATACCAAGATAGCAAGTTACAAGAATTTGGTCACACAATATATTGTTCATTAAAATCCTAAACACTTTGACCATATGGTTAGTGTTTGTTCTTATTATTGTTCATATCATCAAGGCAAAAATGACTCAAATCATGCCCAAGTGCAATTTCTTGGGTCTTGACCACTTCCTTCATAGGTCTGATAATTCTTTCACACACAGAAATCACGACTAGACAAACTCAAACCCATATCTTAACACTCATGAAACTGCCTCTCTCAACTTCACATACTGCAAGATTAAACAAAGAACCATTTCCTCAGAACATACTAGAAGTTCACCATAACGACACCATGTTCAAGTGCAATAGAGTTGAACATCATTGTTGAAAGAATCTAGAGCAGCCATGGTCTGGTATACTGTGAGACGAAGGTTGTAAAAATCATACGATTTATGATTTGAATCATATTGTATATGTATGAAATGCAAATCATAGCCCCAAACCACAAACCCACAGGAAATGTATAGTTATCGAATTGCGATTATTGTTGACTGCGTGAATGGTGCACAAAATTGCTTTTTAAAAAATTTACCATTTTGCTTTTAAAACTTGTAAAAGCCCCCCTCCCTCCTTCTGTGTGTGTGACTTACAGCTTACATCCAAACAGGCAGCATGTTAGTGACTTTCATATGAAAGTCTCTTACAACTTAAAAACTAGGCATCCAAATGTCCCCTTAAGTTCCTAATATCCATGAGGAGGAATTGGCCAGTTATCCCACCCTTTTCCATCTAACATGAAAGTCACATAACACAGTCTAGACCCCATGCCTTCAATGTAAGTGCGATGGAAGGAAATCCCAAATTGTTTTTACTCCATTCCATTAGACTAATAATCCCAATTCAATTCAATAATGCATCCAAACACACCCTAAACAATAAGGAATGGAAAACGGTACGCAAAGAATCATCACGACCGTTGGTTCTTTGAAAAGAAAAGGAAAAAAGAACAATGGCGCGGCAAGCAATTACCTGGATTTGAGGCTCTGCTGAACTCTGTCGTGAAATTCAACAGTCAAGTTAGGTTTCCCAAACCCAAAAGAACCTGCACAGCATAAATAAATGAACAATGCTGCAGAATCGTTGAAATCGCAGGTGGAAGATACTCCAGAGCAGGGGAATTAAATCCTACCCGTTGATTGAGGTTTCAATCCGACAAAGACCTTGCTCATACAGCTGCAACAACAGCAAAAACAAGATGGACTGAGATTCAGACGATCGAGATTTCTTGAGATTGTGTGAATATATGAAGAAAGGTACCTCAAAGAAGGGTGAGAGTCCCCGTTTAGAGAGTGCAGATGGGAAGAAGCGGTCGCTTGAAGGGATAGGGTCATTTTTGGAAATTTGGTCGAAAAGAGAGGGTGAATTTCCTGCCAGACGATAAACTAATAGCAAGTGGAAATGGGAGAGTCTGGGAAGGAAGATACAGTTCCTGCATTCCCTGCTGAAGGTCTTGATTTTTTAGTAGATAAACCCACGATTCGACCACGTTCCGGATACCCATCGGGTCTGTGGACCTTGATTTCGAGCGGGCCGGGTTGGGTCCTGGTCAAGTAATGGCATTTTACATGGCCAGTCCCACCAAAATGGATGGATTAGATCGTACGGAAGCGTGCCACTTTGATACGTGGTGTAAACGGGCCCTGTTAGATCCATTGGGCTCGGGGCTTCTTTGGTTTAATTATTTCTTACTAGGGTTTGCTTCCTTGAGGGGGCGTTTGGGGCATGGGTTTATGTGGGATGTGGTGGAAGTGGGTTTCAGGATCCAACAGATCATTGCAAGGTGTGTCTGGGAATCACACACGGTATGGGTTGTGAAGCCCTTCTTGGAATCAAAGAGTTTCTACCACCATATTTTGGATTTCGTATAGCTAGTGGTCGATGTTATGTGGACCCTAGCATGATATATGTGTTTTATCCATGCCATCCATCTATTTTGAAATATAATTTTTGGGCTTCACCCCAAAAATGACGTAGATATAAATCTAAGGTCGACCACACCATGGGAAAACAGTAGTGATTGAATTACACCATTAAAAACCTCGTAGGGCTAACTGTGCGGTCCACTTGAGATTTGTATCAAACTTATTTTTGGGCTTATACCATAAAATGACATGGAAGAACGGGTGGATGGCACGGATGAAACACATACATCATGGTGGGGCCCACAGAGCACCGACCGATATTAGCAAGATGAGATGCAAATCCGTTTCCCAAACATTGAGCGGGATGGCCTCAATCCATGGGTTTAAGAGACAATCCCTTACACAATGTAATCATTACATTTTGGTAATTCTATCCCACTTAAACTCATCTAAAACTATGCTCCAAACACCCCCTTGGGACAAAATGTTACCTTGAAAATTATGTTCTCTCTACTAGAGTTTGCTTCTTCAAGGGAGAAAATGTTTCCTTGAAAACTATATTGAGGCAAATATCTGGCAACGCGGAATCTGACGATGCAAATGCAACCATATGGCATGCGTGAGATCTTTGCATAGTGCAAAGGAAGGCTCGTTTACGACCAGGTTTTAGAGAATCATACGAATAACCCGTGGATAAGAACGAGGAATTATTAAGATTACCTCTTGATAAGTAAATATTCGACGAAGGCAAAACACAAATGACTAAAGACAACACTTTATAGTTGATAGTATAGAACATCGCTACCTAGCAGTGGATATTCTCACAATGTCATTGGAAAATATATAAATAACAAAGGAGATCGCATTAGAGAATGAATCAAATCATTAATAAAAAACTTCAATTAAATAAATCAATTCCTGCGTCCCTTGGGACACTTATCCTCTCCAACACTCTTCAACGTGGACCCCTTAGTATTTAAGAATAGTCTCACCCATCCTCACTCTACACATAATCGACTTAGTTGTAGCTCGTAATTGTAATTCCCTTCCATGTGTGCCTATGTCCGAAATCCGAAAGAAAACCTCAGTCTTATGAATCGTTCGCCTACACTCATACATTTAGTCGATAATAGTATATGATGTCGATAATAGTATATGATATTGGTATCACCTATTCCTTACTCATCAGCGCAGTGCTCAATTAAGCACCCCGCTATTCTTAGTTTGGACAGCAATCCTTAAATAGTGGTGAGTTTTATTTTTGACTTCAAGCTTGGTTGTTAATTTATGTTTGAGCAATACTTGTTGCACTTTCAAAAGTCATTGATTTTTAATACAAAAAAGAGCCCATTGAAGGAAAAGCCTCATCTTCCACAAATCGCTTGATAACGCACTTGACGGTTGGTATAATAGGTGGTTGGTATACCGCAATTTAATTCCACCGCTCTATCTTAACATTGGGAGTCAATGGAGTTCAGTTTAAATTGGACCACAATTAATTTTGACACACTCGCAAACTATACGCTTGCACTACATGGCCAAATTCTAGCCCAACATCCGTGTTAGCGAATTCCATGTGTTTCTGTATTGATAAAAGTTGTAAGACCCATCGTGATGTATATATTATATCCATGTCATTCATTTGTTCTGTCGGCCAATGTTGTCAAAATCTTATGATATACAATTTGTGTCGAATCTTAAACAAAACTATTTGAATCCCACATTTAAGTTCATTTTTATATGAATTTATGATTTTATGGTTTAAATCTTACAATTTATTATTTAAATCTCCCGGTTTACGATTTAAATTATCCTTGTTTTTTAAAAAGCTTCATTTAGCTTTCATTTTATGTTTTTGAATTAGTGAGAGCTTTAATAATCATTTAAGGAAAAAAAAAAAAAAAACCTTTAAAAAAATATTCATTTATAACAACTAATTTTTTGTATTTAATATTAAACCGTAGATTTGTTTTTATGATTTCTTATTATTTGCACGATTCAATCAAACACGAGGCCACCCGTGTAAACAGGGGCTTATATTCAGTTTACGCATGTGATTATAATGCAAGAGTTGTACTTGACTATGTTTAATTGAACACCAGTGCCTCCGCGCTGAGATGAACCGATCAAGACCATATTCTAGAATCCAACCACCCTCATCAACCACTAGTTATAACAACGATAGGTGATTTGTGGATGGATATGGGTTAGTCATTTTTTACGGATTCTTTTTACCGCGTGTCTTAACAGCTTATTCTTTCACTGGTAATTATAGGCAATATATTTCTCATAGGAGTAAATATGGACAAATAAAATAGAAAGATGTTAAGTCAATGTTAATTTTGTTGATTCATAGGTGATGCTCATTGCAATCAGCAGTGTCAAATAATCTAGAGAATACAACAGAATGAAAGATAAATATCTTACCCACCCGTATGAGGAAGCAATACAAGTAAATGGTCAGAAGGATGTGACCTGGGTATTTGAGCTTCTAAGCAAAAACTCAGTTAATCAGAATCTGACAACGAATGGTTACATGCATTTACTCTACTCCTGTCGTGTTTGCAATGATGACACTAAAGAGTAACCACATAAGTCATGACTAGGCAAAGCTTGTGTTAAGAAATATAAAGATAAAGTCTATGTAGATAGATTGTGTTTGGCGTGCACCTGGAGCTCTTCATTGCGTTCTCCTTTTATAGCTTATGGAGGCAGTAAAATTCTCGTTTGGTTTCCTTATCGTTTTAGGTTCCTTCGTAGCCATGGCTTTTCATGTGATCTCTCACAAGAGATCTCCATAAATATGAAACCAGTTTTCAAATCTTTTACCAGTGTGGCTACTATGATTTTTGTATATCAAAAATTATTTTCAAGAAATGTGGCTCAATCAGAGCCATCTTCGGAGATCCCTTATTGTGACCATAAATATTTGTGGAACTGGTCCCACCATATCCATATCGGGCCCCAATCCATTGGTTTCAATCTCCCCAAATATTAATTCAATCTTCATATAATCAAAATTTTCATAATTGTCATGAGAGTTCCAAACATCTCTGAGAAGATTTCCCATTTTAAAAGGATTGTAAGAGACGGTCTTATCAAGCATATTAGGATTTGTGATAGGATCCTTAGTTCGGTAGATTTTTTTTATAGATACGTTAGGTACGGTTCATTGGTCACGTGTTTATACGAATTATGGCTACATATCATTCGATGTTTCATTCCTCTAAAAGCATGCCTACGGTTCTGCGCCAACATGTTTATGACATAAGGTGTATTGCTGAAGGAAAATAAGTAAAAGATATCTTCGCACACGAGTATGATTTTGTTATTATTAAGCTCGTAATGATGACATATAGAGACATCTTATTGGTCCAAGTAGTTTTTTTTAAAAAAAAAAACACTTGATTTCTAACTGGTCAAAAATATCAAATTGATGTACGACTTATTTGGAATAGTTTTATGGATGGTTACAGGCATATTGACTTATGTACTATGGAATGATGGTTAAAAATTAAAAAATATAATTTTTTTTTGTCGATCTATAAAATCAAATATTATTTTTCCAATGTATACACATGAGAAAGGTAATAAGAATATAAATTATTAAGGGATTTCTGTATGTTTGTAAGGAAAGTTTCTTGAATGATATTTTTAAAAGGAAAGATAATAATCTTTATTACTATCATGACATGGTATAAACTCGGAGTGGCTTGATGGCAACAAGATAATTATTATGTTTTTTAACTTTTCCTAATTTATTTAGATTTTTCATATTTTAAGAAAATCATTTAAAAAAATCTTACGATTTATGATATGATTCGACCTCTATTACAATTTGCAATATGATAATGATTTTGACAACATTGCCGCCAACTTATTTTAAGGCAGGAGTAGATCCATTGCTCAAGTGGACTCCACCAAAGGAAATAATGACCTTAACAGATATCAATCCTTGAAAGATAAAACCTTTCTAAGGCTTACAATGATATTTATTTCTCATCAAACTTGTTTACAAGGTTGTAAAACACAAATATTAGTTTGATCCAAAGCTCTTATAGTCCCTAAGAAGTTATCAATGCTAGGCATTTAATTCCCATTGTTTACTGTGGTGTGGTTCACTTAAGCTTTGGATCTGCCTTTTTCTTCGCTCATTCCCTAAAATTAGCTCATAGAACTAATGAATGGCATAGTTATAACATATAAATCACAATGGGCCTCACAATTTTTGTGTACTCATTTATTTTATTTTTTGTCTCTTTTAGAGTTGAAAACCGCCTAAATACGATAGCTCTCAATATCAGCTTTAGAGTTGTTGTCGTAATTACATATGTAAGTAACAATGACTTAATTACGATGTATTTATATTGTATTTTGAAAAACGAAGTATGCCCTTAATATAGTATGGTTCATTTGCTAGATAATTAAAATATACTAAACAGATAAGTGCTTATGTGCTCGAAGAGCATGATGATAGTCGTCAATCAACTAATGGATTTCGATCGTTACTATGTTTCGGTCAGTTGGGTGTTTCCGCTGTCAGGAACGGCTGGTGGATTCCAACCAACACACTGATCGATTAATAGATTTTAAATGTTGTGATAGTTCGGCTGTCAAGATCCAACCATTATAATAAATGATTACTTTGGCCATTGTGAGTTAAGCCACATTTCTTCTTAAATAATTGACTGTTGTGAATGGTTTCAGATATATTTTTAGAAAATGTTTCTTTACAAAAATGCAAGATCTTTCATTCTCTATAAAATTCCTTAAGGCGTGTTCAACCTGCGGAATTCAACAGGATTAAGAGGGATAGTATTGTAATATCCCTCCTAACCTATTATAGTGCCTATTTGGGCGGGTGGATATCAATCCATCTCAAAACGTTTGGGAATTTCGGTGTAAATGGAGGAATTGCAAAATCCCTCCTTGGATTCAATGCCCGGACTGCTGCCAGCATCGAGCTCATCCCACAATCTTCCTCGACCCATCGTACAGATCGACGCGATGAGAGGTTTTAGGTAGAGGTGGCTGGGCGAGATGGCGGGAGTGGAAATGTTGGCGCCAAAATAAGGTTTATTTATAGAGATGTTTGTGATTTATGGTCATCCTCAGACGTGCTTCGGTGGAGAAGAGGTGAGTAACGACAACACCAAACCCTAATATAGCAGAGGTAAGTCTCATTCTTCTCTTCCGAAACCAACATTGTCTGATTTATGGTTTTCTCGGCACTGATATCTTCCTCTGATTCTTGGTGCGATGCTTTCTAATTTTTGACACTTATGGAATTTTTCTTAGAAATTGGGGGTTTGCTGCCTAGATGATGTGATTGGTAGTTCACTTGATTTTCAGGACTATATGGATTTTTTCTTTAAAAAATGGGGGTTTATTGTCTAGACGATGTGCATGGTAGTTCACATGATTTTCGGAACTTTGGATTTTTTTCTCAAAATTTGGGGGTTTGCTGCCTAGACGATGTGCATGGTAGTTCACTTGATTTTCGAGACTGTATGATTTTTTCTTTAAAATTGGGGGTTTGCTGCGTAGATGATGTGCATGGTAGTTCACTGGATTTTCAGGATTGACATGTTCTTGTAAATCTTGGTGGGATGCTTTCTATGACTATATTTTATCCGTGTATGGAAATCATGAGCTTGCAAATGGGATATGGATGGATTACATGCATGTGGTCACTGAAGCCAATATGTGTTATTTGCGTGAAAATCATGAGCTTCTCTCCGTTTTTAATCTACATGTGTTACTTTCCATGGATTCCTATAAATCTCTGAAACTGATGTATATATATTCTATAAACTGGTCTAGAACATCATGTGAATTTCTGTGTCAGTTCCTTTAGTTTAAGTAACTGTTTCATTTCGATGCCCCATGTAACTGGTTCATTTTCATCTTCATGTGTTTCGTGCTTCTTAGATGATGAGCTTGTTGACATGGAATGGGATTACCCTCATGTTTGTGAGATAAACAGAGGGTGACACAATTCATGTTCATGCTTTAACTTTGACATTTCAATGTATATTCCCCCAGGATTTTCATTTTCGAGGATTTTGATCTGATTCATCTTCTAATTCAAGCATTTTTTGTTAACTTATGTTCTCATGTTATTGCCTCATGTTCTGCTCCATGTTAACTATAATCCGTGTTTTCCGAAAGCTAGGATTTTGGTTGGGTTTCAGTACATACTTTAAAACTGTTTGATTTCCTTAATGTTCTATGTAGCACCGTCATTTCCCTGTATATTGTAATTTCTGTAAACTTAGATCCTAATCTACTTACTTTATTTCGTGTTCTTTGTTAACTGTGAGCAATCTATTCTGTAAACTGGTACAGAACAATTTTGAATTTCTGTGTCATTTTGTTTATTCTAATGAACTGGGCAGTTTGCTTGACTGTCAATTAGCTGGGGATTGTACTCTTTTTAGGTGGCTTATGGGTTGTGGAGTGTAGCTCAGGGCCTGTTTGGATTCAGGGATTCATTGAAGCTATCAAGTATTTCCATTTAATCATGGATTTGCCAAGAAAGAAAAATCCTCCAAAAGTTATTTACTGAATCATCAAAATGATTGAGACTCCCAAAAGCAATAAAAGCTCCTCTTGAATAAATCCTCACCAAATCCCATAGATTTGTAGCTTGGTTACTAAACAACGGGCCTTAGGATTTGCCAAATCCCTTTCCCAAGCAAATCAATAAATTTTTCAAAGGCATGGATTTACAAATCTATATTCCCGTTTTCCTGATCCCAAACAGGCTCTTAGCTTGACCGAGGCCAATAATTGGGCCGGTTAGTTTTTTTATCCTCACTCCCCTAATACCATATGCCATCTTCTTTTCATTGACTTCTCCAAAGAAACTTGGTGCATATACCAAGACCAGCAAGCAAGCTCTCCAGGATTCCAGATTCTAGGTTCATTAGTGGATTTTGCAGTTTATTTGAGCAATTTGATTTTCTTAGAAATGCAAGAAACAAGATGCGGTCTACAAGTCCAATGTTGAAGCCATCTTAAAAGCAGCAGGTATATGCGTCATGTCCAAAGCTGATGAATGAAGAGTCGTACTTCATCTATTTTAACAAGCAGACTGGTGACAGTCAAGTAGACTGCCCTATGTCATTTCGTTTATTCTAGGTAACTGTTTCATTTCCTATATTTTCATTTTCAAGGATTTTGATCTGTTTCATCTTCCGATTCAAGCATTTTCTATTAACTTATGTTCTCATGTTACTGCTTCATGTTCTGCTCCATGTTAATTATAAATAGTGTATTTTAAAAACTAAGATTTTTACAGTTTCAGTACAAACTTTGAAACTGTTTGATTTCCTTCATATTCTATTTAGTACTATCGTTTCCCTGTATATTGTAATTTCTGTAAAATTGGATCCTAATCTATTTGCTTTATTTCATGTTTTTTGTTAACTGTGAGTAGTCTATTATGTAAATTGGTCCAGAACAATTTTGTTATTTATGTGTTGTTTCGTTTATTCTAGGTAACTTTTTCATTCCCTTACCCCATGTAATTGGTTCTTTTTTATCTCCATGTGTTTCATACTGATCTCCTTCATGTTCATGCTTCAACTGTGACATTTCAATGTATATCCCTCTAGGATTTTCAATTTCAATGATTTATATCTAAATTATCTTATGTTTTAAGCATTTTCTGTAGAGTATTGAAAGGCATCTTCTATTTTAAATGATTTTCTGGTTCTGAAAAAAACACAACTTTGAGAATAAATTATAGTTTTTCTAGTTCAATGTAACTGTGTCATTAAGATATGTTTATGTAATGAAATCGCTATCTTCAATATCCAAATTTTGTGATTCCATTCAAAATAAACTGACATAATTCATCAAGTTCAGGCTACGTGTAAGACCCGTATCCTATACTGTATCGTTCCGTAGGCTTCTACGGTCCTATCGGTCGAAATCCGGCGACCCGCAATATGTTATCGGCATTTGTGCACGATCTTGAATCGTGTCCAGTATATCTAAGTCGGCTCGACTCAAAACTTGCACCGTCATGATCGCATTGTCGTCGTGGTTCCAACGCTGCGTCTCGTGTGTCAATGCGACGCTTAGATCATAAGTTGTAGCCCACACATTGTAATGACTGTAGACTACACGTTGCGGGACCCACCAATTGCAATGGCACAATTTTCTAAGCCATCATTAAGTGATGTGTTAGGTAATCATTTCCTCTCCTTTTCTCAAAAGTCAACACCCTCCCTTACCAAGCAATTAATGATGGTCTTACATCATTAATTCAAGCCATAACTTCTATCTCTCTCTCTCTTATCTCTCTCCCTCCCTCTTTCTTCCTCATTCTCCTTCACAAGAATCATGGAAGTCCAACCCATCCCAAAAATCCAACCATCTTCCACCTTAGATCCTCACCAATCCAACCTTTATATCATCATCTCCACCGTTGAGGAAGCTTCGTAAGGGCGTTAGGGCATAAGGGTAGAAGTTGAAGGGGAAGATCTTGATGTGGGTGCTTCTCTCTCTCTCTCTCTCTCTCTCTCTCTCTCTCTCTCTCCTTCCTTTATTTTGTGGCCCATTCAATGAGTGTTGGTGGTGTCCAAACCGTCCATTAAATGGACCCCACAACTGTCTAAACATGGGGACCAAACCACTTTGCTACCCCTCTTGGAGAGTCTGGATGATGGGAAAACATGCATATCGAGTTGATCCAATCAAGTGGGCCACGTCCATGTGGGACCCACCTTGATGAAACGTATTCACCGTCAGTGAAGTATGCACAGATAGTGGGGTGTATAAAGCACGTCTGGACGTGCTCTATGAAAAGTATAAAAATTAAAAAATCATCCTTGTAGGATTTCAAGTTCAGAATCTGGCGTATGGACGTTAGGTGCTGAGAATGGGGTACTATGGAGGCTGTCGGCACCGGGTTCGGCGATTGAAAATTTTGTGAGCCCGGTTTCTGAGTATGGGGCATGACAGAAGTTGGTATCAAAGCATAACTTGGGAATACCTGAAGATAACATCACATATCTACTAATAGTTACCATTCACTCTATGATTGTTGAGAACTTAGAATGGCTAGATCCTCGAGATTCGAATAACTTAGAGATTTTCTGATATAGCTCCCAGCTGTTTAGATTATGAGGCTGCATAGTATTCCTGTTTTAATCATTTCTGATCCGGGATCCGAAGATTAGTATGGTTCACCATTCTGTTAAGGAGGCATCTTGCGAGCACAAGGCTGAGAATAGAGAGCGTTATCTTTATCCTTTTGTAGATTGATTATGCCTTGTATATGTTTATATCGATGCTTCCTCTCCCCTTGCCTCGTCCTATGTGATAGTAAATTTCGAGGATAATTTTTATTAGGTGGTGAGAGTTGTAAGACCCGTATCTTATATTATATCGTTCCATAAGCTTCCGCGGTCCTGTCGGTCTAAATCCGGGAACCTGCGATCTGTTATCAGTATTTGCGCGCGATCTTGACACTTGTCCAGTATATCTGAGTTGGCTCAACTCGAAACTTGTACCGTCATGACTGCATTGTCGCCGCGGTTCCAACGTCGCGTCTCGTGCGTCAATGCGACGCTTAGATCATAAGTTGTGGCCCGCACATTGTAATGACTGTAGACTGCACGTTGCGTGACCCACCAATTGCAATAGCACAATTTTCTAAGCCACCATGGGGTGATGTGTTATGTAATCATTTCCTTTCCTTTTTTCAAAAGTCAACACTCTCCCTTACCAAGCAATTAATGATGGCCTTACATCATTAATTCAAGCCATAACTTCTATCTCTCTCTCTTATCTCTCTCCCTCCCTCTTTCTTCCTCATTCTCCTTCACAAGAACCATGAACGTCTAACCCATTCCAAAATTCCAACCATCTTCCACCTTAGATCCTCACCAATCCAACCTTTATATAATTATCTCCACCGTTGAGGAAGCTTCGTAAGGGCGTTGGAGCATAAGGGTAGAAGTTGAAGGGGAAGATCTTGATGTGGGTGCTTCTCTCTCTCTCTCTCTCTCCTTCCTTTATTTTTTGGCCCATTCAATGAGTGTAGGTGGTGTCCAAACCGTCCATTAAATGGACCCCACGGCTGTCCAAACATGGGGACCAAACCGCTTTGCTACCCTTCTTGGAGAGTCTGGATGATGGGAAAACACGCATATCGAGTTGATCCTATCAAGTGGGCCACATCCATGTGGGACCCACCTTAATGAAACGTATTCATCATCCGTCCAGCATCCCTGGACGCTGGACGTGGACCAGCGAAGTATGCACAGACAGTGGGGTGTATAAAGCACGTCTGGACGTGCTCTGTGAAAAACAAAATAAAAATAAAAATCCTCCCTGTAGGATTCTAGGATCGGAATCTGGCATATGGACGCTAGGTGCCGAGAATGGGGTACTACGGAGGCTGTCGGCACTAGATTGGGCAATCAAAAATTTTGTGAGCCTGATTTCTGAGTTTGGGGCGTGACACTACGAGGTTTTATTGTGTGGTTCTTAGGAATTTATTTCGCATTGGCCACGTTCAGCGAAATTTCGGATATGTATTCTGGCATCTACATCTCTACTAATGACTGAATTGTTTTTACTTCCACTCTCTATTATCACTTTTCCAAACACATCGTAATTTCATATCAGTTTTAGAAAAATGTTTGGATATATGTTGTAAATATAGCAGTTTCATTTGTCAAAATGCTTTGAGGCTCTGATATATATTTAATTGTTGGAATTAAAATCTTGTATAAAAAAATGACGTAGCTATATGTAATCACCTCTAAGTCATGTTTATCCCTCAAGATAGCTCACCTTTAAATCAATTTGATCAGATAATCCCCATGGTAAGATTACCAGTTTGGGAAATAGAGTAAGCGAGAGATTTAAGATTGATATTAAAAACACACTCCTACATACACGTGTAGGTGAACAATTAGTGATGGATACTAAAGAGGACGAAGATATGGAAAGGTCTGTTGTCGTTCAAGTGATGACAGCTCGTGTATCAGCTGTTGGGAAATACTGTCGCGTATACATGTTCAAACAACCGGCATGACACCGGGATGATGAGCAGGCGATGTTCATCAACTCTATCATTCGGGCCACTGACAGAGATTGTGTAACTTAAGTCAGGATGACTTGAGATGCTTTTTAAAAAAAAATTTATGTTCTAAACTACGTGAGAAGACACATTTGCGCGATACTCGTAGTGTGAGTCTTGAAGAACAATTAGTTATTTTCCTACACATTGTAAGCCATAACGTTCACAATTGGGTAATATGACACAGATTTATTCGATCAGGTGAAACCGTTAGCCGCCACTTTCATCGTGTATTAGATGCATTTGTATCAATGTATCCCGAGTTCGTTAAACAACCCTGATAAATTTTTCTTTAAAATTGGGGGTTTGCTACCTAGATGATGTGCATGATAGTTCACTGGATTTTCAAGATTGACATGTTCTTGTAAATCTTGGTGGGATGCTTTCTATGACTATATTTTATCCGTGTATGGAAATCATGAGCTTGCAAATGGGATATGGATGGGTTACATGCATGTGGTTACTGAAGCCAATATCTGTTACTTGCGTGAAAATCATGAGCTTCCCTCTGTTTTTAATCTACATGTGTTACTTCCCAGGGATTCCTATAAATCTCTGAAACAGATGTATATATATTCTATAATCTAGTCTAGAACATCATATGAATTTCTGTGTCAGTTCATTTAGTTTAAGTAATTGTTTCATTTCAATGCCCCATATAACTGGTTCATTTTCATCTTCATGTGTTTTGTGCTTCTTAGATGATGAGCTTGTTGACATGGAATGGGATTACCCTCATGTTTGTCAGATAAACAGAGGATGACACAGTTCATGTTCATGCTTTAACTCTGACATTTCAATGTATATTCCCCAGGATTTTCATTTTCAAGGATTTTGATGTGATTCATCTTTTAATTCAAGCATTTTCTATTAACTTATGTTCTCATGTTACTGCCTCATGTTCTGCTCCATGTTAACTATAATCTGTGTTTTCTGAAAACTAGGATTTTGGTTGGGTTTCAGTACAGACTTTAAAACTGTTTGATTTCCTTAATGTTCTCTGTAGCACCGTCATTTCCCTATATATTGTAATTTCTATAAACTTGGATCATAATCTACTTGCTTTATTTCATGTTTTTTGTTAACTGTGAGCAGTCTATTCTGTAAACTGGTACAGAACAATTTTGCTTAACTGTCAATCATTCGGGGATTGTACTCTTTTTAGGTGGCTTATGGGTTGTGGAGTGTAGCTCAGGGCCTGTTTGGATTCGGGGATTCATTGAAGCTATCGAGTATTTTCATTTAATCATGGATTTGCCAGGAAAGAAAAATCCTCTAAAAGTTATTTGCTAAATCATTAAAATGATTGAGAATCCCAAAAGCAATAAAAGCTCTCCTCTTGAATAAATCCTCCCCAAATCCCATAGATTTGTAGCTTGGTTACTGAACAACAGGCCTTAGGATTTGCCAAATCCCTTTTCCAAGCAAATCAATAAAATTTTCAAAGGCATAGATTTACAAATCCATATTCCTGTTTTCCTGATCCCAAACAGGCTCTTAGCTTGACCGAGGCCAATAATTGAGCCGGTTAGTTTTTTATCCTCACTCCCCCAATACCATATGCCATATTCTTTTCATTAACTTCTCCAAAGAAACTTGGTGCACATACTGAGACCAACAAACAAACTCTCCAGGATTCCAGATTCTAGGTGCGTTAGTGGATTTTGCAGTTTATTTGAGCAATTTGATTTTCTTAAAAATGCAAGAAACAAGATGCGGTCTATAAGTCTAATGTTGAAGCCATCTTAAACACAGCAGGTATATGCGTCATGTCCAAAGCTGATGAATGAAGAGTATGTACTTTATCTATTTTAACAAGCAGACTGGTGACAGTCAAGTAGACTGCCCTATGTTGTTTCTTTTATTCTAGGTAACTGTTTCATTTCCTATATTTTCATTTTCAAGGATTTTGATCTGTTTCATCTTCCAATTCAAGCATTTTCTGTTAACTTATGTTCTCATGTTACTGCCTCATGTTCTGCTCTATGTTAACTATAACTAGTGTATTCTGAAAACTACGATTTTTACAGTTTCAGTACAAACTCTGAAACTGTTTGATTTCCTTCATATTCTATGTAGCACTGTCATTTCCCTGTATATTGTAATTTCTGTAAACTTGGATCCTAATTTATTTGCTTTATTTCATGTTTTTTGTTAACTGTGAGTAGTCTATCATGTAAATTGGTCTAGAACAATTTTGTTATTTTTGTGTTGTTTCGTTTATTCTAGGTAACTGCTTCACTTCCATGCCCCATGTAATTAGTTCATTTCTATCTCCATGTGTTTCATACTAATCTCCTTCATGTTCATGCTTCAACTGCGACATTTTAATGTATATCCCTCTATGATTTTCAATTTCAATGATTTATATCTAAATTATCTTCTGTTTCAAGCATTTTCTGTAAAGTATTGAAAGCCATCTTCAGTTTTTATTGATTTTTTTGTTCTGAAAAAATGCAACTTTGAGAATAAATTATAGTTTTTCTGGTTCAATGTAACTGTGTCATTAAGATATGTTTATGTAATGAAATTGCTATCTTCAATATCCAAATTTTGTGATTCCATTCAAAATAAACTGATGTAATTATTCGAGTTCAGGCTACAGGGTTCCATTATGTAGTTCTCAGGAATTTATTCCGCATTGGCCACGTTCAACGAAATTTCAAATATGTATTCTGGCATCTACATTTCTACTAATGACTGAATTGTTTTTACTTCCACTCACTATTATCACTTTCCCAAACACATCGTAATTTCATATCAGTTTTAGTAAAATGTTTGGATATATATTGTAAATATAATAGTTTCATTTGTCAAAATGCTTAGAGACTCTGATATATATTTAATTGCTGGAATTAAAATCTTGTATAAAAAAAATGATGTAGTTATATGTAATCACCTCTAAGTCATGTTTCTTCCTCAAAATAGCCCATCTTTAAATCGATTTGATCAGATAATCCCCACGGTAAGATTACCAATTTGGGAAATAGAGTAAGCAAGAGATTTAAGATTTATATTAAAAACACACTCCTACATACACGTGTAGGTGAACAATTAGTGATGAATAATGAAGAGGACGAAGAGATGGAAAGGTCTGTTGTCGTTCAAGTGATGGCAGCTCGTGTAGCAGCTGTTGGAAAATACTGTCGCGTATACGTGTTTAAACAACCGACATGACACTGAGATTGAGCGGGCAAGGTTCATTAACTCTATCATTCGGGCCACTGACAGAGATTGTATAACTTAAGTCAGGATGATTCGAGATGTTTTTTTTAAAAAAAAATTATGTTCTAAACTACATGAGAAGACACATTTGCGCGATACTTGTAATGTGAGTCTTGAAGAACAATTAGTTATTTTCCTACACACTGTCAGCCATAACGTTCATAATCGGGTAATACGACACAAATTTTTTCGATCAGGTGAAACCGTTAACCGCTAATTTCATCATGTATTAGATGCATTTGTATCAATGTATCCCGAGTTCGTTAAACAACCTAGATCAAAAACACCCTCCGAGATCCAAACAAATTTAAATTGGACTGCATACTTTCAGATATCATTTTGATTGAAGGCCAATGTATATCTATATTGTTATTCACTTACCTCTATTAACAGGTTTGTCCCTAAATTAAATTTGATGAAATACATTTAGGATTGTGTCAATGCAATTGATGGGACACACATACCTGCTCATGTCTAAGCAGCCGATCATGCGAGCTTCCACAATCAGAAAAAGATCCTTTCTTAAAATGTATTTGCAGCATGTTCATTTGATATGAATTTTTTATATGTATTAGCCGGTTGGGAGGGTTTTACTTCAGATGCGAGGGTGCTACATAACGCTTTGACCCGATCTGATGATCCCTTGTCTTACATGGTACTGGTTATCTGTTCAAAGATTACCCATCTGATTACTACTCATGAATAATTTGATTATTCGCTTAATGCAACATTCATTCAAATATGTAGGAAAATATTATGGTGTTGATGCTAGATACGCTCATTCACCTAGTTTTATGGTTTCATACCCGGGAGTTCGATCCCGCTTACAGGAATATCGAACCGGGAGAGCACTTGTAAATATGAAGGAGTTGTTTAATTACCGATATGCACAACTGCGCAATGCCATCGAGCGTTGTTTTGGTGTTATGAAAGACATATTTCCAATACTGAATACGACAATGTAACATGAATCCCATACACAAGTGAAAATTATGATGGCCTGTTATGTCTTACATAATTTCATACGACCTGGAAATGAGTCTCATCAAGATCTACATGACGCTGGTATACCTATGACTGATGTGGAGAGTAACCCAACACCGCATGAGGTATTAACGAATGATGAGAAGCAATGGTTACTGCGATTTACTCAATGAGAGAAGGAAGCGTGGATTAGAGTACGCGATGATATTACAACTCGAATGTGGGCAGATGCGCAACAAAATAGTAGGAGTAAATAGTCGAATTATTTATAGTTTTTCTTTTTTTATGTAATCTCTATAACCAAAACATTATATGTTTTGTTTCTTGTAATATTAAGTACTCGTCAATGGAATTATGGTTTCAAAAAAATTTAGAATATAATTTCAAATAAGTATGTCCGATGTCTGATTCTTCTTACTACCGTCATATAAATTCTAACCTAGTGGGTTGACATGAGATAAGCTTCATCTATTCTTGACACGTATTGCATGCGTAGCTAGAATGTCAGACTTCTGGTCAAATGATACACCGGTGCTCTCAACTTGATTTTCTTTACGGGGGAAGGACAGTGAAATCTCTCGCCGAGCCTCCATCCCGAGCAACAAAAATCAAATAGAGTAGAGCAATGGATCAAGTATTATTCGACATGTTACTCGAACAGGTTGCATTGGGACGTAAAGCTGACAATGGTTTCAAGAGGGAAGCTTACTAAGCAGTTGCTGAAAAGGTGACGAAGCATACAGAGATTGTTATGAACTGGCAGAATGTGCAGAACGGGTTGAGGTATTACAAGAGAATATAATGTCGTCAAGGACATGCTGACGACCAGTGAGTTTGGATGAGATAATGAGCAAATGATGGTTACGAACCCTGACGAGGTCTAGGAAGAACATCTTAGGGTAAGATCTACAGAAGTAGAGTTTACAAAATAATTTCGTGTATTTCCATATTTTAATGACCTTATATAAATATTATTATTTCATTACTTACAAGTGGTCATTTGGTGCAGTCTCACCTGCACGCTAAAAAACTATGCGGTAAAAGAATCGAGAAAATGGATGACTTGACGGTTATAGTCGGATCCGATCAGGCCACGGAACGTTACGTGCAAGGAAGTAGGAGTATAGTTGCATCCTCCTCTCGAATTCAACGAGATCTAATGAGGCCTGAATGGACCTCGAAGATGATCTTGAAGATACCATTAACCTCTCGGAGGATAACTACGCAGACTCGATAGGGAACAATCAATTTTCATTGGATACTCCCTCGATGGAAAATCGAATGTTCCGCGGCGCTCCAACTCACACATCTGATTCAGATAGTAGCCGGGGTGAGACTGCATCAAAGAAACGTATGCACCCTCCTCGTCCCTGTGATATACTCAGCATCTTTCTTAAAACTGTTGCAGAGGCTATGCATGATTTTGGCCTAGGCAAATAGGTAAATTGTACTAGTAAAGTACTTGATGTCCTCGAAAGGTGCAGGGGTTAACCAACTCAGAGTTCATCGAAGTTGGTCAGCTGTTGAGTAGGAATGAGAAGCTGACATCATTCTTTGTTGGTCTTTGACCTGAGCGCCGCGTCGAGTGGTTGAAGAAAACACTCCGCGATAAGTTTGAAGATGTAGGTGTTGGATCGGTTTAACATGGACTGTGCCCTGTTTCTTACACTTTCTTTTGTAGATCTGTAATAACTTTTTTTTAATGATACTTTTACTTTAGGATTGGTATATTTGGTATACAATGTATACCAAATTGAATGTTGTTATAATGAATATTTTGAAGATGTTATAACTTTAATAGATATATTCATATGCTTGCTGGATGCACATTAAGACAAATAGGACTACACACTTTCATCGGAGAAAGGGTACGTACTCACAGCTTTTTCAATACATTTGATCACAAACACTACTCTTTTTAGTCAATGGATATGCCTCATAATTTTTGTACGTGTTTATATTCAATTACATTTATATACATTTTGATAATGGACATGTCAATACAGATGGGTAAAGAAAAATATTACGTCATACTTGTGGAGCGTAGACCGAGCATATATCTGTCATGGGATGATGTTAGATTAGAAGTTGAAGGATACAACGATAGCAGATATCGAGCTTTCAAGAATTGGAAAGAAGTGTCTGCATGTTAGGACAATCACTTCGGTAAAACAGTGCTTAATTGGGACTTGGACGAGGATCTCATGCGGGATATGTTGCCGCATGTTGTGACGAGGTTGACATCCTTCATTTGTCAACTTCGTCTATCCAACAGACGACCTGAGCCATGGTTTCTAGGGCCACATCGACTGATGATCCCGCCATGTCTTTTTGAGAGAGGTTGGGTGCATTTGTGACGACCATCTTAGTTCTTTTCTTCACTTTGTATATTATAATTAAACTATATGTACATGTGGTAGTGTTTTGGATTCAAGAATACTACTTTTCAACTTTCTTGTTGGTGGGTGATTTTATCACATGGGTATCATTTGGTGTGGTCAACTGGATATCTAGGCTTGCTTTAGGTAGATTGTGATTTTATCACTACTGTTCCATTTGATGTGGTCCATTGGATATCTGAACCTGCTAAATGTGTAGGTGATTTTAATGCCGCCGAATCATTTGGTGTGGTCCACTAAATATTTGGACCACATTCATTTTTTAAATAATGTCATTTATACCATCTGTCATCTATATTGGACGTCTTCATTTGGTGTGGTCCACTCGAGACTGTTTTTTCGAGAATTTCTGGTGTTCGGCGTACCACACACAGCATGCATTTTGAGTTGGAAAATCAATCTCGGGATAAGGATCTATATATACAGACGGGTAGAATAGTTTCACCTCTGATTACTTCAATCCCATGCCCCATCCAAACACAAATCACAATCGTCCTTTCCGGATATTTCAACCTATCCAAACAGTCCATCAAAACCTGTCCCGGGGTATTGTAATACTTTGGAACTTAAACCCATCCACTAACAACATTATCATTACCTTAAAAATAGTTTCATCCCCTCTAATCCCACCTAATGCAACCGGCCAAACATGCCTTTATAGATTTAGGATTATATATACAACCTCTCCAGTCTATCGATTTTTCTTTTAAAGAGCAAGTGAAGTGGGTTTCTCCCAAGGTAAAGGAATTACAAACTGCATATCAAGTTCCTGCAGTGTTTTCTCAATACACAGTCTGACGGAATTACAAACTGCGTGTCAGGTTCCTGTAGTGGTCTCTCCATAGTTGCTCATGTAAAACCGTTAAAACTTGTGTCATCCTGAAAACGGTTCGCTAGCAACTTAATAGCAATCTCGTATTAACAAGAAAAAGTGAATAACACTTCGATTAAAAATTCCCTTTTTTAAAAAAAAATTCCATTTCTGCCTCTATTTCGTTCAACAAACACCTAGTTGAACATCGATTTATTGTTAGGTCCACAAATGTGATTTTAATAGCAAGTTAGTTTGCCAGACATTTTGATAAGAGTCCCGGCACACGCAGATATAAGATATTCCTGTGCTCCGTTTGTCGGAAGCTGTGTGGGGCCACATAGATGGCGTGACGAATCCTGTCCATCAGTTTTGCAGGACCACATTAGGATAGGAATCTGAAAATCAGAAAGATCTAAAACTAAGGTGGGCCATGCCAAATAAGACTTAGGAATGGAAACGTCCACCGTTGAAACCTTCTTAGAGCTGATCATGATGTTGATATGTCATCCAAACCGTTCATAGGGTTCTTACCACTCAGATAAACCGTAGACACAAATACCATACTCATAAAAAAAAACTGTGGCCCCACAAAGTTTCCAATGTTGGGCATTCAATCTCGGTGTTTCCTGTGATATGGCCTACGTGAATTTGGATATGCCTAATTTTTAGATCCTGGACTATTATTATCCTGCAAAACTGATGGACAGAGTGGATTGATACCGGGCATCTCTGTGGCCCCCACACAGCTTCGGGAATAGGAATTTCTCTGTCCCGGGGGACAGGCAATCGGCTTCAGTTTTCGTCAAAGTAGCTCACGTATGGAAGCATATTGGGTGGTGTACCACACACCAGCGATCTAGCTTATGTGTTTACGTCAGCAAGTTTTGTGGGTTCCATCACGAGGTATGTATTATATCCAAACCGTCCATCCATTTTTTGAGCTAGTTATAAGACTTGAGTAGAAAAATAAGACAGATCTAAAGATCAAGTGGACCACACTGCAAAAAGCAGTGGGGTATGGAACGTTTACCATTGAAACCCTTTTGGTGTCACAGAAGTTTTAGAGCAATATGATATTTTTTTACTCTTCATCCGGATCTTCGTGATTTTATTAACAGATTGGATGGAAAATAAACATTATGGTGGAATAGACGAATGTTTTAACAGTGAAAGTCATTATAGCTATTGTTATTTGTGGTGTGTTTCATTAGAGCTTTTTAAACGTTTCATTTTTTGGCTCATGCAGTAAAATAATCTTAAAAAATTGATGAACGGTGTGAATATAATAAATACATCATTTTGGGGCCACGTAACTTTGATCTCCTTTAAACCGTTGGTACAACTTGGAGCTCGAGGAGCATCAGCGCTCTTTTTCGCACGACACGTACCCATATAGCTGGTGTGTGTTACACCAGCCAATCCGCTTCCCTCATGTATGTACCATCTGATCCTTTTGTTAGGTGGACCTAACCACTTAAGTGCACCTAAACCTGATCCAGTCCGAACACGTGCGCCTCGTCGAGAAAGAGCACCTTCTCCTCCCGCTCATCTCACACGTGGCCACATGAGGGATACGTGTATGGAAGAACTCATCAAGCGATCACCACTAGGCATTCATTTTCTCACCGAAATCATGCAATCTGATGAGAGGGTGGGACGGACAATCATTCACTTTCTATTCTCAAGTGGGTCCCACCCCAATAATCAGATCAAACTCTTTTTTCATAAAGATACTTTCACAGGGTGGATCGCCGGATGAGCGGCTCCGATCTCACGCACGTGTACTTCGTTGCCACGTGTATTTGTCAGGCGAGTGCCAAAAGAAGTGGACTTGCTCCAACCTGCGCGCTGAAAAACTCCGTGGCAAAAGAATCGAGAAAACGGATGACTTGATGGTTATAGTTGAATCCGATCAGGCCACGGGACGTTACGTGCAAGGAAGTAGGAGTATAGTTACATTTTCCTCTCAGATTCAACGAGATCTAATGAGGCTTGGATGGACCTCGAAGATGATCTTAAAGATACCATTGACCTCTCGGAGGATAACTATGCAAACTCGATAGGGAATAATAAATTTTCATCAGATATTCCCTCGATGGAAAATCGAATGTTCCGCGGCACTCCAACTCACATATCCGATTCAGATAGTAGCTGGGGTGAGACCGCATTAAAGAAACGTATGCACTTTCCTCGTCCCTGTGATGTACTCGGCATCTCTCTTAAAAATGTTGTAGAGGCTATGCATGATTTTGGCCTAGGTAAATAAGTAAATTGTACAGCAAAGTACTTGATATCCTCGAAGAGGTGTAAGGGTTAACCAATTCAGAATTCATTAAAGTTGGTCAGTTGTTGAGTAGGAATGAGAAGCTGACATCATTTTTTGTCGGTCTTTGACCTGAGCGCCGCATGTTCACACCCCAAGTGCAGGGTTGTGATGTAGTAATAAACTCGGTAAGACCGAAGTCGAATCCACAGGGACTGAAACCTGTACGTTATCTGAAAATAACCAGATCTAGTACTAGGCCAAGATGAAATCTAAACCAATTGTGATTTGAGGAATAATGGTGAAATATTAATCTAAACTTAAAGAATTCAGAGAAAGGGAACTAGGGATTCAGAGGATCCACTTGTAGAGATCAGGGAGATCTTATGCCTGCTTCATGGATATTATACTGAACTTACTTGATATAGTTTTCAAGAGATGAAAGGTATAAGAATTAGGTATGATTCCATCACAAATCCATGCCTAAGAGACAAGGTAAACAATAGAACTTAGACCAATCCATAACCAACCAAAAGATGTATGAGTATTAGGAAGAATTCCATCATCCAACCATGTCTATGAGACGATGGTGAACAACAGGGTTTCCGAACATCAAAATAAAAGGAAAGGAATTATTCAAGCCATCACAGATCTACTGTAATTTAAATCACAACAAACCATTAATGACTAAAAGAATTTCTTAAATCAAACAAAGTCAATCAGTTCAGTTCAATCAAACCTGTAGAAGCTCCCATCATGCCACAAGCTTCACCTCTTAGCCCTAGTTAAGGGATTTAGCCTAACATAATCATAGGAAAAAGAAGAAAAATAAAGAAAAAATACATAAAAATTCCAAGCACTTCTCTCTTCGCCTCTCTCTCTCTCTATCTGACGTCCCCTATTCAAGCATACCCTCTTCTCCACGTTTGGAACTCTTTTTATAGCTTTTGGAGTGGTGGAAATCGGATTTGGGAAGCTATCGTACGCGCAGCGAAAGCCTTTTCGCAGCCAAGTTCGGAGTTTCATAACTCTCGCGTTCCTTGCATTATTTCTATAAAATCAGCGTCTCTTGGAATTGTTTTGGCTGGCCTACACGATGGACGGTTCAGATTTGCCATATTATCAAAGATGGTGGGCCACAACTGCTTGGAAAGTCTGATTTGGCGCTAACGTGATTGGTAGGGCTCACAGAGGTATTTTCTGGGAAATCCACCCCGTCCATTGGATTCAGGACGAAATTTTGGTCAAGAATGGGTGGTTTTGAACGTCCATTGACGCGGAATCAGAGAAGAAATCACCCAAACATCAATTTGAACGTTGCAAGACAGTCCACTTATGGCCTCTGTATCGTGCACGTGTGCTTGCATGGGTCCAAAAGTTTAGCATGGGTTTGAAGAACTCATGGCCCTCTACAAGATGGACGACTTGGATCATTCACTAGGACAATGTGTGGGGCCCACTGGCGTCCGCAAAACGGACAGCGTCCGTCCGTTTACAACGTGAAACGGCAATTGCCGTTTTAACGAAGAAGATGCGGGTCAGCAACGCTGACCCGCTTTAGCTGGTTTGGTGCGGCTCAGGTACGTGTGTACCTCATGTACACACGCTATATATACGGGGCCCATTGTGATGTTCTATCAAAATCCAAACTATCCATTTGTTTCCTCATCTTATTTAAACCGCCGAGACCAAAGTTGAGACAGTTCCAGATATCAGGTGGGCCTAGAATCAATGGTTTATGGGCTGATCTGTCAGTTGGGGCACTTTCATAGTGATCCGAGGGCTGAAATTTGATATGTACGGTTAATTTATGGCCCTCAGGCCATGTATAAAGTTTTGAGCCAATCAGATGGCGAGAACTATGTGATCTTTCATTTTTTACCAATTTCGGGCCTCTTTAACGTGAATGGCTTGATTTCCTCGGATCCCTGGTGTGTAATTCCATCGATCTTGGTCCCCTGGAGTCCGTCCCTTGCCTTGGGTGTCATCAGAGCATTAAATCCATGGTTTAAGCACCCTTTTTCAGTTCATGCTTGTAAATACACTCTGCATCACAAACACGATTAAATCAGGCTATTAAACGGTATCAATGATTGTAAATCCATGCAATAACTGGGTCTGATATGCAATATTTGACCCTCAACACGCGTCGAGTGGTTGAAGAAAACACTCCGCGATAAGTTTGAGGATGTAGGTATTGGATCGGTTTGACATGGACTGTGTCCTGTTTCTTACACTTTCTTTCGTGGATCTGTAATAACTTTTTTCAATGATACTTTCACTTTGGGATTGGTATATTTGGTATACAATGTATACCAAACTGAATGC
Organism: Magnolia sinica; assembly: GCF_029962835.1. Taxonomy (NCBI): domain Eukaryota; kingdom Viridiplantae; phylum Streptophyta; class Magnoliopsida; order Magnoliales; family Magnoliaceae; genus Magnolia; species Magnolia sinica. The sequence continues at coordinate 14,946,020 of NC_080590.1, read as the reverse complement.
TGTTATAATGAATATTTTGAAGATGTAATAACTTTAATAGATATATTCATATGCTTGCTGGATGTACATTAAGACAAATAGGACCACACACTTCCATCGGAGAAAGGGTACGTACTCACAGCTTTTTCAATACATTTGATCACAAACACTACTCTTTTTAATCGATTGGATATGCCTCATAAATTTTGTACGTGTTTATATTCAATTATATTTGTATACATTCCGATAACGGACATGTCAATGCAGATGGGTAAAGAAAAATACTACGTCGTACTTGTGGGGCGTCGACCGGGCATACGTCTGTCATGGAATGATGCTAAATTGGAAGTTGAAGGATACAACGACAATAGACATTGAGCTTTCAAGAATTGGAAAGAAGCGTATGCATGTTGGGACAGTCACTTCGGTAATACCAGTGCTCAATTGGGACTTAGACGAGGATCTCATGCGGGATATGTTTCCGCATACTGTGACGAGGTTGACATCCTTCATTCGTCAACTTCGTCTATCCAACAGACGACTCGAGCCATGGTTTCTAAGGCCACGTCGACTGATGATCCCGCTGTGTCTTTTTTAGAGAGGTTGGGTGCATTTGTGACGGCCATCCTGGTTCTTTTCTTTGCTTTGTATATTATAATTAAACTATAGGTATAAGTGGTAGTGTTTTAGATTCAAGAATAATATTTTTCAACTTTCTTTATGGTGGGTGATTTTATCACATGGGTATCATTTGGTGTGGTCAACTGGATATCTAGGCCTGCTTCAGGTAGATTGTGATTTTATAACTACTGCTCCATTTGGTGTGGTCCACTGGATATCTGGACCTGCTACACGTGTAGGTGATTTTAATTCCCCGAATCATTTGGTGTGGTCCACTGGATATCTGCACCATATTCATTTTTTGAATAATGTCATTTACACCATCTGTCAATTATATTGGACAGTGTGGATACTGCAGTCTTCATTTGGTGTGGTCCCCTCGAGACCATTTTTCTGAGAATTTCCGGTGTCCGGTGTACCACACGCAGCATGCATTTTGAGTTGGAAAATCAACCCTGGAATAAGGATCCATATATACAAACGGGCAGAATAGTTTCACCTGCCAAATTACTTCAATCCCATGCCCCATTCAAACACAAATCACAATCGTCGTCCCGGGATATTTTAACCTATCCAAACAGACCATCAAAACCTGTCTCGGGATATTGCAATACCGTGGATCTTAAACCCATCCACTAACAACATCATCATTACCTTAAAAATAGTTTCATCCCTTCTAATCCCACCTAATGCAACCGGCCAAACACGCCTTTACAGATTTAGGATTATATATACGACATCTCCTCTCTATCAATTTTTCTGTTAAAGAGCAAGTGAAGTGGGTTTCTCCGTTTTCTCAATACAGGAATTACAAACTGCGTAATAGGTTCCTGTAGTGTTTATCTCAATGCACAGTCTGACGGAATTACAAACTGCGTGTCAAGTTCCTGTAGTGGTCTGTCCATAATTGCTCACATAAAACCATTACAACTTATGGCATCCTGAAAACGGTTCGCTAGCAACTTAATAGCAATCTCATATTAACGAGAAAAAAGTGAATAACACTTTGATTAAAATTTCCCTTTTTTTTTAAAAAAAAAATTCCATTTCTGCCTCTATTTCGTTCAACAAACACCTGGTTGAACATCGAGTTAAGTCCGAGTTTGTTAGGTCCTCAAATGTGATTTTAACAGCAAGTTAGTTTGCCAGACATTTTGATAAGAGTCCCGGCACACGCAGATAGAAGATATTCCTGTGCTCCGTTTGTCGGAAGCTGTGTGGGGCCACAGAGATGGCGTGACGAATCCTGTCCATCAGTTTTGCAGGACCACAGTAGGATAGGAATCTGAAAATCAGGCAGATCTAAAACTAAGGTGGGCCATGCCAAGTAAGACTTAGGAATGGAAACGTCCACCGTTGAAACCTTCTTAGAGCTGATCATGATGTTGATATGTCATCCAAACCGTTCATAGGGTTCTTACCACTCAGATAAACCGTAGGCACAAATACCATACTCATAAAAAAAAAACTGTGGCCCCACAAAGTTTCCAATGTTGGGCATTCAATCTCGGTGTTTCCTGTGATATGGCCTACGTGAGTTTGGATATGCCTAATTTTTAGATCCTGGACTATTATTATCCTGCAAAACTGATGGACAGAGTGGATTGATTGCGGGCATCTCTGTGGCCCCCACACAGCTTCGGGAATAGGAATTTCTCTGTGCCGGGGGACAGGCAATCGCCTTCAGTTTTCGTCAAAGTAGCTCACGTATGGAAGCAGATTGGGTGGTGTGCCACACAACAGCGATCTAGCTTATGTGTTTACGTCAGCAAGTTTTGTGGGTTACATCATGAGGTATGTATTATATCCAAACCGTCCATCCATTTTTTGAGCTAGTTATAAGGCTTCAGTACAAAATAAGACAGATCTAAAGATCAAGTGAACCACACTGCAAAAAGCAGTGGGGGATAAAATGTTTACCATCGGAACCTTTTTTGGTGTCACCGAAGTTTTAGACCAATATAATATTTTTTAACTCTTCACCCCGATCTTCGCGACCTTATGAACAGATTGAAAATAAACATTATGGTGGGACTGACAAATGTTTTAACAGTGGAAGTCATTATCGCTATTGTTATTTGTGGTGTGTTTCATTTGAGGTTTTTATACGATTTATTTTTGGCATATGCACTAAAATAATCTTGAAAAACTGATGAGCGGTGTGAATATAATAAATACATCATTTTGGGCCACGTAACTTTGATCGTAACTTTGATCTCCAACTTGGAGCTGGAGGAGCATCAGCGCTTTTCTTCGCACGACACGTACCCATATAGCCGGTGTGTGTTACACCAGCCAATCCGCTTCCCTCATGTATGTACCATCTGTTCCTTTTGTTAGGCGGACCTAACCACTTGAGTGCACCTAAACCTGATCCAGTCCAAACACGTGCGCCTCTTCGAGAAAGAGCACCACTCCTCCCGCTCATCTCACACGTGGCCACATGAGGGACACATGTTTGGAAGAACTCATCAAGCGATCACCACTAGGCATTCATTTTCTCACCGAAATCATGCAATCTGATCAGAGGGTTGGACGGACAATCATTCACTTTCTATTCTCAAGTGGGTCCCACCCCAATAATCAGATCAAACTCTTTTTTCATAAAATACTTTCACAGGGTGGATCGCCGGAAGAGCGGCTCCGATCTCACGCACGTGTACTTTGTTGCCACGTGTATTTGTCAGGCGAGTGACAAAAGAAGTGGACTTGCTCCAACCAAACCGGACGCTGATTGCGTCTTACCCCGCCCGTCTCTAGCCACGAACGGGCACATCCGTGTGGCCCACCGTGCCGTGATGTATCTGTCGTCATCCTTTTCTTAAGTCATTTTAATGTCTGAGTTCAAAAAATAGGCAAATCCAACGCTCAAGTGGACCACACCACAGCTTCGTACATATGATGCAACCCAAGCTTACTATTTGGTGTGGCCATCTGCTTCATTTTTTGCCTTATACCTTAAAATGACCTGAGAAAAGGAATGGACGGCGTGGATAAATAGATACATCACGATGGGCCCAGCACAGATGTGCCGCTCGAGGCTAGAGACGGACGGGGTTAGGACACAATCCACGTCCTACCAAACCACATGAATGTAGTCGCGCTTTTCTACCGGTCGCCCGTGACGGACCGCGTGCAGCCCATGTTCATAGTTCTCGACCGAGAAGGGTATTTTAGTAATTAGCCCAAGGAATTTTCACCTGAATTCCGCGAATATGCTCCTCCCAGAGGACACGTCGACTGACTTAGTGATGATCAGGGAAGAACCACGCCGCCTTAAAAAAATCAACGGCCAGGAAACATTTACCTTGGAGAGCGGATCAGGTGTTGTTATAGTGGGTGTTTTCCTGACCGTGGTGCCCACCTCGTTGTATTGGTTGCATATCCACGACGCGCATCTATTTCTCCAGCTCATTTTAGGAAATGTTCCCAAAATTATAATATAATCAAATCTCAAATGGACCACACCACAGGAAACAGTGGTCATTGGACGCCCACCATTAAAACGTTTTTAGAGCCCAACGTAAATTTTATTTTCCATCCAACCTGTTGATAAGATCACACAGACTGAATGAAGTGAAAACATAAATATCAGCCCGATCCAAAACTTTTTGGTCCACAGGAAGTTTTTAATTGTCAATATTCACTGTTTCCTTTGGTGTAATCCACCTGAGAATTGAATACCATTTATTTTTTGGAATATAGACTAAAATAATATTAAAAAAGTGATGGACGGCGTGGATTTATAACAAATATATCAAGGTGGGACCCACGGTCAGGGAAACACCCACTATGGTGTTACACGGGTAACACCTGATTCGTTCACTTTACCTTGGTAGCTGATCGACTCGCGGCAATAAATAACCCGTTTTTACCTTGGTAGCTAGACTTCATTTGCAGTAGATCGCTAGAGAGAGAGATAGAGAGAACAAATGGCGACGATCAAGGCCGTTAAAGCTAGGCAAATCTTCGATAGCCGTGGAAATCCAACCGTTGAGGTGATTTCTTCTGTTTCTCATTCTACCAGCGATTTGCTATTCTCGTGTCTAGGTTTTCGATTTCCATTCCACGCCTGGATTTAATCTCTACCGTCTATTTGTCCTTTTCATCTTCCCGTCTGTCGTCTTTCATACATGATTGGATCAGATCGTAATCAAGCATCCGTTCATATGGTGTGATTCTGTCATCTGATGAAGAAGTTTTGGTTTCCTGTTCTTATATTCGATGGATGATTCTCTCTGCCTGTTTATTTCATCAGGTGGATGTTTGTCTGAGTGATGGAACCTTAGCTAGGGCTGCTGTTCCGAGTGGTGCCTCGACAGGTAAAAACCAAGAACTCGTTTCGTAGTAGAATCTGTACTGCATCGTATGATTTGGATCTGTATCAGATCTCTTGAAATTTTAGCTATCTTGAGGTTTTAGTGATTTTAATTATTTTAGTTTGATTGTAGAAATAGTGGACAAGATCTTGAGGTTTCCAGTTAATTGCATATGAAATGATCTGTTTTTTCAGACTGAAAGATTGGATAGTTCCTATTGTTTTGAATAGAAGTTGATCTGGAGAGCTTGTAAGAATGGCCTGTCTATTGATGTTTCCAGTGCAATTCGTATGAAATGTACCCGTTTTCAGATCATAGGATTGGAGAGTTTGTCATGGTGGGCCAGATCTTGATGTTTCCAGTGCAGTTCGAATGGAATGATCCTGTTTTGAGATCATAGGATTACAACGTTCGTATTCTGCTTTACAAGAATTCGATACTCAATGATCATAGAAAAAAACACATTTCAAAAACAACAGTAGTCTTTTATTGAGATTTTCGCTGGTCAAAAAAAATTGTAGGAACTGTTATTTCTGCCTTAAGTTTAGCTCTCAAGGCAACTGGATCCACTCCACAAGAGAGCTGCAACTGTGAGATGTAATTCTTACTCTGGTGCATTCATAAGAAAAACATTAAGAGAAATATTTTAACTTACTCAATGTTATGAGTATTGGTGATTTTATTGATAATATTGCATATATTATCGGTATCACCAGCTTGGTGATACCGATAACCCTGGTAGTATCAGAAATTCCAGGTATCGATGATATATCGCTGATATATTGCTTAGTATTGCCAATGCATTGATATCGCCAATGTTTTTGACTGTGTAAATTCCGGGTGTCATTTATATTGCCATTGTATTGGTGATATAACGATAATATCACCAATGTATTGATATCGCCAGAAATCTGTTTATTTAAAGAATTCCATTTCATTTTTTTTTTGATGGGTGCCTGGTTGGATGATAGATGCATGTTTGTACATGTGTATATGCATGTATGCATGCATGGATAGATGGATTGATCATGCATGTGTATTTATATGCATGCGGCATTGTATGTATGCATGCATGCATGGATGGTTGATTAGATGGATGAATGGTTGATGCATGTGTTTGTATGCATGTGCATGCATGGATGGATGGTTGGATAGATGGATGTATGGATGGATCCACCATTTTGCCCCATGTGCCCCCACCCAATGTTTCCCCTCCAACAATACATGCTTTTAGGCCCCCATCAAAGGAAACCTATTATTCGATTCCTAAATATACAAATATGAGTCTTCTTTTTTTTTGCTATTTTTTTATTCCTATTTTTTTATTCTTACAAATGTGTAGGAAACCTATTATTCGATTCCTAAATATACAAATATGAGTCTTTTTTTTTTTTTTGGCTATGTTTTTATACTTACAAATGTGTATTTTAACATCTCCTATAGTATCATTAAAAATTCCACCATTTTCCCCATGTTCCCTCAAAGTTTCCTTGTGTCAGTGTGACATACTTTTAGGCTCCCCTTAAAGGAAAGCTTATTATACATGCATCTTTATGTGTGTGTGTGATTCCTTAATATGCAAATATCTGTATTTTAACCTCTCCTGAAGTTCCATTGAGAAATTTGACTATTTTCCCCATGTTTCCCTCTCTCGATGAGACATTTCTGGTATCGGAGTGGACCCGATCAGCATTGGAGTGGACCCGATCATCATAGGGATTCCATGCTATGGAGCATTGGAGTGGACTTGATCATCATAGGGATTCCACCATTGGATCTCATGATTGTGGCCCACTGCCCTAGATGATTTAAGATTTTGAGTTTTGGTTGTTATCGTTATTAGAAACATCATGAACGGTTTCGATTGTGTTGATTAGTTGTTATTTTGTTACTTCGTCTCTAAGTAATAGTGTGCGCACATGGCGCGGCTTTTGGGGTTTAGAGTTTTCTTATAAATAGGCAACCCTATGGAGGTTTTTTTCCAATTGAAGTTTATGAATAAAATTTTGTTTTTTTTTTCTCTCTCTATTCCTCTGAGTTGAAGAAGCTAATTGGGTACGAAACTCTCCCTTCTTCGAAGGGTTAACTACCATGGTGCGAAGCCACAACCATCTCAAATCGTCCCCACCTCCTACACTCCACATCCACCATCTCCTACAGCCATCCTATCTTAAAATCTACCCTTTTTTGTACCCAAGTCCTCCTCTACAACAGGTTTTTAGATTTTGGCCCTTCAGGGGGTTGAAACTTTGGCGGAGTACCACGCTCAAACTGGACAGCAGATCGACACCCTAGGTCGCCGTTTCCAGTTTCGTAGGCCCCATACATGTGCGGACAGGGACCCACGCACGTGCATCTGGGCTGTACTGCTGTCCACACGTGTGGACTGTCTTAGGTTCTTCTCTCTCCTCCGTTTCTCTCCTCCTAACCCCAGATAATCCCAAATTCCAAACTTTTTTTCACTTTGCAAACCCTAGACTTTCTCCGAATTGAAACATGGTGAATCTCTTGAATTGGGGAACAATCCTTTGCAAGAGTGGATGAATCTTATACTCCTTTGTGCATTGTTTGGTTTATAATTTTATTTGATCCATCCCTAAACATGTGTAGCCTTGGACCCCCGTAGATTCCCCTTGTTGAATGTTTGATCGTATGTGGGACGTGGAATTTTGTGATTGTTTAAAATTGGTATCATCTAAAGCTTGAAATTTTGCTTGTCATATTTAATTTCATGTCCTGCATCAACTAGAAGAAGAAAAAAATCCATTCTAACATTCAAAAGGAAAAATAAATAGAAGTAATATTTCCCATTATTTGAATCGAAGGCTTGCTATCCAAGTTGAAAGCGAGGAATGCAAGACGGATGTTTACATGCCTGCATGCATTGTGCTGTCTATCCTATAATTTTGGTATCAAGCTGATGTTTGTTCCAGCTGGTGGATGGTTACTTGAGAACAAACTTTGCAAATTTGGAATACATGCCTGTTTTATATAGAACTATAACTATAATTTTTGTTCTTTTAGAACTGTAATTGAATTTGATGGAATGTTCCTCTCTTGTCTGTACAGTTTGCCAATGATTGTTTGAATTACTCCTTTTCTTTTTTGTAATTTGTGATTGACATTCATTGTTTGCTCTTGATTTTTGAAGGCGTATACGAGGCTTTGGAACTCAGAGATGGGGGATCAGACTATCTTGGAAAAGGTGTCCTCAAGGTCAGTATTACTTTTAATTCATATCTTTAAATTATCCATTCATTGGGAAGTTGATGCTCAGTGTTTGAGCAATGCAACCTTGAACACATCGTCACCCTGAATATCATGATACTTTGCTTGTTTACTCATGATACTTTGCTTGTTTACTGGGCTAGAAAATTAAAATAGTTGAGTTCAATCTGGTCTTGTCAGTCACTCCATATTCCTGCTTTTAGAAATTAGCATTTCACTCTTGAAATGTGCTGTTCTGGTGCTGTGTCTATTATCTAATTGGAGTGGCCTAACTTGTTACTGATGTATTTTATTGTGCACAGGCTGTGGAGAATGTTAATGCAATAATTGGACCTGCTTTGATTGGAAAGGTACTTGTGTGGTTTTCTTCTTTCTAATTTTTATTTTTTTTCCTTTTGTTTTCTTTCTTTAAGCATTTGATGTTCTCTCCTTGATAGTTTTGAGTTCATCATTTCAAACTGGCAAAACAACTGTTTTGGGTGCCCTAAAATGACTTGTAAATATGCTTATGTTATCTTTGCAGGACCCAACCGAGCAAACTGGCATTGATAACTTCATGGTACAACAACTTGATGGAACAGTTAACGAGTGGGGCTGGTGCAAGCAGAAGGTATCATGGTTGTTCCTTAATTATTGATGTTTGTTGTATTAGTATTGTGTTAATTTTGCGTGTGATGCTACAAAAATGTATCTGATATGATCTTGTTGTTGTGTTAATATGGTCAGCTTGGTGCTAATGCTATATTGGCAGTATCACTTGCTGTCTGTAAAGCAGGTGCTAGCGTGAAAAAGATCCCTCTTTACCAGGTATAGGAACTGATTATCTTCTCTCCATTTGGCACAAACTCTGCTATAGTATGTTTGTTAAGTCGCACTCTCTGTCATGCAGCACATTGCGAACCTTGCTGGGAACAAAACTCTAGTTCTGCCTGTGCCTGCATTTAATGTCATCAATGGAGGATCACATGCAGGCAATAAGCTAGCAATGCAGGTATGGTTGAAACAAGCAATATGTTGTGAGAAGTGCCGTTGTGCAAACGACAATTTTTTTGACTCTGTATCTTTTTTTCTTTTTCTTTTTTTTTTTAATTTTTTAATTTTTATTTTTTTTATAGGAGTTTATGATCCTTCCTGTTGGGGCATCCACTTTCAAGGAAGCCATGAAGATGGGTGTCGAAGTATATCACCATTTGAAGGCAAGCTTTTATTTTGCTTAACAGCTTCAAAAACTGTCCATTTAGGTCTCAGCTACAAACTTTGATTCCCTCTTCTCCTTCAGGCTGTGATTAAGAAAAAATATGGCCAAGATGCAACGAATGTTGGTGATGAAGGTGGCTTTGCTCCTAATATTCAGGTTTGTTGCTAATTTAGCTTTTCCACCCTGAGAGAGCAAAAAGGAAAGACAAGAATCCCTGAACACTGTCATGATTTGCATCCATATTCGTGTTCTCAATTACCAATATCATGACATGTATTACCTTATAGGTGCATGTTGATGGGAAATGGATGATTGATGAGCTTTTAATTTTCCATTTATATATTTTTCAGATTTTTTTTTTTGATAATTCAAGAAAATCAGAAAAATCTTACAATTTGTGGTACGGTAGCGATTTTGACAACATTGTGCTATTCATACGTGATGGACCACAGTGGAAAAGGCTATGAATTTCACATGGAATCTTTAAGAGAGATGGGAGTTCTTAATTTATGGGATTCTCAAGAGTCAAGAGCTCCCATAAGATAAAGAATCAATACTCATTAGGCATGCATGCATTATTATGTAAATTAATGAAAACTTCTAGTACATGGGAGTCCAACCAATGTCAAAACACTTGCTCATTGAGTTAGTACTCAGATTGGTTTGTCCAGGTTTGGTTATTGGAGCAGATGCACATCATTCTCATGTTTGATAAATTCTGCCTACACCTTACAAAACCCTGTGGATTCTCCATTCTTTCCGTGACAACCTTTAGTTGTTACTCATCATAACATGCATTGCTGGGTTTCTGTTTGTTGGGTTATCTGACACCCATGAGCTGCTCGTTTCATTGGGTAGGTGGGATACAGTGTAGTACACCGAACATGGAATAATATTCTTCCTGTAAATTTGACTTATAAACAGTCTACTGAGCTGTTATTTTTATTTTTATTTCATTTTTCCCATTTTGTATCAAAATGCAGGAGAACAAAGAGGGTCTTGAACTCTTAAAGACAGCTATAGCCAAAGCTGGATATACTGGCAAGGTACCCCTCCCCTTTTATATTTTTATCAATAAAATCAGCTTTGGTGCTGGAGCTGGGTTCATTGCTTTAATCGAAAATGAAATTTGAAGACTCACTCACTCCTTGTTTGGTTGCCACCAAAAACTGATTTCATCTTAATTTAGGTAACAGTAATTATGGATTAGTGATCATATGGTTTATGTGAATTATGGGTTATGATGATATTTTTAATCCTTATGCGAATCTCCAATGCACAATTACTGCCAACTAAAATGAGATACTCATATCTAAATGGCAGAACAGGGGCTTAGCTAGGGGTGTACATCGAGTCAAGCTGGCCTCAGCTCGACTCGACTCGGCTCGGCCACTAGCTGACCCCAGCTCGAACTCGGCTTGGCTCAGTCTTCGAGCCTGACTGGCCAGCTTGGCTCAGTTTGGTCAGCAGCTCAGGCCAGTTCGAGCCAAGATCGAGCCAAGTTTGCCTATGCAGCATTTTCACAAACACATGAACTGCACCTTCAAAATCTCACTGTATGTAAAACAACAGCAGTGGTTTTACAGGTATTTTATCAAACACCTTCTAAGCAAACATAAAAACCAAGAAAAAAAGGGTATTTGTTTCATATACATACCATCCTTGCCACCAGCCACACTTCATCGAGCCATTTCATCAAACACTTGGTGAGCAACATCAATATCAAAGTAACCGAGTCACCGAACTGGTTCAATCCGAGTTCGAATCGAGTTAGGTTCGATCCGAGTCGAGTCGAGCTGGGGCCAGCTCGAACTCATTTTCGAGCTAAAAAAATCAGCTCGACTTGGCTTGAACTCAGCTTTGAACCGAGTCGAATCGAGCTTTTTCAAGTCAAGTCGAGTGAAGCTAGCTCGGTTCGTGTATACCCCTAGGCTTAGCTTCAGATGCATGTCCACAGGATGCTTAATGAGATTGTGGACACCCTTCAGAAAGAAGGATTTGTAGAGAAATGAAGATCTTTATAATTTCTTGGCTCTTTTTTCCTCCTTATTACTGTCTTTGCTTTTACCCTTCAGTGGGTACATTATCATTGGCCTTTGTTTTTCCTGTAGGTTGTGATTGGCATGGATGTTGCTGCTTCAGAGTTTTACGACAGCAAGGATAAGACCTATGATCTAAACTTCAAGGAGGAGGTGAGCCTGCTGAGTTGTAGGAATGCATAACCATAATAATAATAATAATAATAATAATAAACTCTCTTTGAGGCTTTGCTCACACTGCTGATATGGATGCTGTAGAGAGATACTGTTCAATTCTTTAAACTTAAGTCTTAAATTAAATTGTTCTGAATCTGCTGCAGAACAATGACGGATCGCAGAAAATATCAGGAGACAGTTTGAAGAATGTCTACAAGTCATTTGTTGCTGAATATCCGATTGTTTCCATCGAAGATCCCTTTGATCAGGATGATTGGGAGCATTATGCTAAGCTGACTGCAGAGATTGGTGAGAAAGTACAGATTGTTGGTGATGATCTACTAGTCACCAACCCTAAGGTACACCATCGGTATGACCACCCTTGGAAACTAGGAGTAAAATTACCATCCTAATACTTGTTTTAATATGAATTCTGCAGCGTGTGGAGAAAGCAATCAAAGAAAAGGCCTGCAATGCCCTTCTGTTAAAGGTATGGCTAACCATAGTTAACCTTTTTTTGTTTTTTTGTTTTTTTGTTTTTTGTTTTTTTTTTCCAGTTTTCCCCTTTTTTATGGTATCTGTGCCCATGCCACCATCTTATGATTATTTATGATGCTAGAGAATAGTAGTGTGCATTGATTTGAAGGGTAAGCCGGGTTGTTTCTTTGGCGGGACAGGTGAACCAAATTGGGTCTGTCACTGAGAGCATTGAAGCTGTGAAAATGTCCAAACGGGCTGGTTGGGGTGTGATGGCAAGCCACCGCAGGTATGGGTCACGTAGTAACTTTCCGGACCAACTACACAGTGTAATCAATGTCATTTTCTGGGGCTTTCATTGCTAAGGTTTGGTTCTGTTTGCTGGGTGCAGTGGTGAAACAGAGGATACATTCATTGCAGATCTTTCAGTGGGCTTGGCTACGGTAAGTATTGGGCCACTTGTGTGTGTGCACGCGTGCTCTATTTATGTATTATTATTTTTTGTAATGAGGGTCATATGCACATGCAAGAGGGGCTGACCTAACACCGGTTGGCTGCTTATGCTCATGGTCTAACAGGGCCAGATCAAGACTGGAGCTCCATGCCGTTCAGAACGACTTGCAAAGTACAACCAGGTAGTTCCCCAACCTTGCATTTTGTTCCAACCATAATGAACCACAGAGAGTGTGTTCTGATCTTTAAGCGCTGGCGTTTTTTGCTGCATGCAGCTGCTGAGGATTGAAGAGGAGCTTGGGTCCGCTGCCATCTATGCTGGTGAAAAGTTCCGCACTCCAGTCAAACCCTACTAATTGACTGTCCTGAGATCCAAGGAGCACTAGTTGATTTGAGTTTTTTTGCATAAAATTTTGGTATGGACTGAAGCTGCTCCTGTGGAAACTGAGTGCCGGCCCTTGGGTATTAATAGAGAATAGGGTAGACAAAATATAATAAAAATTCTAAGTTGGCCACTATCAAGCAGGATAGCATGTGAGGGCCATTGACAATGAGCCCTACTGTTGCTTGTTCTTCTGGCGTCTCAGAGAGCAGTTCACTTTTAACTGATATGCTTTTTTCACTCCCCTTCTAGAGTTATGGAGGTGGAGATCTTAAATGGGTGGTTTCTTTAACATGTGCTCTTATCATATGCGTTTAAGAGGAACTATTCTCTTTGAAGCAGTACGTGGTGCTTCTGTAGTGTGCTCTTGATCAGCTTGCAGAGAGAGGATGCGGTTTTGAGAATGCTGTTTGTTTGCTTGAAGAGAATTAATTACTTTTGAGATCATTCCGTGCTGGGATCACCCGAGATGATGCTAGACAGCTCTAGGGGAAAGGGATATCGTTGGTGGGGCCATCCAATGCCCTATATCACAACTAAATTGTAAGATTGTTTGTGGTTTGGTTTGTCTTGGGGTGAGTGTTTGGATTGCACAAGCCAAATTGTGTTTGGCAGAGCTTCCTGTTATGACGTGATGCAATTGATGTTTGCGAATTTGTGCAAGTGGGGCTGTCTATGGCCCTACTTGCGCTCGTCCAGCTCCAGTTATCCAGCATACAGACGGCTACCCCACCTTCATTGCAGTCCCCTGTAGAAACCTGACAATTGTAGCTGTGCCCACCATAACTAGTGCTCAGAGATAAATAAACATAAACAATTGTCCACATTCCATCTGCAAAAAGCCCAGTGCGATATGGGATCCATCGATTGGTGCAGGGTTCGGGCTGGCGGACAACCGTGCTACACCGAAATAATATTTTCTTTAATCAGTATGAATCAGAATGCCGGTATAATGTTAGAACAGGCAAAATCCTACGTCTCACAAATATTTTACTTTTTTGAGTTCATTCTAAAAAAAAACTAAGAGAGAAAAACGAAGAATAGCAAAACCCATGGGCAGTGACCCACTCATCAACAGGCCAGCAGATACTGAAGCAAGAAACATGCAAAGCCCACATAAAACATTCAAACCATTAAAGACACCCAATTAACCCGAAAGAAGATAACACCACATTAATGCGGATGATCCTTATTTTGATACGTCCAACCCATGAGATATTATCCAATAATAATTTCTAAGAGTCCGTCCCTCTTTCCACAAACCCTGTTGATTTAAATCACAAGCGTATCTTCGATTATCTCTCTTTATTTGAGCCCTGAATGGCCCACCAAGCTATTCCCCCACCACATTTCCAACTTTGAGAAATTCAAGGTCCAGGCAGCTCCCAACACGAGAAAGTATAAAGCCAACGCCCCCTAGCCATCAAGATGCCTTGACACTGATCAAATATTTGCATCATTCAACTTCCGGAGCACAAGGAGGTTAGCAAAGAGCCCAAATTCCTCATCAGCAAGATTTCTCTGTCATCTTGATAATCCAAACCACGTCTTCCCCACCAACACAACAATCCGGAGCCTTTTGCCTTCCCTCCTTTTGCATGCTCTGGTAGCCCCTGAGATGTCTCAAGGGATTCATCACCCAACAAAGCATCCCACCAAAAGTTCCATACTTCCAGAAGGCCACGTCCACATCTCCGTAAAGCTTCCGGCTCATAAGGTGGAGGAATTTGTCAACCCTCCAAAGATTTCCTGCTGAGCCGCTCAAATCTTTGGGGTCACCCCGCCAGAATTTCCACTATCATTTCTTCCAACAGGCCCCATGGATGAGGCTTGCTAATCCCATGCATCTGTATACGTCTGCCTATCTACATACCACCACATGTGGCAATGTGTGGTGCACATGAGCATGAGACACAAGCTGTCGATCAGATATGTCCACCATGGGCATGAGCATGAGACACAAGCTGTCGATCAGATATGTCCACCATGTAAATGCCCATGTCTAGAATTCAGTCTAGGTGAACCACTGTGCATAAAAAGAACTGAGCTAAAGAAACTCAACGCGGTTTTGATGATCGGATTGGATATTGCAGCATGCTCTACGTACCTCATACCTTTATTGAACTAAAACCCCATTTATACAATGGCTTATACCCTCCCAAATAGTATTTGAAACTTTAATTTCTCTGACTTTATGCCTGTTTTCCTTCACTATTTCTCTATCAATTTTTGGGTTTATTGACCAACCGACCACTTCTTAATTAACCTAAACTTGCGAAAACTGCCCCGAATAACGAGTTCAACTCACCTGATATAGAACTTCAGGCAAGCTGATCTGTAAGTCTGATTTCCTGAATGTCAAACCTTGTGAAAGACGATATCATTCACCGTGAAAAAATAATCAGCAAACACCTTAAAATCAAATAGATAAACACATGTTTACAACAGCGGAAAATCAGAAATGGGGATTGAAATCCAAGACAAGCTTGACAGGCCTACTTCAAATTCTACAAACTCCTACTTCTGAATCTGCATAATCATGAGATCCTAGCCTCAAGGTACCTGATATTGAAAGTCAGCAAAGAATAGCACATCAGTGTAACTTTAAGCACAAAAAAAATGACTTGGTAAGGCATGCATTTTTACTGCTCATGCTGGAAACTTACCAATTTGGGGAATTTTATACTTGAGAGTGCTTAAAGCTGCTCAAATAGGCGGGTGCGTGCAAGATCTGGGCCGTTAATCAGGCATGCCTCCAAACTGCAAGTGCCATGGCTGGAGAATCAGGTCAATCAGTCATCAAGAGGACTGCATGTTACAACAAAGGTGGACATTGGACAATCCTTGTCAACTGCCATTTTATTCACAGCCACCAATTTTCGGACCATGTGCATGTGTGGTGGAGCCCAGCTAACAAATGACCCGGATCTGTGCACAAGTGCCACAGTGATGAATGTGGAGGAGGCCATGATTCAATATCCTATTCTCAAGAGTAGCCGTTGCATCTCTTAATACTTACAGCTGGATTACCCAGGGAGGTGAAGAGATGCATATCAACCGAAACTGATCAATCATCCTCCAATGCCGACCAAACCATCCTGCAATGAAAAAATGCACAACATATAATGATCAGCTTAATTGCTCCCCATGATATTCTCTTTAAGAAATAGAAGTTTCTAAGTTGCAATACCAGAATATGGAGAGGAAGAGAAGGAACACGAGATAAATAAGCTTGAAAAGGCGTTGCTTCTTTTCTCTGTTGAGAAGGTTAAATATCTCTGTTACATCTATCAAGTGTTGCCTTGCTGTATACCTGACAGACAATTCAAAATGGAACACATAAATAGCCTGTTTCATGTATCCATTGAATGCATGTGGGTTTAGAAACAAGAAAAACACCTTCAAAATTTTATAAATGAAAACTGGCAGCAGAGACTGCTTGTTGATTATATTTTCTTTTTTAATACAAAGGTTTCATGTGAGGCTTTGGAGTACACAGCTATCTGTGTATGTGCAGAGCACCGTACTGATGGTGTACACAGTATTGTGTATTCTTGATGAATACCATATTGATGTATATTTCTTAGTTATTATCTTTTAGGTATCTTTTGGTAATTTGATTGTTTTGGTGATTATCTCTTTGTAAATAGAACATTATCTTTACAATCAGGAGATCATAAATAAAGCATTCGAAAGGAGCAGAGATGGTCTCTCTTATATGCTTTTACTTATTTCTACATGGTGTGAGAGACTCATAGATGTTTTTTCTTTTGTTTATCTCCTCTTAGAGTTAGGAGGGATGATGATGGGGGAATTTATTTACAATTCATCATCATATAAAGTTCTCTCTCCCCCTTTGATGTAGAACCTGTCACAGACACGTTCCTAGCATGGTTGAGCCAAAAGAAGATGGACCGAGAATTGACTATAACTTTTGATCCGGGTATCGTTACGGGGCGCACAACCTATCAATCTTTACTGAAATGGGCCATCCGAGGTGAACCGACCCACAAAGTGGGTCGCATCTGTCCGTTTCGTCAAAAAAGGCGCGCTTTCAGCTCAAAAACGAATTTTTAGGAAAATTTTACTATTTTTAGTAATTCCGATTTTTTAAATATTTTTAGAGCTTTAGATTTTCTTTCCTTTTAGAAATAACTTTTAGTTATACTAGGACTCTTCTAGAGAAAGTTTATTTGCAATTTTTATTTTTAGAAATTAGGCCTTAGAAGAGTTTTATTAGAATTAGGATTTTTATTAGAGTTAGAATTTTGCTATTTTTGGTAATTACGAATTTTAGTTTATTTTTTTTCCTATATTAATGGTGTAAGGAGACACATTAGGGAATTATCAATTATTCATTAATCAATTTTGAATTTATTAGAATTTATTTCTATTTTCTGCTTTCTTTCCTCGTGGATTCGAGAAGTCTCTGTGAGGAGTCCAGAGAAGTTCCGTGGATTCGGAATAGTTATCCTCTTGAGGAAGACGATGCTCGACCTCACGTCCTCCCCTGCGTCAGTTTGGTATCAGAGCGAGGTTTCTCCTCGGATTGATGGCTTCTAATGACGGGTCGGGCAACAATCCCATGGGCGGTGCTCTAGGGAATTTACCTTTAACGGCGGCAGCTTTCGAAGCAGCACGGCGAGAGAATCGGCAAGCTATGCAAGGGCTGCAGGCTTCCATCGATCGCATGGCGGATTGTTTGGCGGAGGCCCTAGGGCAACTCCGTGTTCATGGTAGTGATCCACCATCAACAATTGCTAGAATTCGTAATCATATTGATCGTAGGGCGACGCTATCAGTGAACCACAGGATCACTCCTAATAGAGTGGGATCTAGCGACATGATTTTACAACATCCTAGACGAGCCATTGATCAGATGGATCGGATGGACCAAGAATTTAAGATGAAAGTCGATCTTCCTAGTTTTAATGGTCAACTCTACTTCAAGGACTTCCTCGATTGGTTGCTTAAAGTCGAACGTTTCTTCGACTACATGAACATAATGGAAGAAAAGAAAGTTATACTCGTGGCCTACAAGTTGACGGGCAGAGCTTCAGATTGGTGGGAGCAACTTCAACTCGAGCGAATGAGACAGATGAAGGCGCCAATCCGCATGTGGTCGCGGATGAAGAAGTTATTGTGCATGCGATTCTTCCCTACCAATTACGATCAGGTATTATTCCAACAAAATCAAAATTATTGGCAAGATAACCAATCATTAAAGGGTTATGCAGAGAAATCCTATTATTTGTCGGCGAGAGGTGACCGAGTCAAAACGGAGTTGCAACAAACCACAGGATTCATCAGTGGAAAACATGTGACCCCTATGGGAACGGTGAGCCAACTCAAGACTTCTAAAGTGGAAGGACAATCTCTCATGACTGAACAGGCCTTTGTTAAACAATCTGAGGAAACGGGAGACATATATACAGTAGTTGAAGAGAAAAAATATGTGGAGCCTGTGAATATCCTAGAGGATTTGGAACCAGTATCGCAGGAGTTCAAGGGGGTTGTGCTCGATGAACTCCCTAATAAATTACCTCCCATACGAGATATGCAAAATCACGTTGATCCCATCGCAGGGGCAAGTCCGCCTAATTGCCCACATTATCAAAAAAAATATGAAATCTTGAAGACAGATGTGAAGGAATTAATCGATATTAGTCAAGTCAAGGAAAGCATGAGTATATGTATCGTATCGGCTCAAAAGCTTAATGTCAAGTACAAAAAAAAGTCTAATGAACATTGGCGTCAAAAGTTATCTCAAACTCATGTGCCAAGTCTCTTGTGTAACTCGAGGACGAGTTTTTTTCAAGTGGAGGGGTCTGATGTAGAACCTGTCACAGACACGTTCCTAGCATGGTTGAGCCAAAAGAAGATGGACCGAGAATTGACTATAACTTTTGATCCGGGTATCGTTACGGGGCGCACAACCTATCAATCTTTACTGAAATGGGCCATCCGAGGTGAACCGACCCACAAAGTGGGTCGCATCTGTCCGTTTCGTCAAAAAAGGCGCGCTTTCAGCTCAAAAACGAATTTTTAGAAAAATTTTACTATTTTTAGTAATTCCGATTTTTTAAATATTTTTAGAGCTTTAGATTTTCTTTCCTTTTAGAAATAACTTTTAGTTATACTAGGACTCTTCTAGAGAAAGTTTATTTGCAATTTTTATTTTTAGAAATTAGGCCTTAGAAGCCAGCAAAACCAAATAACTAAACCATAAAAAAACTAAGCTTTTCACCAAAATTACCCTCAACCTTAAAGTATTTTCCAGCACCCTCATAATACGACCAGAAGAACACCCCACTAATTTATCAGTGTAACAAACATTTCAACTCCCCAACCTTTCCCCCTTAGCCACAATCCAAACCAATCCCAGCCCAATCGCAGGGATTCCCAATTCGATGCCAATTCCCTTTCGCCCGGTACCCTCCCAGAGATCAAACCATGCAAAAAAAAGTTTTTTACTTTACACCCTTAGTTCCCATTAATTTTTTCTTTCTTTTATTTGTTCACTTATACATAAAAACTACATCGAATCATACTACTCAAAAACAAATAAAAAAATTAGAAAAAGGTAAAACCTATAAATAAACACTAAAAAATTAAATTAGTTAAACATTGGGATTTTAAAAGGGGAGGCTACCAAACGGAAAGTAAAGGTGGACTTACTTTTCCATTTCTGGAACACGACGGGCTCTACTATGCCGGGAAAAACACACAACTTCCCAATACAGGGGCAGTTTTATTAGAATTAAGATTTTTATTAGAGTTAGAATTTTGCTATTTTTAGTAATTACGGATTTTAGTTTATTTTTTTTTCCTATATTAATGGTGTAATGAGACACATTAGGAAATTATCAATTATTCATTAATCAATTTCGAATTTATTAGAATTTATTTCTATTTTCTGCTTTATTTCCTCGTGGATTCGAGAAGTCTCTGTGAGGAGTCCAGAGAAGTTCCGTGGATTCGGAATAGTTATCCTCTTGAGGAAGACGGTGCTCGACCTCACGTCCTCCC
Organism: Magnolia sinica; assembly: GCF_029962835.1. NCBI lineage: Eukaryota > Viridiplantae > Streptophyta > Magnoliopsida > Magnoliales > Magnoliaceae > Magnolia > Magnolia sinica. The sequence goes on along the minus strand of NC_080590.1, from coordinate 14,926,139 downwards.
CTGCGTCACCCTTGCTACCCTTCAGCATTGTCATCTGATTAGAAGACCACTCTGATTCAGATACCTTGGGGTTCTAGTCGGAACCAGTTGCCATCACTGATTTGCCATCAAATCATTATCAAGCCACCGAAAAAGAAAACGATTCAAATCTCCACCACCGGAAGTGCCGTTAGATCCTTCGGCAGTCTCAAGACATGCTAATGGTTCACATTTCAGGAGTCATGGAAAGTGCAGTCTGCTTCTCCCACAACTCCCAGACTCAACAGCAAGCGGGGGTTGCATGATACACACGTTCCAGCTTGGGGGGGAATGATGGAGTACACAACTGTGTGTACGTGCAGAGCACCATACTGATGGACAGTTGCGCATTCCCAATGAACACCATATTGATGTATATCTCTTAGTTACTATGCTTTAGTTATCTTTTAGATATCTTTTGGTTATTTGATTTGTTTTGGTAATTATTTCTTTGTAAACATAAGAATATCTTTATAATCTCTTATTCCAGAGGAGCAGGGATGTTTATCTTCCTTTTCTTTTTTTTTTTTTGGAAACATTCTATTCTCTTCTTTTCCTATTTCTACATGAGGGAACATCTAATATTGGGGATTATAAGAGATAAATGTACAAATATGAAGTTATGTTTTATTTTTATTTTTTTATTGCTATTTGAAACTCCCTCTTTTTATCAGCAATTTGAAGTTCCTCTATTGGGTAGCAAAAACTTGTTCTAATAGGCAAAGCAAAGAGAGGGAAAGTGAGTATAAAAAATGTGTGATTGAACCAGAGACAATGCTGGTAGCAACCATCAAGTCGAGAAATGATCACATACAACAATTTCATTTTCTGCTGATGTGTCACGTCCATGAATAGGGTGGAACATACAATGAAGATCACTTGGAGCAAAAATCTGAACAATCAGGTGGGGTGCACACATACATTGAGCCGGACCATTCACTGTACATTGATTTTGATAGTGTAGCCTGATTAGTGAATGGATCGTTCTGGTTTTCTTGCCAGGTGATCTTTCTGATGCAACCCACCTTTTGCATGGATCATATGCTACAAAAAAGTGACACGTCAGCAGAACATAAAAACATTGTGTATGATCATTTCTGTCAAGTCCATAGGTCACTTTACAATTGTTTTCTACATTGTTGGTTCATATGTTAAGAATAACTCCTAACTCTTCCCTAAGGCAACAAACTGGATTATCTATGTTAGTAAGAGGACCATCGATTTTATTTTTTTTTCCAAACACGTATTGGGAAATATTATTAAACATTAAGAAAGAGGGAAAGAATTCCTAATACAAAGGGCCAAGCAATTAACTCCTTTCACCACAACACATGCAAAAACATTGGCTTCTCTTCTCACATGAGTAAACGAAATGTTTAACCTAAAGCTTACAGACCTAATTTCATTGAAAACATACCAAAGCTCCAATGGCTCTGTAAAAGGGCCATCATAGTATGGAAAAGACACTCAAAGCAACACAAGCCAATTCCTACAAGAAGAATCAGAGGGTCTTGACTGCTGAGCCAGCAAAGATAAATTTGGGGCCATGGTTCAGCGAATCAGACCATTGATATGACGGGCCCCCATCTTTGATGTGAAACCCCAAAAATCTTTTTATTATCATCTAAGCATTATCCCAATAATTGGAGATGGGAAGCCGCAAAGATTGGAAAATCAACTATTCTGATACTTCCACCTCCTGCACAATAAGATACACTTCCACTCTCCATTTGCGTTTACCCCATCAGAATTCCCCTTGTTGGAATCAATGACTTCATCCAAATCCAGGTATAATACTCTTAGACATCGGAAGGCTAGGCTGAGGCCACCTTCTGATCTGGGGCCTGAGCTTTATTTAGCAGCAGCATTTTGGAAGAAATGAAATCCAACTACTCTATGAGAGGGACTTCAAATCAATTCCCAACACAAGGGATTGACTTCCTTCTAGAATTCTGATTCCTAAAGTCAAGGGAAAACCAACCCTCACTCCTTCAGGAACAATAAAAAGTTCACCGTTGATGCTCCACTTCTCTAGATGTCATGCAACACTCCATAAAGGAACTCTTAATATTTCAGGGCACATTTGAAAGCGTGCAGTTCCCAAGGTCAACAAGATACTACAGTCCCAAAACACAGCTGGGACTCGGGATAAGAACACAAAGAAGACCCTGTTTTCATCTCAACCACACTTCTGAGGCCAGAAAAGGAAACTGCTAGCTGGCTTAGTGCATGTTGCTTTTTCTGTGATACACTAACACCTGCCAACCACAATTGTGAAGTACACCAAAGTGCTAACTTTTTAACACTTTCCACCTACTGAAGGAACAATTTTAACACTTAACATCAGTCCAGCACGTTGGCAAAGTTGCAGGGATCTTTACCTTCTGATGCCAAACCCAGCCGCATCGTCACTGCTCAAAGTGTGAGGATAGTATTCAACATATCTTATATTCTATTTTTATGTCTAATTGGCTAGGAAATCATAATAGGCTTTATTGTTTAGATAACGACAACGATATTAAGAAAAGGAAAGCTACAAAGAAGATGGCCAAATGCAGGTGACCCTTTGTCACTCAACAGACTTGCCAACCAGAAACTAAAACAAGACACACAAATAGATATTTTTTTGGCCATGCCTAGTGAATTTCAGAAATTCATCATTCCATAAGCAACTGGATGGGGAAGGAGATGCTTAGGAGAAGTTTTCGCACTACCCTCTATATTTAATTGAAAAGTTTTAGTGCCACTTCAATTTAAATACCAAAAGTTTTAGTGTCACTGCAATTTAAATACCAATGTGATAGACCCAACTCTCTCTCTCTCTCTCTCTCTCTCTCTCTCATTAAAACTAAGAGCAGAAATAAAAATATAAAAACCGAAAACAAATAATAGAACAGGGAGATGATCTCCTGTCCACAATGGACATGCATCAAGAAAAACCTCCTTAGCAAGGGCATCGGCCCTATCATTTGCCAATCCACTTACCCTAATGAATGATACCCTTTTACAGCCAGCTTTCAGAGTATCAGTGTCATTACGTGTATCAATGAGTGGGGATACAGAAACATGTATCCATATCACTGATATTGCTTAGAAAAATATTGGTGTCTAAGGGGGGCATTGGAAAACGTTGGGAAAAAGGTGAAATTTTTCAGTGAAATGGAGTTAAAATATTGTATTAAAAAAAAAAAAACCTATACATAATAAATTCCCATTTTATAGGTGCCAAACCATGTGTTGTTGAAAAAAATTAACATAAAATGAATATATAAAATTTGTAGCCAATCAATAGATTGTCCAACAGTCTTTAATATTATAAGATTTTCGCATTAATTAACAGAGAAAATTAGGAATTTCCTAGTTTTCCCCATTCTTACTTACATGTTATTTTATTTATTATTATTATTATTATTTTTCCATAAATCCATGTCTATGCATGAGAATCATGCATAGATTATGCATAGACATGGATTTCCATTGCAATCCATACTAACATTTGAAAAAAGACAATGAAGTTTCTATCGGTTTTTCATTACAGCCTATCGTTGTTTTTTTTTTTTTTTCAGAAGTGACGATTTTATTAAAAAAGAAAGGAGAAAACAAAAAGGATCTGCTGAGAAGGCAGATCCAGAATTACACACCTAAAAACAGCAAATTATAGCCCTTTAGAGAAGGGGTATTAGCAACCCATTCGATGAGGAGAGTTTTGGCCCGAGTTCTAACAGCTTGCACCGAAGAGTGAATGTTGTTAAAACATCGGTCGTTCCTTTCCGTCCAGACAGCCCACCAGATAGCTAGGATAGCCATTCTCCAAATACGCAAGTTTGGTTTCCGGAAAGAAAATCCATGCCAGTACAGAAGAAGGGAAGAGGCGGTCTCAGGAATACACCCGTAGGCATTGAAACGTTGGAAAAAATCCCACAAGATAGGAGTTATGAGAGCACAGTGCACCAACAAGTGATCAGCCGACTCCTCAGCATTCATACGGCAAAGACAGATGTTAGGGAGTTGCATGCCTCTCTTCTGCAAATTATCTACTGTTAAGATTCGCTTCCTAGCCACCAACCAACTGAAACAGACGAACTTGGGAGGAGCGTGGTACTTCCAAATAAAATGGTGCGACGAGGGAGTGGGGGAATTGGGGCGAGAGAGGAGAGAATATAGCGATCTGACCGAAAATATGCCAGATTTGTCCCCTTAATCAATAGTTTATCAGATTCATCCCTGATTGATGTCACCAAGGAGAGAATTGAGGAGAGCTGCGTATTCCTCCAACTCCCAATCTTGTAGATTCCTTGTGCAATTGATTTCCCAAACTAACCCTGAGCCGATTTGTGAGAAGAAGCTGCGAATCGGGCTATTTTTAAGGGCTGTGATTTGGAATATGTTGGGGAATCTGCTTTGAAGGGTTGTTTCGCCGAGCCAGTGATCCTCCCAAAATCTTATATCAGCCCCATTCCCGATTTGAAATCCGATATTCTGAATGACAGACTTTTTTGCACGCAGAATTCCTTTCCACAGATAGGAAGCTCTATATTGCGAAGAATCTTTGGTCCACCAGTCCCCATGAGACGAGCCATATTTACCTTTGACCACCAAGTTCCATAAAGCCTCCTTCTCTATTCCCATTCTCCAAGTCCATTTGCCAACGAGGGCGCGATTCATCACCTTAAGTCTTCTAATGCTAGCTCCACCTTCTTTGATATGGGAGCAGACTTCTTTCCAGTCCAACAAGTGGATTTTTTTCTGATTATCCTTACCATTCCAAAGGAAATGACGACGCAGGTTGTCGATTTTGTCTAAGACTTTTTGGGGGGGGGGGGGGTGGGCGCAGGTAAACAAAGACATAAAGTATGGGAATGTTGGACAGAGCGGCCTTGATGAGAGTGAGTCTTCCCCCGATGGACAGATAGCGACACTTCCAAGTGGCGAGCAAATTGTTAAATTTGTCAACGACTTTATCCCACATAGGCTTCGGCGGGGGGCCTAACGCCAGCGGCAGGCCCACAAAGAAAGTCGGAAATGAAGCGGAGGAGCATCCCAAAATGTTAGCATATGAAGATAAATCAGCGTCAGAGCAATTAACGCCGAAAATTCTGGATTTAGCCATATTAATTCTTAAACCTGAAACGGCTTCGAAACAGCATAAGGTTGTGTGGAGATTTTGCACTGATTCTGACTCTGCTTCCACCATGATTAGGATATCATCAGCGAATTGTATGTGTGAGATCGTTGGATGAACACCTAGGATTGAAACTCCTTTGAAGAGACCGGAGCTCTCGCCTTTAATGAGCATCTGAGATAGGGCTTCTCCAATCATGAGAAAGAGGAGAGGAGAGAGGGGATCGCCCTAGCGAAGCCCTCTTGTGCTTGGGAAGAATCCTTTAGGCGTGCCGTTAAGGAGAATTGAGGAATGCGTCGATACGAGGCAGGCCTGCATCCACCGTTTCCATTTGACGCCGAAGCCCATTCGATCGAACATATAGGATAAGAATCCCCAATCAGTGTGGTCATAAGCCTTTTCAATATCCAGTTTGAGGAATATATATTTATTTCCGGACCTGTGACAAGAGTGGAGAACTTCATCGGCAATCATGGCCCCGTCAATGATTTGTCTGCCCTTGATAAAAACATTCTGATATTTGGAGATGAGATTGTCCATGACCGTCAATAATCTGGAGGATAGAATTTTAGCGAGGATTTTATAAGGACTGCCAATGAGGTTGATGGGCCTGAAGTCAGAAAACGAGGAAGCACCGGCCACTTTGGGAATGAGAACAATAAAGGAGGCACCCAGGCCTTTCGACAGTTTGCATCTTGCATGGAATTCATGTAAGAAGTTCATCACGTCACTTCGAACTGTGGTCCAGAAGGTTTGGAAGAAGATGATGGGAAAACCATCGGGACCTAGGGCTTTGTCACCATCCATGGCGCTAATAGCCGCTAATGTTTCTTCTTCAGAGAAGGGGATTTCCAGAAGTTCAGCTTCAGCGACTTGAAGAGAGTGAAAAGGAATACCATCGAGTTGAGGTCTGTGCCAGTCCTCCGCCGAATAGATGGAAGTAAAGTGGGCGATAGCACAGTCGACGATTTCTTCCTTACCATCAATCAGCCGACCAGCGACTGATATGCAAAAGGTAGCTTTGGCTCGAGCTTTCATACTAGCAATGTTGTGGAAGTATTTTGTGTTTTTATCGACCTCAGAAATCCATTTCGCCCTTGCTTTCAGTTTCCACAAGATTTCATCTTCGAGGGCCCTAGAAGATATTTCCTGAATTATTTGGATGCGTCTGGAGAGGATATGCAAGGGAATATCATTGCCTTCAACAGTTGAATCGATTGACTGCAGTTCCGAAAAGAGGGCTTCGGTTTCTTGATCTCTCTTACGAAGCTCCTCCGCCTTCCAGCGTTTGATTTTTTCCTTCAGAAGACGCAGTTTGCATAACAGACTGTGACCAGCATAGCCGGTGACATGGAATGACGACCACCATTCCTCAATCCGCTGTTTGAACCCGTCGATCTCGAGCCAGGCTGAATTGAATTTAAATGGCTTCGGACCCCAATTTACTTTGTTCGACGAGAGAAGGATGGGGCAGTGGTCCGAAGTAGTTCTGGGAAGAGCTAGGTGAGAAATGGAAGGAAAAGCGTCAATCCAATCTGTGGATAGGAGAAACCTGTTGAGCCTGGACTGAATCGGATGACGACGCCCATCCGACCAAGTGAATTTGGCGGCCGCGAGGGGAAGATCGACCAGCTCCATTTGTTGAATCCAGTCCGAAAAAGCTTGCATGGCTGGGTTGGATCTCCTCTGACGAGAGTGTTCAACAGCGAAACGGCCTATTGTTGTTTTGAGTTAAGATTTCTCCCCAAATCAAACTTTTATTCAATAAAAACCAGGAGTGATCAAAATCACCTAGGAACAAAATTCCAAAGAAAATCCCTAAAAATGGAGATTTTTGGGTTTTTGAAAAATTTTCCAAGTTTCTGTCAATCTTTGCCTATTTACAGATGCTTCCTTGGTATTAGGGATATTATCATTGGTATCAGGGATATCATCAATGGTATCAATGATACTAGGGAACTTTTGTAAGAGATTCTTCTCAAAGTATCACTGATATCAATAATATCATCAAGTACCACCAATATTATCGAAAATATCAGTGATATTTGAAAGTTTTATACTTTCAGCAGTTTCAGTATTGCTGACCGGGCAACACCAATAATGTTGCAATATTATCGATAATATCGCCAATATTTGGAACACTAGTTACAACTAACCAGATCAGACAGCTCCTCAATGATACTTTCAGTCCTCCAGGACTGATTTTAAATTTGGCCCAACTGATTGCCTTGTAAGTGTCCCGTTTAATAATAGAATAAGAGTGATACACCCAACTATTATTCTTTCCCCTAATTTTCCACTGTAGCTAGTGAATGAAAAATAGTTCCCACAGCAATTTAGATATCCAGCATCTACAGATCTTCTTCTTTTATATCTATAGATATTTACAATTCATGTTTGCGTACTCATGATGATCATCTAAGCAATTATTAGATTACTCCATCATGCTTCAATTTCTATCAACATGTTTTGTGCTAACCTTTCTAGCAACTTCCCATCCCTGCTACCACCATTATAGTTTTATTCCAAGGGAAAAAAATTTGAGCAGTTACAATAACACAGCAAATATATATATATATATATATAAACAGGGGTCTTCTTTCCCAGGTGACTATATACGTGCAAAATATCGGGAGTAGAACTTACAGTTTCACATTGTAATAAAGGTTTGGTGCAGAGAACAGAAACATAATCCAGTGCCCTGAGAGAAGAAACACTGCACATAAGACTCCTTGAGTGACAAACTCTGGCAAGATCACGCTGTTTATCCGTGATGCTGAATCATATGGGTTGATGTAGTCAAACTCCAAGTCTGCCAAGCACATAAGCTGCAATGAACTTTTATCAGTTGGAATTCATGCTGCATAATTGAAAAGAGAAACAAAGGGGAAAAAGGTGCCAGAACAAGACTTATTTAACCAATATGCATTTTCTAAACTTCACAAAAGGCAATAAATATTATCATAATTTCTCAAATAACGCAATGAATGAAGAAAATCATGTCCTAGTTGCTGCTTAGTTAGGCATTCATGAACAAGAAAGCATATCTTTGGGTTTGGGATGCAGGTGTCTGTAGCCATACTATTTTTTAAAGTCAGATGAAGTACAAAAACTTCGTTGAATAGAAGTTTGAAAATCAAACCACGCTATTGGTCTCATGCACAATCACAATCTGGTTCATGTTCACGCGCGCACGTGCACACGGTTTAGTGAGAAAAGGATCTCCACATGGTTTTTGTTGACTTAAAGAAAGCATATGATAGGGTCCCCAGAGACTTGTGGGTGTTGGAAAAGAAAAGTCTCAAGTGGATATATTGTCATGAATAAGGATACATTATACATATGAAGGAGAGGTAACAAATATGAGGACCACTAGTGCAGAGACCAATGAGTTCCCAGTTACTATAGGTTTACACCAGGGGTCAGCACTGAGCCCTTATCTTTTTGTATTGGTTGTGGACGAGTTAACAGGGCATTTACAAAAAGAGGTTCTGTGCTGTACGTTGTTTGTAGATGACATGATTTTAATTGACAAGACATGGGAGGGATGCTTTAGAATCTCTAGTCTTTGAAATTAGTCGGACTAAAGTAGAGTATATGGAATAGAATTTTAGTAACAACAGGAGTGGAAATGAGGAATTAATCAAGATTGGTGACCAAGAAGTTGGGTCAATTATTCATGAGAGCAGAGAAATCAAGAAGGATGTAACTCATGGAATTCAAGTTAGGTGGAAGAAGTTGAGATGTGCCTCTGGAGTTTAATGTGATTGTTGCATACCAATCAAACTTAAGGGGAAATTTTATAGAATAGCTATAAGGCCAGACATGCTTTATGGGACAGAATGTTGGGCAGTTAAAGAAAACATGTTCCTTTTTTTTAAGGATATGACAACGTTTTCATAGGATGAGCGTAGCTAAAATGAGGACGTTGAGATGAATGAGTGGCAAGACGAGGAAGGATAGAATTAGAAATGGATGCATTCGAGGGAACTTAAGAGTAGTAGCAATGGGTAACAAGATGAGGGAAAGTAGACTTGGTTTGACCATGTGCAATGGAGACCAAGAACAGCTGCAGTTCATAGGACTGAGTTGGTTCAAGTTGAAGGCTCTAAAAGGGACAAGGGGAAAGCCCAAAAGGACGGGGAGGTAGCACAAAAGGGCTGATGACATATGATTTAACTGAGGATATGGTCCTTCGTAATGTGGAATGGCAGAATAAGCTGCATGTTGCTGACCTCAAGTAGTTGGAATAATGCTTAGATGATGGTGATGATTATATGAAACTCCAATAGGAAATGAAAACTTGTGGAGAGAAAAGATACAAAAGGGTGGTAGGGTAAAATAACCAACCTATGGGGAAGGTGAAGTGGCAGGAAGGGCTAGAAGATTGGCTGAAGATGACACACTATAAATGGAATAAAAATTCAAACAAACCACAAAATAACGAATTCAATAGTTAGATCTAACGAAAATGCAATGTCACAAAACTGAACCACACAAGAAGATTTTCTCTAGATAGATACATCATTGTTATTGTAGTCAGTACCTTGTCCTAGCTATTCACAATTACCTTGTCCTAGCTATTCACAATTGGGTCCATGAATCCTATTTCACCTATAATCAATCATATCTAAGGCCAATAGTGGCAAAGGGGCAACACGCCAGGTTGGCCCGTCAAGTTTCAATTCCTGGCCTGATATGGGCTAGGATCGGGCCTATAATAGGCCCATGGGTTGGCAATGGCCCTAGATTTGGAGTCTGTTTAATAAGTAGGTCAGACCAAGGCCTAGGTTTTGCAAAGTTTTCTGTAAGGCCTGACAGGAGTTCAAGGATAGCCTCGTTTATGTCTTAACAGAGGATCTGGGCCTGAAATTGAAGGCCTTATTGCCAAACAGGTATGGCCCAGGCTTGGCCTTCTAGCCCGATTGACAATCAGGCCAGGCTCAAGCTCACCTTGACCTTGCATATTCCTACCCATAATCCTTGGCAAGCGAACAAGCTTTCATATCCCTTATCACTTCCATCCAACCCTTTTTAGATTTTTCTCTCATTCATTTTTCAAGCCCTTCAACCCCAATAAATGTTCCCTTCTTGAGTAGAACTGTCTTTGGTTTTTATTACACATGACCAAACCAACAATTGGTTCGTGAGCTAGCTGCATTTCTTGTGAGTCGATCCATGGATTGGCAGGCAACAGATGTAAGATTGACATGATGATGGAAGAAGGTGATGCGAAAAGGAGGCTCCCTGCCGATAGGGTCTCCACCGCTTTAAGGGTTGCCACCATTTTATCTCGTATTGGGATTGCACCTAGGTTGTTTTTAATTCTATCATTTCTATCCTTCCCATACATCCATCTCAACATCCTCACATCTCTGCAACACTATCTTTGCTTGTGTTACCTTATAATTGTTACTATTGTGTGCCACGAAAAGCCAATGTTACTCTCAATTGTTGAACATGATAACCATGGGTCCTGTATGGGCATGTTATTAATGCCTTAATCAATACATGGGTTTAACATGTATTTATGGGTTCAAGGTGAGGATTTCCTCCGTTATCCTTAGGAACTAAAGTTTGGGCATAACAACCAGTGGTCAAAGGGAGAATTGTGCTCCGTGGATATCAGTACCATGCTGTTTTATATCCACTTTGCAGGTTTGAGGACAAACATGTGGTTATTCATATGTAGCCATCCTGTGTGAGGGGATCAACGATGAATCGGGATGAAATGTCTCCACCATTGGGCTCAACCACGAGTTGAGACTAACCTACATAGGAGTGAGTGTTCATGGACGTGAGATCTTCTTATTAGACCATTTGAACACTTGCATTGGAGGATCGCTACAAGTCTCTAGATTGAGACACCCATCACCTCCAATCTAGATCGACTTATATATGTACCAACTTTGACTAATCCTTAGACCTGAGAACATATGGGAGTTCAAGTTCTTAGTATAATATACTTTGGCCCTCCTTAGGAAGTCAATTCAACAGCTCATATGTGGGTATGGCTAGGTGCAAGCATTAAGATATGGTTGAGGTCCATATAATCCACTAAAGGACTCATTGGTTGCCTAAGATTGCTTTTATGGCTTAGATGATGATCAGACCATCCATCAAGTTGTTTTGAGATAGGCCCAACACTCAAATGGTTTTAAAAGTTTTCAACCATTGATCTTTTGTTTCAACTTTTTTATTTTTTTGAGCAATGGAAATTTTATTAGAGCCAAACAAGCAAAAACCAAAAACTATAAGCCCAGGAAAAAGAACAACAATCAGCCCCATGGTTGAACCGAAGCCCCAAGAGACTTGCACCCCCACTATGGAGCCCAATTCCTGAACAACATGAGGACTTTACTGAAAACCTCGACTTCAAAGATGCTAGAATTGTTGATTTGTTTCATTACCATTAGGAAGATTTTAATTGTGCTTGATTGACATCTGATAGTTGAGATCTCATGGTTCATCCATTGATTTGCACGGGTATTGGATCAAGGGTGGATGACCATGGTTAATCAAGACTCAAGAGTGGATTAATTTGGGTGCATGAATGGGCAAGGATCACGACTTTTGATCTAGTAGGGCATTCAAAAGTCTATAAAGATAAGGCATTTTACAACTGATGCATCTCTGAAACCCTAACTCCTTGTATATAGATTGTATCTGTAAGGAGTAGAGAAGCTTGGATGTCCCTACTCCCCTTAGGCATCACAAAGAGACATATAGAAAAGTGAGGAGAGAAGGAGAATAAAAAGGGGGGAGAGAGAGAGAGATCATCTCTGATGCAAGATGGATAGCCTAAACTATAATGATGTGAATGAACTAATAAACGGATTATTAAAGTAAATCAAAATATAAAATATTGTCAATCTATCGCAAATCTAAAGAAATCAAGTAGTCAACTATGCTCAAATTCTGGATCCAAAGACTAAGCTCGGTGAGGAGATGGGGGCGATTAGGATCAGAGTTAGAGGGAAGAAGGGAGATATACTGCCCACATACATTCAAGTCCTCGTAGAGGACAAGATTCTGCAGCTGCGTGTACAAAAGGAGACCACAAATGCTATAACACCCCGTTGGGGAGACTGTGGAGGGTAAGAGAGAGGGGTGTAAACGCAATTGAGAAAGCAGTAGCAAAAGCGGTGGAAGAAGGACCACCGCTTCCATACGATCTTGGAGCACCAAATGTTGAAAAGGCGGGGTGTCAGATGGCAGAGGCAGACCATCATGACGCCATATGTTGCGAGACGCGTGGGGCGTTACTATTCGTCAAGAATTCGAACAGCCCTCGAGTGTCACAAGACTCACAAATTGAATCCCAACCATCCACGTGGAAGGAGGATGGGAGCTCCCCAACCGATGATATTAAAACAGCTGATGCTCTCGAAACAGACTCTCATCAATGCCTACAGGAAGAGATGACACGTGGCTGCGATGTTACAAAAAGTTACTTGGACACGTCATTACACCCGGACCCGAATCCGATTTCGAATGAGAGACAGATGGCCTTGGCAGAATACTCGAGTGACCCCAATACTCACACGGTTACAATAGCAGACATGAGAACTCCCACTCCTTCGAAGCAAACAAGGAAGTCCATTTCGCATGTGCGAACAGAAGATGTTCCTAATTTGATACGTGCGGCATGTGTGACTCCCTGTACCGATGATATATCCTTCTCAGAGGATGAGGAGACTTATATTGCGCCAGATGCAGACCTTCTCCCTTGGTACTCAGACTGTGCAGAAACTCCAGACAGCCTGACTTCCTGATCGTCTTATAGCCAGGAAAACGAATCAGTCAAAGACCTATCAAGATTGTTTGAAGAAGATACGGGTGAAGGGATTATTGCAGTGGAACCTCTTCAGGTTAGGATGGGAACACAACTGTGGAAGAAAGCGGAAGTCGAGGAATAAAGGGCTAAGATCATAGAAGTTATCCAGAAGAAGAAATGGATTAGAGATGCAATGGGACATGTGGGAAGATCGATCGGTCTTTCGTTTGGAGGTGACCCGGAAGACTTTATTGCTCTCTTCCACTGTGTAGAGAATCGGGGTAGAACACTGATGAGAAACAGATCCTCCTCGACAAAACGCGGTAAAGATCACAGTAGAAAGAAAATGTGTAAATATACATGTCATCCTGTTACACCAGAAGGGATCGCAGTTTCAAATGGGTTACAGGGATCGCGGGGAAGTGTGGTTTCCATATGAAGATTCTGTCATGGAATGTGAGAGGGTTGGGGTCAAAGAAAAAGAGAAGAACTATAAAGGACGTATGCGGTAGAAGTAAATCGGATGTCATCTGTTTACAGGAAACAAAGGTCGTTAATTTTAGTGACAAACTGTTAGGGTCAGTTTGGAAAGCTACGTATGTTGGTTGGGAAGCGTTGGATGCCATCGGCAGCGCGGGAGGAATTCTGGTGGCGTGGAAATCGTCTGGTTGGATATTTATGGACACCTGGAAGGGACTTACTCAATTTTGGTAATCCTGAAGGATTCATCGTCCGGGTTTACTTGTCTCATCTCTACTGTATATGACCCTAACGAAGAAGGCAAAAGAATGGGCTTCTAAGAGGAACTATCAGATATCAGAAAGAAATTTAAAGGTCCGTGGTACATTGGGAATGACTTCAACACAGTGCGTTTTGTGGAAGAGAAATCCAACGGCCGAAAGATTACTACAGGTATGAGATCCTTTTCCAATTGGATCGGTGACCAGGAAGTTTTGGACCTGCCTCTGCTAGGTGCCAAATTCACGTGGTCCAATCAGCGAGTGAGCCCAATCATGTCCAGATTGGATCGGTTCCTCATTTCCACTGAATGGATAGAGGTCTTCCCCTTGGTCGCGCAAATTGTTCTCCCTAGACCTACATCTGACCATAGCCCGATCATTCTCTTAGTTGAAGAACAAAATTGGGGTCCGAAGCCTTTCAGATTCGACATGGCATGGCTGAAAATTGAAGGTTTCCAACAGCTTATAAGAGAGTGGTGGGCTGATTTCAAGGTGATGGGCTTCGCTGGTCACAGACTATGCCGAAAATTAAAGCTTTTAAAAGAGAAGATCAAAGAGTGGAAAAACACGGTGCTGCGAAAAAGGGAAATGGAGACAGGAGATCCTTGCCGAGATTTTAGCTTTGGATAAAGAAGGGGAAGAAGGTCAGATGCCCTCAGAGAAATCGATTATAAGAATGCAGCTTATCCAAAAATATTTTGCTAGGGTGTTGGAGGATGAAATATCATGGAGGCAAAAATCTCGGACTAGGTGGATTAAAGGAGACAAGAATACAAAAATTTTTCATAGTATAGCCAGTGCGAGAGCTAGGAGGAACAAAATCAGCAGTTTGATGGTGAATGGGATGCGAACCGATGATCAGCAAATTATATCTGATGAGGCTACTAGTTATTTCAGAAATCTTCTCAGGGGTGAAGTCTGGAAGAGGCCGACTCTACACCATCTGTAGTTCAACAGCATTTCAGAGGAAGAAGCTAATGGGCTAGAAGGTTCAATATCTATAGAAGAGGTGAAAGGAGCTATGGAAGATCTAGGAAGTGATAAGGCCCCGGGTCCTGATGGTTTCCCAATAGTGTTTTTCCAAGCCTTCTGGGAAACTCTAAACGGAGATATCATGGATTTCATGTCAAAATTTTCAACTAGAGGCCGATTATCGAAGGAGTTGGGCGCATCTTTCATCACTCTAATCCCAAAGATTTTAGGGGCGGAATCATTAAAGGACTTTAGACCAATCAGTTTAATTGGCAGCCCCTATAAAATCCTAGCTAAAGTCCTTGCTACTGGATTGAAAGGGGTGTGAAGGAAGATTAAATCAAATAATCAGAGTGCATTCATTCCGGGAAGACAGATTATAGATAGCGCTCTAATAGCTTCTGAATGTGTGGACTCGAGTCATAGATCCAAGTGAAAAGGTATTCTATGTAAGTTGGACATTGAAAAGGCTTATGATCATGTGGACTGGGGTTTGCAGTACATGCTTCAGCGGATGGGCTTTGGTGATAGGTGGAGGAAGTGGCTGGGGGAATGTGTGGGCTCCGCTTATTTTTCGATTCTCCTCAACGGCTCCCCTAAAAGCTTCTTCAAGAGCTCCAGGGGATTGAGGCAGGGGGATCTGCTATCCCCTCTCTTGTTCTTGATGGTGGTGGAAGCATTATCGAAAATGCTCAAAAAAGGTCAGGATCTAGGCATCATTAACGGTATTGGTATTGAAGGTATGGATAAGCCGATTTCCCATGTGTAGTTCGCTGACGATATGCTCCTCTTTAGTGAAGCAGACGAAGAAAAAGTTATTAATCTTCGAATGACTATTCGCTGTTTTGAGGTGGTTTCGGGCCTCAAAGTGAACATGGCAAAGTCAAAAATGTTTGGTGTGAACATGGCAAGAGGAGATCAATAAATTTGTTGAACATTTTGATTGTCCAGTGGGAGCATTTCCGACTACATTCTTGGGGCTCTCGCTTTGTTTTGGAACGCCACCGTTGCATGTTTGGGATAAGGTAATCTCCAGATTCGATTCATATCTAGCAAAATGGAAATGCAAATATCTTTCTCTAGGCGGGAGAATCACTCTTATAAAGGCAACCTTCTCGAATCTCCCTCTTTATTTTATGTCTCTGTTTATTTGTCTGACTGCAATTTTGGATAGATTGGAGAAGCTAAGGAGAGATTTCCTATGGCACAGAAGGGAAGACAAAAAGAAATTTCATCTTCTGAATTAGAAAGAGGTTTGTAAACATGTGCAAGATGGAGGGGCCAGAATAAAAGATCTCGAAAGGATGAATAGGGCTCTCTTAGGCAAGTGGATTTGGAGGTTAGGTATTGAGAAGGGTACTCTTTGGAATTCGTTAATTAAGTGCAAGTATGGGCGGTCTCAAGGGGGCTGGTGGACCAAAAACTCTTCCAACTATAGGGCCTCGGCGGTGTGGAAGGGGGTGTTATCCATAAGAGAGGAAGTTACTAAAGAGATAGCCATTGTAGTAGGCAGAGGAGACAATCAAATTCTGGACAGATTCATGGGTGGGGGATGGAATTTTAAAACAGGAATTCCCGCGCATATATCGCATCACTACTAATAAAGATATTTTAGTAGCGGACAGTTATTCTGAGATAGGAGGTGTGCTGCTGTGGAATGTGGAGTGCAGAAGGAATCTCCTTGAGCATGAGGCAGAAGAATATGTGGCATTGCTAAAACGTATCCAAGAAGTAAAGATAGATTTGAAAAGTGAAGACAAGTTAGTATGGAACAAAAAAAAGGAAGTTTTTGGTCAAATCATTCTAAAGGTGCATTGAAAAAGGAGATGAAAAGGAAGAAGAGATTTTCACCAACAAGGTTTGGAAGTATCAAGTCCCTCCAAAGATTGTGGGGTTTGCTTGGCTTGTGGGCAAGAGTAGGGTGCTCACGGTAGATAACTTGAGGAAAAGAGGGATGATTATCCCTAATGTATGCTTCTGTTGCATGTCAATGGAGGAATCGGTGAATCATCTATTTATTCATTGCCCCTTTATCAACCACATCTGGACAGACTTTCTGTCTCGTTTTGAAATGGCTTGGCCTGCCCCAAATTCGACAAGTAGTTTATTAAAGGCTTGGCATGGTATCTTGGTGGGCAAGAAAAGGACGAAGCTATGGAGAATATCCCTTCTTGTTGTCTGGTGAGCAGTTTGGGAAGAAAGAAATAGCAGATGTTTCAACGGGATCTCAAAATCGGCGGAATATGTAGCTGCTAGAGCTAGAATGCTAGTTGTTGAGTGGGCCGTTAATGTCGACAAATTAAAGGATTGCAATTTGTTATTCCTAGGCGTGTAGTAGGCTGTGTAGCTCTCTCAGCGGTGCAGCCTCGTTTCTATGTATTTCTTTCTATTATTAATATAATCCAAGACTTCTCAAAAAAAAAAAAAAAAACTATGCTCAAATTCTAGGCCACATCATCTTGCGGATGGATCTTAAGATTATTGATCAGAAACAGCCTAATGGAATGTAAAACTTCCATCTAGCATAGGATTCAATCTAAATTTGAAGATTCACTTGCGCTTTGTTAGGGTTAGAAAGAATTAGAGTTCGGAGATTTAAGGTTTACAGAATTTGGGAGAATAGGGTTTGGAAATCTAGGTTCTAGGGTTTTGGGGTTTTAAAGGAGAAGGATCGTGGACCAAAAAGAGGAAAAGAAGGGGGGAATGGGACTGGCCGTACAATTGTACAATTGAGTAGGGTTTAGGTCTAGAGGATTTTCGAGATGTTGGGGATGGGATTTGAAAGGAAATAAAAGAAAAGGAAAAAAAAAAAATAGAGAGAGGGAAAGAAGAAAAAAGAGAAAAGAATATCTTGAAGAGAAAAAAAAGAAAGTGAAGATAGCTGGAATCACTCCATGCCTCCATGGCTTCAAACCAAACTCCAATCACATAAGGTTTTTTACTTTGCTCAAAGCAACAAAGAAATTTTTTTATTTTTTCAATGTCTCATAGGGCTTTACATGCCCAACCCTTTAATTATCTTTTTGGGGTGTTTTTACAAAAATACCCTTATTGCATATAAGATGTCTAAAACACTATTATTTCAACTGGATTATAAAATAAACCAAAATAACTAAACTACGACATCCCAATGGCTCCATTATGTCCAATGGGTCCATGGTCACGATCCAACGGTCTACATGTGAAATCCAATGGTCCAAAACTCCCAACTAAGCAGCCTGCATGCATCTTCCGAGAGTAAGATCTTCAAAGATGCACAATCATGCATGTGGAGTTTTCAACAAGTCTAGGAACTTAAATTGGGCCCACTAGGCCCCATGTAATGATCATCTAGCCATAACGAAACTCAGGTAGCTCCCCTCCATCTCTGATAAACTCCAAAATGAGCTCGGATGTCCTCATCAATCTCTCTCCCTACTTCATCATCCACATGTTCATATGTGTGAAGTCC
The DNA here is from genome assembly GCF_029962835.1 of Magnolia sinica. Classification (NCBI taxonomy): domain Eukaryota; kingdom Viridiplantae; phylum Streptophyta; class Magnoliopsida; order Magnoliales; family Magnoliaceae; genus Magnolia; species Magnolia sinica. The sequence continues at coordinate 14,908,059 of NC_080590.1, read as the reverse complement.
ACCTATCTGGACAACTCTCATGCGCATGTCGTTGGCCCTATTGCAAGGGTTGTGCGTGTGGCTTCCCAGCTAGCTCTTATCTAGGATAGATTGGGGAGAGACCTAGTTTGGAGGATTGACACCGATACTTCATCCGGTTTTTTGTGGCATTGGTTAGAGGTAATCCTAGTTGTGGAATTTTAGTTTTCATATTAGAAACTTCATAATATATGGATGGAGATCCACAGATTTGGATTTTATTAAAAATTTGAAAACTCTTAATTCCATTACAACTTTGAAAATTCTCCGATGTTAACTGCTCAACACTCTGCCCCATATCACAGGTACACTGATTCTCCTCATAAGAGTGATTAGGATGTACTTTCATACAGAAGTCATTGAGATAGTAATGCCTCTTCAATGCGATGAACCCCATTATCATAGTGTCCTAATTGAGAATATAGTTAAACATACATTTCCACTCGAGTTTGGCCATTTGGACATCATAGAAATAACAACCTCACCACCTTGTATGAGGAACCAGAACATAACATACAACCTTCCGCTAGAACCACAATTAAACCTTTAGATGCAAGAACCTTCGCTGTCACTCCCACTCTTGCTTTAGACTCGATCTCTTACTTTCACTCTCGCTCCCACTCCCTGGGCATTTACACTTTCCAACATTTAAAATATACTCATTCTACTCCTGCCCATGAATCAACTCACTAACATAAATTTAGCTAGCAATTTTGAAGTGCAACTCACCTAGAGACCGAAACTGGTACAGCTAGTACCAACTTGTTACATTGCAGTCCTGCGACTTGTTTCATTGCCCACCGGACTGAAACAGTTTCATCAAACTGAATTATATCAAACGATATTTTGCACCATGGAAATGAAGGTTGTTAACTATTAATTTCATAGCTGTTGCAAAAGCAAAAAAAGAATCTAACTGATAGCGACACATCAGCTGGTATTACACTCGGGTAAAAGGGGGATCATTTCAGGTGAGCAACTTGTCGGCAAAGCTCACAAAAGAAAAGAGATGCAATGATGAGAAATCATCAGTTCAATTACAAAGATGCCCCTCTTCCCAACTTTCTTTGATTTTCTCATGACAACACACCACAAAGGATTGTAGTCCTATAGCCCATAGGATTGCTCTAGTTTTAGAGTAATCTCGACAACACCCCTCTACCATTACCCTTGCCAAACTTTTGCTGATCAATCATGAGAATTCCTCTTCTGATTCTTCTGATTGGACAAACAGGATTTGTAAAGCCAGCCCCAAATAGCTTGTACAACATCGATGATGGTGATGATGATTACCACGGCGAAAATGGTGATTTCAAGACAGTTCAAGTACATAGATAGGAGAAGGGAATATCCTAACCCTTTGACATAACAAACATTGGATTGAAGAAAACATTTTATTTAGCCGAAAGGACAGCCCTGAATACATTATAGTATAGACTATTTACTCCTATTTCATTCTCAGCTCTAAAACCTCCAAATGCCAACTGTATTTCACACGACAGAAAGAAATCAATATAAACTCTTGCTCTTCGCATCCTTTCTCCTTTCCACTAGTTTTCAAGATTATTCCTATCTCCATCACCATCAATCATTTTCTCAAAATAGGCTCTAAACCTCCAAATTGCCAACTGCATCTCACCCACTGAAATAAGTCAATATAAACTTTCTCTCAACGCTTTCTTCCTCCTTTTCTTTCCCATTTCCCTTCAAGATCCCAACTTTAAAGAAAAATCAACAAGTCACACACTAAGCATAGCAATTCTACCAATTATTTCTTTCTGCATCACCAGCAATCACTTTCTCAAAATGAGATATACAAATTCCATTCTCCCAGCATCCAAGGCCATCAAGCACGCATCCCAATTCCCGGCACACATTTCAAATGGGATTTTAAGGATTCCACTCTGAATTGTGCTCGGCCCAAAAAAAGAAGACTGACCACCTACTGCTGATTATACGCTACAACCTACACATTCAAAGTTCCCAAAAACTCCAATTTCACACCTTGACAATATATCCCAACTTCGCCCGCAAAATGTTCATAGAAAGGTTGGTAATAAAACGGAATTCTTCACCTCATATTTCTTACCAAGAATTGCACTTTCCAGATTTCTATAATTTCCTGAAATCTTCCAAATTTTAGAAATTGTAAAGACAGTCCTCAATGCGTTGAACAGCAGAAACCCTGACTACGAAAAGGAATACGAGAAATCAAGAAATTTTTCGAAATACGGAAATGAAGAAGCGGGGGAAAGAGAGACGTGTACGATTTCTAGGGTTTTGAAAGGGGTATTGATGAAAACATACCTGGTAGACGAGAAGACCGAGCAGAGCGATGAGGATGAAGAAGGAGAGGAGCCATACGAGTAGATCTCCCTCCATCATATCCCCAAAGGTCCCTGCTATCTTGCGCCCCACCCGCGCGCTACAGCGACATAGGAAGGGAAATAAATAGCGGCGCACGATAAAATCGTTGTTCGGACACCTTTGAGGTGCGAAATGCGCGGTGTCATATTTATACGCCGTAGATCGAGCAGGGAGAGAGTCCCTCACCCTGTCGACAGAGGCATTCTCGGGTACCCCCGACCTGAGGCCTTGAACTGCGTCCTCGGGGGAAACGGATTGGCTACTCCCCCTGCCACCAGCCCGTGGCTGGTGGTCGGTGCTCTGTGGGCTCCACCATGATGTATATATTTCATCCATTCCGTTCATCCATTTTTACAAATCATTTTAGGACTTGATTCCAAAAATGAGATCGATATAAATCTCAGGTTGACCACACCACAGGAAAACAATATTAATTGGATATCCACCATTAAAATCCTCCTAAGGCCCACTGTACTGTTTATTTGACATATAATCTGTTGATTATGTCATACAGGCCTAGATGATGGGAAAAAACAAAAATCAGCTTGATCCAAAACTTTTATGGCCCTCAAAAGGTTTTTAATGGTCGACACTCATTCAACACTTTTTCCTGTAATGTGGTTCACTTGAGATTAGAATATACCTCATTTTTGTCCTTATAACATAAAATGACTGAACAAATAGATGGACGGCATGGATGAATCACATACATCATGGTGGGGCCCATAGATCACCGACCACCAGCCATTGGCTGGTGGCAGGGGGAGTAGCCAATCCGTTTCCGTCCCAGGTTCCCACGAGTAAGTCCCAGCCATTAGCTGGTGGCAGGGGAGTAGCCAATCCGTTTCCTTCTCGCGCGAGTTACTTGATACTCTGGCAAAGTATCATGCTCGAGCCGCCGGTACTATGAAATGATACACGTGGCATATATTAACTCAAATTAAACGGAATATTGGGGTTGAAGTACCAGAATCAGATCGATCGAACAATTCTGACCTTTGATTAGTGGCCGCTTGTTTGTCGTAACTAGACAATTTAATATTTTTCATTTTAACCATCCAGAAAGTCCACCGAACCCATGGATAATTTCGGCCGTTTAATCAATTTTTGTTTCGTCACATGTCTAAACTGGTAAAAAGAATTCGGACAGTTTAAATATGAATAACTCGATTGCCACGTCCGCAGTTTCTCAGTGCCCGCATATCATCCATCACAAGGGCAGAGTAGGTGATGGCTGTAGATGCGTGTGCAAGATCCAAGGCGATTATCAGGAAGGACCGACCGTGTAGATTCCCTGATGGGCTGCACGTGTACATAAACGTCAACCATGTACTTCTTTTGCAAGACATGCTTCCCGCCCAATGACCAGATCAGCGTGGCATCTTTTAAACCAAGCATCTACGCCCTGCTGTTTTTTTCTTGTACGTGTGTGATCTGACGCAGTGAGCCATTCATCAGGTGGGTCCCCCCTATGTCTCGTGGCCCGAAAGCTAGATCAGTCCCCGTCATCAAGTGGGCCAAATACATATATTTTATTGTCGTCCATTTTTATTTTTTTTCCATTTTCATGCGGCCTAAACGATGACCATACTGACCCACTGGATGAACGATTTCGGGTTTCTCACACGCGTTACAGTGGTACGTGTGAAGGCAGGATTTGGTCCGCTTGCAAAGGTACGTGATCACCTTTACATTTCATCCACATTAGGCCCACATTAGATATTATCCAATGATCGCAATCATCCATAGTCTCCACGATATTTTTAATGGCCCATGGCACACTAATCACAGATGAGAATATTATCCCAACCGCTAACTTTGAAATTGAGCGCGAAATACTGAAAAATATTCGTTGCAATGATACAAAGCCCTTAAAAGTTATACATCAGGGTAAGTTTGGCTTTTGGCTTTTTTATTTTATTATTTTATTTTTTTACACAACCACCGGAATAAGAGTAAGGACCAGTTTTTGGATTCCGAATGCGCTGTAATAAACCGAAATAGGTTTTGCCAAATGACCCTTATGATTGTTGTTTCCTCCTCATTGTTCCTGTGGTGTGGTCCACTTGAGTTGGTGATCGGACTGAATTTATCCTAGGACACACAATGGATACAATATGGTAGGCCCCGCGAAGCTAAGTGTTGCATGGGTGATGCATTGTACAGCAGGTGTTGCAAAGGGGTTTTTTTTTAGTGGGGTGGGGTGTCCCATTAAACTCATTACAGGATAAGATAACTAGAGATGGAGCCTTGGGTCGCACTCTACTAACGAGGGGTGCGGATATCCAAAATATTATTGAAGTGACATCACCAAACTTTATAGAACCTACCATGGGGCATGTGTTGTATCCATACTTCCATCCATTTGGAGAGTTTGTTTCAGTGCATGAGAAAAATAATGAGATAAATCTAAAGTTCAAGTGGACCCATCGTTCAAGTAGACCCCACCATAGAAAACAGTGAGGATAGTGCCATCCATCGTTCAAAACTTCTCAGGGGCCACAAAAGTTTCTGATCAAGCTTATATATATATATATATATATATATATATATATATATATATATATATATATATATATATATATATATATATATATATATTTTTCACTTCATCTATGCCTATGTTAGCTTATGAATAGGTTGGATCTAAAAACTGCATCATGGTGGGCCCTATAAATGCTTCAACAGTGGGTGTGATTGATCTACATATTTCTGTGGTGGGTCCCGTTGAACTTTAAATCTATTTTATTCTTTTTCTCACCCCATAAAATGATCTTTACAAATGGTTGGATGGTATAGATACAGTACACGCATCATGGTGGGGCTACAAAGCTTGGTAATGTCACTTCAGTAGCAATTTAGCTATTGACGTTGTCAGTGTCTAATCTGCGCCCACTAACCAGTGGGGCTATTTCCATCACTTTTATGCAGCACCAGAAACACCTTAACCTGTGGCCCACCATGTTGTCTGCATAACGTTCATTCTATACATTTGGTGGGCTCCTCAATTATAATTTCAGGGTGAAGAAATCAGCTGAATAGACAATGAAGCAACTGGAACAATGTGATGGAACGTCAACCATTGGTTTGGGCGTAGGTCACAATGGTGCGTATCTCACTAGCACCAAGGAAATCAGCCTGGTCCAAATGGATACGGCTTTGATGGATCTGGCGCTGGGTCCCTGACTGTGGGGCCCACCGCAATGTATACATCTTATATCCATGCTGTCCATTCATTTGGTTAGATCATTTTAGGGTATTAGCCAGCATGTATAAGTCACAAGTGCACCTGACCATTAAAAATTTCCCAAGGGCGAAAAAGTTTTGGATCGAGCTGATATTTATGTATTCTTTTATACCCGTATTGGTAGCTTTATCAACAAGTTAGATGGCAAACGAACATTTCAATGACTCTAAAAGTTTTAAACTTTGAATGGTTACTCACCACTGTTTCCCATGTTTCTTATGGTATGGCTCACTCGAGATTTGGTTCTATTGTATTTTGGGCTCATACCCTGAAATGGCTAAATGGATGGAAAGCGCGGATACAAGACACATGCATCATGGTGGGCCCCACAGTCATGGATCGATCCAAGCTGCCCGTGGAAACAAATTTCAGGTGGACGACACTATAGGAAACACTGGTGATTGATCATTAAAAACTTATCAAGTTGATATTTACGTTGTCCTTCCATGAGTCTTCGTAAACTTATGGTTTGTTTGGATGGAAAATAAACGTTCCTATGGCCTAAGAAGTTTTTAATGGTGGGCGTTCAGTCGCCACTGTTTCCTTTAGTGTGGTCCACCTGAGATTTGGATCTTCTAAAATTTTCGTCTCAATTCATAAATTGGTCTCGAGAAACGGATGGACGGCGTGGATATAATACACGTACATCAGGGAAGGCCCCACAATCGGGGATCCACCGAAACCGCGTCCAGTGTTTTCCGCGCGGCCTCGACGGTCTTTCTCGCCCTCGTTGCTTGAGAGGAAAGGAAAATCCAACAAGGAAATCAAAAGCAGCAATCGCAGGCATCTCTCTCTCTCTCTCAACAGATCAATGGATCCAAAGCAACATGCTAACTGGTCGCCGTACGACAACAACGGAGGGTAAGCTTCCCTCTCTCTCTCTCTCTCTCTCTCTCTCTGAATATCTCAAACGGATTTGAATATCTGTCTAACGTTCTTCGTCGTCTCTATACTCAGGACATGTGTGGCGATCGCGGGCTACGATTACTGCGTGATTGCTGCCGATACCCGGATGTCCACCGGCTACAGCATCCTCACCCGCGATTACTCCAAGATCTCCAAATTGTACGGCTCCCTCTATCAACTTCAAATTCTCTTCCTGCCACTTCTCCGATCTTAAACAAAAATAAAAAATAAAAAAATCATACAAAAATCATTGTTGTATGTCATTGCTCTCGTGTGCTATTCAATTCATCTGCATTTTGTTTTATTTGGTCGATTTCAATTGGAATTTGCTATTTGGTTATATGCATTGATGATTTGAACAAAAACTAAATAACGAAAGAAAGTGATTCAGTAGCCGGGCTGGTCATTTTTCATGGTATAGTTGGCCCAATTGGCCTGTTGGATCCAAGTTGATATGGTATGATGCGGGTTTTTCCCAAGTGTTATTTTGAGTGTGTTTGGGATCTGCCTGGCGAAATGGCATTGAGGAGCTGAATCAGTGAGATTCTGCCTCAAATTGGAGGTGGCAAACTCAAGTTCCTCTTACCTAGAATAAGAGAATGAGAAGTTTCAACTAGTGCTGTGGGATTTATACAGGTGGATACACAGGACATGATGCATTTCAAACTACAAATACAGGAGAAGAAGGGTAAGGATAGCACAAAATGAGCAGGATAAAGATAGCAAGTGTGAGATAAGGGAGGTCTTCTCAAGTTGAGATATCAACAATACCCAACTTGCACAATGCCTTGTGAAATCTACGCTTTCCAATGGCTTTTGTGAGACTATCTGCCAATTGATCTTTGGTCTTCATGAAAGGCATGGAAATTGTATTTTCTTTAACCTCTTCTCCGAGAAAGTGGCAGACCACTTCAATGTGCATTGTTCTTTCCCGAAACACTGGATTAGATGCAATGTGAACAGCAGCTTGTTATCACATAGCATTTCCATTGACTGTTGAATAGGAAGCCCATATCTTCTAGCAGGGCTTTTATCCAAATTAATTTGCATACGTTTGTGGCCATTGCCTTGTATCTAGCTTTGGCACTAGAGCAGGCCACCACATTTTGTTTCTTACCTTTCCATGTGACTGGATGCTACCTAGAAAGGTGCACATTCCAGTAGTTGATCCCTGTCAAATGGGCAGCTTGCCCAATTAGCATCAGCATAGCCAACTGCTTTTGGATTGTTATTACACTTTATTAGCACACCTTTTCCTAGAATTCCCTTTAAAAATCTGAGGATTCCGTCAATTGCATCCATTTGTGCAGAGCATGGATATGCATAAACTGACTGACAAGACCAACAACTTATGTGATTTATGGACGAGTAATTGTAATGTGTATAAGACGACCTGCCAATCCCTTATATTGCCCAATATCTTTAATTGGCCAATTTTCCCGCTTCCTTTAGTAAATCTAAGCTATATTTCCTTTGAGAGATAAATATACCTTTCTTCGAAGAGGCAACCTCAATTCCCAAGAAGTATATCCTGCCAAGATTGTTTAAAAAAAAATTCAAATTGAGAATTGAGATGACCTTTTGGTTGCCTGATCATGATATCATCAACATAAATCAACAAATTGATCTTTCATGCTTTGTTTGTCTAACAAACAATGTATGATCTACACCACTTTGACAATACTTGAAAGTTATGACAACCGACCTTAGTTTTTCAAACCAAACTCTAGGAATTGTTTAAGCCTATAAATTACCTTTTCTAACTAACACACAATATCTTACTCTCCTCTTAAGGATATCCAAGTGTCAACCTCATATATATATATATATATATATATATGCAAATCTTTGTGTAAATGTGTAAAAAAGCATTTTTTTAAAAAAAATATCCAGTTGATATAAAGGCCATTAATGCGGACTGAATTCATTTTAGCTACAAGAGCAAAAGTTTCTTGGTAATCAACACCATAAATCTGAGTAAAGCCTTATGCATCCAGTCTAGCCTTATATCTGTCAATGGAACCATTACTATTATATTTTATAGTGTCAACCCATTTACATCCAACAAGTTTCTTTCTATTAGGCAATTGCACCATCCTCCATGTGTTATTCATGTCGAGAGCGGCTAATTCCTCTTCCATACAAGGTATTCCAAAACAGTTACGTAACGACTGTTATGTTATGCGTTCTGCATTACGGGGTTGTAATGACCAATATGGAAAAATTGATCAGTAACGGTCTTGTAACGGCGGTAACAGTTTGTTACGGGGCTGAAATAGATTAAAAAAGAAGAAGCTATAATGACCGTTATGGGGGCTATAACGGCTGTTATGACTTGTATTGTAACTGTAATGGCGGTGGCTGTAATGGCCACCGTTACTGTTATTGAACACTTTGTTTCTGTATCCGTTTTCCGTACAATTTGGTATTGAGCTTCATGGAAACTTGTAAGTTCTAAAGATGAAGAGATAACAGCTAGAAATGCATCGTGACTTTCAGAGAAGCTTTTAAAAGAGAGAGATGATTGTATTGGATATGTAACATGATAAGATTAATCAAACAAACGAGTTGGAGGATGGACAACTCTTTTCTCTTTTTGTGAGGCAATTGGAAGATCATTGGTTGAATCTTTCTGAGGGATATTAACACTTGGTAGTACCTTGCATAGGAGAAATTGTCATGGAGGCATATGATTGATGAGAAGAGGGCACATGAGTCTTGCTTAATGAATCGGGGCTTTGAGCATCATCTTGAAATTCGACAGTTGATTTACATCTTAACTTCAAGACAATGGATTGACAAATTCATTAGGACATGATGAACTCTCCCCTTGAGTCAAGACATCTTTAAATCCTAGATGCATAGATTTAGAACAATATGGAGTATTTTCAACAAACCCCAATTCTTCCTTTTTATTAAATCAACGTATTTGTATCCTTTTTTAATAGGTGAATAATCGAAGAAGATGTTGACGGATTATTTATTTATTTATTATGAACTAATTTGCATCTTTCTGTGTCTGTTAAATGGACAAAACACAAACATCCGAAAACACGTAGATGAAATGTTGGGATTTTTTTTTTAAAAATTATTTATTTAGTATTTGAAAAGGACTTTTGCCTTTGAGAACAACACTAGGTAATCTATTAATACTAGTAGGCAACCTAAACGACATTTGGCCAAAATTTTTTGGAAACATTCATCCAAAACATAAGGGATCTAATAATTTCCAAGAGAGGACGATTTTTGCGCACAGCGATTCCATTTTGTTGTGGAGTGCCTGGACAAGTAGTTTAATGTATAATTCCATTTTTACTATGATACTCAGTAAAAATTTTACTCAAATATTCACCACCATCATCGAATCTTAAAATTCTTACTTTCGCATCATATTGCGTAATAACCATATTGTGAAAATCCTTAAAAGCATTAAAAACATCTCCTTTTTATTTTTAATACAAAAATCCATAAAAATCTTGAGTAATTGATAAAACTAACGAAGTACTTAAAACTAAACTATGAATCAACAGGGTAAGTCCCCACATATCAAAATGAATCAGATCAAAAAGTTTATAAGAAAATTGTTTCCTAGTCTTAAAAGTCTAGAAGGTTTTGCAAAGCGACAAGTCTCACATTTATTATAGAAAGGATAAATAAAAGGACATAATTGATGCAAAACTTGATCTGATGGATGCCCCAATCTCCAATGCCAAGTCTTATCCATATCAACATTCCTTTCATTGCTTAAAAAGGCTCTTGCATGTTGATCCAACAGGTAGAGGCCCTATGCTTCTTGTCCTCTACCAATCTCCTTTCCCGTAATCAAATCTTTAAAAAAAAACACAAATTTGGAAAGAACGTGGCAGAGAAATTTAATGAGTTTGTGAGATTGCTTACAGAAAAGAGATTTGAAGGAAATGCGGGGATATAAAGAATAGAGGGCACATCAACTCCTGAAAAGATATTTGTTTGACCAACTGCATGTACTGGAATAACAGAACCATCTGCAAGAGATAATTTGCATACATCTAGTATAATCATGGAATCAAGATATTTTGAATTGCTAGTCATATGATCGGTGGCACGCGAATCAATTATCCAAGAAGTTGACAATTTTTGGGTCATGTAACAGAAGGACTGAGAAGTACTTGGATCTTGTGTAGGAGAGGGCATTGGACTTATCTTTTGACTATTAAACTGATCAAGAAGCACATACAACTTTCAATAGATATGCTAACTTCATTTGGTTCAGTTAAGTTAGCATAGTCAGCAGCATTGGTTCTAATCTTATCATCTCCAGGCTTACCATGAAGATCCCAACATCTATTTTTGACGCGACCAAGTTTATTACAGTGGGTGCAACAAGGCCTTTCACCAATACCTCTGTCGGGTCCTCTTCCACGGCCTCTACCATGACCACAGTCACAATCACGTCCTTTATCACCCTGATTTTCTGATTATGCATCAGAAAGCAAGGCTGGATGTTTTACTGAATTCTTAACATTAGCCTCCATAACTTTTTTCCTTGTTTCTCGTTGGATTTGTGCACACAGTATTTAGAGAAAGCAAATTTGTGACCATTAAGTTTTGGCTATGAATAGACTCATATTCGGTGGGCAATCCAGCTGAAATATGAAAGATTTTATCTTGCGCAATCCTTTTCTTTTACTTCACTGGGTCATTTGTGAAAGGATTTAAGTGAGCGAGTTCCTCCCAAATACCACAAACACCTCCAAAATATTAACTTTTTTTTTTTTGGTATTCCATGTGAAGTTGAGCAATATCTTGTTAGATTTGATAAATTCGAGCAAGGTTGTTTTTTCAGCACAAATATCATGCAATGAGGTCCAAATTTCACAACTAGTTGTAATGAAAAACAAACCTTCAGCCATATGATGTTCCATAGAGTCTCATAACCAAATGGTTACTTGATTCCCACTCAAAGATTTTTTGATCATCATCTTTTGGAATTGGGATTTTGCCATCAACATATCCCATTTTTGCCTTTTCCACAGAGGGAAATTAGTACCTATGGAATCCATGGAGCAGTGCTTCAGTCTATATTACATTTATATAAGGCTGGAAACTGGTGTTGGGCCATTGTGTTTTGGGTCCCACCTGATATAGATCAGGCTGTAATATAGGTCCATGTGTTTGGGTGGGGACAAGTTATATTTTGAAGCCTGATTGATAGTTGGGTCAGTCCTGGGCAAAGTTACCTAAAACATGAAACACCCCACGTTTTCTGTTCCAGGTCGTATGATCCAGATTATGAGTGTTTGCAATCCAATTGCTATTTTTAGCGATCCAAAATTATGGCTTTATATTCTTACTATTCATTAATTTAGTGCAAATTTATTATTTACAATGTAGAGATATATACTCATATTTGTGAGTTATTATATAACACTAAGCATGCGGGTCTTTAATAATAACATTCATCATTTCATAAATAAATCGCAATGTGAGTTCATATATAAACTCTATTGCATATAGAGTGTATGTATTGGACTGATGCACATGATTCTATCCATAGTGTGCCATGCATTGGAAGAAGTACCATACCAAGTAACTGTTCCCGTACCACATACCAACTTAGTCCATTGCCTAGGTTTTGCAGAACTTTCTATTAAGGCGTCACTCAAGCCTGGGTATAGGCCCACTTATGATTTTAATGGCTGAGCTTGGGCCTGAAGTCGAAAGACTAATCACTAAGCTGTGCTCTGGTATTGAATCAGCCATTCAAAGCCTGGCCCACCTGGCCCATGGGTGCCCCTACTTTTGGACATGGAAGTGGATGACTGGACGGATAACTCTATTGAACTATGTTCTGTAATGGAAGATCCATGTCTCTGTTAATAATGGGTGTTTATATTTGTATCCTTGCAGAGCTGACAAATGTGTTATGGCCTCCTCTGGCTTCCAGGCAGACGTGAAAGCTCTACAAAAGAACTTGGCAGCCAGGCACCTGGTATGCCATCAGAAGTTTGAATATCTAATTGCACACTGATCCTATATACTTCCATGAAAATCTAACATATCAAAGTGTGCTGGAGTTTGACATTTCACTTCAGATTCAGTAGTCCAAGTTCGATTCTTGGTGGGGCTTGCCTTCAACTCATTTCAGTATTTTCTATGATGATTTCCTAAGATTTCCATGAGCACTATTGAAACATGGATTTCATTTTTTTGTGGTCTTGTTTGGATAACCAGTGGAAATCTCATAAAGCTCTCACAATGGTCACCTCGTCTCTTGTGCATGAGAATTTATTTATAGTGTTTGGTTAATGATTGCTTTTTGAAATACAATATTTCTTTTGCTAGCCAAACATAGCAAAATGTCCCGTCATGGGAAAATTCATCCATTTGCTTTTCTTTCCTTTTTCTTTTCCCACCATCTAAATAGGCCCTACAAAGTAGTATACGTTTGGTCATGCCATGCAAATGCATTCCAAATGCATGTTATTTGGAAACTGGACTTTCCATTGAACCAAAATCTACATTTTGTAGGCTACTTATGGCTCCCTAATAACTTATTAAAAAATTGAAAATTTTAAACAACCATAAAGAAACAAACATATAAGTGTTGGCCCTGGGAATATGTTCAAATGATAATGATATTCTCAATCTCATGGAATATTAAAACCTTTCCCCTAACAAAATAAGCAGGCCAAGTAGATAACTAAAATGCTTTATTATGGAGCATCAATTGAAGATTGATCGGCAAAGCCTTTTGTATATACGATTCAGTGTCTGGAATTTCTTTTATTGATTTCACATTTTTGACATATTGCATGGTTAACCATGCGATATGTACTAGAATCGCTCATGAACAATAAGGGTGTATTGGCCCCTGCATCAGCCCGAAACAGCCTGATATGGGGTGATATGGAGTAATATGTAACGGTATTGGCGATGAACAATACGTTACATAGTACACCGATTTCAAACCTTGACTTCAAATGAAATCTTGGCATGGACTTCTATAAGGAGTGGGTTCTCTACCATCGTGATCAAGGAAAAGATTATCAATTTTGCTCAGATTGCAAGTATAGTTATGACTTACTACCTAGGTGGTTCCAATATTTGTTTACCTGTCCCATTGAACATCAGCTATAGCTTAAGCCTCACTGGTGAATTAACGGGTGTTTCTGAGATCCTTTCTTTTTTCCAAGACTGTAAATTTGGAAAGGCAATTAGGGACTCAGTTATCCAGACCTATCATATTTTAATCTTAAGGGCACTGTGTATCCAACACAAAACGTTAATAGTTGCCAATTTCTGAATGATTAGACTGGTTTTCAGGACTTCTTGCATGAAGGCATATTTGATAAAACTGTTTTTATATCAAAGGCACTTTGAAGTAATCATCTTTGGAGGGCATTGCAGCATCATGAATTAATTGGTGGTTGCTGCTGTAATTAGGATTCTTAAACCGTCTCCCAAAATTTTGCTTGATTAAATGATGGTTTATGAATGAACAATGAATTTTGACTGTTTTATTTTATTTTTATTTGTGATAATTAACAATGATTTTTATTTTTAAGAAAAGAAACATGGATTACATCTCTAACGAAGGGTGCATTTGGTTGCACCAAATATCATGTAGTTTCATATTTCTTTTTCTTTTTCTTTACTTTTTTTGAGAATAATACCATTTTTTTGGGAAGATAAACAACCAAATTTCATGATATTTCATGTTTAATCAGTCTAATTTGGTGCAAAAATATCATGAATTTCATGATATTCAGTGCAACCAAAGACAACGTAAAGGATTCCCAATGCAAAGGGAAGGCCTAAGGACCTGGTCAACAAGTCAGGCAAATCGTTAGCCTCTCTCTTTACATGGAAATGCGGAATGGACAATCTATATGTAATTAATTCATTAACAAATAGTGACTAAGTTGGTTTCTTGATGTGTAGGAAAATTTTCATTGGAACTTTGGGTTCTTATAGGATGAAAAAGACTCAGTACATTAACAAAAAAGCTACAACTTCTAACAGTTTCCAAAATATAAGACCTGATCTTAAAATCCTCAAACCCAGGAATCATGAAAATGGAAGCCCAGGATTTCTTGTTTGAGGAAAAATGGTAATCCTATTTTAGTGTTAATGTTCCTCAAAACTGGAAAGTTTACTGGATTTATTTTTGTCACTAATCTCAAAGGCAGAAAGGATGTGTTCAACTGTTGGAATCTAGAAAGAATTCGTTGGGAAGGACACTCCATTTCAAGCCTTTGAGATTAGCCACCATATGCATTTCACAAACCATGTTATTATTTGCAATACTCCAATAATTTGTCATCGCATGCCTAATTTTAACGTGTTGCCCTTATCATGGGTCTCGTTTGTGCTTCTTTTCTGATTAAATAAACTGATCTTCACACACACACACACACACACACACACACACAAAAAGGAACTACTCGGATGCATGTGGCACACTGGGTGGTAACCTTTCAATGGTCTTTTGCTTGCATGCCATGGATTCTTCTCTTCTTCTTTTTTTCTTCTTCTTTTTTTTTTTTGCAGGAAGTTTGTTGCTTAAACTGATTGCTATCATTTTTATTTTTTCTTTTCCCTGCGGTGCAGATCTATCAGCATCAACACAACAAGCAGATGAGCTGCCCTGCTATGGCCCAGCTTCTCTCCAATACCCTTTATTACAAACGCTTCTTTCCTTACTATGCTTTCAATGTCCTAGGCGGCCTTGACAATGAAGGTAAGGTTACAAACTCAAAAAGTTAAGATTTTAACCTTAACAGGATACTCTCCCAAAAAGTCAAAGGTAATTTTACAAACTCAAAAAGTCCATTAACTTACTTTTCAGGAAAGGGTTGTGTGTTCACATACGATGCAGTTGGATCATATGAGAGAGTTGGATACAGCTCCCAAGGTTCTGGTTCTACACTCATCATGCCTGTTTTGGACAACCAACTGAAATCTCCTAGTCCTCTTTTGTTACCCGCAAAGGTAAGGATCCAACTTAATTTGCCTGTTGTGATCTCTATTCCCTTTGGAAGTACCACAATCTGGGATGGTTTTGGGGTTTGAGCAAAACCCATCTGCCATGTGTCTGGGTTGGCGTGGAGAAAAGAGACTGCACTAGGCAAGATTCTGTTTTCCTTATCTTCCAATTGAGATTTGGGTGGAGCTCATCTCAAGGGCTGCTAGAAGTGGAACTTCCAAACTGGCCTTAACTCATTTTCCACACTCAAAACCCATTGGATGCACAGGATGCCGTGACTCCATTGTCTGAGTCAGAAGCTGTTGATATGGTAAAAGATGTTTTTGCTTCGGCAGCTGAAAGGGATATCTACACTGTAAGTTCCTCAGATCCCATATGCCTATTATTAAAAGAAAGAAGTTTTGGTAAGACATGAGCTGCCCTTCATTTTTCTGCTTCTAACTTCCTTTGGTTGTATGCAGGGAGACAGAGTAGAGATAGTCATTGTTAATGCTGGTGGCATTCGGCGAGAGTATACAGATCTCCGGAAAGACTAACATCTCATCTGCTGTCGCTAGCTGTGGTGGATCTTTGGTTGCTTCCAAGTCCATCAAATACTTGTGTTAGCTTCTTAGGAAATGATATCAAACAATTTCACTTCATTATTTTAAAGAAATATGATGCATGCAGACATGTTTCTGTGTTCCTCAAAATAAAATGGATGATTTGAATTTATGCCCATTACGGGTTTTGGTGTCTTAAGAAATACAACATAGACTCATGAATGAATGACTGAAACAGCCGCAAAACAAAACATGCCGTTGATGATGGTTCTCAGTAACTACTCTCTGAAGCCCATCCCTTCTTCTCTAACCCCAACCGCAGAGCCTGTAACAAACAGCACAAAAGTCTCAACAGTCACATGCCATACCTTCCTACCCGCAGGGTGCATTTTATGCAAAACTCTTTTTTTTTTTGGCTTCCAAAGGGAAATGTCACAAGTGATTTACCTTGATTCTCTTTCTGTTAACATCAAAGTCATAGTTTCCCAAGCGGGATGCGGATCGGTATTCGACAATCGATTTCTTACCAGGAGGAAACCAAAACTCCACATCATCCACAAACTGGAAGGAAAACCATAAAATAAAATAAAATAATAAAACTATTAATTTTTCAACTTTGACTTGACCCGATGATTAGGAGTAATGTGGTAACAAGGTCCCCTCTAAGACTTACCCCCATTATCGGACTCTCATACTCCACGCGTATGTAATTGTCATTCTTCTCCACCACACGAGGAGTAAACCTATCTGGCTTTGTTGACTTGATCTGCGAAGCAAGCATCATTGCATTTAGCTGCTACTAATCTCATAAATCACATATTAAATAGGACTGTTAAAAAGAACGGAGCGCTTTAATTTCTTTTCCAATGAAAAAAACTGAGGTTGCATCATATGATTGTTCTCTTTCGCAAGTTAGTTTGATCCCAGCTTATGCACCGGAAAAATGGGGTATACCACGATGGACGATCATGTGACCAAGGTCTGAAACACACTACTCTACACCTTATAACAGCCAGCATGAAATGGGAGGAAAATGAAAAGGTGAAAAATGCTACACCATGAAACAAAAGAGCTGCTTTTTTTTTTTTTTTGTTTGTTTGTTTATAATGAAAATGGCATTGTATATGATAGATAATGGTTGTTATGGAGAAAATAACAGCATAAACAATCTTGCGCATGCACACACAAACCATAGAGATATAACAGGGTTATACCACTTGAAGAAGCTCGGCCATGGCTTCTTCTTTACTCACAGGCTTTTTCTTTCCACGCCCTTCTTCAGGATTGTAATTCCTAGCAGAGTACAAATAAATAAATATCAGAAATATACAAGAGCCGTTTGGCAGTGATCACAGTCCTGAGGAGCTACCGCCCAACAATGGCTGCTGAAACTGGCCCCCAGACCTGGTCTGGTTGCCCCCCAATCTTTTTCAAGGTTGGGACCTTGCTACTTGGGAGTGGCAGTCCAGTCTCCACAGGACAGAGGGAAAATCTCTCTCTCTCTCTAGAAAAGCTTTGATGCTCTGGAAGAAGGTGATGGATAATACACGATAATACACAGGCACTTAAAAATTGCAAACCTGGTGTACAAGTCAAATTAAGCTGTCCAATTTATTATTTATGGGTGTCAGTTTAGATGCATGGTGTGCCAAAAGCTGACGCTTATTTACTTATCCGACTATAAGATCAATGGACATTTATTAGAAGGTTTGAAAAATGAAAATTTTCCAGTGGCCTTATTTCCACAAACTAGCGTGTCCACAAATCAGAGGACAGGATTGTTCAACTAATCTGATTTTGGAACTGTGGCTTAGCCACAGGTGGGTTCCATAATCTAGGTAGTTTAGTTTGAGTTAATGTATGCCACACGTAAACAATTTTTGAGTGCCTGCACATCAAGTGTCCTGAGTGTCAAGTAACTCCCCTCCCTCCCCCTCTTGCAGTTGGGAAATGCTGTTGCGATGCGTTAGAGGGCAGATTCAAGAGGTGGTCCACGGCACAGGTATGTGAGATCCATGCCTACCCTCGACAGATGAGCCACACGTGTACCCTGAATGCAGATGGCAGGTCTTCTTTTGGTTCCTCCATTCTTATCATACACATTGGGCCCACCTGATGAGTGGACTGGCATTGAATTTTGGCCCATGACATGTTCATGGTGGGCCCCACTGGATTAATGGACTGGATCTGGCACGTTGTGCAGTATATCATCTCTTCAGTCTGCTCTCCTGCCAAACCCATCGGCATTTCTCAGAACCAGACAATGCCACAGACTTAACACTGACACGAACAATAGGGACACTTGACGGGTATGCATATTAATCAGGACCGTCCATCTAGTGGCTGTGGCTCCCTCTGTGGATGGCATATGTTTCAGAAGCCATCCCAGACGTAT
The DNA here is from genome assembly GCF_029962835.1 of Magnolia sinica. NCBI lineage: Eukaryota > Viridiplantae > Streptophyta > Magnoliopsida > Magnoliales > Magnoliaceae > Magnolia > Magnolia sinica. Next base: position 14,889,616 of record NC_080590.1, on the reverse strand, counting down.
CTCATCTTACCATGCTTATGGTCATAAATTCACCATCGGAAACATCAACAGCAATAAATTCTGCTGCGTGATCTGCTCAATATTTTACCAAGGGTAGCCTCTAGAAGCAACCCCTTCATTCACCATCACGTGGATGATCCAGACCATCAGTCCAGGTGGTCCCACCACAACCAGCCCACTTGACAAAGGAATCTCGCTAATAAGAGATCCTCGCCCATGCATCCGCAATTGAGTTAGGAACTGCTTTTTGCAGACCCCTGTCTAAGTTTCTATGAACGAGTAATCTCTAATGAGCAAGATCCTTGCCCACGTGCAAGCTTAGAGCTGAACAACCTATATCATCACGTGGTGGGGCAGGAGGGAAGACCATTGTTGTTATTCCTCTCTCTCTCTCTCTCTCTCTCTCTCTCTCTCTCCCAAAAAAAAAAAAACATGCAGGACGATATGACAGGAAAATCATTCAAGCTAAGAAAATCTCAAGATCTCCCACTATAGTTAGAAAAAACCAACACCCACAACCGGATGTAGATTAACATAACCTACAACACGTAGAAAAGGATTTATAAATAAATAAACAAGGGTTGTAGAGTACAAATTGATGTAGGTTAGAGGAGAGAGGGAGAGGAAAGCATACCATGGTGGGGCATAGTGTGTGAGGTCACTCATCTCCTCTGCAGTAGAAAGACAGTTGTTAGTTGCAGGGCACAACGCCAATGACTGGGAATTCCTTTGCACTCCTAGATAGCTGGGTTTTGTACCACTGTCAAGTACATACAAATACTGTCTGAGTAATCCCTTTAAAATGAGAGGTAATAAATTACATGATCTGCTTCCTCTTCATGTGCATATACTCTCATATTTTCAGTCTGTCAAAGTGGGACCCATGCTTCAGTGATCTAGATCATTGGTTTGATGCGGATAGACTTAGATGGATGGTTTGTCAAAAGATCTCCCCATTTGGAAGATCCCAACCACCAATCTTGGGCCCTTCATTGAAAGGTTAGGATTGTGCAATCGAGGATATAGTTCGGTCATGTTCCATTCTACTAGAGTGGACTGCTAAACCATGTGCCCCATTTTTACAAATTGAAAACATTGAGTCTACTGTGGGCATTCTAGCTTCAAGGTTCTTCTTCCCAAGTTCACATGTGTATGATGATCCAAACCATTCATTCACTGGGGACAAAAACGAGTGGGTCCAAGAAAACAGACCAAGAATGGCAGTGATCGATCAATCCAAAAGCAACAAAATCAGGTTTTATGATATTTTAACACAGCAAGGATTAAAACCCGCTAACTCGACTTGATTCGGCGTCCAGCTGGGTTGGGTAGACTCGAAGACTCTGCTGAGCCCTTGACTCGATTTCATATTTGATGAAAAAAAATTTATAAATATTTACATGGATATTATAAAATTGCTAAATTTTCCATGACTGAAATGCGTACTAGTAGGGTATAATTCCCCTGAAACATTGTGCTTTATTAGTTTAACAGTTTGACCAGGCGACTGACTCAGCTCGAGTTATCAGTCCAACTCATTGAGTCTGCAAGTCAGGACTGAGTCAATATTGTGAGCGATTTCCTCAATGACTCGGCTTACAATCTCTCCAAGTCGAGTTTTGAGTCAAGTCAGCGAGTTATAGTACGATGGTATAAAGGTTGGCTGCTCTTGTGGACTAGTTCATTGACAAAAGGGGGCCCACTTATGGACGGCTGAGATCTTCCACTAAGTGTTCTTTATGTTAAAGCACATAGCGAGCAGCTAAGACCACACGTTCTTTTGTTAGGCAAGCCCGGCTCAAATCCAAATACCTGATCGCCTGTCCCTAGGCTTGAAAGGGAGCTATTTCACATTCTCTGGCACTGTCATCGTGGTTAAAAGACTCCGCGACTCGGACTGTCTTGTTTGGTCCTGAGTTGAGTTGAGGCTGAATCGGCCTGACTTGGCAAGGTAACTTACATATCAAAATGAGATTGGGTCTGACTGAGTCGGAGTCGACTCGGATGAGTCGCTACAGACTCGTCAGTGTCTTAAAATCATGACTGTGATAGCTGATAAGCACGCACCAGCAAATTATCACGTGGAATGCTTTAACTCAAAACCTGTCCAAACTGCACTGTTGCTATGCCATAATCCAAAAGTCAGATTAAATGATCCTAACTTCTCAATAATCAGCATTCGTTTGTTGGATTTAAACAGTTGATTATTTTCATTTTGATAATCGATTAGATGTCCACCGATACGCCGGCTATCATATCAAATCACTTAATTTTTGGTTTACAAGACATTTAAACTGGAACCAACTATTTTGCTGGTTTAGCTTAATTTACTTATATAATTAGGGCAATTTCTTAGAGTTTGTGTATCAACCAGGGGTATCAAAGCTTTTCATTTCCATCTAACTAATCCACAAGACACGGATTGTGTCCTAGCTCCGCCTTTCTCTAGGCACAAACGGGCAGATTTTTGTGGGAGCCCACCGTGAGGCTTGATGTATCATTTTAGGGGTTGTTTGGTTGCATGTAATTGCATGCATTTTCATGTAATATGCATCAAATCAAACAATAAATGTATACTTTAAAAATTACTTGAATTTGAAGTTGCAATTGGAGGAGATGTACCACATTTGGAAGCACCTGCAATTTTCTATCTACATTTCATCTGTTACATTTTAATATACGGATTACATTCCAGGCATGACAGTAGATTTCTTGTGCATTTATTATCTAGAGTGTTTTACATTCAAACACTGTTGAGAAGTTATAATTCGGGATTTAAAAAGGTCGTTGAGATATGAGCATATAAATGAAGCAGATCCAATGCTCAAATGGACCAAGCCACAGATGAGTTGCATACTTGCATTTAATGCAACTTGCCAACCTTATCCGAGAAAAGGGATGGCGTGCATCATAGCCATAGCGGCCTCACACAGATGTGCCCGTTCGTACCAAGAGAGGGGCGGGGTAGGACGCAGTCGGCGTCCCTAATCCAAGGTCATAGGACCTTAACAGGGAGGCGGATTGGCTGGTGTACCACACATGACACACCAGCTATATAGCTGGTGTATTGACGTCAGCAAGTTATGTGGGTCACAACATAAGGTATCCGTTATATCCAAACAGTCCATCCATTTTGCGCGCTCATTCTAAGGCTTTACCCGAAAAATAAGGCAAATCTAAGGATCAAATGGACCACACTGCTAAAAGCAACGGGGGATTTAACGTCCACCATTGAAACCCTTTTGGGGGTCACAGAAGTTTCGGATCGATATGAAATTTATTTTTCCTATTCATCTAGGTATTTGTAACGTTATGAACAGATTGGATGGAAAATAAACATTACGGTGGGCCCTACGAATTTTTTAACGGTGAAAATCATTATCCCCGCTGCTATTTTTAGTGTGGTCCATTTGAGCTTTGGATATGATTCATTTTTTGGCTAATGCTCTAGAATGATCTCGAAAAATGGATGAACGGTGTGGATATAATAAATACATCAATGTAGGCCTATGGAACTTTGATCTCCTTTGAACCGTTCGTACAACTCGGAGCTCGAGGAGCGTCGGCGCTCGTCTTCGCACGACGCGTACCTACACCAGCTATATAGCTGGTGTATTGACGTACATGTGCGCGTATTGCGTCTCACGGGGGTTATTCTAGTTAAGCGATGCAGTACTACCCTCCTGCCACCAATGTGTAGGCTCCGTCTGGAAGGGCATTCATCGCCTAAGAGGCAGCGGATCCAAACCATCCATCTAGTTGCTCCTGTGGATTAATGGCCCATGGGCGAAAATCAGATTGAATGGAAGACCTTGTCCATATGGACAGTGGCCTTCAGATGGATGGCTCAAATGGAAATGGATTTGATGGGAGAAGCTGATAGTGGTATTTTTCATTACTCTTGCCCCTGTGGTAGACTCACAAGAGTTTCAACACCAAGTCAAGGTTCGAGTACGCGAAATCCCACTACGGTACGGCGAGAGTGTGTGTGCGTGTGAAAAAAGAAGAAGCTGATAGTGGTAGTTTTCCTTTGGTGTGATTTTTCAAACGGTGGCCATCTAGACAGGACACATCAGATAGATGCACGGCCAGGATCCCCTTCCCACCCGGAACATGTCATCAAGTGGGTGATGAACTGCTCTTCGAAATCCCGCCACACCTGAGATGGGAAACGGATTGGCTACTCCCCCTGCCACCAGCCCCGTGGCTGGTGATCGGTGCTCTGTGGGCCCTACCATGATGTATGTATCTCATCCGTTCCATTCATCCATTTTTAAAGGTCATTTTAGTACTTTATCCCAAAAATTAGAGGTATATAAATCTCAGGTGGTCCACACCACATGAAAACAATAGTGATTGGATATCCACCATTAAAATCCTCCTAAGGTCCACTGTATTGTTTATTTGACATCCAATCTGTTTATTTGGTCATACAGGCCCAGATGAAGGGAAAAACCAAAAATCAGCTTCATCCAAAACTTTTATGGCACCAAATTTTTTTTAACGGTCGACGCTCATTCAACATTGTTTAATGTGGTCCACTTGAGAATGGGATATATCTCATTTTTGGTCTCATACCGTAAAATGTTCTGTAAAAATAGATGGACGGCATGGATGAAGCACATACATCATGGTGGGGCCCACGGAGCACCGACCATCAGCCATTGGCTGGTGTCAGGGGGAGCAGCCAATCCGTTCCCCCTGAGATGCCCCAGAATCAGAGTAGGCCTCCTAAAAAAGAGATGAATCATCTGTACGGCACAGCCAATTTTCCCGCCAACGTAACATATGCTGAATATCATAGGATAAGGTGGGCCGCACTCATGGTGATGACCAGATATGGAAATCAGGCCGATCACTGGTGCGGTTCACAAAGAGTGGATCTGTGTAATTTTCGTACCAGGTGATCAACTCCACCTTTTCTATGGATAGGATAATCTTCATATGTGATCCGTTGGCTGGAAAAAAACACCGTATCATAACTTATGATACAGCTGCTGTATCTAATCACGTCTCCTAGAAAATATAGCCCACCTGCACAGCCACGTCTGGCGTTTCACAATTCCATAAACGGGCGGCTCAGCATGTCGGGTGGGACACAGGTTGTGGATGACCTGACAAATGCAAGAAAATATCGAACGGCCTAAAATTGGCAAAAAAAAAATATTTTTTATTGCTGACCGTCCATTTTATTAAGATAGGCCTCCCTTACTTTTAACCGGAAAACGTAGGCACCAAAATTGAACATCCAGGTCTCAAAAATCCAGCCTATCTACTCATCAGATCACCACACCACACGTGTGCATAGGGAAACTGCATTAGCCGTTGATTTAATCCATTGGCCATCAATGTTTACCGCCGTGTGACACACCTGATGAATGAAGAAGCCTGTTGTGCCTAAAGATGCTCAAGGTAGGGTGAACGTTTTCAACGGCTCGGATGTGTTATGCTGTCCGTGAGACGGTTGTGAAACGAGTCTAGGTGCAATAGTAAGCACGATTTATCCAGTGGCCCCATCGCCATAGCTCGAAAATCAAACCGACCAGAGTATCATGGCCGAAGCATCAGTGAACTGCAAATGGATGGCTGAAATTCAATCCCCATCCAAATCGAGGTTGTCGGAAGTCCAGAAGCTGCAGTTTCTGGACCATGGACTATTCATATGGTGGTCCGCCAGACAGACCATCTGGAATACACTCGACGTTTCGTGCCCAGGATGCTTGCGCACACGTATGAGCGGACGATCCTGACTTTTAATTTTGAGCCATTTGGGTCCACCAAAATCTCACACGTGTGCCGCGAGGAGGATTCTCAATCCTCTTCGCGCGAATTTCCTTCGCATTTAGGAAAGGAATTTAGAAAAGAAGAAAAACCAAAATCCCGTCACGGAGTCGGGGTTATTTCTGTCATTTCAGCAACAAGAACAGATGCAGGAGATGGAAGTCATGAAGCTAGGGCAGAAAAACGAATACCTGAAATGGAAGATGGCGGCAATCGTTGCCATTTCGCTGCTCCTCAGTATAACCTCCCTTCAATTTCACCATAACTTCATTTGAATTTCATTTCTCGAAAATTATAAAAGTGAAAAAGAAAAGAGAAGGGATCTAACTAAATACCTTCGACCGATTTGTGTCGGGCCCGGCTCGGGCGATTTTTTCTGCTCCGATACAATACGGGGGAGAGAAGAGCGATAAATGCTCGACTTCATTGCAAACGAAGCCATGAAAGAGAGATTTCGAGCTCTGTTTCTCCCTCCCTCTCTCTCGCTCACTCGCGCGCCTTCTCAACCATGTAGTCGGATATTCGGCTTCCTGGGTATTTTTGTCATTATATACTGGCACATGCTAGTCACTAGTCATTTTATAGCATGATCCCAAAAACGATTCGTATCCAAATATTAAGTGGACCACACCATAAATCACATAGGGACAATGATTCTCACCGTTAAAACATTCGTAGGGCCCACCATATCGTATTTTCAATCTGTTCCTAAGATCACACGGACCTAGATGAAGAGGAAATACGAATACATGTTGATTCAAAACTAATGTGATCCCAAAAGAGTTTCAATGGTAGACGTTCGATCCCCACTGCTTTTTGCAGTGTGGTCCACTTGATCTTTAGATCTATCTTAATTTTCGGCTCAAGCCCTACCACGAGCTCGCCAAAGGAAAGGACGGTTGAGATATAACACATACCTCATGATGGGACCCACAAAACTTAGTGACGTCAACACACCAATCAGGTCAGTGGTGTGTGGTACAATAGCCAATCCGCTTCCAAAAAATTAGGCTTACCCTAATATCAGGTAGCTCACACCGTAGAAAAACAGTGATTATTAAACGCCTGCCACTAAAAGCTTCTAAAGTCCACTATAATGTTTATTTGCCATTAAACCTTTTGATTTACTCCACAGACCTTGAAGAGAAAACACAAAATCAGCTTTTTTATTATTATTATTATTTTATTTTTTTTACACACCCCCGCACACTTACGCTGGTGGAATTTCACCACCCATGGGTACTCGAACCCTTAACCGGGCGTTGAAACTCCTGAGAGTCTACCACCCGGGCAAGGGCAAAGACCCCACAAAATCAGCTCCATAACCAAATGTAGTACCCGAAAAGTTTTTAAAGGTAGCCGTTCAATTTCCACTGTTGGCTTATTCCCTGAAACAAGCCGTCAAATTCGCTATTGAATAAAACATAAAAGTAGCTTTTGAAGCTCAGGCATGAGTGCAACCGGCACCAGGACCTCGCTAGATACGGTCGGTCCTGCCGGCTGCTCTGTGAGGCTTATCGTGATACACGTGTTTTATTAAGCATCCTTCGAGACAATTTTATGGAATGATTCACATGAAAGAGGCATATTGAAATCTTAAGGGCCCGTTTGGACGGGCGGCCTGGATGGGATTGGATTGTATTAGGATGGATTGCACGGCTTCCAAGATGGCGTCAGTGGATTACATGCAATCCCACCGGATTGCTACATCCAGCGGCCAGCTAGTGGCGTGTTTGGACCGGCCGGCGGCTCACGGGATTGATGGAGTGATTGTGTTTGGATGGGCGTGGGATTGCATGCCAAACGTGGGCAGATCCGGTTTAGATGACATCCAAACCGTTTATAGGGTCATTACCACTGGTGAAATTAAAATATGAAAAAATAGCCTGACACAGAGGTTTTATGGTTACAGGAATTTTTCAACGGTTCTCAATGAATCCTCGTTGTTTCCTCTCGTGTGGCCCACTTGAGTTTGGATTCACCACATTTTTGCTCAAATAGCATAAAATAAGCTCTCAAAGATGATGAAAGGGATAGATTTCTGCATCATCCGATCAGAAATGGCAAGAGGGAGAAAACCTGAAAATGGGAAAAAGAAATTAATTTTTTTTTTTAAAAAAAAACCCTCTCCTTCTCCGATCACCTCTCCTCTCCCTTCCTCGATCTTTGTCAAACGGTAAATAATTCTCTAGACGATCCGCCTCTTTGATTCAACAATTGAATGCCCATTCTCCGGAAATACATCACCTGCCATCCATGGATTCATCAAAAACCCTTCATCTAGCATCTCTCCCGCCACATGCAAACCCTATGAAGGGATCCTAATCCAACGAGTTCTCCAACGCGGGATTTCGCAATCCCACAGAAAGACAACCGAATCCAGCGAAATCTGCACACCGTCTTCAATCCCTGGCTGCCCAAACAAGCCTGCATACGGACGGGATGGGATTCGACAATCCAATCCCACCTACTCCACCCTACTCCATCTTAAGTCGCGCGTCCAAACACGCCCTAAGTGGACCACATTATTCAAAGCAGTGGGGATTAAATATATAGGGTTGAAAACATAGTGAGAGCCACGTAATTTTTGGATCAAGCTGGTATTTATGTTTTTACTTTGTCTAAGTCTACATTAGATGATAAATAAAAACTCACAATGAACTCCCCCCACCCCCAATAAATAAAAATCACAATGAACAATAAGAGTCATTGTCACCCCTTGCTTCTTGTGGTGTGGTTGACTTAAGCCTTAGACCTACCTCCTCTTTTAGCTCATGCTTTAAAATGACCTTTCAAATTGGATAAACAGCTGGATAAAACATTTATAAAACAGTGGGCCACACAAAGCCCTTATAGGACCATGCCTCTCTAGCTAGGTCTGGTGGGTACCACTGCACCGAGAGCTGGCTAGAGACGCATGGCCCTATGAGGGCATCTGTTGGGGCCACCATGATATATATGTTTTATCCATCACGTAATTTTGACATATCATTTTAGAATATGAGAAAAAAGAAAGAAAAAGGTACATTAAAAGATAAGTAAACCACACCACACCATGGTAAGTAATGAGATTGAATTCATGCGTTGAAAACTTTCTAAAGCTTATTATGATGTTTATTTGCCATCCAACATGTTCATAAGGTCACATAGACCTGTACGAAGGGAAAATATAAATATTTGCTTGATCCATAACCTCTAAACCTCCTAAGAAGTCTTCAATGGTAAATTGTCAATCTCTATTACTTTCTATGGTGTGATCCACTTGAGCCTTCAGTTTGCCTCCCTTTTGGGCTTGTGCCCTAAAATGATATCCTAAAAATGGATAGACAGTGTGGGTAAAACATACCCATCATGGTAGGCTTCATAGAGCTCTTATAAGATCGTTTGTCTCTTACTAGCCTTGGTGGGAGTAGTACCCCATCTTCGCTCCCACAATACTTGTGTAAGGTCAACACATGTTTAGGAATTTCATGAATTGTAACCACTCACATGGGCCATCAAAAAAGCGTTTGGATGATATTGTTACTTCACCCAAAGAAACCTTGCTTTTCCCCATACTAACGTGAACACACCAAGTCAGGGTTACATGATTGGAGGTAGATTGAGAGGGGACTCTCAGACCACATTGGCATTGCGAATTCGTGGGCTTCACCGTGATGCATGTGATTTATCCACACAGTCCATCCATTTTTCCAGCTTATTTCTTGACATGAATAAAAAATTGAAGCATGATCCAAGTCTAAAGTGGACCACACCATCGGAAATAGTGGGGATTAAATGCCAATCGATGAAAATATCTTGGTGATTATAGAAGTTTTAAATTGTGTTTTTACTGCATCCAATCTATTTGACCTTATTAACAAGTTGGATGACAAATAAACATTATCGTGAGCACTAGGAAGGCTTCAACAATTGATGTCATTATCTCCACTGTTTCCCGTGGTATAGTCTACTTGAGCTTTGGATATGCTTCGATTTTGGGCTTGTGTCTTAAAATGAGCTTGCAAGACAGATGGATGGTATGGATAAAATACATACACCACAATGACCCCACTAAGTTCTAACACCATGTAGCTACATGGTGTTGTGGTCATCACATAATCTAGGTACCACAAGATCCCGTAGCCAGCCTGCATTTGCTGCATGTAGCACTTATGCAAATCATCTCATTGTTACTTGGTAAGATATAAGGGACTGATCACAAGTGACCCAAACATTGTGGGAATTTATTAGGGAACATGCTACCATCAAAAGACAATGCTTTAAATGTATACTTAATTAACCAACTTTCAAACATGCTTTATGTGCCATGTGGGTCCTTGCTCTTGCTCCAGTGGTAGACTCTTAGGAGTTTCAACACCTGGTCAAGGGTTTGAGTACCCATAGGTGGTGAAATCCCACTAAAGTGTGAGTGTGTGGTGGTGTGTGTGTGTGTTAGAAAAAAAAATTCCTACCATGCTAGATCCTTTGAGATATCCTCGAAGATTCAATCAACAGACAATCCATACACAGGTCAAGGGAGGCTAGCTGGTTGGAGATGTAGAGTGCCGTCGATGATATCAATAATAAATTATTCATAAATTGCAAACTTAGTGTAAACATATTTCAAATTAAACTATTAAACTATCAAGAATTACACTTACTAGGTTAGAACTATTATGAACCACGAATCAGGCGTACTTGATCAATTGACAATCATATTAATGGACATCTATTGCACAATTAAAGCTGGAAATATGCAGTAGACTTATCTCAACAAATAAACTTTCACATAACAAATGTTCCTGTTATCAAAGTAACCTAAGTATCATATTTCTTCTTTTTCATCTTCTCTATTTATTTTTTCTTTATAAAACATGGTAAAGATTCCATGAGATTACGGAACTTCCCATGGGGTTGAGCTTTGTGAGCTCTACCGTGGTGTTTGCTGGACATCCACCACAATTAGATGCACCTTTTCACTGAGGCCATGGTCATGAAAATTAGGCAATTTTTTGATTCAGGTAGGCTAACAGTTGAGAATGGATGCCCATAGAGGTGTGCACGAGTTGAATTGGGTCGAGCTTGGCACAACTCGACTCGGTTGGGCCACTAGTTGACCCTAGCTTGAACTCGGAAAAGCTCAGTCCTCGAGTTTGACTGACCAGCTCGGCTCGGTTCAGTCAATAGCTCGGGCCAGTTTGAGCTGAGTTCAAGCCGAGATCAAGCCTATGCAACATTTTCACAAACATATGGAGTGCACTTTCAATTTTTTATTGTATGTAAAACAATAGCAACTGTTCACATGTATTTCATCAAATACTTTGTAGGCAATATCAAAATCAATAAAAAAGATATTTGTTTCATACACATGCATTCCTTGCCATCAGCCGATACTTCGTTGGGTCATTTTATCAAACATTTGGTGAGCAACATGGATATCAAAGTAATCGTGTTACCAAACTGGCTTGATCCAAGTTCAATTCTAGTTGGGTTTGATGTGAGTTGAGTTGAGCTTGGGTAAGCTTGAAGTTGGTTCATGAATTTTCCAAGCTCAAAATATCAATTTGACTCGAACCGAGTTGAATCGAGCTTCGTGCGGGATAACCTATCTAACTCCATTCGTGTACAGCCCTCGATGCCCATCCACATAAATTTTTTGGCCATCCATGGGCTCATTGAGACGTAGTTTAGGCATCTATTGTATTGAGTAATGCATGGACGAAGAGTCACACCAAAATGTGAGTTCATTTCAAAACTCAGGTGGGCCACCAATTAGTTTTAGAGGTTTTAGGCACGATTTTAGATTGTGTGGCCCAACCAAGCTTAAGATACCGTTGCTTTTTGAGACATACAGTAACCTGTGGTGTGGTCCACCTGATATTTCGATCTGCCTCAGTTTTGGGCTTACGCCCTAAAATGAGCTGGCAAAATGGATCGACGGCGCGGATAGAACATATAAATTAGTATGCAATCCGCGTCCCATGTTTTGTGCCGTTTATCACGTTTTCAGTTTTTACGCTTGCGTGCGGTGAGGTACGCTGATGGTACAATTCATCGCCACTCTGACCAAAGCTGCCGTCACTTTCAGCTTTTTACAAGCATGGCCCGCCTCTCTTCAGCAATCATCCGCTACAACAAATACCGGGGGTGCGTACATTCGCATCATGCGCGACCTAGAGTCCTCCATACTATCGGGCAATTCCCGCCTGTTTCTTGCCATTCATTGCCACTTCCCATGGACCCGATTTCTAAGGTATTTATTCCATCTCAGCATCGATAATTCTCGGAAATATAAAAAAATGAAAAAGAAAAAAGAAAAGAAAAAGAGAAAAATCCTCTTTCTCATCTTGCATTAGGGTTCTCGTTTTGTCTCGATCTCAATCAAGATCTCACTAGCAGCTCTCTATAAGATATCGACGGTTTGATTGCTTCTCTTGCTTCTCTGTATTTTTTTAGATCCGTTCTTCGGAATTCCTGAAGTTCTCGGTTAAATAGCTGTATTTTGACGCATTTGCTTACAGGAAATTTCAGGCGCTTCGTCAACGAAGCTGCAACTGTATTCGTACTGGCAAAGCTCGTGTTCGTGGCGTGTCCGATTCGCTTTGAATCTGAAAGGTTAGCAGTCGATGCTCGGATGCTTGCATTTTGTTTCTTGGTGAATTTTGATTTTTATAATTGGATAATTGGAGTTTACTGGGCTGGCTCGTTGGGCTTTAAGGCCCAGTCAACGACTGGACGGGCTCGAGCATTGTGTTCATGCCCGAGAAGTGGACCTTGGTTTTTCGACTCGGCAACTCAGGCCGTTCCGAGTCGACTCGAGAGTTGCCCAGGTCTGGGGCAGCTTAGTCACCCCACACTCTCAAGTCTCAATCTTGATTGGCAGTGCCGAACCGGATCGGACTTAACCGTTACGAGTCGACTCAGGCGGGTTCTCAATCCTTTGTCTGGGCCCAAGCTTCTGGTCCGACAGAAAGACTCTCAGATCTAGGTTTGGCAACCTGTGCTGTTAGTGCCCAGTCCGAGCCCAGTTCTTGGCCCGTTTGCGCTTGCCATGTGCTGGGCTGATGCTGACGCTGTCTCAATTGTACCTGGCTTGCTGGACCGTTGGCATTGAAATCCTTTTTTTTTTTTTTTCAAAAATTCTGAATCTTTGAATAGTATTCCTTTCTGAATTCTGAATTCTGATCCTTTTGTTTTCGGTAATGTGTGATAGGACTTTCTTATGAGTACAAAGCGGTAGATCTTTCAAAAGGGGAGCAGTTCAGTCCAGGTGAACTTTGGAGCTTTAAATCAGTTTGATTGGATAATGATCTGTTGTGAAAAGAAGAAGAAGTGGGAATGTGCTTTAATTCAGGAAGAGTACTGTCAACAAGGAGAAATGCAAAACCGTGAAAAAAAGGAAAAGAAGAAAGTTCAGGCCTTCATACCAAACTGTTGTGGGTACATATGGATGGTGGTCCCCCATGTACGGAGTGATTCTATATAAAACAACCTAATAGGGCAACCCCTAACCATCCAATATCTGGCCTATATATGGATGGTTAATTATAAATATAGCCCATGGTCCGTATGTGATGTAAAATGTTCCACTGATTGATGGCTGGTTAAGTTCAATGGATTTTTTGTTTTGTTTTGTTTTGGTTCATTGGCTATCCATGATGGGCTTCGCCATCAAATGGTCTGGATCACCATACGTAGGCTGCAAAAATATAGAATGCTGGATGAAACAAAAATGCTTCAGACTCACCGATAGGTAGCATCCAATTCAGTGTAACATACTGCCCCTGTACAAATTCTGGAGATTGCTACACTGCACTATCCATCAATGCTACTGCATTCCTGCATCCTTGTATAGGAAATTCGAGATGTGTATGTTGCTACTTATGGTGTTGTGAGGTCATATTGGTGTGCAATTAATGACTTCATGTTGGTTTTGCAGAGTTCGAGCGTTTAAATCCTATTTGTTTTGTTCCAGTACTAGTGGATGGGGATTTGGTGGTTTCTGACTCGTTTGCAATCTTGTTGGTTAGTAATAAATGGGTTTTGTTTTGACGTTCTTCATCTGCGGGCTTGTTAACTTGTTGGTGTTTGTTATTCAGTACTTCATAGTCATTGTGTCAGGAAGCTGCCTAGGGATTTTTTTTTTTTCCTAGCATCTGCTGTATGCCTGTTCTTGACTGTTCATGGGATGCTGATCTTGGAATCTTGGACAGTATCTGGATGAGAAGTACCCCCAGAATGCTCTTCTGCCTGTCGATATTAAAAGAAGAGCTGTCAATCTTCAGGTAAGATTTGTGGTGCTTCTTTCTTCCAATGATAATATATATACTTTTTACAAACATCCTTAGTGGTAGCTATATGATTTGTCATGGAAACGTGAAGTGGAGTTTGTGCATGGCCACAGAAGAACTCAAGGATTTCAACAGCCCCCTTGTTTTTTCAGCTCTTCAATAACTTGGGTAGTTAGCTACTGATTTGCAAGTTCTAGCACTAAGTCCTTTCACCTCATACTATTGAAGGGGTTGATTTTGTCATCCCAGTTCTAATTTGACTGAGATTTGCTTTATTATAACAATATGATTGGGTTTCGTTAAGCCACAATGGAGATCAATTGGGCATTTGGGCTGCATTACCTATTCATTGAAAATCATCATTGTGCTTCTTCTGCATTGTCATCGAAAGTTACTAGACTACAGTATCATGTCTCCTATATGAATATTCTTGATCTATCATTTGGTGTGATCTCATCCTATGCTTATATCCATGTCAGATGTTAATTTTAAGCGTGTTCTCTGTTTGCTCTGCTGCCGTAAGCAAGGTCAAGTGGTATGGATAGGGACAGTCTCTGGTCCTATGGTTAGTTTTCAGATGAGGGGGCGTGATAACTGAATGATTTCCGGCACTTGAATTAAAAAAAGAAAAGAAAAAAGGAAAATGCCAAACATGTTGCTATAGGCAAGTTTTCTTGCAGAAAACGAGATGCTCATTTTTGCAGTCGAATCTAAACCTAGTTGGCTGCAAGGGCTGAGGTTTGCTCCAGCAGACTTAACGATATAAAGGAAAGAAACACAAGGTCTGCTGCTTGCAGCACACAGACTCAACCAAACACACCGGCTGTCTGTCTTAGCAAGTCTGACAGAGCCTGAAAAGAAGAATGGTGTAAAATCACAAGGCATAAGCTGAATATGTTTAAAGCATCGTTTCTCGGATGCTCCCCTCTCTTCTGCTGGAGTGCTCTTAGTAATGTTGTATTTGGATTCCGCCAAATGCTCCTCTTTATCTAGGCCAGGGGAGAGAGGTCAATGCGAGCAACTTGGGGATGACTCTCCTAGTTGAATTGCATTGTGCCATGTGAATGGAGATTTGCTAGCTCAGACGAATGAGCTGCCATGTCAACAGCTAGGATTTGTTGGGGATTATTCAGGGATGGCGATCTGATTAGCAAAGGATATTGGATTAAACCAAGAATAGAAAGAGCCAACTGGTAAAGGAAACCAGTTGGATAAGATCTCGAAAAATCCTCCAAGATCTTGCCTGATCTTAATCTTTCTCGAGCTGCGAATCTCCGCAGCTGGCTATGGATGCTGCTGACAGTGACAAGTCCAAGACAAACCTCTTTGAAATGCCTATGTCAGCATTTTATGAGAAGTCTTTGGTCCTGATGCCTTGAAAGATTTGTTCAGCCGGATGAGGGTCCTTGGCCTCGAGACTTGCTGCTTTGGATAAATTTGGGTCTTCAGCCATGAAGGTCCTTGGTCTATGCCTCTTATTGCTGGTTTACTTGGGATTGGTGCTACTGCAACCCAAACCTGAGTTTGCTGGTTTCTCCGACAAACCCTCTTGAATGCACTCCTTATACCCTGAGTTTGAATCTTCGAACACTTTCTTTCTTGACAACATACCAAATCATCATCGAGAAAAAAAGATGTGGCCAAATTTTGACATTGGCTGCCAACCTGACACAACCCTCCTTCATTTGGGCTTGGGACCGACAATGAGAGTGCAAAACTACAACTGCTGGGTTGATGAGAGAGTACTGCCGGGCATGCTTTTATACAATGAAGTGTCACATCTATTGAATTTCATATTAGATCACCCACTGGGCATGCTTCTATGGAAATTTCTCAGGCTTTATGCTAGTTTTGTGACTAATTTAAGTTCTACTTCCGGTTGTGTTTTCCTATCAATGCTCAGAATAATACTCCTATGTAGGCTGCAAGTATTATTAGCTCGAGCATACAACCTCTTCAGATGCAGTCAGTGCTGGTATATTCTGCTTCTGCTTGGTGTGCTTATGCTTATTCTGCATCCATTAGGATTTGTATAATGGTTTATTAATTACCCAGCCTCAATTTCTGCAGAAGTACATTGAGGAAAAGCTTTCTCCCGAAGACAGATTATTGTGGGCTCAACATTATATACTAAAAGGTTTTACTGGTAAGCATGGTTCTTTGTATGCTCCATCTAGTCTTTAGCTGCCTTTTTTTCTCCCTACTCACTGAAAGCATTATGGATCATGATCAAGAGCATTTGGGTTTTGCAGCGGTCTTTCCTACACAGTAAACCACGGAAAGTAATGTCGATATCACCGCGTCCCCTTTGAAACATAAATATTCTATTGACCTTAGGGTGACCTAAACAACACTGTTGAACTTGCTTCATTTAGGTATAGCATTGCCTTACATGGAAAAATTGTGTTACCGAGCCTTTCCTCAGAAGTGGGTGTGCTTGACATTGCTTCCGAACTTCTATGTTTTTTTTTATAGTGAGTGTTTCTATTGCTTTTCATGACTGTGGATTGTAATAACCATGTTTGTACAGCTCTTGAGGAGTTGCTGAAGGACTTTGTTGGCAAATATGCTACAGGAGACGAAGTTTACATGGTCTGTTTCAGTGTCCCTTTTCTGTACAGAAGATTGTTGATGATTATTCATTGATTGTACTGACATCTCACAATTACCTTATCTTTTGTACCATTTTTGTCAAAATTTAGTAAGTGTAAGCTGTTTCACTCCCTCTCATTGTGCTACAGAGGTCAAATATTCATGCTCAGTTTTTGTTAGGGCCTTTATGCATGTGATTGTTTTTATCATCATTCACTGTCCTCTACACTCTATTTCTACGTCCTGAGCCTTGTCTTTAAAATTTTTTGTTTTTAAATTTTTTTTAAATTTTCTTAAACTCTATATTTTCATTTCCATGAGAAGCCAGTACCTAACCTGTTAAACCAAGCTAAATATTTTACTTCTACAGATTTTCATTAATAAGGCAGCAAACTAAGATGTTATTTTGATCTAGTGAATGTTTGGACAAACTATGCGTGCTTCTTATTCAAGGAAAATTCTGTTAAGAGTTTCAAATTCAAGGGACATGCCCTGGAGTCATGACTGGGTTGAATATTTTGAACACGATGATTGTCTGTTAGCCTATGGTGTTCCCAGATGGCTAATTTCAAGAGTTTTCCTATAAAACGTATTAGTAATGGCTTCTTCTACTACCATCTGAGGACCTCAAAGGCCTAACTAACTTGAGATTTTTATATGCAGGCTGATGTATTTTTAGCCCCACAGATCAATGTTGCATCTGCAAGGTTCAATATTGATATGGTAAAGTTTTAACTATTTTTTTATCTTTGTTTATTCCTGTTCTTCATAAATAATTTGATGTGTACACTATTCAAGTACTTCTATGCTTTTCATTCAGTCTCTATTCATGTTGCTTTTTTTTCCCTCACTAGCTGTTGTCCCTAGGACTTTCACCATAGGTAAACATCTTGTCTCTATCAGAGTTTTCTTAGATCTTTACTTCCATGAGAAACTCTTTTGACATCTGGTCACCTATGTCAATCTCATGAGTCTTACTTTTTTTAATTTTCTTACGCTTGTAGTGATTATCAGAAGCAGTGGGCCATCATTGAAACTGAAACAGTGTAACATGTCATGGAAATGCGATTAAAAGAAGCCACAGAAATGAGATAACTTTTCCATATCGAGCCTTGTTGTTTTTTCATGGCACACGGCATTTCCTTGCCATTTTCCATCTTATCATAGTTTAAGCAAGATACTCAAGTTTCCTGAATTTAGAATCTACTATTTACCACCTTCTTGGAAATCCTATAGTTCAGGAAGTTATTCTCTGCTGTTGGGAACTCTATGATAAGATTTGTTCAACTCCAGCAAAATTTCTGAACCTTTTTGGGAATCTGCTTTTGTTGAATTTCCTGGATGTGTTTGAGACCCCGATTTTGGGTGGTAAATGTTGATGATTATCTGCTGCATTTGAGACTTTGATGCTGGGTAATAAGTGTTGATGAGTATCTGCTGGAAATCAAAATACAATATGATGGAAAAGAACCTGTGTTTGTGCATAGGGCTGGCAGTTTGTCGGATCGACCCACTGGCTAGCCAACCCAAACTTGAAAGCTGGGCACCGGTTGAGTTTATCAGGTTTTGGGTGCGATTCGGTCAGAAAATCTGGTCATTTAAGGACATGGCTAGGGCTTAGGTAAGAAAATGTGACCATTTAAGTAATGGCTCAGGCTTGAGTTGACCCTGACTCAATCTGACTTGTCCCAACCCACCCATGTTTATCATTTATATAGAAGCAAATAGGTAGTGTTCAATGGCCATGTGCTTGCTTTAACTTTAGTGATGTGTGGAACCTTGCAAGAGGTCTCAGTTCTATCTTTCACAACACTTTTTTCTTTTTCTTTTTCCTTTACAAGTGGTTGGGTTGGGCTGGGATTGGGATTCAGAATCTGGTCAAGGGTTGGGCGCGGCCGTCTCATTTGGATCACAGGTTAGGCTTGGGCCTCAACTATGGTTAATAAAAGAGTTGGGCTTGGGCTGACCCTGACCTGACCTGAACCTGAACCTGAACCGCCCCCTACTTGTGCATTCTCCTAGGTACTGGATGTATATAGTCTCAGTTCTATTGGTTATTATTACTTCTCAGTAAATGCTGCTACCATCTTTGCATAAAATGACCACTGCTTTCCTCGATTTTTTTTCTTTCTTATGCAGTCCAGGTTTCCCACTCTAAATAGGATCAATGAAGCATATAAAGTTCTTCCAGCATTCCAAGCTTCTCTACCTGAAAGGCAACCTGATGCTAAGATACTGTAAATTTAGTTTCTCATATCCATATTGCCATGATAATTCACAGTTTGTTGCTAGAAAAGCTTTAGAAAAGAGACATGAATATTCATTACTTGTAACTGAAACTTCACCAGGTTATTGTAATGAAGAGTTGGTCTTTATTTTGATAATAATAATAGCGAGAGATGTTATCCGGTGCTGATACATCAGAAAGTTTCCTGATTTCTCCAGCCCATACGAATGGAGTGTGGGCCATCAATCTGGGCTGACAACTTGATGCGACTAATCATGAACAAGGTTTAAAGTATCGTCCAAAACCGGTACTTATTGCCCAATACGTAGCAGTATTGTCCATAAATGATACAGTTGTATTGGCCTGAAGTAGCCTGATACAGGGTGATACGGGGGGATATGACCCCATATCAGTGGTGAACGATACGATATGGCAAAACTGATTTTTAGACCATGATCATGAATGAGGGATGCCCCAAGGTCTTCAAGATTAGAAGGTCCTAACCATCTGATCTCTTTGTTTTTTAAATTGATGGCTCAAATTTTATTGAGAAGGAAAAAAAAAGACCCCCCTGCCCCTTTTTCCTTGACCTTCTGTTTTTAGGTCGCCATCAAAAGGTTAGGTTTTTCTGACTTTGGGAGAATTTTTGGGCTTCCCCCTTCCACATTGGGTCCATCAGATGAACAGTCTGGATCGCTGAGCCACAGACTGGTATGTCACATGTTTTGATGCATCAAAACCATCGTTTCTCTAATAATGATGATTATTAGTGCTGTGTTGACTGTTTTCTTTGATGTTTTTTTATTGGGAGTTTTGTAAAATTTTTATCAAGGGACAGATGCTGCCTTCCTTTATCAAAACCATTTAAATGCCCATGTCTTTTCTTACTGAAATGGCCAGCATTGGTTTTCATGTTATGAAGGTCAAAACTCACTCATCATCATCAAAGCCTTATCCCAACTAATTGGGGCCGGCTACCTGAATCCTTTACCGCTATTCCATGAACTCAAAATGTACTATTATGGAGGAAGCTAAACTTCACCTGATGTTTAGAAGTTAGTTTCATGCCAACTTCAGATGATAATACAAGTTAGTTCCATGCCGCGCAAATGTGGCCTTTTTTCAGATTGTTGGTTGTTGTGGCAGCTGATATATTTTAGTCTGCTGAAGATGAGAATTTTAACCACTAAGACAGACTCCATTGAAACTAGACAGGACACATGGAAATGATAAAAATCTCGCCTAGCATCTTTCTATCCCAAGTGCAGTCATAGCATATCATGGCATCAGAGAAATACTTTAACCGAATATATTTTCCCAATCTATGCTTGTGGAAACACCCAAAACTCAATACAAGTAATGGAAATCTGAAATCTCATCAGAGGTGGAAGCTCTCTCAGGGAAGTCGGCAATCTAGCTATCCTAGGTATATTTGCATTTTGTGTATGCATGATGAGGAGATAGTGGACCATCTTTTTGTGCACTGTCCTTTTCTGGGTCTGATTTGGACAGATATGTTGGGTCATTTTCATATGATGTGGTACGTTCGGGAGTCAGTGGATTGTCTTTTGTCTGCATGGCATGGGGTGGGCCTAGGGAAAGTTAAGAAACTGCTTTGGAGAACAGCTTTGATGGCAATCTGGTGGGTTGTTTGGGAAGAAAGAAATGGCAGGTGTTTCAATAATGTCAGGAAGTAGTGGGTGGAAGGCATCTCCCAAAGGGCTAGATTGCTGGTTATAGATGGGGCTTCTTGTGTTTCTAAACTAAAGGGATGTAATTTGGATTTTCTTGGACAGTAGTCGGGTCACCTTCTTGGTGTCCCCTTTTGTTGTAGTTTCTATTCTCTTTTGTTTCTTAATAAAAGTTTTGTCATCTTAAAAAAAAATAAAAAAAAATAAATAAATAAAATATCAAGGCCTGGGCCTTTCAGTTCATGCCTTGAATGTGAGTCTAGACTCTTGCTTCTGACACACCTTCTGGGTTCGGATACAGTGGCAGCTATTTTTTCTATTGGGACTATTTTTTTTTGGTGTTTCACACCTCTGAGCGTCTCTCAGCTTTTTATGCTTGGATTCCTTACGTGTACATGCAAGTTTGGTGGCGTGACTTGTGAGACAGGGATAACACATAATGAGAGGCCACCTCCTGCCTGCATATTAGGTATTTGTGTTAACTACCATGCTTCTCATCCAATATTTCACAAGCATATTAAACAACTACGTGTTAATTGTTTCTCTGTTCATGAACATGATATTGCTTCCGGATGTACCTTGACCGACTATATCATTAGTCTTTTGGAGGCTGCATCTAGGCTTGCGACTTCTAACTAAAGATACTATCACCATTCGGCTTCATAATTTTAGCTATCAGGTTTTCATAATGGCATTGCTGTAATTTCACGTTAGCAGCAATATTGCAGAACTGCATTGCAATTTTCACATGATTTAACCGACTCGATTGGATCTTGTACAGCTCCACCAAAAGACCTTGGATCTGATTTTCCTGTTATCCTTCTCTAGCAAGTAAACTTCAGGTCATTTTTAGCTCATCTCATCAACCACGCCTCCTATTCATGGTGTTTGCTGGTATACCCTCCTGCATGCTGCATTAAGCAGCTGTCACGTCTGGCAAAAATAAAAAATAAAAAATACTACCTGTCCTCATTAACCACACAGAACTAGTCCATTGCATTTGTGAGGCATGGAAGGCTGTTGAGGGTGTCTTTGCCGGATTTTATTTGGTCCAGTGATCCAGATTTGGGATAAGATGGGCCCTTCCTTGGAGTGACAATGCCCCAAAAATCTTTCAGATCAGAAGGTCATAGCCATCTGATCTTCAGTCTCTTTTCATTTGAATGCAGCAGTCGTCCTGTTGATTTGGAGCATGGTCCTTCCCTACTTGATTTGTGCCCATCATTATCATGTTAACCGTTTGGATCACTGAACTGAGGGCCCCTCTTCTACAAACTGAAAACAAAGGATACCAAGCATTTCCTTGGGTCATATAACTCTTCCTTTTAGCATGCATGTCACGGAATATTACTTGGATACTGTCATGAGGTGGGTGGAACCCAGGTGATATGGACAACCAGCTATTCCGATGGCTCACCTCTAGCAAAGTGTTCTTGGTGGAAATGCAAAGCTAGAGTGCCTATAGGCTGTTGACTGGGGGATGGTTGAAGACCTGACTGGGGGATGGTCGAAGACCGTTTGATCCGCAAATGCCAACAATGGCGTCACTAGCTATAAACTATTTGGTTCGTGTCACTGCGTCACTGCACCTATATTAATGCTGAAAAGTCATCCAAGTTATGATTAATAAAAGAGATAAAAAACTACAATAATTTCAGAAATGGGTGGCTGGTATTTTAGCATCTACGATATAGATTGTGTGTATGAACTCTATATGTTGCCTCTGAAATCCAGATCAGAAGACTTACCTGAGGTTTTTTAATTTTTAATTTTTATTCTCTAATAAGAAATAGGGTTTTTAAGAACGATTTTGGGCGTGCTTTGGAAAGAGAAATATGGAAATGGAGCTCCTTTTGGCATAGGCTTTCTTTATGTATGCGGAGTGCCGTTTGTTGGATGATAATCCAAGGGTTGAGAAAAGATAGGGACGTGAAAATGACCTTTGTGTACAAAAATAGATTAAAGTTGTTTTCTCCGTGCTGATGGTCTCTCCTTTCTCAATTGATATTTGACTCTCCATGAATGCAACGTGGTACAAGATGTTTAGATGCGCGCAATCTGCCTGTGGAGCTCTGCCCATTCACAACACACAAGCACACATGCTGCCGTGGCATGTGTGCGAGATTCGACCTTTAAGCTGGGCCTTAGTTATCAGATCATCCGGTTCAAAAGTCAGGCTGTTTTACTCTGTAGGCGGGCTATAATGTACAATACAAATGGACCGCCAAAACCTTCTTCTTCTTCTCTCTTTCTAGCTACCCTCTTGTTTTATATAGTGACCCACCTGAGCCAACAGTTCGGCCCTCCCTAGGAAAAGCTAGGATCTTACATACGTGTGGCATAATGGCACATGTCTTCAGTGTGGATGTGCAGAGATCCACAGGCGTGTGGGCTCAGCAAACCTATAATCACATAAGATTAAAGAGTTTCCATATGGTTAGGTCCGCATATATCTCCAACTGTCCTTAACGGTGGGTGGGTGCTTAACATGCATTTGGAAATGCTTGCTGGAATCCTCGTTTCCCTCCGCCATCATTTAAATGATGCGCCCATGAGAGCCAGCATCACCAAGGTACATGTTACATGCTTTGTGGATGTGCAACTGTTGATCGGTGATCAGGTTTGCCCAGACAGGGAATAGGCCGAGAAGCACCCGGCAATGTAAGAATCCTAACCATTACATGGGTGCAATGTCTGGCAAATGAATGTTGATAATACCACAATAATTCTAGTTTGGTAGGCATATTATAACATGCGCAATCCCCAGGAAGTCAATGGGCGCCTTGCAAACTCCCATCATTTTTCAGAAAATACATAACTCTCAATAAAATTGGCTTTGCTAGAACAATTTCATCTTTTAGAAAGCAAATTAGTTTCCCAGCACATGATAAATGCTTTTCCTTCATTATGTCAATGCTTACAACAACCTCAAGGTTTTGAGGTGTATGCATTTCAACCGCCAGATTGAGGTCGCTGGTCATGGTTGATTTGGGAAAAATGGGAAAGCTAAAGATAGGGCGTTATGTTAATGAAAAACTCCTGTTAAACACCGATCATTATTTAAGGAGCATTTGGATCTTAAGTTACTTAAGATAAGCTACTTATGCCTTAAGTAACTTATCTTGATTTCTACTTGTTAAACTAAAGTGATTAACTTTAAATAAAAATTTATTTATAATTGATTATAAACCAAACTTACTTATCTCAAATAAGTTACTTATGTACTGCTGTAAGTAGGAAAAGTAGCTTATATGTCGTGGTATCCAAATGGGCCCTTAGTTACGGTCGCTATTTTGTTACGTAACAGTGGCTAATGAGAGAATTAGAGCTGCTATTTGATGGGGCTTTTTCTTCCAATGCAACCTGAGCGATCCTTCTGTTGTGCAAGGGGTATTGGTTTTTATTTTATCTTTATTGTTTGAAAACCTTGGAAATTTCTCTCATAATCCTTCATGTGCATCTCAGTTTTGCACATGTTAAGGGCCTTAAATTAGTAACAATAAAAAGCAAGGACAAACAATATATGTACTTGCATTTGGTTGCATCAATTATTGTGAAACTTCATGATATTTTGCACTAAATTAGATTGACTAATCATGAAACGTTATGAAATTTCATGATATTTGGTGCAACCAAATGCACCTTTAGCTATTTATTTATTTATTTTTACAAATTTATGAGAGAGAGAGAGAGAGAGAGAGAGAGAGAGAGAGAGAGAGTTTATAATTATTATTATTATCATTAATTTTTTATAATTTGAAAAAAAAGAGCAAGTTAACCACAGGACATACAACCCAAGATATTCCAAATTTTCTTAGTTCGTCGTCCAATCTTACTAATCCTTCGAGCAATGAAAGATAAGAAAAGCTGAGGTGGTGGGTTTGCATTTACAATCTCCTCCCTTGAAGAAGCTGCATTGTCGGTGCCTCTCCTTCTACCATCACCTTCATCATCAAAGTTGCTGCTGCTGCGGCTACTGCAGCTCCGCCGGAGGAAGAAATTCCTGCTCCCCATTTCCCCAATCCTCTCCGTTTTATTCATACCTGTTCAAACACACCACAACCAACATTCTCACAACTTCTTTCCTTTTTATTTATTTATTTATTTATTATTTATCAAACTAGATCATGCAATTCCTCTCGTTTTTTAAGACAGCATTTCGATGCAGTATTGAATTCGGTTCCAAGGAAAAAACATAATTGGTTAAGAGGAATTGATCAACGGTGCAAACTCCTTACATGTGTGGCCCACCCGATGATCATATTTAGCTTATTTTGGATACATGTAAGCCTATCAGGGCTTAAGCAGAGTTGTGACGACCTGTTTTGATATGTCAGTTGAAAAATCCCAAAACTGAAAAGAACCATTGACGGATGGTGAACATGACAATATGAATTATTAATCAGGTCCATTCATCTATTGGGCCCTAATAAAAATAGCTTATGTTTAAAAAATGAAGTCTATAGGACAATCCTATCCATCCATTATTTATTTATTTCTGATCATTAGCAATATGCACTTGCAAACATTGCTGTGATAACTACCTGTAGGATAAATAGGTACGTGGAATATCTGATAGATTTAATTCTTTTATACAATTTTCCGTCCGTACCAGGACCCAATAAATGAACGGACGTGATTGGTAGATAAATATGCCACTTGGACTGAAGAATAATGACACTAATATATTTCAATTGCTATTGTATATTGCATCCCAAGACGTAAAAAAGTTAAAAAATTGCTCAAATTTAAAAAAGACAAATAATAAAAACAAGAGGCGTGCTACACAACGTGAGAAGACCACCGACATCACTCTATTTTTATTTATTTATTGATTAAATAAATAATATAAAAAATTAAGGAGATTGTTCACATCCATCTGAGCGGAGGGTAACATTGCCATCCATTGAGGGCATACAGCCAACATATCATGTGTGTACAAAATCTGAACCGCTGAAAAGGTAGGCTCCACTAGAGCCCACGCTTTGAGTGGCTTAGATGTCATGTACACTTCAAACTTTGGCTATGTGGGCTAAATGGACGGTAAATGCGTTGCCCATTTAGATGACCTCCAAGCCGTTCATCTGAAGTATCTTAGTACCGTGGTTTCAGGATCATTCAGTGAAGGGTAACATTTGATCTATAGACCTTCTACCGCAGGACTCGTTTGGTGAACGGTCATGATTAGACAATGCACTGTCTCTGTTGGGTACTTGGGGGCACAATCTTTTCCAAAAATAGCCAAGCCTGCTCCATCGAAGGATCAGTGGAGGAAAAAGAAAGATACTGGGATAGAGTATGGTGATAGTTAACCACCATCTTCGGAAGTGACTCATTGACCATGCCTGTTACTTAAATATACTGAAATCCTGACCATTGAAAGAGTAGGTCCATCGCCAACATCTGCATCTGCCAATTGCATCCATTAGAAAACCACCTGGCGATGGGTGTATTAGTGGGCCATGCTACATCAAAATCAGACCCCTTATTTGAAGCGTTCGGATTGCCGTACATGCATGCCATGGTTACAGTAGATGAGTCACCACCATTTAAAAAATGTTGGTAAACTTTTACCGTAGTCTTCCCAATATCCAATCGTTCCATCAAAAATGAAAACGTCAGGAGAAGCGGCCATTACTAGTATACAATAATACAAGAACGAGTTTCAAAACAATAAATGGCTGTTCCAAGATCTGAAAAGCCAATCCAATGCTGGAATATCCAATTGAAAAATGACCCCGACCCCGGAACCAGCGATGTGGATGAGGCCTGACAGTAGGGCCCACCTCGATGTATGCATTGTATATCCACGCCGTCCATCTGTTTTTCCAGCTTATTTTAGAACATGGTCCCATCAATGAAACAGATACAAATTTTAGGTGGACCACACCACATGAAACAGTGGTCATTGAACACCCACCGTTAAAAGCTTCTTAACGTAAACCATAATGCTTATTGACCATCCAACCTGTTTATCATGTCACAGGGAATCCAAAACTCTCGTGGCCACAAAAAAAAGTTTTTAATGGCCAATAACCGCTGCTTCCTGTGGTGTGATCCACCTGAAAATTTTATCTGCTTCAATTTTGGGAACAAGCGTGTTTAGCTTTTTTTTTTTTTTTTTCCTTAAAAAAATAAAAAATAAAAATTTAAGCACACACCATGCCCTTAACCAACTAGCCGTGTGATACTTGCTCCAGTAAAAAATTAGCAAAACCTTTTTTTTTTTGGGAGCAATTTTAACAAATCAAGCCATCAATTTAGAAATTGGGTGTTCCTTTTCTGCCATTTTGACAGCAATCTCTCACATTTGAAGTAAAATTCAATTGGGGTTTTATGAAAAAAATCCATCATCATAAACACAAACAGGCTGAACAGAGCTTGAAAAAAGAAAAGAAAAATGAAAATTCAAAATGAAAAACCACACTTCTATAGCAATCCTTCCTAAGAGAAATAAAATCCAATTGGATTCTATGAGAAAAATCCATATCATAAATACAAACATAATCAAAGAGAACTTAAAAAGAAGACAACTCAATCCACATTTTGACAGCAATTCCTCTCAAGACAAATAAAAACCAGATGGGGTTTATGAGAAAAATCCATCATCATAAACACAAACACACTCAAACAGAAATCGAAAAGATGAGAACTCAACAGTCCCATCTCTTGAGCCAAAGTTCTAAAACTCATAAAAAAGGCTAATGATTTTAACAAAACACATAGGCTGCGTTTGGATGTGCTATTGAATTGGATCACAATAATTAGTTCATAAGTAGAAACTAGGCTCCAAATCACAATTACATTACTTTCAAGTTGAACTTTAAAGGAATCTAAATCCAATCTTAAGGATATTTCCTCAGTATTAGTGCGATGAAACACCACTCCAATCAAGTCATTTCCCTTGACTGAGCTGAGTATTCCCAATTCAGCTCAGTTGTGGATCCAAACGCAGCCAAAATTTCAAAACAGGGCTTTCATTTTCATCACAAAATCAACCCCTCCCAACAGAAAACAAAATCAAATGGTCACATGAAAACACAAACAACAAAAAACATTTTTAATTTTAAAAAAACAAAACAAAATTCAACTTACTTTCGAGGCTGAAATATGAGTGATGCAATTCGAATTCCGATGCAGCTTCGACATCGAGCCTTGGGGTGCGCCCTTCTTCGCTGTATCTATTAATGACAAGCTTGATTGTATCTTCAACCGTCGCTCCCAATCTAACCAGAGTCCTCACAGGCCCAGGACTCCCTTCAAGAGTCACGTTAACTACAACCTTTGAATCATCGCTATACCTCTGAAAAACAAGTGGGGCCCAACAGATTATCAAAACATGGTACTTGCAAAGTGGGGCCCGATAGATCAACGGTCTGGATCATTGAAAAAGAAAAACAGCGTATAGAAATTGAGAAAATAAGGGAAACGACAGAAATACAGGAAACCCAAATCGTAATTAGAGGAATAGAAGAAGACCGAAATAGGAATTACGTGAAATGAGTAGGGAGAAGGAGACAGAGACCGAAGCGGCGATGTAAACACGTCAGTGCATGTCTGGGGTCGAAAGAGCAGAGTTTGCTGGTGGTGGTGGTGGTGGTTTTGATCGGCTTCGATGAGTCCAACGGTCCAAAGGATCGGTTCGGAAGAGCAACGTTGGAGACGTTTAATTGGCTTGTGTGGCTTGGAGTGCCGGGGTGTCGGAGGGGTCCGGCCATGAGGCGATCGGGTGGGGTGTGGGGGTCTCGATTTCCGGGCGGTGGCCGGAATTCTTCGACGGAGTTGTGTGTCAGACATGGGCAGATGGTCGGCTTTTCGACGTTTGTGAGAGGAGGAAGGTGCAAGGAAACTGCTTGCAGAGAGGGATGTGGGGTGATGGAGGGATGGCGATAGGGGGCACGCATGATAGGCAATGTTATACAAAGAGGGGCTTGCTGCACACATGCTCACTTGACACACGTGTAGAAAAATTAAGCCAGTTTCAGCGGGTCCCACCAATAAAACTCCCTCGGCAAAAGCAGGCGGGCTTGCTCATCAGGTGGGACGCACATTTTATGAGACAAGAGACGGTTTGACGGTCCATGTTAGAAGTATGTTTTTGGAGGACAGGATAGGTGGGCCTTCATTGATTTTGATCTACGGAATTAAATCAGTATTAACCTTCGGTCCGGATCTGACTTTAGTCTGGTACTTTGGCATGAAAGATTGAGGGTCCTCCTCCATATCACTCGCGCGATTCTTTTCAATCTCTTTCTGGAGATTGGTAGTTGTTGTTGGTTGCGTGGGAATGGTGTTGTCTAACTGTTGCTTACTTTCGGGATTTTGGTTTGCTTTACCTGGATTTTACCGTCAGCGTTGAGATGAATGTTTTCGCTTTTCCTCTTGGGAAACACGTGTTGTGTCCTTGGCCGTTCATCTGGTACGGAAATAGACGATGGACCGTCGGCCAAATATTTCTCTGCCCGTTGTTTCCTGTGGTGTGGCAATCTGAGTTTTGGATCTGACTTATTTTTGTCCCCGTGTTCTAAAATAATCTTGGAAAACGTATGAATGGGATGGATTTCTTAAACATATTACACAGCTTTCCGCAGGTAATCCGCGTCTTTTCTTTTCTTTTTTTTTTCCGCGGGGACCGAATGCTGTGTGGGGCCCATCACCATGTTTTTAAGAAATGTACTCCGTTCATCCGTTTGGTGAGCTCATTTTAGGAAAATCGAACAAAAACGAAGTGGATCCAAAACTAAAGTGGGCCACACGAGAGGGAAAATTGGGAAAAGAAATAACTACCGTTGAAACCTTCCTGGGCTCCACCTTGATGTTTATATGGCATCCAAACCGTTTATAAGGTTATTAACACAAGGATGAAGTGAAAATACAAAAAATTTAGCCTCAAACAAAGCTTTTATGATCATAGGAACGTTTCAACGGTTCTAACTGAATCCCTACCGTTTCCTCTCGTGTGGCCCACTTGAGTCTTGGATCCACCTCGTTTTTTGTAGCTTGTCCTAAAATTATCTTGCAAAACGGATGAATGGAGTATATTTCCCAAAAACAATGGTGGTGGTCCCACCCAATATCCTTGCGCAGGAACTTCCTGCGAAATCCGCGTCCCTCTTTGTTCCCACTCCAAATCTGATGGGTACCAAATCTGATGGGTACCACTACCACTGGTCAAATCGATTGGCTTTTAGTACGTTGCATATGACTCGGATTACGAAGTGTAGCACAAAGTACCAAGGTTGGTACAGTCTGCTGCTGGAAAAGTTCCGTAGCCCGTATATGTTTAATTCAGGTCATCCATCCATTTTGCCCGCTCATTTTAAGCCATTACCTCAAAAATGAGTCAAATCAAAATCTTAGGTAGACCACACCAAAGGAGTGGAGATTTAACGCCCACCATTAAAAACTTCTCACAACCCATTGTAATGTTTATTTGGCATCCAAACCTGTTGACTAGGTCACACGTGCCTAGATGAAAGAAAAACACAATATCATCTTGATTCAGTACATCTATAGCCGATAGAAACTTTTCATTGATGGGAGTTCAATCACCATTGTTTACTACGTTGTGGCTATTAGATCTACTTTATTTTTGGGCTGATGCCGTAAATGACTAAGGCAAAATGGATGGATGGAGCGTATAAAACACATACATCATGGCGGGGACACGGAGCTTTTACAGCAGCACACGTACCGACGTGGTGCCGTGTGATACACCACGCAATCCGAATCCCTTTCCATAGGCACACGGTGGCCCAGAATCAACTGTAGGATGACGGCAAATGTTGCCACGTGTACCGTTGAGAGGGAGCTGATAGAATATGAAACGGGCAGCATATTGAACGTGCGCGGTTGTCCTTTCGTTCATTTTTGGGGCGGTGGAAGTCTCCCTTTCGGTCATTAACAAAATTAAAATCACCCGATTATTTAATACTTTCGGAGAGTATCATGCTTTCTTACACAGCATTTCAGAAATTATACATTCCGCATATATTAATCCAAACTAAAACGCCTAAATAGCACAATCTACCATCAGTAAGTTGCATTCCCCACATCAGATCAGTTGAATAATTTTAATTTTCGATTGATGGACATTCATTTGCAGAATTAGGACAATTAGATCATTTCATTTCGACCATCCAATAAATGTCTACAAATAAAATAAAGTACTTTTTCCCCACAATTTGGGCGGTTGGGTTGAATTAATTGCATACCACTTGTTTAATTTTTCTGCTCATGTATATTATCTATCACATTGCTAGACTGTTAAAGTCTTTTTTTGAAATTTGTAAACATTTCTACTTTATGAAAGGGATAACAATTAGTTTTCTTCAATAGGAAATGTTTAATATTTAAAGTTGTATCGGGCCTCTAGCGGGGTGTGTTATTGATTTAGTAAATGATATGATTGACTTGGAGTTAACACTAAGCTAATGAAATTCGAAATTTACTATAGACTAAAGACTGTAAAGCCGCTATGAGTTGGAAAATCGCTAATGATATATTTGATATGTGGCTACGAATTCTAAATAAAGGTATTGGTGATGAAGAAGGAAGGGATTAGACACATTATATTTTTGCCTATATTGGAATTCGGATTCTACTTTATAGAACTAATAAGTTTCTTTGTTTTAGAAAGAAATGATTTATTTTTTATTTTTTATTTAATTGCAATTATGACTATGCATATGAAGCACTTGATGATTAAGAAGATAATTATTGTAGTAAAGTAAAAAGTAAGAAAACGTAGTAAATGCAAATGCAAGTAAAATGTAGCCGGGGATCACAAATGATTATCATGTGTGTTAGATGTGAGAGGAGAAATGAGATACCTAGTACTTCATATGTTAAAGATTATTAGATATCTTAAAATTTGCCTCTACTTCTCTTGATTTGAATAGTCAAGAAGCTCAAATTCCTCTCTCTCTCTCTCTCTCTCTCCTCAATTAAATTCTAAACCCTTTGACTACCAAAATTCTTCTCTCGAATGAGACATGAGCCCCTTTTATAGAGATAGTGGCGGGAATTAGATTTTCACCGGTTGTAAAAGTTTGAATCTTGAGATTCTCTCTAGATAGGAAACTTAAAGATTTGAGTTAGGCAGCGTATGGCAGGGATTAGATTCTTAATACTGTATCGAACTTGAATCCTGAGGCATTCTTGCTCCTTGATAGCTTTTGTTTAATGAAGTCAACTTCACTTGTTGATTTAGATCAAATAGCCATCTTGGATGGAGTGTTTACAAAAGAACATGCTAAGACATTTTAATTGAAGTGTATTTTTAGAACTTGAGAATGTGGTTATTATTCATTGAATGACTAACCAAAATTGTAGCTGATTTTTACCTTCTGATTTTTTATTCCTCTTTTGACTTGCATTGCCCTATAAATCCCATTGGTGGTAGTAGCTTTTTTTTTTTCACACACAACCAACACACCTACGCACGCCATAGTGAGATTTCACCACCTACGGGTCTCGAACCCAAGACCTCGTATTGAAACTCCTTAGAATCTATCACTGTGGTAAGGACTCAAACCCAATACCCTAATCCATAGCTCAAGTGGTAGACTGAGTGAAATATACCTAGTTTCGAAACTGAGGTCTTGGTTTTGATTCCCTAGTGGGGGTGGCTAACAGTGAAGTGTAAATTGATAGTGGGTGTACTAGCATGAACTAAAAAAAAAAACCAAAAAGACTCAAACCCAATGAATTGACTGATAATATTAAGGCAACAGTAAAAAAATAAAAAAAATCAATAGTTACAAAAAAATTGACTGATAGTATTATCTGATAAGCCTGATTTTTAAACAAAAGCTATCTTTTTTGGTGCCCAATAGATGCGATTGGCCTACTAATAATTCATATTGCCATGCGTATTGTGCATGGTGCAGTTCCTTACTAGTAATAATGGAATGAGACCGATTCGGAAATCTCTGAGACGATAAGAGAATGTTGCCACAAGCCCCTTCACCATAATCGGGCATCCTTGTAATCTATACCGTTGATATGGTGGGACTGCATGACAAAGTCCATTTACCAGTTTTATGCTAGAATACGAGCCATTATCAGTTTTTTGTTGATTTTCCTTTTGTATACCACAGAAGTACACAAGAAGGGGGGTTGGCTAGTGGTCTGTGCTCTGTGGGTCCACCATGATGTATGTATTTTATTGATGCTCTCCATTCATTTTTCTATATCATTTTATGGTATGAGCCAAAAAATTAGGTAGATCCAAATCTCAAGTACACCACATAATAGGAAATCATGTTGATTGAACACCCACCATTAAAAACTTCTGGGTGGCCACAAAAGTTCTGAATCAAGGTGATCTTTGTTTTTGTTTTTTCCCTTCATCTAGGGGCAGCTTAGGTGGATTACCGGATCCACCAAGATGGGTGGGAACCGTCACTGTAGGGCTTTTGATGATGTACGTGACTACATACATGCTATTCCTGCTAATTGAAAGGTTGTTTTAAGGCATTATCCAAAAAAAGAAAAAAGAAAAAGTATATCCGAATTTAAGATGGACCATAGTACAAGAAACAGTGGTAATTGACCATTAAAAATGTCTTGTGGACCATAAAAGTTTTGGATCAAGATGATATTTGTGTGGTCTCTACATCTAGGTCTTTGTGACCTGGCTGGAAAATAAACTTTCTAGGAATCCATGAAGTTTTTAATGGTGGGGACTCAATCATGATTGTTTCCTATGGTGTGGCCCACCTAATATTTGGGTCAACATCATTTTTGGGATCAAGCCCTAAAATGATATGTCAAAATGGTTGGACAATGTGAATTTAAGGCACATACATCACTATGAACCCCATGGATCCTTACTCTTGCTCTGGTGGTAGACTCTTAGGAGTTTCAACACGCGGTCAAGGGTTTGAGTATCCATAGGTGGTGAAATCCCACTACGGTGTGAGTGTGGGGATGGACCATCTATTAGGGTGACCCACTGGATTAATGAGGTGGGATCATATGATTCTAGCCAACTATTATATTGATTAAGAATCTTTGGCCATTTTTCTTTGTCCATTAGTTTAAAGTTTAGATGAAGGTTGTTGGATCCAGTGCTTTGGAAAACTAATGTGACCTCTAATCTATTTACCATGTGGACCTGATTATAGTCATTGGGAATTTAAGATTGTATAGACTATCTCCACCATCGGGAATTGATTTGGTGTCGGTTTATAATATACCCTTATCCTATGCAGGAGTGTGAAATTAAGACTTAATGCATGAAAGATGATTAATTCTTAAACTTGAGGACGTGTGAAGGTCATGATCTTGATTGATTGACTTTGACTTTTTTTTACAAGGTCCATGCGGGGGCAAATAAAGTGGATGTAGTTAGGTACTTCCGTTAGTAACCGTTGATTCTTGCATGGTCCAACAAAGGATCCACTTCTTTACCTAGAAACATGTTTATGACTTTAATCTGGATATATCGAAAACTCATCGAGTAGGTTTTTCTGCTGGCCCCGCCACTTCGATTGTTTTAATCGATTTTTCAAAAGTTATAATTGTTGAAATTTTGTTTTAATTGTTAAAACTGTTTTGATTGTACTTGATGATAATTTAATAGTCAAGATTTGATGGTCCACTTCTGATGGGCATGAGGTATGTGGATGGCCATGTTAGTGGAGGGATTAGATCATAATTATATGTATAAATGAGGCTGGTCGACTCACTTTCCTGCCAGTAGGTTACTAAGTTGTGCATAAAATGGCAGAGTACCCTCCTCGAATTTCCCTTAACTCCTGATTTTTCCTTATTTGTTTTATCATACCTTAGATGAGTAGATATGAGAAGCCCTAGACATATTTTCCTTTGGGTATATGAATTAGAGAAAATAGAGAAACATTAGTAAAGAGAGTAAATGTATTTTTCATCATCTTCTCCATCCTTGTGTGGTGTAATCTTATGGATGACTATGGGATTCCTTTATACTTACCAGGGGATATTTCTTGGGCCGTCTAGATCTTTCCGATTCCATGATATATCGACAAGAGACATTCTAATTTGGAGAACCATCTTCTACATTGCATCAATACCTATAGTCATATTCAAGTATGATCTAATTTCTCACGGCATTATAGGTAATCTTATTCCAAAGATATTAAACTTGAGATTGTGATTTCATTTTTGGTTTTGTATAAAATTAAAATTTACTGTAGTTCCATAAGATCCCATCAAAGGTGTCATGTCATTGTGTGATTTTTGGGATATAACATATTCACCTTAGGGCGTGTTTGGCCGGATGGATCCCATGGGGTTAGGGGGGATGAGATGGTAAAATCCCGGGATATGCCAAACGAGTCAAACAAATATGGTGAACTTGTCCCGCGCTATAGCAAACCCATGGATTTTAAACCAATCCACTGACAACCTTAAAATCCATCCCATCCCTCCTAATCTCATTCAAATTCCCATTCAATCGTGCCTGGGGCGTGTTTGGACAGATGGATTGGAAGGGATTTGAAGGTAAAATTCCTGGATATGCTAAACGTGCCAAATAGACTCAGTGAACTTGTTCGGGATATAGCAAACCCATGGATCTTAAACCAATCCACTGACACCACCATCATTACCTTAAAATCCATCCCATCCCTCCTAATCCCATGTGATCCGTCCGGCCAAACAGGCCCAAAGAGAATTGATGGATAGGATTGTCTAATCGCGGATATGCCAAACGTGCCAAACAGGCTCGGTGAACTTGTCCCGCGATATAGAAATCCCATGGATCTTAAACCAATCCACTGACACCACCATCATTACCTTAAAATCTATCCCATCCCTCCGAATCCCATTCAATCCAACCGGCCAAACAGGCCCTTAGACCCACTGGAGGTACGGTGCAATTGCCTACCTGCCGGTCATTTCCGCTCTTTTGGACATTTATTTCGATGGTGCTCTGACTGTCTAACCACCAAATAAGTCTCCCCATCGCTCATGGATGGATGGGTCCCATAATTTCATAGTTTGGGCCCCACTGTTTCCACCCACTGGTGATTGAGAATAAGGGAGCGGATTACGAAATGAGTAAACTTTGTGGGGTCCACCATCTTGTATTTATCTTATACACTCTGTCCAATCGTTTTTCCAGATTATTTTAGAGCACGAGCCTAAAATTGAAGCATATCTAAAGCTCAAGTGGACCACACCATTCCAACTAGTGGAAATTGAGTGTCTACCGTTGAAAAGTTCTAGGGTCACAAAAGTTTGGGATCAAGCTGATATCTGTGTTTTCCCTTCATTTATATCAGTCTGACCTCGTGAACACGCTGGATGAAAATAAACATCACTGTAGCCCCATAGAAGGTTTCAATGGAGGACGTCATTATCCTCCATGTTTCCTGTGGTGTGGTCCACTTTAGCTTTGGATATGCTCCAATTTCGGGTTCGCGATCTAAAATAATCAGATAAAATAAAATAGATGGACGGTGTAGATAAGACACGCACAAAACGTGTGGGCCTCAGTACACAATCCGCTCTCAGGCAGGAAACAGATTGGCTACTCCCCCGGCCACCAGCCATGGCTGATGGTCGGTGCTCTGTGGGATCTACTTTGATATACGTGTTTCATCCATGCCGTCCATCTATTTTTCCAGATCATTTTATGATACGAGACCAAAAATGAGATATATCCCAATCTCAAGTAAACCACATTACAGGAAACAGTGTTGAAAGAGCTTTGACCATTAAAAACCTTTTGGGGGCCATAAAAGTTTGGGATCAAGCTGATCTTTGTTTTTTCCCTTCATCTGGCCTGTGTGACCTAATCAACAGATTGGATGTCAAATAAACATTACAGTGGGCCTTAGGAGGACTTTAATGGTGGATATCCAATCACTATTGTTTTCCTATGGTGTGGTCCATCTGAGATTTATATTCTTATAATTTTTAAAATAAAGCCATAAAATGATATCTACAAATGTATGAACGGAATGGATGAAACACACACATCATGGCGGGGCCCACAGAGCACCGACCACCAGCCACGGGGCTGGTGGCCGGGGGAGTAGCCAATCCGTTTCCGTGAAGGCATATGCATATGGTCGGCGACTTACTTTTTATGGCCTAGATTCCAGCCTCACAATAAAAGAGAATATGATAGTTTTCCCCCATTTTAAGAAATAGTGATCACTTTTTCATATGTACAAGGGACATAGTTTCAAGACAATCTACACCGTCCAAATTTCTGAATAAACTGTGCATGTGGCATAATCATCTACATTGAGAAAATAACAGCAACCATCTGCATTTTATCTTGGAATTTGGCCCACTCACTATTTACTTTTGACCTTCCATTTACCATACATCAGTTGGATGGCTGGGATTATTTGATTACTGTCATCTACGGCAACAGAGGTACACGAGTGTCATGTGCTAAAACTCAGAAGAATGAGTCACCGTGAATTTCAAAATGGTGGTTAGCCCACGTTTTTTTGGGAATATAAAAATAAATAAATGAATATCGCATGTATCGCTCTCCCTCTCTCCCTGTCTCTCTCTGCAAACGCATTCCTCGCGATATGCCCACTGATACAAAAATTGTAACGTGGTAAAAATATACAACATTCACCGTTCAACGCACTCGTGGCCCACCTAATGAACGGACCAGCATGGCTTCTGTGCCAGAGTATATACCTAGGACCCTCCCTAACTAACAGCTCAAATATGATGTAAATTATACATATTAATATATTTCTGTATAATGTGGAAATCAAAAAATTGTAAAATAATCTGAAATTAAAACAGGTTGAAGCACGTTTGAAACGCTATCCTTAAAGCGTTATTTCTATAACTACACTGCCTCACATGCCCACACCCTTGCACTGAGTTCGAGACTGAGCGCGGAATGCGCAAGGTCCATAGTCCTTGGACTAGGTGAGTGAATATTATAATACTCCACTATTTTCATTTAAACCATTTTTTCTTCTCTTCCCTATCCCATGTAGGATTATTCCTAAAAGCCCACAAAATGGCGTTTTTTTTAAAAAAATAATTTTTATATATATCATATATTATTTTTATTATTAAAATATATTTTATAAAAATCAATATTTTTGCAACAAAATATACATATAAGTGCCGTTTTGGCACCACTCAGGATCCCCCTTTTCTCGTCACCGAACATTGGGCAACCATACGTACTTTCAATGCGTTAACTTTAGTTAGATGAGCACGTTTCATTTTTTGTCTTCTCCCAAAAAATAACAATAAAAAATAACCAGAAAAATATCATATGACACACATTTTCTAAGTATGCCAAAGGAATGGGGGGCAACTAATTTTGGAGTTTGGTAGTCTATTTCTCTCCCAATGCATTTGAGATGGTTGACCAAGCGCTTCAGCTGCCGGTCGTAAGAATGTGGTCAAAGTAATTCCACTTTCAATGTATGGTTGGAAAAATGAGTGATTTATTGAGGGAAATACCTGCTGGATATTCGATCAATGGTACACTTGTAAGAGGTCCCATTAGTGGCTACGTGCTGGCCCATTTTTTCCCTAATGGAGCCTTATTCAAAAGAATTAATTAATCAAAGGTTTGAAATAAGTTGAATTTAAAAATTCTTTTTCTCAAGATAACTTCATTGCAAAATAGCCTTCGTTTCAAAATGAATCCACATAAATGATTATCTTAGTTTAAACCATACATATATGTTGAAGTGGATGCATGATGCTGGGATGATCACCGTCTTCCTCAAGGATAACTACTCCGAATCATGGAGCTTCTCTAGACTCCCCGTAGAGACTTCTCAAATCCACAAGGAAAAAGAAAGAAAAATAAAAAAAAATATAAAATTCATAATTTGATTGATTTATGAAATAAACAAAGCTACAACCCTTTAGATAGGGATACCAATACTTGGAAGAAGTTTAGGAATTAAACTATAACTATAACTCTCAAAAGTTCATAACTTACTATAAATAGTAAAAATTTTATTTATAGTAAGTGTCCTATGTGCCTTAACCACGTTATTTTTCTAATTTTTCTAAACACATTTCATGTTAGACACATATCCTAAAGTTCAACGGATGAAGAGTTACCATCAAACCAAAACTTATTAAAAATAGTAAAAATGGAAATAAATATGGAATTCAACCGTTCATATGATGGAATCTCGCAAATTCGGCATGGGTAACCAGGCATAACCGGGTTGGCTGGCTAAAGTAGCTTGTCCTACCCCAAAATCATATGGTATATTGAGTAACTCTTTCTAGTTTATGAGATATGTCTGTTTTAAGGTTCTGACGATCTTGATGACTTATGCCTTTGATCGGGCCTTTTCTAATTTACATTAGAAATGAAAGTGTCTGCGACCCGCTCTACATTAGTCCCCTCCACTTTAAAAGAATTTGTCATCGAGTTCTCGTGCTGCTTTGGCTCTTAATACTCGGTTTGGTGCATCGTAATAATACCCGGATAAAAATTATGAACAATTTATAGTCCACCTTTTTTTGGTCCAACCATGCAAGGAATATATTGGTAACATGTTCTACATTAAAACATTGAAGTCTTTTTAAGCCAATGTAATGGTGGCCTATTAATGCCACCCCTAACATTTATTAGTTAGTGAAGCTGCCCAAATATGCAATGGCCTAAAAATAATATTCGCTCTTTAACTAGTTAGGTGGTTAGAACAAGTCCAATGTTTACTTTTCAATACACATATGTGGCTCACCTGATGAGTGTATTACTTTGATTTTTGGTTCATGGCATGTTCACTAACTAATGGACAACTGGAATCTCTAGCATGTATGCCATTCACCTAGATATTTGGGATGCCTGCTCTGTGACGCTGATACTGTCTTATCCTGCCTGGACGGAATCAGTCAAGGCCAGGTCTCCGTGGGGCCCACCATGACGTATGGGTTTTACGCACATTGTTCTAACATTTTTTTTCAGATAGTTTTAGGATATGAACTCAAAATTAGGCAGATCTAAGGCTCTAGTGAACCACACCAGATGAAGCAGCCCTAACTGAGATGTCTAATATTTCTTATTTCTTTTATTTTAATGAAAAAGAAAACTTTAATCTTATCTCTTAATGCATTGATTCTTGGGGTTATTTTTCTGCAACACAGCTAAACAGATGAGCAGATTAACAAGACTTTTGGCCCATGGTATGTTCATGGAGAACCCCACCTCCTAGTGAATGGCCTGGATGCAATGTTCACGGTAAATCCCACCTCCTAATGAATGGCCTGGATGCAGCAATGTCTGCAGCAAATCACCTATTGGATCTTGCGAGCATTTCTTGTGTACAGTGATGTTTATAATTAAGTTCTCCACATGAGAAGCCGACCATTTTGCCAATTTAAAACATTATCTCAGGGGTGCAGATTGTGTAGTGATGAGTAGACTCTGTGGGACCTGCTGTGATTTATTTGTCATTGTCCACTATGTCCATCCATTTTCCATCTTATTTTATACCATTACACCAAAATTGAAGCATATCCAAAGCTCAAGTGGACCACACCATAAGAAATAGTGGGGATAATGACATCTGTTGGGGAAAAATATATGAGTCGATAGGTCGACTTATGAAATGGACCAACTCTACAAACCAATGCAGACTTAATGAGATTTGAGCCTTAAGAGACATCTACTGTCAAAGATAGGTAAACCTTGAAGGAGGTCGATACAACTGCAAGGATACGCTAACCTAACCTATAGGTCGGCAATAGCTCGGTATAACCTCTAACACAAAGTAAATACCAATCTAATGGAAGGCTCAATATTACTTGCGCCTATTATATTTGACACCTCTATCACCCAACTTTTTTTCGGACCAACAGTTCAGGAATTTCTCTAACAGCCCGAAGATCTCTCCTAAGATCTTTTGGGGATCCAATCAGATCCCGAGAACATCGGATGATGAAAATCTTGAGAGAATCCTGGACGTATCCAAATACTTGTGCGGAATGATCTCCGACATATTAAGAAAAACTTCTTACGGCATGATCTTCATCTCCTATAAATAGAGGTACCCCCAACTAATGTAAGATATGCATACATGTTCTAATACTCAACCGGTGATTATTTTCCTTAAGATCCTATCATAGAAAAGACCCAAGGACCTGACTTAGGCATCCGAGGGTCCTTGTACAAGCCAGGGTCTCTTTTGTCTCTTGCTTTCTTCTGTGTAGGTCCTAAGGATTAACCAAGGAGAGTCTACAGAAAAACTGCATCAATAACATCCATTGTTGAAACCTTAGTAAGGATGTTTATTTACCATCTACCCTGTTTATAAGGGCAGACATACAAGTTGAAGATAAAACACAAATATCAGCTTGATCCAAGGAACCGATGTCCTTGAGCTAAGGATATGCTTCAATATAGGCTCATTTCTAAAATGAGATGGAAAAACAGATTAACGCAGTGGATAAAACACAGACATCAGGGTGGGCTCCATATGGTTTAATCACTGCGTCGCATGGAATCGCAGGAGGCCGGTCCGATGGGATAAAATCAACGGTTCATATACGCCTCTGCATGGGAACTTTAACATGCAATGCTTTCTCTCCTGCCCATGTACCATTTGGTTATAACATCTTAGCCGTGCTAATGGTGGGATATATTGTAAAGATCATCCGGATTGAAAACCAAGCTGGTGACCGTTCACCAGCGGATTACGCTGCCGAAATTAATGGAGACCCAATGGTCTGACCAAATGTATGTTTGTGTCCTACCTAATGAGTAGACTGCTCTGATTTTTGTCGTGGATGATTTTCATATTATGATCCACTAGTTTCTTTCACGGATCAGATGTTCCATTGAAGTGACAAATGAACCGAAAGAACATAAGAACATCGTATTTTTAAAGCTCCTCAACAGCGTTGTATGAGAACATTTGTCCTTCTACGAATAAAAGAAAATTTTAGCACTGCTTCCGTTGTATCTTTTTTTTTGTTTTTTTCCTTTCCGACACCTGAAAAATGTCATCAAAGTAGATTTTCAGGGTACAGAAAGAGATCTTTTGACAAAAATACTATTGGCTTTTAGGATAAAACTGCTGAAAAAGTAGAGGTTTTTTTCGTCTTTATGGATTCGTCTGTACTGATAGAGGTCTAGTTTGATAAGCTAAATTTTTTTCAAGTCAAATGAAAAAAGATGGGTGGTACGTTGGGTTGGCATTGGACGTGCCCGGTGAGCGCAACTTTTAATCTTCGATGAGACCAGGAACTATGGGGGTGAGACGTTGATTGTAGGCCTACTTAGATGTATGAATTGTATATCCACACCGTCAATATGTTTTTTGAACTTATTTTAAGGCTTGGTTCCAAAAATGAATCAATGCAAGTTATACGTAGACCGCACCAAAGCTAAAAGTGGTCATTGAACTCCCACAGTTAAAATCTTCCTAGCATCCACCGTAACGTTTATTGAGCATCCAACCTATCTATAATGTCATAGAGATCTGGATGAAAGGAAACAACAAATATCAGCTTGATCTAAAACTTGTGGCTCACAACAGTTTTTCAACGGCTATTAACTATTGTTTCTTGTGGTGTGGTCAACTTGAAAATTTGTATCAGCTTAATTTTTGGGACCATGGCGTAAAATAATCTATAAAAATAGATGAACGGCGGGGATATATAATTCATACATCGAGGTAGGCCCTACGGTCAGGGTCTCACCCAAATTGCTGGTTCCGGGTATCACCATTCACCGAAGTTGCGGTCGACTGATTGAAGCGGGTTGGATGATCCGGTTGAAAAGATGGAGGCTACTGCTTTCCTAGGGAATAAACGGTATAAATATAGAGATTCGCTAAGTGCATACGTGTGTTCAATAAATCCAAACGTGTGACACCGTGACACATTCGTTCAGGATCCAATCCATCCAAAAGGTTGGTCCAACCTTGTACACGAATTAATAGAAATATATCTGGTCCACTCGGCATGTAAGTCCCAATATTGGAAATAGGTGAATGTATTATGGATTCCAACCCAATTTTTTTTTTAGAACTGTACATTTGTTCTACAAACTGTGGCCCACCTGACCAGTGTATCTACCTGAGTCTTGGCGTGGAGCATCAATATAGTGATGCGATTCTAACAGACGATCGAATTGGTGCAAGTGGGCGCATTTTGGATGTGAAAATGGAATAAATACATACAAGGTACCAAGAAGGACTATTCTGTGATACTCTGGCTGTATATGAAGCTTCATACTCCATCTAATGCACACAAAGTTGTCTAATGCACATGCTATCTTATCACCCATTTGCATACAAAAAGAGTGGAATCAGTACGTATTACACAACACCATTACCCATGGATAGTTTATCCATGCTCAAACGGTTGGATGGAATAAAAATGCTAAAAGTACACGTTCAAACGCTTGCATCAGATGCGTAGCTCGTGTGAGAATATAATAATCGATGTACATTTGCATCACATGGAATATTACGTATTATGCCAAAGTACTGCCCTTGCCACCATCCATGTTTAAGCACGAAAAGGGATTAATCTTTAGGTGCTTCACACGTGTAATATGTCACAATCAGTACGCATGAATGACATAATTATATATACCAGGTATATTGTGGATGCCATGTGGGACTTAACATATATGCAGAATAGGCCCACGTCAGATCTATCTATGCATAGGACATGGGGATCAAGAGTTCGGACGACTTACCTAATTGAGAGGCCATGTATACCAGATAAGAATACAAGAATACCAATGCTGTAGTTTTCCTTTCCTTCACAACCTTATACAGAATATCAGATGAGAATTCGTCTTCTGTCGTTGTGTAGGATTGGGGACCCAACAGTCTCTTATATAGAGTCTATGGAGAGAGTTTGAAACCCATCACAACTCTCTCTCCCACGCTCCACATCGTTGTGTCCTAGTTCAACTCAAGTAGCCCTGCATAAGGCTATAACATTCCACCCCTAATACGCACTGCTGCGCAGATAGGTTGCGCAACGGATCACTTGAAGTTGGGCCCATTGGTTTACTCAACCACATAGTCCAACTGCTAGGACAATCCAGAACGTTGATCAGTAAGGCCCACCACATAGAGTTCTTAGATTCTCCCACTTGGGCCTCATTGAGTAACGTTAATGATTGTTATATAGAATAATGTTGGAAAAAATAAGTTTTAATTTTAAGAAAATATCCAAATAGTTAACCAATGAAATAGTTGGACAATATGAGTAATCCTATTCAATCTGGTCCATCAAGACCATAAGTATCGAAACGCGGTAGTCGTCACAACATTTAATTTAGGCGAAGTGAGGCTAAGCACGATCACAAGTACCTTCAATCTTAATGACATAAATCAGGAACTAGAAAACATGGTATAAGAATTACACACTTTAGTGTGATGATATGTGCCTATCCTTAAGAGGTCTTGAAGCTTTTACATATCTCCAACGAGACACGACTGTAGTTCTATTTACTTAAAATTTGCGCATATATATAGAGAAGCAGAAATAAATCTTTATATCAAAATCATCTAAAAAATAAATTGTATAAAACAAGATCTCTAAATATTTGTGAAGGTCAAAGTACGCTCAACTCCCAGTAACTGAAAACATCTGTGAGATCAATGACTCCTATGGATGTCACATGCTCTTGAAATGGCGTGATAGGGAGTCCTTTAGTGAGCGGATCTACAATCATCTGCTTAGTGCCGATGAATTCCACGGACACTTGATGATTCAAATTCTTTCCTTTACAACAAGATATTTGATGTCGATATGCCTCGACCTCGACGAGTGCTTATTGTCACTAGAGAAGGAAATAGTAGCCGAATTATTGCAAAATATTTTCAATGGTTTCGGGATATGCTCTAGTACCCGCAAACCTGAGAAGAAACTCTGTAACCATAGTGCCTGATTAGATGCCTCATAACAGACAATAAATTTAGCTTCCATAGTGGATGAGGCTGTGGTAGATTATTTCATGCTTTTCCATGACACAGCTCTTCCCGCCATTATGAAGATGTATCTTAAAGTAGACTTCTTAGTGTTAACGCAGCATGCGAAGTCTGCATCTGAATATTCGAGCAACTCCAA
This sequence comes from Magnolia sinica, assembly GCF_029962835.1. Taxonomy (NCBI): domain Eukaryota; kingdom Viridiplantae; phylum Streptophyta; class Magnoliopsida; order Magnoliales; family Magnoliaceae; genus Magnolia; species Magnolia sinica. The sequence continues at coordinate 14,845,010 of NC_080590.1, read as the reverse complement.
CCGATCAGATCTTCTGTATGTGAGTCCGAAATCTTTCGTTCTCTGTAGATACCGTAATACTTTCTTTGCAGCTATCCAATGTTGCATGTTTGGATTAGATAGGTATCTTCCCAATATTCCAACAACAAAGGTAATATCCGGTCACGTGCAGACTTGAGTATACATGATGCTTTTAACTACTGATGCATACGGGAATTCCTTCATTCGATTATTTTCCAAATCATTCTTTGGACACTGAAATAGATCAAATTTGTCGCCCTTCACAATGGGTGACTGTCTTGAAGCACAATTATACATGCCATACCTTTCGAATACCTTAGTAATATAGGTCCTCTGTGACAGGATGAGCAGTCCAAGTGCTCTGTCACGGCGAATCTCAATGCCGATGACGTAAGAAGCTTCACCAAGATCTTTCATTTCAAATATTTGAGATAAGAATTTCTTGGTGACGCTCAACATCCTAGTATCATTGCTAGCCAACAGAATGTTATCAACATACAAAATCATCATAACGAACTTACTCCCACTGATTTTAGATACATTCATCTGTAGTGTTTTCTATAAAGCCATATGAGGAAATTACTTCATGACACTTCAGGTACCACTGTCGCGATGCCTGTTTCAACTCATATATGGATTTCTTTAATTTGCAAACCAAATGTTCTAAGTCATTAGCTATAAAACCTTCGGGCTGTAATATATTCTCATTCAGATCCCCATTGAGAAATGCAGTCTTTACATTCATATGATGTAACTCTAAATCCATATGAGCTACAAGAGCCATTATGATGCTGAATGAGTCTTTCTTAGATACTGGTGAAAAAGTCTCTTTAAAGTCAATACCCTCACGTTGGTTAAAACTCTTGACAACAAGTCTGGTTTTATATCTTTCGACATTACCTTCAGAGTCCCGTTTGGTTTTAAATATCCATTTACAACCAATCGACTTTATTCCAGTGAGTAAATTTACAAGATCCCATACTTTATTGTCCCTCATGGATTTCAAATCATCTTTCATGACATTAAACTAACGAGAAGGATCAACACTTTGTTTGACTTGTTAAAAGGATTCAGGTTCCTTTTTCACCCCTATGTCAAAGTTCTGCTCCTGTAAGTATACGATGTAATCGTCTCGATTTACAGGCCTTCTCTCTCTTTCAGATCTTCTCAATGGTTCAACTTGTTGGGTCTGATCTTGATTTTCCTCATCAGTGATTTATATATGAGGTTTTACGTGATTTTTGTAGTGACTGCAGGATCATCTGCATTATTAATATCCACATGATCTGAAGTGACTATGATTGAGCTCACAGCCATTTGTTCCTAAAATACAAAATTTCTAATGTTCGTGCTCTCACTGTTTTCAGTGTCCTCAATGAATCTGACATTCTCAGTCTCAACAATCCTGATAGAGTGGGAATGACAGTAGAATCGATAGCCTTTTGATCTTTCTATATATCCTATTAAGAAATAACTTACGGTTCTAAGATCAAGTTTCTTTTCATGCAGGTTATAATTTTTGACCTCAGCAGGACAACCCCAAACATGTAGATATCGAAGGCTTGATTTTTTCCCATTCCACAACTCAAAAGTAGTTTTCCTTACTGCTTTGCTGAGGACCTTGTTTAATATATAAATTGCAGTTTTGATCGCATCACCCCACAAACCCACAAAGATTCTGACAATGTCGAATTGCTAATCATGCTTCGCACCATATCCATAAGGGTACGATTGCATCTCTTAGCCACACCATTCTTCTTTGGAGTACTAGGCATAGTGTACTGAGCGACAATGCCACAATCCTTCAGGTATCTAGCAATGGCCTTGGATTGGGTCCTGATTCGTCATATCTGCCATAGTATTCACCACCGCGGTCAGATATGACAACTTTAATCCTTTTATCGATTTGATTTTCAACTTCGGCCTTGTAGATTTTAAAAGCATTCAGGGCATTTGATTTTTCATTGATAAGGTAGAGATACCCGAAACGAGAGTAGTCATCTATAAAGGTGATAAAATATTTGTGTCCACTCCATGAAGCTGCAGGGAATGGTCCACAAATGTTCGTATGTATCACCTCGAAAAGACCTACACTCCTGGTTGCACCTTTCTTTCTAGTTTTGGTCTGTTTTCCTTTTATGCAATCAATGCACACTTTATAGTCAGAGAAGTCTAGAGAATGCAAAATTCTTTCTCGCACAAGCCTATCTAATCTCTCACGAGATATATGGCATAACCGCCTGCCGCAACATGGAGGAATTCTCATAGTATAGCCTTGCTTGGATTCCACTTTATTTTCATGCAATGTATTAATATTATAGATGTAAGAAGCAATCAAGTTTAACTGGTATAAGTTGTTTACTATAGAGCTGGTTCCAACTTTAATCGAATTAAAGTAAATATTAAAGCTTTTATTTTCAAAGTGGAATGAATATCCCAACTTATCTAAACAAGAAATTGAAACTAAATTGCGTCTTATAGACGACACACAAAATGTATCTACTAAATCCAAAAAATAACCAGACTTCAACTTAAGCTTATAGACTCTTATTACCTCCACGTCAACCTTGACACCATTGCCTACGTATACTGAGCACTCTGTATCAGTTAGTGGCCTGACCTATAGTAATTCCTGCATAAAAGTGCATATGTGAATAGTAGTTCCTGAATCTATCCATCAGGAATTCGCTGACACATCCGTCAAATTAGATTCAAAATAGACAAGAACAGAATGATTACCTTTCTTTATGAGTCAATTCTTGAACCCTTCGTAGTATTTCTTTAGATGACTCATTTTTTTACAAAAGAAGCACAGTTTTCCTTTAACCTGTTTGTGTTTCAATTCATTTTCAGATTGATTCTCATGGTTTCCAGATGGAGGACCAGAGAATCCATTATTAGAAGCTTGTTTCCCTCTTACCTTTATTCCCTTACCCATGCCCTTGACCTGAGGTCACCATATTAACATTATGAACTTTGACCATTTGCTTAATCTTATCTTCTTCTTGGACGCACTGAGTGATAAGTTCATCTAATGTCTATTCACTCCTCAAGTATAGGGTTGTGATGTAGTAATAAACTCGGTGAGACCGAGGTCGAATCCTAAGGGACTGAAACCTGTACGTAATCTGAAACTAACTAAAAGTAGAACTACACTAAGATGTAGTCTAAATCAAGTGAATATGAGGAAATAATTGTGAATAGATTAATTAAAAACTAATAAAAATAAAGGTGGGAACTAGGGTGCTAAGGATCCACTTGTCGCAATTGGGTAGTTACCTTGTATTGATTCAAGGACACAACTGGAATCAGAGTCCCATCCTATCCAGTTGGTAAGAAGAGATTTGTTAGATCTCTGAATGTCTCATAGATCTAATCATCAACAGATACGATTGGTGTAGATTTGGAAGTGATCCCATCACCTAACTATGCCTAGGAGACTATGGCAAACAACAGCAATTTACCAAACCCACAGCCAATCACAAGAGAATTGTGAAAGTTAGGTAGGGGTTTTGTCACCCAACCATGCCAAGGAGACAATGGTGAACAACAGGGCCTCCTAAGTTCACAATCTCATAATGAAAAGAACATACTCAAAGCTATTGTAAATCTACTATAATTTGAGTCACAATAAACCATTAAAAATTAAAAGTATTCCTTAATAATCAAACTAAAATCCACAAGAATTCAATAACCATGAATCAAAGTAAAGCTAATAACCCAATCACACTACAAGCTTCACCTCTTAGCCCTAGCTAAGAGGTTTAGCCTAGCAACATGATTAGGCTACACTTTAAAAGAAAGGAAAAATAAAACAGAAAAATAAAAATAAAAACCCTATAAACTCTACTCTCCCTCTTGTGCGCGTCCAAGGAATTTCCTAGATCTGAATGCCTTCTCCCCACGTCCAAAACCTTCTTTTATAGCTGCTGGAGACGGTGGAGGGCTGTCGCAGCCATAGCGAAAGCTTTTTCGCAGTCAAGTTCGGAGCTTTAAAACTCGATACTTTCCTCGCTCAATTTTCAAAGAAACACCGTCCCTTAGGACGTTTTTGAGCCCTTTACATGATGAACGGTTTATATCTGCCATATGATAAAAGATGGTGGGCCACAACCGTTTGGAAAAGTCAATTTTCATGGATCTACGAAAGCTTTCGCACTCGTTCGCTGTCGTGATCGGTGGGACCCACAGAGGTATTTTCAGGAAAATCCACCCCATCAATTGCATTCATGACGAAATTTGAGTCAAGAATCGATGGTTTTGAATGTCCATTGACGCGGCCCAGAGAAGAAATCACAATAAAAATAATTTTGAACGTCGCAAAATCGCCTGTTTGTGGCCTCTGTATCGCACACGTGTGCACGCATGGGTGTAAAATTTTAGCAAGATTTTTTAGTATTCGAGCCACTCTACAAGATGGACGGCTCGGATTTTTCGTACGTGTGACGCGTGGGTCCCACAGAGGTCCGCAAAAATGGCCAGCGGCCGTTCGTTGCGTAGCTGAAAACGGCAAGTACCGTTTCTGTTTTGGAAACTGGTCAGGCGCGGGCGGGTGTTGTTTGGATTTGGAAGGCGGCGTGGTGCTCGACGTACATACAATGTACATGATATACATGCACCATATGCAGGGCCCACTATGATGCTTATCAGAAATCTGCACCGTCCATCCTTTTTCTCATATTCTTTAAGCCGTCAAGGAAAATTTTGAAGCATATCCAGAAAGCAGGTGGGCCCCACTTAGTGAATTAAGGGGTTGATCTATCCATTGGCCCACTTCCAGATATCTTAATTTGCTGAAATTTAATATGTACGGTTAATTTATGGCCCCCATCACATGTATGAAGTCTTGTGTCAATCGGATGGCGGGAACCACGTGATCTTGCATTCTGGACCAATTTCGGGCCACTTGAGCTTTAGTTTCTCGATTTTCCTGAATATTTGGCATGCACTTCCGTCGATCTCGGTCCTCTGGAGTCCGTCCCTTACCTTGGTGATTCTAAAGCGTCAATTCCATGCATTTAGCATCTTTTTCAGTCCAAGCTCGTAAATACACTCTGCATCACAAACACGATTAAAATGAACCGTTAAGCAATGTCATGTTCATAAATCCAGGTAGTAACTGGGGTTTAATATGCAATATTTGACCCTCAATAATGTCCACATGTCCTTTAGAGTGTTATAGTTTACCAGGAACGTGTCGAATTGAGGAGGTAGGTTGTTCATAATCAAATGAACCAAGTTGATCATTAGTGAGTACAAGTCCTAGAGAACGGATCTTAAAAACAACCTCGATCTTCTCTACAATATATTCACGGATATTGCCTTTTCTGTCGTAGGATAAGCGAGTTAATTTATTTAAAAGAATGTCCACTGTAGACTTATCAGATTTCTTGAACTTTTTTCTCATTTCAGTTAGGAAAGTTTTGGCCTTATCTGTTTCAGGCATAACACCCTTCATCGTTTTAGAAATCGAATACTTAATGACTTTTAGGCATATATCATTTGATCTAAACCATGCCTCCCATCGATTATATTCTACTTCAGTGGCATTATCAGATGGTTTTGGCCGTTCTGGTGTTATCAGGGCAAGATCTAATTGAAGGCATCCTAGCACAACTTCAATGACGTTCTTACATTGAGCATAATTAGACCTATTTAGGATAGGGACTTGATGTGTATTAGTTGGAATTGAGAATAAAATAAAAGAAGTACATATATACTCATATTAGTTCATTATTTCACAAAGCAATTTCGTGAATGTAAACAAAGAATATTAGGTAAATTAAATCAATCAGTTGCTAAGAGAGGCATCAATTGACTCATCCAAGATGAAGATGAGCCCAACCATCATATCCTTGTGAGAATCTGTTACATCATCATCATTCCTACTGTGGGTGGTAATAATAGCATGCTAATGATCCTCCTGAACATGAAGCTAAGTGATGTCAGTGATGTAAATCTGAGACACACAACACCTGTGGGTGACATGAGTCATCCAGCTTTACATTATCAGCACCATTTACTTCACCCATTCACGTGTCTGCTAAATAATAATTGTCTATAGGTGAGATGAGTCTTTCATCATTCTTATCTGGTATTCGTGTCTGCACCATTTACACTCATCATAAGCTCTACCTGATAATATGTGTAGTCCTGCTTTGCAATATTTGCCTACATATATAGGATAATATGTTGTTGTTGAGGGTCAAATATTGCATATTAGACCCCATTGATTGCATGGATTTACGATTATGATATTGCTTAACGGCCTGAATTAATCGTGTTTGTAATGCAGGGTGTGTTTACGAGCTTGAATGAGAAATGATACTAAAAGCAGGGATTTAATGCTCAGACATCACCAAGGCATTGGACGGGAACAATATTGAGGTTTTACGCGCCAGAGATCGGAGAATTCCAGCCACTCATCCTAAATGGGCCTGAAAAGTATCCAAATGTCAAGATCACAGAGTTTCCACCTTCTGTTCAGCTCGAAACTTCATACATGTAATGGGGATTATAAATTAACCGTACACATAAAATTTGAACCCTTGGATCCACGTGAAAGTGGCCCAACGGCTAGATCAGCCCCTAAAATCATGATTTGGGGCCCGCCTGAGTTCTGGATATGCTTCAATTTCATTGACATCGCCTTAAATTGGTTGAGGAAAAGGATGGACGGTACGGATTCCTTACGAACATCACAGTGAACCCCACATGAGGGTGTGTGTGCATTCAGTGCATGCACTCGCGAGCTGCACCGGACCAGAGAATCCAGTTAACAGGCGCTGACCTGACCGCTACTGCGCAAACAGCGTCCTCCTCTGCAGACGCTGATCTCGTGCAATGGGCCCCACTCGCTCCCCAGAACGCTGATCCTGACCGTACATTCGAACTCCATGGTCGATATTACCAAGCCCTAGGTGACAAAATTCCAAGAAACAGTAAGGATGGGTTCCTAGCAGTTCAAACCCAGGATGGACGGCAGAAACAAAGATTCAGTGGGCCTCATCAACGGAAGGAAAAAAATGCACCTTCCCGACTGAAATTCCAAGGGGAAACTAGTGGACGGTGTGGAGTTCCTTGATAAGTCTGTTTATGGACCCCACTAACGGCACAGCGGAGCGCCTGCGCGAGCTCTGTTCCGCAGCAGAGGTTGTGGTCGATCCAAGTGGGCCACCATCACTGATCACATAGATGATCCGGACCGTCCATTCTGTTCGGAGCTCCGTGCAATCCAAAACCACCAAGTTTGAAAGATCCACGTAAGATGTAGAGTGTGCAAGCACAATCGCAAAGGAAGTCGGTTCTGGTTGAAGACCGGCAAGATCTCAGTCGTTCTGCGATCAACAGTCCATTCTCTGGTGTGATCAAGGCCATCCAAATTTCCTTCAAAGGGCAATCGTCCATCTTCAAGGAGCCTGAATGGCTTAGATCCCACAACAGGATTGGTTTTTGTGGTGAATCTAGGTTCACCAGGTGAAGTTGTTACAAAGGGAGTGCGTAAAACTTCTGCACCGGATGCAGGGAGTGCGAAAGCTAGCCACCGACCTTGACTGGCTCTATAAGGAGGGGAGAGAAGAAACAGAAGGGGGTGTGTGGAATTTTGCAGGGAGACGGCTTGAACGTGAAGCATAAGAGAGAAAGAGAAGGAAGAAAAGTGGAGGTTGAAGGCAGTCGTGGAAGGGAGTTTTTTAAAGTTCTTTATTTATTTTATTATTATTATTTTAGTAAGATCTAGTCCAATCATGTTGGGCTAAACCTCTTAGCTAGGGCTAAGAGGTGAAGCTTGTAGTCTGATGGGAGAATTTATGCGTGTGCCTTTTTGTTTAGATTGAATAGATTTTTGATTTAATTTTATGAGAATATTTTTAGTTTTTAATGGCCTGTTGTGACTGAAATTACAATAGGTTTGCAATGGCTTTGAGTATTTCTTTTTCCTTATTTTGATTATGACGTCAGGAAGCCCTGTTGTTCGCCATTGTCTCCTGGGTATGGTTGGATGGCGGTATCCTTCCTAACCTTCATAATCATCTGATTGGTTGGTAATTAGTTTAATTCTGTTGTTGACTTTGTCTCCTGGGCATGGTTTGGTGATGGAATCCATTCTAATTTATATACCTTTCACCTCTTGACAACTATATCAAAGGAAGTTCAGTTTAAATTCCATAATTCGTGATGCAGGCATAAGATCTCCCTGATCTCTACAAGTGGATCCTCTGAATCCCTAGTTTCCTTCCTCTAAATTCATTAAGTTTTAGCTTAGTATTTCACTATTATTCCTCAAAAATCATTCGATTTAGATTTCATCTTAATCTGGTTCTCCTTCTACTTAGTTTCAGATAACGTACATGTATCAGTCCCTTGGGATTCGACCTCGGTCTCACCGAATTTATTACTACATCACAACCCTATACTTGGGGAGTGAACAAGTTTTTGGCGCCGTTGCCGGGGACTGACGGCTACAATTTTCTGAAATTAATTAGTTTTAGGATTAGTTTAAGATTAGGATTTTTTCTCACTTCCGGTTTAGTTTTTCTAATTTCTAGAAACTAATCTGTTTCCTGTTTTGTAGGACCTTGACATTAACTTCTAATTTAGTAATTTTTTCCAAATCCTCTACTCTTTCTATTGTTAGAATTAGGGTTTGAGTTTTAGAAGTTTTCTAATTCTAGTTCTCTTTTAATTATAGAATTTTCTATTTTCTATTTTTTTGATAGTTTTTCCCTTTTTGGAAACTAACCCAACTCTTTTGTTTTGTAGGTTGGTAAATTTTTTCTTAATTTCCTCCTTGCTATTTCTAGATTAGGAATCTTTTTTAGCAAGTTTCTAATTTTAAACTCTTTTAGACTCTAACTTTGTTTCTTATTTTATTTTTAGAAATTTTCTACTTATAGACTTTTTGTTTAAAAACTAACTTCCCTATTTTGTAGGCCTTTAAGATAGAAATTTTTAAATTCGTTAAGTTCTTTCCCTAGTTTCTATTTTTTAGTTCTTTTTTAGTAATTTACTTTCTAGTTTAGGATCTTCTTCTTTTATAAACTATTTTACTTCTATCTTTCTTTTTAAAGATTTTCTAATTCTAGACCTTCTCTTTAGAAACTGACTTTTTTGTTTTCTTTTGCAGGTCTTTAACTTAGGGGCTTCAATTTGGTAATTTCTTTCCAACTCTCTCTTCCTTTCTTAGGATTAGGTTTCGAATTTGATTGAGGGTTACGAGTATTTCATGCCCAAGTGGGCCCGTGACAACACTCGACGTCTCTTGACTGAAGGAGGATTGGTTGAGGGGTTGACTATCCATCGCAGGACTAGACACCACTCGAAATTTCCTGAGTTAATTGAAGTTATGGCTGAAGACCAACCTCCTCTACTTCCACCCACGGTGGAGGATACCCAAGATGAGAATGAGGTGCATTAGGCACCCTCGCCTCGTACTTTACGAGATTATCTACAACCGGCGGGAGTGAGTACGCCCTCATGCATGATTTTTCCTGAAAACACAGGACAAATGGACATCAAGCCAGGAGTTATCCAACTCTTCCCAAATTTCATGGACTTGAATCAGAAAGTCCATATTTACATTTGAAAGAGTTCGATGAGATTATAACTACATTATATTTTCCTAATATATCTGAGGATACAATCAGGCTGAAACTCTTTCTTTTTTCCTTAAAAGAGAAGGCTAAGACGTGGTTACATTCACTGCGTCCTAGATCCATTGGCACATGGAACAACATGCAGAGGGAATTCATAAAAAAATTCTTCCCACATCATAAAACGATTACCCTCAGAAAAGCAATCATGAACTTTGCCCAAAAGGAAGATGAAACATTCTTCCAATGTTGGGAAAGGTTCAAAGATTTGGTCAGTTCATGCCCACAACACGAATTTGAAACGTGGCGCATTACAAATTTTTTCTACGATGGACTGACATCTTCCATACGCCAAATGGTCGAGACAATGTGTAATGGAGAGTTCATTAATAAAGATTTCGACGAGGTATGGGACTACCTCGACAGTCTGGCTGAAAAAGCACAATCTTGGGACTATTACTCAAAATCAAACACCACGTCTAGACCAACTCAATCTAAGGAGAAAGGCGGAATGTATCTCCTGAAAGAAGAAGATGATCTCCATTATAAAGTGCATAATCTCATAAGAAAATTTGAGGCCACGGAAGGAAAGAAGGATAAGGTTAATGAAATTGTTTATGGTATCTGTGATTGCAACATTCACACAACTGAAAACTGTCCTACAATACCTGCCTTTCGAGGAGTGTTGAATGAACAAGCCAATGCCGTAAACAACTATCAAAGACCTTTTACTAGACCCAACTCCAATACGTAAAATCCTGGTTGGAAAAATCATCCAAACTTTAGTTGGAGGATTAGACAAACGGCTACCCCTCAAGGTTTCTTCAATCAAAATCCAAATCAAATGAAACCTCAAGAGGAACCGGTTTAAAATCCCATACAAGAGCTGGCTCAGGCAATGCGGGGATTTACAGATTTTATGGAAAAGATAGATTCTCGTATGACGGTTATAGAAAATAGGATGCTTCCTGCACAACCTCTCCCTAATCTTAAACTGCAGTACGAGATTAATGATCCCAGCTCTTCAAATCAGATGGGGCATGCTAAATCCATCACCACTCTTAGGAGTGGAAAGATCATTGATAAAACTCTTCCGGTTAGGCCCGAAAAGCCTCAAGAACCAGAAGAGGACAACAATAATGGATCTAGTGAGGCCCCACAAAAATTAGAACCGGAACTTCTAGAAAAGCCAGTTGCTCCATTTCCCCAACGGTTGGTCGCACCAAAACCTCTCTCTAACTCTCAGGATATCCTAGAGGTGTTGAAACAAGTGAAAGTCAACATTCCTCTACTTGATGTCGTAAAATAGATACCTTCATATGCCAAATTCCTGAAAGACTTATGCACGACCAAACGACGGCAGAGTATTCAAAAGAAGATCTTCTTGACCGAGAAAGTGAGTGCCATCCTAAAGCAAGACGTGCCACAGAAATTCAAAGATCCCGGTAGCCCAACCATATCATGTGTAATCGGGGACCATCGAATTGATCATGCACTTCTTGACTTAGGAGCGAGCGTCAATCTGATTCCCTACTCGGTATATAAACAGTTAGGTTTGAGTGAATTAAAACTCACCCTAACCACACTACAACTTGCTGATCGCTCTGTTTGTGTAACAAGAGGGATAATTGAGGATGTGTTGGTCCAAGTTGATAGATTTTACTACCCTATAGATTTTATCATCCTGGACATCGAACCCATCAATAACATGAGCACTCAGATCCCCGTCATTCTTGGTCGCCCATTCCTTACCACCTCAAATGCAATTATCAATTGCAGGAATGGTGTTATGACTATGTCTTTTGGGAATATGACATTAGAGTCAAACATCTTTTTCAATAACGGCAGAAACTTAGAGGAGAATGACCATTTCCACGACATTAACATGATTGACTCTTTAGTGGAAGATACGACACCTCTGACCTTATCTTCCGACCATCTAGAGACGTGCCTGACCCACTCCCATGATTTTGATGATGGCATGATTAGGGAGACGTGCGCCTTGCTTGATACTGCACCGGTACTTGAAATTAACCGGTGGAGGCCACAATTTGAAGAATTGCCACAAACCGATGTAGTGCCTCTACCGTCTAACCTCAAGCCGCCGAAGCTTGACCTAAAACCTTTGCCCTCTGATTTGAAATATGCCTATTTAGGTCAAGATGAGACATACCTGGTGGTGATCTCTGCCCACCTGGAGAAAGAACAGGAGAGTATGTTCATATCTACTCTCATTGAGCATAAAGGAGCCCTGAGATAGACGATAACGGACCTCAAGGGAATCGATCCCTCGATTTGTACTCACCACATATATCTTGAGGATAATGCAAAAATCGCTCGGCAACCACAATGTAGACTAAATCCAAACATGAAGGAAGTGGTTAAGGTCGAGGTTCTTAAACTATTGGACGTGGGTATCATATACTCTATATCTGATAGTCAATGGGTGAGTCCAACTCAAGTAGTCCCTAAGAAGTCCGGAATCACCATCGTAGCCAATGCTAATAATGAACTCGTGCCAACTAGAGTCACTACTGGTTTGAGAATGTGCATTGACTACAGGAAGTTGAATACCGTCACGAGGAAAGACCACTTTCCTTTACCATTTATTGATCAGATCCTGGAAAGGTTAGCTGGTCATTCCTATTACTGTTTCCTTGACGGGTATTCGGGCTACAACCAGATAGAGATAGCCCCTGAAGACCAGGAAAAGACTACATTTACATGTCCCTACAACACCTTTGCCTACCGAAGGATGCCATTCGGACTATGTAATGCCCCTGCCACCTTTCAGTGATGTATGCTTAGTATTTTTTCTGATATGGTGGGGTAATATCTAGAGGTCTTCATGGACGATTTCTCTGTTTACAGTCCATCTTTCAGCAAGTGCTTGGAAAGTCTTAAATGTGTGCTGAAAAGATGTGAAGAAAAGAACTTGGTACTTAATTGGGAGAAGTGTCATTTCATGGTTCAGAAGGGAATTGTCCTTGGGCATATCATCTCGTCCAAGGGAATCGCGGTAGATAAGGCAAAAATCGATCTTATCTCTAACCTACCTCCACCCAAGAACATCAAAGACGTGCGATCCTTCTTAGGACGCGTAGGATTTTACAGGCGATTCATAAAGGACTTTAGTCTCCTCTCTTGTCCTTTATGTAATCTTCTTCAAAAGGATGCTCCTTACGAGTGGACTGAGCAATGCCAGGAAGCTTTCACCAAGCTTAAGGGTATGTTAACCACTGCACCTATCATGCAACCACCCGATTGGAGCCTTCCTTTTGAACTTATGTGCGTCGCTTCTGATTATGCCCTTGGAGTTGTTCTAGGCCAGAGAAAAGATAAGAGGCCCTACGTCATTCATTATGCAAGTAGAACTTTAAATTCTGCTCAAGTAAACTACTCGACTACGAAAAAGGAACTCCTAGCCGTAGTGTTCGCTTTGGATAAATTTAGGTCCTACTTGATCGGATCCAAGATCATTATCTACACAGATCATGCGACACTTAAGTACTTTCTTTCTAAGAATGATTCTAAGCCCCGCTTGATACGATGGATCCTTTTACTCCAAGAATTTGATTTAGAAATTAAAAATAAAAAGGGAGTAGACAACGTAGTGGCCGATCATCTGTCTTGCCTTAATACCTCTGATTCCCCTGAGGCGACCCATATCAATGACATGTTCCTTGATGAACAATTGTTCAGAGTCTCCCATTCACCTTGGTTCGCTGATATTGCTAATTATCTTGCCACAGGTTTCATACCGACACATTGGACTGCGCAAGATAAGAAGAAATTTTTCACCAAGGTGCGCAACTTTTTCTGGGATCCATATTTGTTTAAATATTGCCCAGACCAGATCCTAAGGAGATGTGTGCCAGACGATGAGCATCAGAGTGTCATCTCCTTCTGTCACTCACAGGCCTGTGGTGGTCACTTTTCTGCTAAAAAGACCACGGCCAAGATTCTGCAGTGTGGCTTTTACTGGCCCACTATGTTTAGGGACACTCATGAGTTTTGCAAAGCTTGTGAGCGTTGTCAGAAATTGGGAGCATTGTTCCGTCAAAATATGATGCCTTTGAATCCCATCCTTATCATTGAAGTATTTGATTGCTGGGGCATCGATTTTATGGGACCATTCCTTCAATCGTTTCGAAATTTGTATATTTTGCTCACCATGAATTATGTCACTAAATGGGTTGAAGCGATTCCGTGTCGAACTAATGACCATCGCACAGTCATTAAATTCCTAAAAGAAAATATCCTTTCTCGATTTGGAACGCCTCGAGCTATCATTAGTGATGGGGGCTCATACTTTTGTAATAAATCATTTGAGAGCTTAATGAAGAAATACGGTATCTCTCATAAGGTGAGCACCCCGTACCACCCACAGACAAGTGGGCAAGCTGAGATTTCTAATAGGGAAATTAAATACATTTTGGAGAAAACGGTTAACCCTGATCGTAAGGATTGGTCAATCCGATTGACCGATGCCTTTTGGGCATACCGTACTGCCTTTAAAACTCCTATTGGAATGTCTCCCTTTAGACTTGTCTATGGGAAAGCTTGTCACTTACGTGTGGAGCTGGAACATAAAGCGTACTGGGCAATCAAAAATCTTAATTTCAATCTGGACAACGTTGGCTCGCTACGCAAACTTCAATTGAATGAACTTTAGGAAATCCGGAATGATGCGTACGATAATTCGAGAATTTACAAGGACAAGATGAAAGTATTTCATGACCAACACATATTGCGAAAATCATTCACGCCTGGTCAGAATGTCCTTTTGTACAATTCTCGATTACACCCCTTTCCGGATAAGCTTCGATCTCGTTGGACCGGCCCTTACATTGTTGTTACTGTTTTTCCTCATGGGGCCGTTGAGATAAGAGATCCCGACAATGACAAGGAGTTTAAAGTCAATGGACATTGATTGAAACCATTTGTCGAGAAATTTGATTCAGAGGACATGTCCATGCCCCTGACTGCTCCTGTTTACTAGGATTGATCTCCTAGTCTGATGGAGGTATAGGTAGGTGTATCGCTTACATAGGACTAGGGTAGTTGCTTTATTTGTTTGGCTGAAGATGTAAACTTAGCGCTCCTGGGAGGCAACCTAGCTCTTCATTCATTTCGTTTTTATCATTAGTTAGTTTAATGTTTGTGGGTAACATTACTGCAAACCCTCACGAGACTACAACTCGTCCACTAGGGGCAACCTAGGGGTTTAAAGGTTTATTGCATACGCTAAATGCAATCGAGAGCACCTACGAAAGTGGTATAGGTAGGATTTTATTTTTGTTATTTTTGTATTGTCTTCTTTCTCGTGCTGACCGACGCCCATGCTGCGATCTCTTGAAAAGTGTCTCTCGATTCATCATCCAGGTACTATCTTCCCATCACTTCATATTTACTTTTCGTTGTCCCAAGTGCATTGTATGCTCATATCTTTTACATTGAGGACAATGTAGATTTTAAGTTGGGGGTGGGAGATTAGGTGACCTTTCTTGGTCTTGAACAAAAATTGTGGAAATTTTTTATAAAATAAAATAATTTTTTTTTTTAGGATTTCTGATGAATTCGAAGTGAATTTGACGGCCGTCTAGGGCACTTAGAATTTCAAGATGCGTGATGTTGGTACTTTATGACTCTTGGATTCAGTTATCTATTAGATTTCATAGTTAAATTTAAATTATTAGTCCATGGTTAGAGGTTTTAAACATTGATTGAGTCATAATTTCACATGTCACATTTCGCTTACACATTAAGATTTCAGTTTGATATTGAAGGGTTAATTTGGTGATCAGTAAGCATGGAAGGAACAATCTTGAAAAATTGCCCGTCATGATCAATTGAAAGGAAAAGATACGTTGAAAGAGGTTAGGCAAGGACTCTTCACTATAGGTTTGCTCCTTATACGTGTGGATTTCATTCCATACGGATAATACGTAAAAAGGTTTGAGTACGCAGTCATCACCATAGGTCTACTCCCTATAGGTGAGGATTTGTTTTGGTATTACTTTTAATGAAAAAAAAAATCAAAAGCTGAAGGAATGAAAAGATGATCTTCGAGCCAAGTTTTGGTTATCATGGACTCTCTTGCTGGTTACCAATGATATCCTGAAACAGAGAGTTGCATTTAATGTTGAAAGCCGAGATTACACTATACACCTATGGAACTCAGTGTTTAGGATTGTTTAATTGAGGGACTAATACTTTGAAATTGATTATGAAATTTACCGTGTGTTTGAGTCTAGGAGAGAGTAAGGCCCAACATTCATGCAACGTAACAGTCTCGTATCTGAATTATTTTGCAAAAGTCACTCGAGTTCATACGAATTGTCCTGGAATTCTCAACTTATTTTCACATATTTTGCTTGGAACTAGCAAAATGCTGGTTGGGGGTTGTGTTGAGGGTCAAATATTGTATATTAGACCCCATTGATTGCATGAATTTACGATTATGATATTGCTTAACAGCCTGAATTAATTGTGTTTGTAATGCAGGGTATGTTTACGAGCTTGAATGAGAAATGATACTAAAAGCAGGGATTTAATGCTCAGACATCACCAAGGCATTGGACGGGAACAATATTGAGGTTTTACGCGCCAGAGATCGGAGAATTCCAGCCACTCATCCTAAATGGGCCTGAAAAGTATCCAAATGTCAAGGTCACAGAGTTTTTATCATCTGTTCAGCTCGAAACTTCATACATGTGATGGGGATCATAAATTAACCGTACACATAAAATTTGAACCCTTGGATCCACGTGAAAGTGGCCCAACGGCTAGATCAGCCCCTAAAATCATGATTTGGGGCCAGCCTGAGTTCTGGATATGCTTCAATTTCATTGACATCGCCTTAAATTGGTTGAGGAAAAGGATGGACGGTACGGATTCCTTACGAACATCACAGTGAACCCCAGATGAGGGTGTGCGTGCATTCAGTGCATGCACTCGCGAGCCGCACCGGACCAGAGAATCCAGTCAACAGGCGCTGACCTGACCGCTACTGCGCAAACAGCGTCCTCCTCTGCAGATGCTGATCTCGTGCAATGGGCCCCACTCGCTCCCCAGAACGCTGATCCTGACCGTACATTCGAACTCCATGGTCCATATTACCAACCCCTAGGTGACAAAATTCCAAGAAACAATAAGGATGGGTTCCTAGCAGTTCAAACGCAGGATGGAAGGCAGAAACAAAGATTCAGTGGGCCTCATCAACAGAAGGAAAAAAATGCACCTCCCCGACTGAAATTCCGAGGGGAAACCAGTGGATGGTCTGGATTTCCTTGATAAGTCTGTTTATGGACCCCACTAACGGCACAATGGAGCGCCTGCGCGAGCTCTGTTCCGCAGTAGAGGTTGCGGTCGATCCAGGTGGGCCACCATCGCTGATCACATAGATGATCCGGACCGTCCATTCTGTTCGGAGCTCCGTGCAATCCAAAACCACTAAGTTTGAAAGATCCACGCAAGACGTAGAGTGTGCAACCACAATTGCAAAGGAAGTCGGTTCTGGTTGAAGACCGGCAAGATCTCAGTCGTTCTGCGATCAGCAGTCCATTCTCTGGTGTGATCAAGGCCATCCAAATTTCCTTCAAAGGGCAATCGTCCATCTTCAAGGAGCCTGAATGGTTTAGATCCCACAACAGGATCGGTTTTTGTGGTGAATCTAGGTTCGCCAGGTGAAGTTGTTACAAAGGGAGTGCATAAAACTTTCGCACCGGATGCAGGGAGTGCGAAAGCTGGCCACTGACCTTGACTGGCTCTATAAGGAGGGGAGAGAAGAAACAGAAGGGGGTGTGTGGAATTTTGCAGGGAGACGGCTTGAACGTGAAGCATAAGATAGAAAGAGAAGGAAGAAAAGTGGAGGTTGGAGGCAGCCGTGGAAGGGAATTATTTAGAGTTCTTTATTTGTTTTTTTTTTAAAAATTATTTTAGTAAGATCTAGTCCAATCATGTTGGGCTAAACCTCTTAGCTAGGGTTAAGAGGTGAAGCTTGTAGTCTGATGGGAGAATTTATGCGTGTGCCTTTTGTTTAGATTGAAGCAATTTTTGATTTAATTTTATGGGAATATTTTTAGTTTTTAATGGCCTGTTGTGACTGAAATTACAATGGGTTTGCAATGGCTTTGAGTATTTTTTTTCCTTATTTTGATTATGACGATGATTGGTTGGTAATTAGTTTAATTCTGTTGTTGACTTTGTCTCCTGGGCATGGTTTGGTGATGGAATCCATTCTAATTCATATACCTTTCACCTCTTGACAACTATATCAAAGGAAGTTTAGTTTAAATTCCATAATTCGTGATGTAGGCATAAGATCTCCCTGATCTCTACAAGTGGATCCTCTAAATCCCTAGTTTCCTTCCTCTAAATTCATTAAGTTTTAGCTTAGTATTTCACTATTATTCCTCAAAAATCATTCGATTTAGATTTCATCTTAATCTGGTTCTCCTTCTACTTAGTTTCAGATAACGTACAGGTATCAGTCCCTTGGGATTCGACCTCGGTCTCACTGAGTTTATTACTACATCACAACCCTATACTTGGGGAGTGAACAGTTGTTTACATTCAAACGGTCGTTTTAAGAGTTGTTTGGTCGCATGAATTAGTTGAATTAAAATTCAAATTATAATTATTATAGAACATGTGAACTACAATAGTCAATTGTGTTTGGCACTATACAGATGGATTCAAAGATGAATATATGAACTAAAACATGTGACATTATAGCTCAGTGGTAGACTCTCAGGAGTTTCAACACGAGGTGATGGGATCCAACACCCATATTGTAGTGTGAGTGGGTGGGCATGTGTGGTGTGTGTGATACAAAAAGATGAACAAATTTGTATTTGGCACGTTCCTCCATGTATGAGACAAATTCTCACATGTGGCTTGCATGTATAAGACAAATTTTACGAATTCTCACATGTGGCTTGCTTGTTTATGTGAAATCTACCCTGATCACCAGGTGCGTCACTCTATTTTAGCCATAATGCCCAACCATCAGCCTGTTCCATGATTCAGGGGGACCACATATATGATTGAAACTGTATGCAAGCGTCTCTCTCCCAATTATTTCTCTTTATATGGCCCACATGAATCATAGATTGGGTTAATTTTTTAGCCCTACGGATAAAATGAGGTAGCATACTTGGTGATTAGGGTGGATTTCTTTAAACATCACGGTGGGGCCCATTAATTCTTGAAGTCAATTTTGAGCTATTTTTATGCAAAAGTCCCTCATGTAAATATATACATGATTAAAAAATTCTCACACATGGCCTATCATGATATCTATGTAAATTTTATTATGATCATTGGGTGCATCACTCCATTTTAACTGTCAGGCCAAAAATAAGTTTGATTTGTGATTTAAGCGGACCATACAATTGGAAATATTATACAAGGCATCCCTGTCCCATCTGTTTCCCTTCATCTAACACACCTAAATTATGGATTGATCATGAGGTTTTTTTTTTTTTTTTTTGCCCTATCACTAAAATGGGACAACCTACCCGGTGATCGAGGTTGATTTCACTTAAACATAATTGTGGGGCCCACTAATTCTTTAATTATTATTTTTAATTAATTTTGATGCTGATGTCATTTGTGGTAATGGGGCCTAAAATCGCGCTTCAACCTAAGAATGTAAAAATGCATGAACTGATGGTAAATAGAGTTTACCAATGTTGTACACCAACCCAAATGCCTCAAATACCACTTAAACATCATCGATGGTACTTTTTGCTTTTACCACATGTTACTATTGATTACGACCGCGTCTATGCTATCAGATGACTCCCAAGGGCATGGGATATACAATGCAAGTGGAGAGAGGGGACATAGAGAGGAGGAAGAGAAACGAGAAGAAGTGGAAGGATGGTGAGCTACATGCAAGTGCCTGCTATACACATAAAAAGAGGAGAAAATGGGCAACTCATCATTACTATTTCCCTAGCTGTGGCTCACTTGATCCCCAATCTATACAATTTTTAAGCAAATGTTAAAACATATCATGCCACAACAAATGTATAGAATGGATATCATCAGGTGGACCCACAACATAGTTTCCTTAATTACATACTACCTACAACTACTGGTGGAGAAGAGAGGTTGGCGTTGGTTACATGCATTAAAAGTAGTTCAAGAAAGCGGTTACAATATATGCCATCCTCTTATGTGCTAAAATCGTAGTCATTATTTGCCAAGCAACTACATTTTTTGACAAATTATCCTCTTTAGAGTTCCTAATCAATGTCGTGAAGACGCATTGCGAAGGCAAAAATGTCCAAAGCTATTAGCATGATATATAACTAAGGTGTCTGGAACGCGTGACGCACGCGGAAAGAAAAAGGAGAGAGATGGAAGAGGGAAAAGTCTAAAATGCTTGGTACCTCATGTAGTTACCTCTCGGGGTTTCTCTCACAAACATAAGGTAAATGACGCACAAAATCTATGCCATCCATAAGTTAAATTGCACCTTCGTTGACTTTGATTTGAAAAATTAGATTGTTTCATCTCTAAGTTGGGCTATTTGATAAAATTATACCTAAAACCTCTAAATGTGTGTGGTATGGCCCCCCAAACTCTTGGAATAATGTACTTTTTGGGTAATTCTTTTATCATGATGGGGCATATAACATGAATGGATTAGATGGCACATAAATATTATAATAGGCCTTGCACAAAAATAATGGTGGGGCAATACATTCCATTCTTTTCTATGGTGTGGCCTACGAGAGTTTTGGTCGATCGTGGTTTTTTGTTTCTGCAATTAGAATGGGGCAATGCGTCTAATGGACTGGATGGATCTCATGAAAGTTCCACTCGCATCTCTTTCTATTTGGGAGAGTAAAGTTGGTAGGTATTTAGCCATATCCATGCATGGGGATTTTGAGCTTTGGTGGGGGAGAAGTAGATCGTTAAGGGCCCTTTTGGATACTAAATAAGTAGCCTTTTTAAATTATGCAAGTTAATAATTTACTTTTCTTAATTTAGTTGGTTGGGTTAATCAACTTAATAAATAACTTATTAAATAAAGCAACCTATGCTCTAAACTTAATGATGAATGTGCCATGTTGGGAAATGCATGAGTGATATATATATATATATATATAGTAATGGTCTCCTTGTAAACCATCCCGCAGGATACCTTGGTGCAGTCCAATTCCCACTGCAAGGGGATGGGAATTTTGATCCTGCGCAAGGTTGGTGGGTGGGACCCACCACATGTATGTGAGAAATCCACTCCATCCATCCATTATGAGATATCCTACGGTATGGTTCACAGGAGACCATTGTGAGAAATTCATCCTATTAACTATTTTATTCATCGTATTTTAAGAGATGGACCCAAATATAATGTAGATCAAATACTCCAGTGGGCTACATGACTTACAATAGAAGTATTGCATGCCCACCATTGAAACTGAACCCATTGTTGTGTGGGCCACCATGATATTTTTGAGAATCTATCCTATCTACCAAAATTTTGGGGGTTGTATCTAGACCGCCACTTAGCTCATCAATCGCATACCCACGCCCATTCTAAATGGTGACACCCAAAAAATCTCTCCGTTTGAATATCTATCATGTCCTGATCATTTTTGGCTACTTGTGTTATGCTGACACCATTCATAGTCATCAACATACATCTGTCCCCCATGCCTCTAAATTTGAGTACCTGAAATCCATTTTGTCAGCTTATTTTAGAATATAGGTTCAAATATGAGACAAATCCAACACTTAAGTGAGCCACACTACTTGAAATCGAGGTATTGAATCTCCACTGTTGAATTAGTCATGAGGCCTACATTTATTTTTCAAAATATCGACCTACTCACCAGTTTCTTCATAGGATCATATGCATGTGGGAATGACATTATGACCGGTTTGGATGGCATATAATCAACATCATTGGCCCCATGGATATTTCAATGGTGGTCGTTCAATATCTATTATTTCCTTCAATGTGGCTCACTTAAGCTCTGGATCTATCTATTTTTTGGTTCACCTCCTAGCATGATACGGTAAAATGGATGGAGTTGGGTTCATCAACCAATTCATTTCTAGCAAGAGCAGCAGAGCACATTAGGTTAGTAGGGGTAACAAACTACCCCAAACTTATTCAGTCAGGCCATGATCATGTGCCCACCTTGATGTATGTATTGTATATTCATGCCTTTCATCCATTTTGCAAGCTCAGTCCATGGCATGGGCCCAAAAAAGAAGTAATACAAATCTCAGGTGAACCTCACCATAGGAAACATGGGGAATTAATGAATGCCCACCATTAAAAACTTCTTTGGGCCCACGAAAGTTTTGGATTAAGCTAATATTTATGTATCTCTTCATCCCAGTCTATGTGACCTTATCAACATGTTGGATGGAAAATAAACATTATGATGCACCCTTGGAAGTTTTAATGGTGAGCGTTCAATGACCACTGTTTCCTATATTGGTCCACTTGAGATTTGAATTTGGCCCATTTTAGGCCAATACCTTATAATGAGCAAGCAAAGCATATGAACCAAATATATATATATATATATATATATATATAGCACATGCATTATGGTGGGCCTCACCATCACAACATTATTAAACTGAGTGTTTCAGCAACTAATATTCTTCTCCGATGAGGTTTAAAATTTTTTTTTTACCAAAAATATTCATTACTGATTGAGTAGAAATCAAGATAAACTGCTTAAACATATAACTTATCATCCAAACACGCCCTAAGCATTGGGCTTCTCTTCTTCTTCTTAGTCTTCTTCTCGTTCTTTTTTCCTCAAGAAATATAAATGGTTTAATGGTATACCATTGGTGAAATCTTAATAGTGCTTCGGAAGCATTAGGCAACTTCTTTTTTTTTTGTTAGTACACCCCAATTGCCCGTTCACACTTTACTGTTAGCCACCCCCACTAGGGATCGATACCAAGACCTCTGTGCTGAAACGAGGTATCTTTCACTCAGTCTATCACTTAAGCTATGTATCTGGGGGTCATTGGGCAATTTCTCTACACGTAATTTTACAGCTCATCGGAGGCATTTCAGGAATAACTGATAAACGTAAATAAGGAAGTGGCTGCAAATATAGCGAAGCTGATGGCGACACACTGTTGACGTGGCAAAGCTCTGAGGCCCCACCACACGGTATATGTTATATCCACCGTCCATCCATCCCAACCATAAGACAGATCCAATCCTCAAGCAGACCACGTCACATATAGCCATAAGACAGATCCAAACCTCAGGTAGACCACATCACATAAAGCAGTGGGAAATGAACGCGTAACATTGAAAACTTCCCAAGGTTACATAAGTTTTGAATCAATTTGAAATCTGTGTTTTCCCTTCATCCGACCTGTACAACCTCATGAACAGGTTACAGATAAATAAAAATCATGTTGAGCTCTACGAAGGTTTCAACGATGGGCATCATTGTCCCCACTACTTTCTATAGTGTGGTACACTTGAAGTTTGGATCTGCCACATTTTTGGGCTCATACACTAAAGTGATCTTGCAAAATGGATGGACGGTGTGGATATAACACACGCATCATGGTGGGGCCAACAAACTTTACCACGTCAACATGCCATCCAAGTCGGTGGTGCGGCGCACATCACGCAATCCGCTCCCGAATTTGCAGTCATTTCAGGAATAAACGGTAAAAAAAGAAAAGAAAAAGAAGCTGACGTGGCGCTGTATAGACGAGGCAATATAGTATAATTCAAAGTGCATGCGTTGCATATAATTCCAACCGACCTGCCGTATTATTCCCGCGTCCATCCCGCGTAGTCTGGACGTGGCAATATACTATGTTGTGCTTTGCTAAACTCACACGCGCGTGTATAAGGCAACTAACATATACGTTTTGCTAGATGTGTCCATCTTTCACACTGTTTCAAGATCCAATCCGTACCTCAGGTGGGCCCAAATGTTAGTAAGAGGATAGCCCAGTAAAACTTGGCCAAATTGTTTTAATGATCCCTTTTATTTCCCCAAAGGATATACTCCTCATCCATCAACTGATCTGAATATTTGGCAAGCGAATATACATGCTGAGGCCCACCTGATGGACGGTTTGGATGTTACGCACGCGTCACGTGTAGGCGCATCTGAGGTGTGTAGATAAAATGCTGTGTACACACGTGGGGCTGAAAACACAGCTTCTTTTTCACGGTCAAGATTCAAAACTTTCACAGTAAGCAATTTCGACAGCAACTGCTGAAAATATGGGAATTGTTTTTAAAGATGAACCTGTGTAAAATAGAGCAAGATTCTTTTGTTACTCTCAAAAGAGAACAGGTCAATAGTACCGCAAATTGTTGTGCTGCACCGTCTTACCCGCAAACATGCCACTTTTGTACCGACGGTTACCATGAAAATGATGGGCCCGGTAATCAGGTTGATCCGCTCAACAGTGGGCCACACCTGTATGAAATGTCAGGCCCGCCTGTTGTCCATGGATTTCAACTGATGAGCGGAGTGGTTTGATTTTTATAATGGGTGATCTTCATGGCATGGTACTGAGGTCCTGTACAAAATGCGTGTATCAAGTTCTGATATCTTGCATGTTGATAATGGTGGGAGTGGGCCGGGTAAGCCGCCTGCTTCGATGAGCCCTACCTACCTGGGATAATGGCTATGATCAATTGGCTAGGCTGCGCTGCCAAGGGCCAGTCTTGGACTGGAGGATCAGGCGGCAGGGTTGGGCTTAAAATCCAGGACCGTTTCTTAAGCGGGCTAGGCTTGGATTTAGCTGTCCAAAGCCCTCATCTCGGCTCGGCCCGTTATTTTTTTCAAAAATTTTAACTACATTATTCTCCTTAAATTTCAAATTCAAAATCTCTGTCGCCCCCCGTCTTCTTCCTCTTCCGTCTCCTTGTCTGCTTCTCTTTCCTCTCCTCTCTCCCACCTCAGACCCCAAGATCAAATGGCCCGGATCAATGCCACCGAATCTGGCTCAAGATCGGAGGACAGCTCTGCGGACAAGATCGATCAGGCCCTTGAGGGAAGAAAAAAACGCCAAAAACTAGAAAACTGGAGGTCCATAAGATCTCAACATTAGCTTCTTCTTCGGTTTTGTATCAGCTCCATCATCTCCTTTCGGAACTGTGTGATGTGGAAGGATGACTTGGGTTTAGAAGGAATTAGGTGAAAGAACGAGTGCTAAGTTGGGTTTCGGTGTTCTTCAGTTCCAAGAGAATGGATGGCTGTGATCGATACTAGTAAAAAAAGTTCTCTCTCTTTGGAAATGGCTAGATACCGGCTCAGGCAAGAATATTTTGGCCCGCCGTGGGCCTAGGTTGGGTTTGAGTAAACCTTGAGGAAGATGGGCTGCTAATGAAATAGTTGCATACGCAGCAGTATAAAAAGTTTGATTTTTTCATATTGAGTCAGAAATTTACTAGGAGTGAATACGATCACTGTATCTATTACAAGATGCTAAGTGATGACAAGTTCATCATCCTGATATTGTATATTGATGATATGTTAATCACTAATCATAACATGTTTGAAATCAATGTACTAAAAACTCAATTATCAGGGACATTCGAGATAAAAGATCTGATAGCTACAAAGAAGGTAATCGGTATAGATATATATATAGACAGGAAGAGGAGTATGATCTGGTTATTTTAGGTAGAATGCCTTGAGAAGGTGTTGATCAAGTATATGATGGATAAGGTAAAGCCGGTTAGCGTTTTCCACACAGCTCATCTTAAGCTTTCCTCAAAACAATTTCTTAAATCAAATGAGGAAAAGTATGATGTATCTCGTGTGCCTTATTTGAATGCTGTGAGTAGTTTAATGTATGCCATGGTTTATACGGGACCGGATATTTCACAGGTAGTTGGTATTGTGGGCAGATACATATCAAACCCTGATAAAGAACATTGGAAAGCAGTAAAATGATTACTTCGATACATTCGAGGTACGAAAGACTACGTCTTAACTTTTGAAAAAATAGTGGCCAAGTTATTTGGGTATGTAGATTCAGATTACGTAGGTTGTATGGACTCTAGAAAGTCGACTTCAAATTACTCGTTTATACTAGCGAGTGGAACAATCAGTTGGATGTTAAAGCTTCAATCTGTGGTATCTCTTTCTACAATTGAAGCAGAGTATATGGCAGTGACAGAAGCATTCAAGGAAAGTATTTGGTTGAGAGGTATGATAAATCAGTTGGGGATTCAAAAGGAGACCATGCTGGTTAATTGTGATAACGAAAGCGCTATCAATCTATCCAAGAATTTTGTTTATTACTCTTATACTAAATACATTGATGTTTGTCACCATTATATCTGACAGGTGCTTGAGGAAGGAGGCATAAATATGAAGAAAATTCACACGAGCGTAAATTCGGTGGACATGCTTATCTAGGTGGTTTCTGCAAAGAAATTCAATTTTTGCGTAACTTTTTTAGGCTTGGCGAAGTTATAAAAGAAGCACGGAGTGTGTGTGCACGAAAAGTGATGATAAAGCTATGATGCAAGGCAAAATTAGAGAAAGAGGAAAAGAAGTTTCGAAGGACAGCGATTGAAGACATTGTGGAGATTGTTGGTAGATATCTTAAATCAGTAATTCAATAGTCTGTCGATGATAGGTTCGATGTTATCGAGCATGGTTCGATGCCATCGAGATTTTCCGAATTTCCTTTAGTTGGTTGCTGGACCTATTGGGTGCTTTTCTGATGACATCAAGGAGGGCTCAATAGCATCGAAGATCAAAGTTCAATGCCATTGAAGATAGTTCAATGCAATTAAGAAAATTCGATTTTTATGTTTGGTCCTTGTAACGTTTTGTATTAGTTCGATGTCATCAAAGTGGCTTTGATATCATTAAATGTTAAGTTTCGATGTCATTGAAGTGTTTCGTGCAAATTTGCATAGAGTTGCGTATTTATGGGATTTGTTTCCTATTTCGATTGTGATTCTTCCAAAGGTTATATATTTGGGTGTAATCGGGATTTGAAGGTAATCTAAGGTTTTCTTATTCGTTCCTATGATTTTAAGGGTTTGTAATAGAGATTTAAAATTTGTTTGAATCGGGTATTTTATCTCTTGTAATTTTCTGCTTTCATAGTGTTTATTGTCACTTTGTGTCGTGATTTTTTCCCACAATTGTTTTTCCACATTAAATTTGGTGTGTTTGCACTGTGTTAACTTGGTGTGATTGGATTACTCCACTTGATTCATTTGTGTGTACTTCCGCAGTCCCCCAACAAGACCTTGGGCCAACCCTAATCCAACCCATTGACACTCCTGCCTAGCATTTGGCCGCATTGAGAATAACTAGTTGGGCTTGTAGGCGGGCTTGGAACTCACGTGCATTGCCAGATCCATTTTCGGCTAGTCCATTGCCAACTTGACGTGGAAGCGACCGGGTCTCTTTAGAAAAGGGTGGCGGCTCAAAGTAATTCTATGGGTAGTTCGGTGGAGAGCGGATTGGATACTGAATGCTTCAATAGCCAAAAGGCTACTGAAGTGACGTGGCAAAATGGCATCGTTGGATACCAATAGGCTATTTCTTTCCAATAAATGCTCTTCCAACGGAGATCCGTTAGCGGATGTTTTTCCGTTTGGCCCGTGAACGCACTCAGCCAGGCCCCGGTAATTGTTTATCTTAAGAAAAGAAGGATGCAGATTTCCTAGGAAAGACTTTCGCAGAAAGTTCCTGCGTCAGGAACCTAGGTGGGGCCCACTATGATATTTGTGAGAAATCCTACCCGTCCATCCGTTTTTTGAGTTCAATTCAGGATATGAAGCCAAAAATGAACTGTTTCTAGAGCTTAAGTGGGCCAAAAACGTGATAATTGAACATCCACAGTT
Organism: Magnolia sinica; assembly: GCF_029962835.1. Lineage (NCBI taxonomy): Eukaryota > Viridiplantae > Streptophyta > Magnoliopsida > Magnoliales > Magnoliaceae > Magnolia > Magnolia sinica. The sequence goes on along the minus strand of NC_080590.1, from coordinate 14,817,572 downwards.
GAAATATTCATGGCCACGGAAGTTTTAAGTCATGCTAATATTTGTGATTTTAGTTCATCCCAGTAGGAGTGAAGTTATTAACGGTATGGATGTCTTGTAAACATCACTGTTAAACCCAGGTAGATTTTAATGGCAAGAATTTCCCTAACCACATTTTCGTTTCGTACGGCCCACTTGAGCTTTGGATACGGTTCATTTTTGGCATCATGTCCTGAAATGAACTCAAAAAACGGTTGGGAGGGAAGGATTTCTCATAAACATCACAGTGGGCCCCACCTGGTTCCAGGAACTTCCTGCGAAAGCCTTTAGCAGGAAATCCGCGTCCAGAACGTATGTGGAGTGGGAATGGATTGGCTACTCCCCTGACACCAGCCAATGGCCGGTGGTCGATGCTCTGTGTGCCTCACCATGATGTATGTGTTTCATCCATGCTGTTCATCTATTTTTACAGATCATTTTACAATATGAGACCAAAAATTAGGTATATCCCAATCTCAAATGGACCACATTATAGGAAACAGTGTTGAATGAGCATTGACCATTAAAAACATTTTGGGCCCGTAAAAGCTTTGGATCAAGCTGATTTTTGTTTTTTCCCTTCATTTGGGCATGTATGACCTAATCAAAAGATTGGATATCAAATAAGCAGTACAGTGGGCCTTAGGAGGATTTTAACAGTGGATATCCCATCGCTATTGTTTTCACGTGGTGTGGACAACATGAGATTTATATACCTCTAATTTTTGGGATCAAGCCTAGAATGATCTTTAAAAATGGATGAAAAACATACATCATGGTAGGGCCCACGGAGCACCGATCATCAGCCACGCGGCTGGTGGCAGGGAGTAGCCAATCCGTTTCTGGAGTGGGGTTTACCGGTACGTGGATAAGGGAAGCGGATTGCGTACCGAGTAAGCTCTGTGGGGTCCACCGTGATTTATGTATTTTATCCAATCTGTCCATCCATTTTATAAGATAATTATAGGGCATTAGCTCGAAACCTAAGCATATAAAAGGCTAAAATCGGCCACACGAAATGAAACAGTGTGAATTGAATTTATACCATTGAAAAATTCTTGGGGGCAATAGAAGCTTTGGATCAAGATTATATTTGTTTTTTTACCTTCATCCATGGTTTTTGATCCTTTGAACAGTTTAGGTGAAAAATAAACATCACTGTGAGGCCTGGAAAGGTTTCAACTGTGGAAATCATTGTTTCCACTGTTTCCTGTGGTATGGTCCACTCGAGATTTTTATAAGCTTCAATTTTAGTCTCAACGCCTAAAATTACATGTAAATGCGGATGGAAGGTGTGGATAAATCACATAAATTCACAGTGAACCCAACTGAATTTTCTCAGCATGGCAATTCGATTTCGTGGCCGAGTGGGTGCACGGCGGAAACGGAGAAGAGAAATTTGCGACTGTACGACCCATTTATGGCGCATTTACGAGACCAAGCCCAACTTATTTTACTTTGCAAAAATAAGCCCCAGCTGTGCGGGTGACTTGCCAAAGGTCGAAAATGCCCCTGCTTTTTCCTTCCAGCGGATCGGTACTGGTGCTCGAAGACGAGCGTTGACACTCCTCGATCTCCATGTTGTACGAACGGTTCAAAAGGTATCAAAGTTATATGGGCCCCACAGTTACTTATTTATTATATCCACAATGTTCATCCATATTTGGAGATCATTTGGGAGCATTATCAAAAAAAAAATCATATCCAAAGATCAACTGGACCACACCACAAAGAGCAACGAAAAAATTGATTTTCACCGTTAAAATTTTTTTAGGGCCCACCATAACATTTATTTTCCATCCAATCTACTCATAAGGTCACAAAGACCGGGATGAAGAGGAAAGACAAATTTCATAATAATCCAAAACTTCTGTAACCCCTAAAAGGGTTTCAATGGTAGACATTCAATCCTCCACTGCCTTTTACAGTGTGGTCCACTTGATAGCTAGATCTATCTTATTTTACGTCTCAAGCCTTAATACGAGTTCGTCGAATATATGGACGGTTTGAATATAACACATACCATCATAATAGGACCCACAAAAAGCGGTGGGGATTATAACAGTAAAAATTAAAATAATAATAAATAAATAGGCCAGGAATTTATGCCTACGGTGTTTTCTATAGCTACGGATTATAACCATAGCGATAGCCGTAGCTCCTGCCGTTTCGATATGTCCTTTTATATGTATCGAAGGTCTTTCGATTAATCGAAAAGGGTCTAGAACTGTCCAGCGAGTTTGCCTCAAAAATCCTGCAATTTTCAAAACATATCGAAGAGTATTCGGTATGTATCAAAGGTGATATAACCAATAGCTACGGATTATAACCGTAGCCATAATTGAAGTCTATGCCAGTTTATGAAAAAAAAATTATTTTTATTTTTTATTTTTTATTTTTTTTTATTTTTTTACGTGGATAAATTTATTCTACCTACAATTTTCTCTAATACATATTTATATAAATATGTATATATAAGCATATAAAAATCTTTTTCTCTCTTTTTTTCATTTATTTCTTTATTCATTTAACAAGAATAACTTCTAAATCAAAATTAGTTACTTGACGTACCGTATATGATTTTGGGGTAGGAAAAGCTACTTTAGCCAACCACCCTGGTTATTTTTCAAGATTCCATCAGATCTATGGTTGAAAATCCATTTCATTCACTTCACGGTCAATTTCAATCACTTCGCGGTCAATTTCATTCATTTCATTTAATTCGCGATCAATTCCATGCATTTCACGGTCAATCCCAGTGATTCCGTTTTGATTCACGGTCATTTCCATGCATTTCACGGTCAATTCCCTTCACTTCACGGTCATTTTCATGCATTTCACGGTCAATCGCTTCACTTCACGGTCATTTCCATGCACATCAGGTCATTCCCACCTATTCCGTGTTGACTCACGATCATTTAAGCGCATTTCACGGTCATGCCCCTTCACTTCACGGTCATTTCGACGCATTTCACGGTCCAATCACCTCACTTCACGGTTATTTTCATGCATATCACAGTCATTTTTGCCTATTTCGTGTTGATTCACGGTCTTTTTGGTGCATTTCACGGTCATTTTCGTGCATTTCACGGTCCAATCGTTTCACTTCACGGTCATTTCCATGCATATCACAGTCATTCCCGCCTATTCCATGTTGATTCACGGTCATTTTGGCGCATTTCATGATCATGCCCCTTTACTTCACGGTCATTTCCGCGCATTCGCGGTACAATCGCCTCACTTCACGGTCATTTTCATGCATATCACGGTCATTCCCGCCTATTCCGTGTTGATTCACTGTCATTTCAACGCATTTCATGGTCATGCCCCTTCACTTCACAGTCATTTCCGTGCATTTGGGGGTACAATCACCCACTTCACCGTCATTTCCATGCATATCACGGTCATTTCGGCGCATTTCACGGTCATTTCTGCGCATTTCGTAGTACAATCGCCTCACTTCATGGTCATTTTCATGCATATTACGGTCATTCCTGCCTATTCTGTGTTGATTCACGGTCATGCCCCTTCACTTCACGGTCATTTCTGCACATTTCACGGTACAATCGCCTCACTTCATGATCATTTCCATACATATCACGGTCATTCCCGCCTATTCCGTGTTGATTCACGATCTTTTCGGTGCATTTCACGGTCATGCCCCTTCACTTCACGGTCATTTTCGCGTATTTTGCGGTACAATCGCCTCATTTCACCGTCATTTTCGCTCACTTTACGGTCCATTCGCTTCACTTCATGGTCATTGCAGGATTTTTGAGGCAAACTTGCTGGACAGTTCTGGACCTTTTTCGATTAATCGAAAGACCTTCGATACATATCGAAAGACATATCGAAAGACCTTCGATACATATAAAAGGACATATCAAAAGAGCAGGGGTTGTGGCTATGGCTACGGTTATAATCCGTAGCTATAGAAAACGCCATAGCCATAAGTTCCTAGCCTATTTATTTATTATTATTTTATTTTTTACTGTTGTAATTCCCACCACTTTTTGTGGGTCCTATTATGAGGTATGTGTTATATCTAAACTGTTCATATATTCGACGAACTCGTATTAAGGCTTGAGATGAAAAATAAGACAGATCTAGCTATCAAGGGGACCACACTATAAAAAGCTGTGGAGGATTGAACGTCCACCAGTGAAACCCTTTCAGGGATCACAGAAGTTTTGGATTATTATGAAATTTGTTTTTCCTCTTCATCCAGGACTTTGTGACCTTATGAATAGATTGGATGGAAAATAAATGTTATGATGGGCCCTACAAAATTTTTAACGGTGAAAATCAATTTTCACGTTGCTCTTTGTGGTGTGATCCTGTTGATATTTGGATATGATTTTTTTTTTTTTTGATAATGCTCCCAAATGATCTCTAAATATGGATGAACGTTGTGGATATAATAAACACGTAACTGTGGGGCCCATGTAACTTTGATATCTTTTGAACCGTTCGTACAACTCGGAGTTCGAGGAGTGTCAGCGCTCGTCTTCGAGAACCACCGATCCGCTTGAAGGAAAAAGCAGGGGCATTTTCGACCTTTGGCAAGCCATCCGTACAGAGGGGGCTTATTTTTGCAAGGTAAAATAAGGTGGGCATGATCTCGTAAATGAGCCATAAATGGATCGTACAGTCGCAAATTTCTCTTTGGAAACGGATTGGCTACTCATACTAGCCAATGGCTGATGGTCTGTGCTCTGTGAGCCTCACCATGATGTATATGTTTCATCCATGCCGTCCATCTATTTTTCTAGATCATTTTAGCAAATGAGACCAAAAATGAGATATATCCCACTCTCAAGTAGACCAACTTACGGTAAACAGTGTTGAATGAACGTTGACCATTAAAAACTTTTTGGGGGCCATAAAAGTTTTGTATCAAGATGATATTTGTTTTTTTGTTTTTTCCTTCATCTAGGTCTGTATGACCTAATCAACAGATTGGATGTCAAATAAACAGTAGAGTGGGCCTTAGGAGGATTTTAATGGTGGATATCCAATCACTATTGTTTTCCTGTGGTGTGCTCCACCTGAGATTTATATCCCTCTCATTTTTAGGATCAAGCCATAAAATGATACGTAAAAATGGATGATCGGCGTGGATGAAACACATACATCATAGTGTGGCCCACAGAGCACCGACCACCAGCCTAGTGGCAGGGGAGTAGCCCATCTGTTTCCCTGGCTTTTGGCTTGCGTGGTGCGCTGATGATGGCTAGGTTGACCAGTTGAGCGGGCAGGTGATAGGATAGCTAGTGGAGATTAACCGTACCTGCATGGCAGTTTTAGATTTGATGGCTGGATGAAGGGATGCTTACGTAGTGGTTACCTGGTAGTTGTTGTTGACCATGCTTGCCAAAGGGTCTAAGGGGTGCCACGAGGCGTGATTAGCTGCGGCCGATGGCGCCATGGTCACACCTTCTTATCTAAAAGCTGGAAAACGCTGAAGGGTCAATTGCAGTAAAAGTCTAGGTTGGAAGCATTTCTAATCATGATTTGATGGTCCACCCAAACACTTCTTAAGCTTAGTTAAAGATTAATTTGAGGATGTAGTGCAAACAAGTGATGTTAGAGTGGATGTTGAAATCTGCATTACCTATTTGTCTGTTTGATGTGAGAGTCGATGTTGAAATCTTCTTTACCTATTTGTCAAATGTGGGCCTTGATGGTGATTTTTAATTTGGCGAGCTTATAAATCTCATCCATGATGCAGCCTGATGGTATTACAATGGACTGCAATTGACAGCTTAAATACACTATGTGAGAGTGGATGTTGAAATCTGCATTACCTATCTCTGTTTGATGTGAGAATTGGAGTTTGCAATCTTCATTTCCTACTTGTCAAATGTGGGCCTTGATTATGATTATTAATTTTGCAAGCTTATATATCTCCTCCATGATGAGGCTTGATGCTGTCCCAATGGATTGCAATTGACAACTTCAATACACTAACTTTAAAAATGTGTACCGTCTTGGATACAATTCCGAATGAGGGGATTTAAAAGTGGAAAGAAAGCTTGATGAGCCTTGTTTCTCAAGAAATAAAATAAGAAAATCTGAAGTCGAATATGGCTAACTTAGAATTTAGAACATTTTAAAATTGTTCTAAAAATTGTCAATTTTGAAAAGTTGGTATTTCAAGAATTTTAATAATTTAAAAAAATTAAAATGAAATAAAATTTTGTGAGATGAAAGTAAACTTGATGATAAATTATCAAAAAAATTATAAAAATAATTCATTAATTAAAAATGCCTAAAAGTCATAAACAATGGACATTTCAAAATTAAAATTTCTACAACTATAAGTAGCGGAGGAACCAAAAATCTTGATCGGTATGAGTTGGAATTCTTCACAACCAAAGAGGAATCACTCTGAATCTTTGTATTGAAAATTTACAAGAATGATATGTTTTTTTTTTTTTTAAATACCTCAAAAATGATTTTTTTTTTTTTTTTTTCCTTGTTACAAATGGATCATTCTTAGTCCCATATCCATACCTTATAAAGACTCTCAAATATAGTTGAGTTGAAAATCTGGGGCTGAATACCAAAGTTGGGGCATGGTTGATGGGCTGGGCTTTGCCCTTGAAATAGGTCTACATCACTCAATTGTCCAACTCAGGGCCCAAAACTAATGCCCAAACCTAGTTCCTGACATCGTAGTGATAGTTTCAGGCTAAGGTCGCAAATGCACGCCTTTGGTTGGTTTGGCCGAAGAGCGTTTTCTGGCCGATCAGGCCCCGGTATACCTACCCATTTCATCTATTTGTAAGTTAATGATTGGACAGTTCTTTTTAGATGAACAATTGGACCATTATAACAAGCTAATCTAACCGTCCGTTTGAAATGTAAATGTGCTTGTACAAGTTGATCAATGAGCTAGATCCATGCCTTTCATCATGATCCCCAAATGACTGGGCCACGCTCGGTCTTTAGTGGGCATCACTAAATCATTTCTATCAATTCTTCTTCTCTTGGGACCACTGATGACTTGATAAAATTCTTCTTGAAAATAGGTTAATTTGGTCCAGCCCGGGCTGACCCATAAGGCCCATAGGTTGTACAGGCCAGAGTGCTTTTTTCCTTGTGGGCCCATAATGGTCCAAGCTTGATCCCTTAAATCACAAGCTGGGCTAGACCCTTCAGGCCCATCTTTAATACATGGGCTCGACGTGGACATGCTTCAACCCAGCTCGACCAAGCCCCGTCCCGCCCTAAAATAATGTTGGTGTCTACTTATACCTCGTGTGATGATCTGGACTGTTGATCTATAACTGTTCACCTACACGGTCCGTCCGTTAAACATCTCCTTCATCCCAGATATCTTCATCCGTAGAAAGTGACTTAGAAACAACGGTCTAGAAAAGCAATGTCCAACTCATATTGTTGGGGATGATCCTGACCAGTGAGATGCTTTCCATATGGACTACATATTATGAGAGGTTCTAGATAAACGGCCTGGATCATGATATCGTGGGGCAGAAGGTACGTTGATTCAGACATGAGAGTACAGTGGCACAAAAGATCATCTGTGCTATGCAAACGGTAGGCCCCACCATCGAGATCACATGTCACAAAAATTAGGTGGGCCTCTCATCAAGTGGGCCGGAGTTAGACCATCTGTCGTCCAGTGATCTTATCAGTATGGCCCACTTGATGAGCAGACTGGCCTGAATCTTGTGCCATGTGTTTGTATGGTATAGATTTCCTACCTAGGTGGCATGTTAGCACGAAAGATATGGCTGCATGGCAAGTAAGAGTACATAGGGTTGTAGGTGTTCAGTCATCCATTGGTATATTTTACATTTGCGTGGTCAGCTGTGATTACGTTTGAAATGATTTACAAATTTTCGAGTGGCAATTTCCATGACTTTCTAAACTATTGTGGCAGCCAAACGGTTCCAGGAATAATCCAACCTTACATGCATGATTAGATAACGAAATGCATGTGCCAAAATAAATTATCATAGCTTCCTCTAAAAGAAGAAAGGCAAATACAAGAAGTCTTGTTTTAGAAATGATATGGTGCTGTTTGGAACATGCTTCAAATGTGGACCCATGTTTCCATAGTCTCCAAGGGCATGTTTAGATATCATGGTTTTCTTAGATGGGAGCATGAGATGATCTCATATTGCTACTTGTTTTACTCTGTTTGCCTTTTGTATGTTTTTATTTGGCAACTAATTCCACCCTTCTATTGACCCAGATGCATTCAAATTGACTTTTTTTCACCTTAATCTCATTTTGATACCTCCAAACAAGCCCTTTTTAAAATTTCAAGCAGCAAACTTACTTTCAAGAAATTAACCCCACCTAAGAGGACAAACTAGAGGGGCTCGCGAGGCTACTTATTTCTCATTAGTTGTCAATCCTTACTTTTGTGGGGACTTTTTTTTTTTCTTTTAAAGGCCAGCTTCAAAACATTAAAGGCATGTTTGGATAGTTGGAATTTAAGAGAATGGTAAAGAAAAAAAACGTAGTAATTGGTTAGGGGGTGTTTGGATCATAAGTTACCTACAATAAGCTACTTATGCCTAAAGTAGCATATCTTGGTTTCTACTTATTAAGCTGAAGTGATTAGATAATTTTAAGTAAAAAAGTTATTTATAATTAATCTTAAACCAAACTTACTTATGTCAAATAAGTTACTTATCTATTGCTCTAAGTAGAAAAACTAACTTATTTGGTGGTATCCAAACAGGCCCTTAGTGACCAAGATTGTTAGTGAAAGTTTCATATTCCCCTCACAAAAGTTACCCAATTAAATTATGGAAAAGTGTAGTAATTGCTTTCTAGAATTTACCCTTTTCTCAACCATCAAATTGTCGTAATGTTAAACGGAATTGATTTTTTCCTTTTGTTTGGCATGGAATCCATGTTTCCAAACACGGCCATCATATCATTCTTAATTGGAGCTGCTCCCATCCAAACAGACTCATATGGAACTTCAAATGATGAAACGTCATCATAACGTGCCATGACTAATATGGAAAACATTCTCTGTAAAATGCCTAAAGTTTTAAAGATAATTACTGAATTACCGATGAAATTTTCACAAAGTGGCCCCCACCCTTCCCTTCAGATGTCAAGACCATGGGAGACATTTTAGTACAATAATTGAATTCCATTAGCTTCTCTTTGTCGTGTTTGGCTGGCTCTCTTGTCCTCGAATTTAAAACGTCACATTTCATTTGCTTAAGGGTCTGTTTGGATAGAAAATTCCCCAAAAGATGGTCCCACAATCTTCTGGTCACAGTAGTGCATCGATGATTGACGGGCGCTAATCATTCGTGCATGTCATGGATCATATACCTTCCAAGCCCAACTTGGAAATGAACTAATTGCAATCCAGAACTGGGGTCTTTGGTAAAAACTATATTGTGATTCAATTTGATGGAACATCCAAACGCATTTTGATAATTTCTGAGACGAGTCAGCCCGAGTTGTGTTTCTAAAATAATAGGTGGTCCTAAGAAAATAACATAATCAGGACCTGTCACCATCAGAGGCCCATCCTTTCTAGGTGAAGTCTCTCTATCACAAGGTATTTTAGTTATTTCCACGTGTGCAAGAGGGGTCATGTGTTTATGCAGGTGATGATCTTTCAAGAGATGTAATCTGATTTCACGTAGCTTTCAAAGTAGAAAAGAAAAGAAACGGATGTTTCCTTAAACCTACGTAATCGATACCCTCCTCCTAATTTGATGTAGTACCCATGAACAAGTCCTCGTAGAATACGCTTATTCTACATGGGTTGTGGATGGGGCCCACCATCTCTCTGCACGCCATCCAATCTATCTAGAAGGGTTGCTCTGGTATGAAAGTTAGATGGCCCCACATACGATGCCGAGCCAACCATCAGGTGGGCCAAGAACTGAAATTGGAGGTTTTTGAATGGTTGTTGATTATTTCTTACGGTGTGGCCCACCTAATGATTGAATAGGACTTTAGTGCATCCCATCATCATGGCAGGGCTCACTTAGTTTACGGTTTGGATGGCATAACATGCTGGGCCCACATAGGTATAAGCAAGTGAATAAGTATATGAATAGCATATAGGTGTTCAGTCAAGGTAAATAACTTTCACACGTAAGTTAATAAATTTTGACAGTCAGGTGAATCACGTGTATAATAAGTTGGATCTACACGGACTGGGAGAAGAACCTACCTATTTATTCATTGGGGGAGAGGGAAAAGCTGCCATAATGTTTTCCTGTCGCTCAAAGTCTAAAGATGGTAACGTGTAATAGGGGCTGGCTTTCATTTTGTATGAGGATGGCCATGTTTCAGTGATCTGAGCCACTGATATTATGGACCCTAGGACCGGGATTGCTGGTACACCCAACACTTGGCTAGGTGGTGTCAAGACTCTGTTGCGCCCATTGTGTTGCATGTGTTTTATCCACGCCATCTATCCCTTTTGTTAGCTTATTTTAGGCATGACCCAAAATTGAAGCGCATCTGTTATAGAGCAGGTTGCAGACACTTTCATAGCTAATATGGACAGAGAAGGCCTCATTGGAGGTGGAATTGATCATTATTGTCAAGAACATTAAAACAATTGTATCTCACAAAGTGGAAGGAGTTTTTCAACGTACCATAAATGATTTTGGAGTAGGCGAAGGTACTTTAGCCAACCAACTCGGTAGCTGGGTTGCCCACGCTGGATTTGCGAGATTGCATCGGATCAATGGTCGGAAGTTCATTTTATCTCCATTTTTATTATAAATAATAAGTTTTAATTTAATCATAATTTTTCATCCTTTAAATTTTAGGAGTCATGCCCAACATGAAAAGGTCTTGGAAAAATTAGGAGAATAACGTGGTTAGATGAAATAGGACACTTACTACTGAAAACCATAAAGTCTAGTAAGAATCATAACCGTTTATAAATAGTAAAAGTCATGTTTTTAGGGAGTTTGAGTTTGAAACTCCTTCGTAAGTTTGAGTTCATTATTCAAAGGATTGTAAATTCATTTATTTATTTTTTTAAAATTTTAACATCAATTAATTTATTTTGAATTATTATAAATTATTTCTATTTCCTTTATTTATGAGGAGTCTAGAGAAACTTTGTGGATTTGGAGTAGTTAACCTTAAGGATGACGGTGATCAACCTCATTACATCCTTCCTTGCGTCAATTGGTATTAGAGCGTGGACTCCCATCAGATTGATGACCACTAACGACGGCATAGACTATATTCATGCGGACCATGATTTATAAATTCACTATTTCTTGAGAAGAATGAAAGCTTTCCACCGACAGAGTCACTTGACCATGCAAGGGCTACAACCAACTCTCGACTGTATGGCACAATCGCAATATTCGTAGAGCACTTTTAGAGGTGAATCATAGGGCTACCTTATACGAGTCAAGCTCCAGCGACGAGGACATCGATGGCGGCTTTGCCCGATGACTGGTACATGGAGGCAATTGACTAGATCGTGCTGAAAGAGATTATTGAGGTAAGATCGAACTTTCTAGTTTTAATGATTTATTGCATATAGAAGATTTCTTCGACCGGTTAGCCAAAGTAGAACGATATTTTGATTAAATGAATGTGTCAAAATATAAAAAAGTGAAATTAGTATAATTCAAATTAAAATCCAATGAATTTGCATGTTGGGAGCAATTACAACTCTCACGTGCTTAATAGAATAAGGCTCCCGTCCGATTATTGACATGGATGAGATGCTTTCTTGGATCATGATTCCTTCATAGTGATTATAAGCACGTGTTGTTCTAACAATACCAAAATTACTGACAAGGAAATTGAATCGTCACATATTACACCAAAGAATTCAAGTGGTTAGCAATGCAGAATGACTTGTCGGAGATCGAATCGCAGAAGGTATTGTGGTTCATAGGTGGGTTACAATTGAAAATTCTTGATTGAGTTTAGATGCACCCGGTCAGAATCGTGGATGAAGTGGTTCAGTTGGCAGGTATAACAGAAACACAGCTTGCAAGAGTCCCTACTCGGCCTTATCCTTCGACTTGACCCCCCTATGACGAGTCCTACGAATGATTCAATACTGACCAAAGGAAATGAAACAGTAGGAGGATGTCCTCAACTTCCTACAACCACAAACTGTGACACGGGGAGCGGTCCATTTAGGTCTCAACGTGTGGCACCCAAAATGATGAATTCGAGTAAGATCCCAAATCCTTATGGTCGGCCAAAATCGAACACTTGTTACCGATGTGGCTAACCACGCCATTTATCAAATACCTGCCCTCAACGCCCTATAGCCCACTTGACCATTAACAAATGGTACACTGAAAGTGATGTGGCAGAAGAAGGCCCTGCATTTGGTGAAGATGAACAAGTCGCTGAAGAAAGAGCTGCTAATGAACAATGGTTGGGCGAGGATCATGGCGGGTCATTGATCGTAAGGCGATTATTATACACTCCAAGGAATGAGGTGCACTTGCAATGGCACAATATATTCTGTACACAGTATACCATTAACAAAAATGTCTATGATGTAATCATAGATTATGTCAGTAGCGAGAACATCATCTCGAAGGTGAAGGTGGACAAGTTATAATTACTTATGACAAAGCATTATTCCTCTTACTCAATTGGGTAGATAAAAAAGGTGAACGAAACCAGGTAACTAAACAATGCTTTGTCTCATTTTTAATTAATAGGAATTATAAGAATCAATTATTTTGTGACATGGTCGACATAAAAATATATCATATGTTACTTATTCGACCATGACAATTACGCCGTGATGCGATCTACCGCTAACTAGAAAATATTTACGTTTTCGTTATGAACGGTAAATCATGTATATAATAAGTTTGATCCACGCGTACTTACAAAAGAACCTACTTATTCACCGCAGAGAGGGAAAAGCTGTTACAATGTTCTTTTGTGGCACAAATTCCAAAGATAGTAGCAGATATGATAGGGGCCGGCTTTCATTTTGTATGAGTACAGCCATGTTTCAGTTATGTAAGCATTGATATTATGGACCCTACGACCCGCATAGCTGGTACACCCAACAAGTAGCTTAGTGGTGTCAAGACTCTGGTGGGCCCATTGTGATCCATGAGTTTTATCCGGCCATCTGTTTTACAAGCTCATTTTAGGGAATAACACAAAATTGAAGCACATCCCAGCCCAAGTGGACCACACCGTATGAAACAATGGGGATCGAACACCTAAAGTTGAAAGCTTCCCAAGGACCACAAAAGTTTTGGATCAAGCTGATAATGATATTTGTGTTTTTCCTTCTTCATCAATGTCTGTGTGACCTTATAAACAGGTTGGACAAATAAACATTACCATAGGCCCTAAAAAGTCTCAACGGTGAATATCATTTTTCCCACTGTTTTTAACCGTATGGTCCACTTGGGCTTTGTATATGCTTTAATTTTGGGCACATCTTCCAAACTGAGCTTGTAAAATGGATGAAATGAGTGGATAAAACAGATAATTATGATGGCCCCACAATCCTGACCCACGTAGCTACGTGGTGTTGGAGTCACCACGCAAACCGCGCCCAGCCCCTACTATATATGGTTATTGTACTGAGAATCCCTGAAAACAAAAATCCAAAGGGCCTTTCAAGACAGCGTTGAAAAACCATTCCAACTCATTTTTGTCTTATTGGCAAACGATAAGCAATACTATAGCTCATGTGATAGACTGAGTGAAGATATACTCAGTCGTGCAGTTTAGGTGTACATAACTATTGCGGCTCAATAAGAGATGGCCATGATTTTTCACAAAGGGTGGGATTACATGATGGTGCATCTTTTGGATGGTTAGGATCTTGTACGTGGACATCCTGGCACGTGTCCTGATTTGTGGTAAAATACCATCTTCCAAGCTATATTCAGACGGTTTCAACTGGATAGACAGAAATGATAAAAAATAATAAAAAGGTGTCGTCCAAACAGGCACGAGAACTGTCAGTAAGCGGCCAACAAAGGAAACTGTTAATAAAGAAAGTACTGCAACGACGGTTTCCATTCAACCAATAAAAGGCCAAAAATTCTATAGCCAGTATTTTTCAATCGTTCTTTAAAAAAAAAGAGACCTAGAAATCTGAGAGAAATCGGATTGCTCAGTACACTTTCTGTTGGGCCCACCGTGAATGTATCTGGTTCATCCGTTTTTTCAGCTAATTTTGAGAGTTGAGCCCAAAATTGAATCATATCCAAAGCTCAAGTGGACCATACCACAGGCAATAGTGGCAATAATGATTTTAACCGTTGAAACCTTGTTAGGCCCCACAGTGATATTTCTTTGTCATCAAACCTCTTTATAAGATCACACAAACATGAATGAAAGGAAAACACAAATATAAGATTGACCCAAAACTTCTATTGCCCCTAAAAAATTTTCAACGGCGGACATTTAATTCACGTGGTCCATTTGAGCTTTGGATATACTTTACTTTTTCTATAAGTACTAAAATCATATGGTAAAATGGGTAGACGGAATAAAATAAAATACATAAATCACGGTGTACCGCACAGATTTTACTCAGTACGCAATCGGCTTTCCTGGATCACATGGTCTGTACGAACCGAAAGTTCGGACATGCATCAAGAAATCTTGTTCCGGTCATTCCACAACGCCTTTCAGGAAATGTTGACTCTATGGGCTCCTGATGCATCAGGATGCGAATAGGATCCTGTGGGCCCATTGTTAGATGCATCAGGATTGAAGGGTCAGGATATTCAATCCATTATCAAAATGCTGCTTGATAATGGAGATCCATTTACCTTAACATTTTTCTTCTCTAATGAATATTTTATGCCACAAGTCCAACATTGTTGTTTTGGAATGTTACTGATTTTTTTTCTTGGCTGAGTACTTCAGCAATGATTGAAGGGTCAGGATCTCCGGGCCTAGATTTCTGGGTGTCCCACATCCAGAATGGCCCACACACACACACACACACACACACACACATATAACACATGCACACACACCCCCACGCACTCGCGCTGTGGTGGGATTTCACCACCTATGGATACTCGAAACCCTGACTGGGCCTCGAAACTCCTTAGTGTCTACCACCATATCAAGAGTAAGGATGCGATCAAATGGCCCACATCTGATTTGTCCACTGTCACATTAAATCACATAACTGCAATTAAACTGTTTTTCATTTTGGGAATGAGGAATCTTTAGCGTGTAATCTATATATTAATGCTATATATAATGCAAGTTGTGTAATCTACATTTTTACAGTCTTGAGCGCTAAACATTGAAAATTTCACAAAAAATAGAAGACTGTTTTGCTGAAGTAATGGATATTTTACGAATAAGAAAATAGGTTAATATCTATCAAACCGTTTAAAATTTTCTAACAAAAGCTAACCAACGGGTTGTATTTTATATGTAAGAAAGCTTCTCTTGATTTTAAAAAAGAGATCAAAAAAAGGCTTTATGATTTCAAATCACAACAAGAGGGGAAGATTTGAAAACACGAAACTGTCTTTTGGAATTTGAATGCACTCAAATATACTCAAATCCCAGCTACAAACGACCGGTTAAAGTAAGGAACCAGTGTACGGCTGACCGTCTATTTGAACCACTTGCTTTTAAAAGCCAATGAAATGTTATTACTCTTGGTAGGGAAACAATGCTGGTACACCGACCATGAAAAGACTAATACAAGTGGAATATTGTAAACTCAAATTATGAGTATTTTAAAAATGAGTGTGGTTGGTACTTTTTTAAGGCTAGTTTTAAATGTGCTAACTGGTGACACCCATGCAGGATCCGAACCGCCCGAGTATCAATTCATGACGTGGAAGTACAATATGGAAAACATCCGGCCCATCCTAAATTTAGGTGGGCCTCAATTGTACGACACATCCTGGCCATTAGCGACCTAGTTGACAGGTGCTGACATCCTGCGAAGTCCAAATTGTGTCTTTTTTAGTAAAATTTTCATTTTTCTAAAACTTAATTAAAAAAAAAAAAAAAACTACAAACAAACAAACATTAGGTACTCTACAATTGCAAACGTACCTAAACTCTCAGCCTCACGAATTAAAGAAAATATGACGTACGTAGGACGCGATTGCGTCCTGCCCCCGCGACGACGTACGCTGATTGAGTACTACCATGAAACGGGAACGGTTTAGCTGTTATCAGGGTAATAACTTAGTGGTTGTTACCGTTAACTGTGTGGGACCCACTTTAATTAATGTGTTTCGTATCCACGCCGCCTATCCGTTGTTTCACCTCATTTAAGGACATTATTCCATAATTTAAACAGATCCAAAACTATAGTGGAACACATCAATGGAAAAAGTGATGAATGGCTGTTAAAATATTTTTTAGGCTACAAAAGCTTTGAATCAAGACAATATTTGTATTTTCCTTTTGTCCAGTTCTGGTTGACCTTACATATCTGATTACAATGGGCCTTGGGAAGTTTTTAATGGTAAACGTTCAATCGTCATTGTTACTTGTAGTGTGATCCATCTGAGATTTGGATATACTTAATTTTTGGGAGCCCATACTAAAATGATCTGTTAAAAAAGATGGATGGAGTGGATATACAAAATATGATAAAGGCGCCTTAGTTAGGATAACACCTATTGAGTTGTTACTGGGGTAACACCCAATCCGCGCCTGGTAGGAACGGACAGGGTGCGGAGGGGCTTCAATGATGTTTGGGTTTTATCGGCACCTTTTATCTTATCCATTTTCCATATCGTTTTAGTTACCAGTCCAAAAATGAAGTAATTCAAAAGGCTCAAGTGGACCACGAAGTGGGTATTAAACACCCATGGTTGAAATTTTTTCGGAGGCCACGGAAGTTTTGTATCGAGTTAATATACCTGTTTTACCTTTGTTTAAGTCTATGCGACCTTAGGTCCGTACTTTTGCTCCTGCGGTAGACTCTTTGGGAGTTTCAACACCTAGTCAAAGGTTCGAGTGTTCATAAGTGGTGAAATCCCACTACGGTGTGATTAACTTTCTTATTAGGATCACGCCTTGAAATGATATGGCAAAATGAATGGACCGCATAGATAAAATCACTCCTTCCAAGTGGTACACATGGAGTAATCAAACCATTAATTCCTGAGGCTAAATAGTGAATGGGCCATAGCCCAAAAATTAATGGCTTGCGTTCACTAATAAAAGATCCATTTATTGTATGATTAGGCCAATCCAACCAGACCAATTTTAGACACTGGCCAATCAACGGTGGACCCAGAAGGATGTGCCGTCCGGATCATCATAATAAGCATGTGCCATGTGCATGGTACATGATTAGGCAACACAAAAATATAGTGCACCGAGAGGCACTGGATCAGCTCCCCATGTAACATCTCTTCCCTTAGGGCCTCTTTGGCCTGGCAGATCCCATGGTATTAGGAGGGATGGGATCAATTTTAAGGTAATGATGGTGGTGTCAGTGGATTGTCTTAAGATCCATGGGATTGCTTATATCTCGAGACAAGTTCACTGGGTCTATTTGGCACACCATGCATATCCTGGGATTTTACCTTCTAATCCATCCAACCAAGGGATAGGATCAATTTTAAGGTAATGATGGTGATGCCAATGGATTGACGCTCGTCATGCCTATCCCAGGATATTGCCGATCCCATCCCTCCTAATACCGTGGGATCTGCCTAGCCAAACAGGGCCTGTTTGTCCCGGTGAATCCCACAGATCAGGAGGGATGGAATGGATTTTAAGGTAATGATGGTGGTGTCAATGGATTGGTTTAAGATCCATGCCATATCCCGGGACACGTTCACCAAGACTGTTTGGCACGCTTGGCATATTCTGAGATTTTACCTTCCAATCCATCCAACCAAGGGATGGGATCAATTTTAAGGTAATGAGGGTGATGTCAGTGGATTGTTTTAGGGCGTGTTTGGGCAGTGGGATTCGAAGGGATTAGGTGGGATGGGATTCATTTGGTCCGTGCCAATTCCACTCCATGTTCAGGAAGAATGGAAAAGCTTGGAATTAGATTAGATGGAATTGCATTGGGTTCTGTGCCAATTTCACTCAATGTTAGCAAGTTGTGTAGGTCCCACCATGATGTGTGGGCTATATCCCCACCGTCCACCTATTTTTCAAGGTTATTTTAGAGCATCGGCCAAAAAATTAGGTAAATCTAAAGCTCAAGTGGACCCCACCATAGAAAGCAACGGGGATTGAATACTTACTGTTAAAAACTTCTTTGGAGCCACATAAGTTTTGAATTTACCTCATTTTTAGGCCCATGCCATAAAATGAGGTTACAAAACAAATGAACAGTTTAGATATAACACGTGTGTTATTCTCAGTAATTTCAAATAATGGTGGGTATATCCATTCAATGTACCACCACATCACTAACAAAGCATGACATTAATCTTATCCCATGGCAACAGGGGCAATCCTTGCCATGCCATGGGTAATAATTATGTTTTTTGAATCCCATCCCACCTAATTCCTTCTAATCCCACTACCTAAACAGGCCCTTAAGATCCATAGGATTGCTTATACCCTAGGATAAGTTCACCGGGTCTGTTTAACTCGTCATGCATATCTCGAGATATCGCGATCCCATCTCTCCTAATACCATGGGATCAGTCCATTAGTGGTTTGAGGGGCCCCTGACCCAAAAAAATAAATAAATAAATAAATAAATAAGTGTCATTCTATATAGTAGAAAACTAATAATATAGTTAGTTTAATTAAGGTAAAATCTTTGAAGATTGTATTTTATAAGGATTCTTCCATGGATCTTGGATTTCTATTGGTTGTGTTGTCAACCTCTTTCTACAGAAAATGATACTGCGGCTGAAATTGGGTTGTCGTTTGTCATCCCCTTCTTTTCTAAGTCTTCTTTTATGTCTCGGGAGAGAGAAGACCCTTCCTCCTCCACTCAAAGATGGTTAAATGGTGGTGATGACCTTCTATAAACATACATACATTTTTAATCTTAATCCAATCGGAGCCGTCCAAATTGTGGGCACCATTGTAGATGTAGCACCTTTGAAGAACCTAGCGATCTGTTTCGTACAGACAATGGTGCGACATCAACCGGCGAAATCTGTTTAAGTCGCCCTCTACCTGATCATAGATCCTTCAATTTGGACGGATGGGATAGGTACATACATGCTGTATTTGTGATTGATGGGTCACCAAGAATTAACAAAATGTGGCAAACGCACACCAAAGTAATCTTGCACATGTTTGTACTGTATATAAAGAATAGATTGTTTGTTATGACAGTTGGCGTGCCCTTTGTTTAGTTTTAAAAAAAACATATTTTTTATTTTGTAAAAGAGAAAAAGAAAAAGATATAATATTACAATGCGGAAACTACACTACATCCAAAAAGTATATTATTTATTGCTCGAGAAAAAACTTTGATACTCTGGCATAGTTGATGGATGACATGCAGCCACTTAGAAATTACTTTAAAATGGCATCTTGGTGTACAATTCAAACTAAAATGTGTAAATCATATATCCCAATTAAATTGTTTTTTTCTTTTTTTTGAAGTCATGCTTATCTAATAAATATTTATTGGATGGTTAAATTTGAAAAATATCCAATGACCCTATTTAAAAATAAAGTGTCCACGAATCAGAAGTTACAATTATAAAAAACCAATCCAAGTTTGGGATTATAGCTTTGCCATAATGGGTTCCATAATTTAATCAGTTTAATCTGAGTTAACGTACGTCACATGTACACTTTCTGAGTGCCTGAGTATGAAGAGTTATCCTCCGCCAGAGTATCAAATAATTCCACTTATTTATTTCATTGACCTTTTTCTGGGAACCTGCTTATGCCTTTTTCTCGTGTCACTCCAACATACACGTGGTATTGAAGTTAGAGATCCAGGACCATCCACGCCGGCTCCTACCTCGGTTGGCCTATTGTATGCTATGTTAGTTGTTTCATAATTGATTTGTACCTTTAAATAAGTGGTGCCAGTAAAAATAGGTTGACGGTCCACATCCTATATAAAAAATTAAAATTAAAAAAGCTATTTATGGCAGGGCTACTATTCTCCAATCGTTGCATTTGTACTATTCTCCACCGAAATATTTGCTGCGCCGAAGAGGCATGTCGTTTTGGTTGGTCATTGCAGTCATCAGCACACGTCGCACTTGTGTTGAAGGATAGATTTTAAGGTTTCTAAGCATCTCTTACATGAAGTGAGTTGCAAGGCATGGGAGAAAAGGAATGAAAAATGGTTACTAGAGGCTTCCATGTCAAGACACATAGGAAGGAATTCCTTATAATCCTAACACAGCTCAATGAAAAGCCTTATTAATAAGCAAAACATACCCATGAAAGATGGGGAAACAATATAAAAATGACAAAATCATAATTTTATATTTTATAAAAGTTTAATTTTTATTTTTTACTATAGTCCACATATGATAAATGCTCATAAGTTACTTGGTTCATCTTTAAGGACCTGGGGTTTGTGGTAATATGACATCTAGCATGCAACACGTGTTTTACACAACCGATGAAAAACACACAAGCTATGTGGGGTCCACCAAGATGTATATGTGCAATCCACTCCATCCATCAGGTGGGAATCCGTTCGTTTGTTGTACGTACAAAATATAAAAGCCTGATAGCAATCTCAGATGGACCACGCTAATGGGAATGATGTAAAATTACGCATAAAAGCTTCAAGTTTTGTGGCTCGCTTTATTTTTTGATTATGCTGATTTTTGTATATTCACTTCATTCTCGCGGTGACACCTGATGAACAGTCTGAATAAACACCATGATGGCTCCAGTAAGAGACCTATGCTTGTTGTCCCATCCCATTGTTCCATGTGGTGTGGCCCACCTGAGTTTTAACTGGCTGATTTTTCACCCAAGGGCTGAGCACCGAGGAGCCCACCTGATAACTGGAGTGGATTTGATTTTGATGGGTGGAGGCTTGACATGGCCGTGTCAACTGAGTCAAACACCGAGGTGAGCTGAGTACAAAACTTTGACTCGCTTCATCGCCACCCAGCAGAACGTTCGCTTACCTTGGTTTGGGCCCAGATTTTGAACGAGTCGGTCTAAAACCCTTCATCTGGGTTTGTCATTGTCAACGCGAACTAGACCCAACATCGGCTTCGGTCCGGACTCTGAGCTATTTGGGCTGGGTCATCGGGCCTGGCCTATTCAAAATGCCTGGTCCAGTCCATTGACAAGCCAGGGCCTTTCTATTGAAAAGCTTGGATCTCACGCACGTGTCATATTGAAGTGTGTTCTTACACGTGTGTGGGATAGCAGACCCTCATCACCTCACAACATGGGTACAGCAGTACCATACGTCCTGGGCTTTAGCTTTTGAATCTGTTTTATCTTCCAATGATCCAAACCGTTTATGTGGCGGGCCCCACTTTGTACGGTGGATACCAATCAATAAAAGCTCCTAAGTTGGATCATTTCTACCCATTGATGATTTGTCTCTTTAGATGGCCATCGTAACCTGTGTATAATCCAGCGGCTAAAGTCCGGACGTATCTAATTTTAAAACGTGAGGGATGCATCCTAGAAAACCACTCTTCACTGCATGAAGAGAAATGCTTCCAGTGCTATCAGAGCACTGTAATTTATAGTGCTCCCAGATGCATCAGTTCACTTGTACAGTCCAATTATTTGATCTGAACTGTCCATTAAGTTCAGAATACATTTCATGGGCCACTATTCAGAAACAACACTGATCGGATGATCCAACCCATCTTTTATTTGGCCTTATTTTCTACAGCCATCCTTTTCCAGAGCCATAGATGAGATGGTTACAATTGCCTAACAAAGGTGGTTCTTTAGGATCATAAGCAATCCATGATGGTCCCTATCAAATAGAAGGATCGAATTTAGACCCATTTTTATGCAAATGATCTTGACCATCCATATTTAGGACCATCAATCAAATGGTTAATATTTATTAGATTAGTGTATTGTTTTCATTATATCCCACGAAATGTGTTGGATCTAATGAACGGTTCAGATCAATGGATTTACTCTCTAAGTGCCCCGATGAAATTAGTAGCTCCATGACTTATAGTGCCCTCAGCATTTCAGTCATTTTAATAATCTATTTAAACAGAAATCAAGATATACCGTGCGATTCTCCATACGTCGGCAGATCCAAATACGGTTTTTTAAAATGGTGGTGATTTGATTAGGTGAGGTAAGCTTTTGTGTCAGAAAGAGTCAAATGTATTACGCCAAAACGAACAACTCTACCAAATATATCCAAACGCTTTTAATTCCAACAGGTTTGTTAGGTCACACGCGCGTGGACCATCCATTTGCAGCCACACGTGCCAATACGTAGCACATGTGCGAGACCTGAGCTTTCCATCTAATTGGAAATAATGCTTATATTTTTTTTGACTCTTCAAATTCAATTTGGTTCATTCATCAGGTAGGCCACAAAGGTAAATAACCCGTTAAAACATTTTCTTTTTTAATCCATCCATTTTTTTTAATGACGTGGCCCTTTCTTAGGCCAGAAAATCTAAAAAGTCGATGCCCACATGATGAAAAGCTCAGATGTCCCACACGTGTTCCATATTGGCACATGTGAGTGCGTGTCGATAGAAAGGGCTTCCTTAGTGGGGACGTCAAAATCACATGTAGAGAGATACATTAGGTATTTAGGTTAGAAAAAAGAGTATAGTGGGTAACATGTAACCTCATTTTTCAAGCGTTATTATTCCATAGGAAGCTGCTATTTGAACCCTCTTTCGTTGATAGACACACCCTTTATTTCTTCTTTTTAGTAATAGAAAGGTACAAAGTTGCATCCTTTTATACCAAAAAATATAAAAGGAATGGGCCTATTTATCTATCAATTTTGGTAGGTGCAGGTATCAATTTCCATTTTCAAATGATACCCGCTGAGGTACTGTACCATGCCAAGATATGAAACGTTGTACCGCACATTCAGATCCACACCGTTGATACGATGTGTGTTGATGGCCCATGAAAATTCCTAATCCCTTGATCAATGATCCAAACTATATAGTTGTGAACAAAATACTACAGCAGTCTGCATTCAAAGGAAGGTGGTCCAACTATCAACGAGCTAGAGATTTTAGCCCAATTTGCTTATTCACTGTATCTTATATGATCAACGGTTTGGATCAATGAAAGATGGTCCCAAGTGTTCCAGATGGTTCTCATAAGGGAGCACATTCAAGCAGGTGCTACAAGTGTCAAAAAGACTAGAATATAAAAAGGAAAATGATTACAGCGTAACTTAAGAAAGTAAGCTTCCTGCTACAATTAGCCCAGCTTTGCGATTCTGGGACCCACCAGGGTTGCTCCAAACAGTAAATGGGTAGGGTCCACTTGCTTAGTCCTATCTATGGACCACTTAACCGGATTTGAACGATTATTGGGACTTGACCATGCATCATGGTTTTCATGACTGGTCCGAGTCATATCCCATTCGCTTGAATCGACTCTGTTTCAGTCATCAACAGGTTCGGTCGGTACCACGAGTTATTCCCTTCTTCACCTCCTACTTATTCGCACACGTGTTGATAGAAAGTTCAGATTTTCCACACGTGTTCCATATTAGCACATGTGAGTGTGGCTCAACTCCAAGATGAATGAGTCGGGACGAGTCACTGAGTCAAAAAAAAAAAAGAAAAAAAAAGTCATGCATACACATGCAAAACGCTACAGCAAGTGAGATGACACGGTGGAGCAAGTGAAACGAGTCAAGGTGAGTCACCGAGTCAAAAAAACCATGGCTTGATTACACACGCCCAAATACAATGTAGCAATGTGAAAATAGTAATCGGTACAGGTTCAACAAACGGATGTCCATTACTTAGATATTTGAATCAACGGATGGATTTGACTTTGGGTTCACTCCGTCTATGTTGGGTGCCGTCAATTCGATTTTGGGATGTAGTTCATCTGTGGTGGGGACCACTATTTGGATGCCTTGGATTGAGGCAAGTTTATACCAATTGCATAGTGGCCATGTGTCCGTCTCAATTTTATGAGCAAATGTCATCCATTGGACGGTTAGGGTCGTCTCCTATCAGGCGAACAATCCAAGGCGAAATGGAGTTCATGCAGTACTGCTCGAATACGATCACCACAAAAGGCTTTTTGTCTCGTCCGTACTATGCATGAGCACTACACGCGTGTTACGATAAAGGGTGAGTTAGTACGGTCCACCGAACTGGCACTGCCGTGGATGGATCATGGTTTTAAAATCTTACCAATCAAATGATCCTAGCCATTAGTTCTTCTCATCACATCCGGGTGAATGCCAACTGCTAGTTAATTTTGCTTTTTACTGGTACTGAAGGTACAATTGAATTTTTAGGATCATCCGTTTATTATAAATTTGATATATTTTTGTAGCTAAAAACTTTTAGTTACAAAAATTTTCATCGCTAAATTCGTCACTAAAACAATGAAGAATATGGTTTTTAGCGACGGAAGCTAAAACAATGAAGAATATGGTTTTTAGCGACGGAAAATATTAAACGTAGTCAAAGGAAAGCTTTTTAGTGACGAAAATTTTCGTTGCTAAAAAAACTTTTAGCGACAAAAATTTTCGTCGCAAAAAACCTTTTGTAAAACTTTTAGCTACGAAACTTTTCGTCACTAAAAATATTTTACAAAACTGTTAGAAAATTTTCGTCACTAAAAAATATTTGCATAACTTTTAGCGACGAAAATTTTCGTCGCTAAAAATATTTTGTAAAACTTTTAGCTACGAAAACTTTCGTTGCTAAACATATTTGCAAAACTTTTAACTACGAAAATTTTCGTCACTAAAAATATTTTGCAAACTTTTAACTATAAAAATTTTCGTCGCTAAAAAATATTTGCATAACTTTTAGCTACAAAAATTTTCGTCGCTAAAAGTCTCTTTAAAAAAATAAATATTCCAGCACAAAATTCCTAATATACACCTGTTACAATATATTTCATCATATTCATCCTGATATACAACTGTTATATAATATAGTTCATCATATTCACAATCACATCCATCTAAACCCAAACTAGTAAATCCATCTAAACATAAACTACATTCATCTAAAAACAAATAATCTTATTCATATCACATTCATTCACACATAAATACATATAAGCTTAACATCATAAATAAAAATACCCTGAACCTAAACCTTAACGTAAACCTAAAACCTAAAACCTATAACATAAACCTAAAACTTAAACCTTAACCTAAACCTAGCCTATAACCTATAAGTTTAGGTTTAGGAAATTGGGTTCGGATTCGGGATTGGGTTTAGGTTTGGGTTTTCAAGTTTAGGTTAGGGAGTTGAGATTAGGATTAGGTATAGGTTTAGGTTTAGGGATTTGAGAATACGTTAAGGTTTAGGTTTAGGAAATCGGGTTCGGGTTATAGGTTTAGGTTTAGGTTAGGTTATAACTTAAGGTTTAGGAAATTGACTTTAGGTTATAGGTTTAGCTTATAAGTTAAGGTTATAGGTTAATGTTTAGGTTATAAGTTAAGTTTTAAGTTTAGGTTAAGGTTATATAGGTTTAAGTTTAGATTATAGGTTTTGAGATTTGAGAATAGGCTTAGGTTAAGGTTATAAGTTTAAGTTTAGGAAATCGGGTTCGGGTTCGGGATCGGGTTTAGATTTGAGTTTTCAAGTTTAGGTTTAAGTTAGGGAGTTGAGATTAGGATTAGGTGTAGGTTTAGGTTTAGGGATTTGAGAATATGTTAAGGTTTAGGTTTAGGAAATCGGGTTCGGGTTATAGTTTAGGTTTAGATTAGGTTATAGGTTAAGGTTTATGAAATTGAGTTTATGTTATAGGTTAAGGTTTAGGTTTAGGTTTAGGTTATAGGTTTTGGGATTTGAGAATAGGTTTAGGTTAAGGTTATAAGTTTAGGTTTAGGAAATCGGGTTCGGGTTCGGGATTGGGTTTAGGTTTGGGTTTTCAAGTTTAGGTTTAGATTTAGGTTAGAGAGTTGAGATTAGGATTAGGTGTAGGTTTAAGTTTAGGGATTTGAGAACACGTTAAAGTTTAAGTTTAGGAAATCGGGTTTGGGTTATAGGTTTAGGTTTTGATTAGGTTATAGGTTAAGGTTTAGGAAATTGAGTTTAGGTTATAGGTTTAGGTTATAAGTTAAGGTTATAAGTTTAGGTTATAGGTTAAGTTTTAAATTTAGGTTAAGGTTATAAGTTTAGGTTTAGGAAATCGGGTTCGGGTTCGGGTTTAGGTTTGGGTTTTCAAGTTTAGGTTTAGGTTTATGTTAGGGAGTTGATATTAGGATTAGGTGTAGGTTTAGGTTTAGGGATTTGAGAATACATTAAGGTTTAGGTTTAGGAAATCGGGTTCGGGTTCAAGATCGGGTTTACGTTTGGGTTTTAGGTTTAGGTTTAGGCTATAGGTTATAAGTGTAGGTTTAGGTTATAGGTTTAGGTTATAGGTTATAGGTTTAGGTTAAGGTTTAGGTTTAGGTTTAGGTTTTAGGTTTTGGGATTTGAGAATAGGTTTAGGTTATAAGTATAGGTTTAGGTTTAGATTTTTATGTTTAGGTTAAGGTTATAAGTTTAGGTTTAAGTTATAAGTGTAGGTTATAGGTTTAGGTTTAGGTTAGGTTATAGGTTTAGGTTCAGGGATTTAAGAATATGTTAAGGTTTAAGTTTAGGAAATCGAGTTCGAGTTCGAGATCGGGTTTATGTTTGGGTTTTAGGTTTAGGTTTAGGTTATAAGTTATAAGTGTAGGTTTAGGTTTAGGTTTTAGGTTTAAGTTATAAGTTATAACATTTGGTTATAGGTTTAGGTTAAGGTTTAAGTTTTTAGGTTTTGGGATTTGAGAATAGATTTAGGTTATAAGTATAGGTTTAGGTTAGGGTGTAGGTTAAGGTTTAGGGAATTGAGTATTTGGTTTGTTGATGGCCCTGCTGATGTGGCACGATTTCCTGGAGAGAATACGGCATCTCGCAGGAATCCATCCTCTAGCAGAATATCTCCAAGACGAGCAATCAGGGAAGCCTTCGAACCTTCCTGCTTTGGTAACATTCGGCCTTAGCTTAATTATCCTTTTCCTTGTGTTGTTTTTTTTTGATAAAATTCCAATGAGCAACAAACATGTCAGGTGTTTGATGAAATTCCTGAAACAAATATGTGTAATTATATTTTTGACGCGTGGAATTCGAAATAACCTCAAGAATACTCTCTGGACAGTTGCATTGGTATATGGCTTATTTAAACAGGTAATGTTCTGGAAAAGAATGTTTCTGGGGTATTAATAAAAATACATTATGAAACTACATGTATACATATATGTATTATTTTCACATCTCTTTCAATGTTTTATATAAACATTGGTATGTTGTTAGTCCGACTGCATAACTATCTTCTTTTGTTGCGAACTTTGAGCATGAGAAACTATTTATTCATCATTTTGAGGATTTTCTTTTAGGACCTGGAATCTGGACTATTCTCATTGAATTCCATGGAACTCGAGATTTCCAATGTTTGAATGCCCCGAGTTCCATGGATTATTCCCAACCTGACCTTACTCAACCTGCATTTGCTCAACCCAAATACAACCTGAATTCAAATTGGATTGTTGTTTTCCAAACCGAACCAACTCAAGGACCTTGATAGCCTCAGCCAAAATGACCCAAACTCGGGTTGTCCTAAACCCAAGTTGTAATCCTAATTGGGTATACCCAATTCTCTAATTACAAATAGATAGTCTGAATTTCTTCTTTCCTAATTATGTTAGCCAGATAGAGAGGGCCGTAATAGACAAATACGAGAATCTCTACAACTTTTCCATAAAATCAAGGTTTGTTGGATTACCTTGATTTGTTTGACTAAGTTTGATTATTTGCTGCCAATTTGGCATCAACCCCACTTTACCCTGCCTTGGGAATGGTTGGCTTGTTGCTACCATGTGGAATTACAATGCTTAACTAATGTCTATCATACCACCTGGATTCCACTAATATTTTATTTTGTAATTCTTCTATGATCTCTAGAATCTTGTATGCTTGGGAGAACTAGCCCCTCAGATGTTCTCTATAAGAGGGCAACATGCTCATTGATGTATTAGCTAAGGGATGGAACTTAGACCTCTTTTGATTATCGGATTCATTTATTCATTATCTTAATGGATTGTTTTTCCTTTCCTGCATCTGTTTTCCATTTAGAAATATATTCCTTCGAACATAAAACCTTCTAACCATTTACTTATCTATGGTGTCATCATCGTCATCATCCTTATCATAACCATGTCCCAGCTATTCGAGGTCGGTTTCTCATGATTTGCTTGGCAAAGGTTTTACCACTGGCTGTCCACCTAACATCAACTCTCCTTTTAGCTATATCTTCTTTAGCTAGTTGGTGATATTGTTCTAGAACAATAAACTTCATATCTTGTTCGGAAGTCTTTTTTCCCCTTTTCTATTTCCTTTGTTTTGCTAAGCTGCACTCAATTGCTTTAATGGAACATACTTCCATTTTCACTCCCAAATAGTAACATATGGGTTTCACTCCCAAACAGTCCATTATCTGAGAATGGACTTAAAATCCCTTGCAACTTCTGTTGTTACTTGCAAGTGCAAAACACAACAGTCAAGTTTTCTAGGGATATCTCCCAACACGTAGACTTGTCATCTATTGGCCCCAACTGCACCGATTCCATGTTTCAAAACATAATGATGTCCCTTTATCGAGCCAAATGGAAATGGAAATAAAAGTATTGAATTTCGGCTTATTGTAGAATAGATACTACACTTGATTTTAGTTAAAAGGGAGAAGATATGTTATGTGTGTTGAACTTCTTGGAAGTTGCAAATCTTTGATCCCATGTTGTGAAAGAAGTCCCTTGTCAAGAAAGCTCTACCCCACCTACAAATAAACCAATGACCAGAGATTAGTTCTATAAAAAAAAAAATGGACTGACATCATAAAATCCCTTCAGAGAGTAAAAAAGAAATAATCATTGATGTCATAAGACATCAGTATCAAAGCATGAAATTCTAAGACATCCTACCATTTGGTGCATGAGAATATACTATTGATCTGACTTGTGGCAATTAAACAATTCCCACAGAGAATTTTCCTTGTCATTTGGGGGGTAAGCTGATATTGAGTGCATGCAATCAACAAAGCCACCCATACATGCAAACCACTGTCCACCAGATGCTTCCCAAATTTCTTTGCTAAGTTATCACAATAGAAGAAACCAAACGGCTCTATAAAATAACTTCAATTACTAAACATATTCCCCACATATTAGAGACTTGTTCAGCCTAATCAAATTGAATTATCTGAACATAATTTTGAGTATTAATAATTTTGGTCAAGCTAGTTTCAACAATTTGATTGGTAATCACACTTAAAACCTCACCCACAAACCCGGACTAGTTGTCAAAACAATAGTTGTTTCTCTTGCCCCAAATAGCCCATAGGCCAGCCATCACCACCAACTGCAAAACCATCTTCCGAACTTTACCCACTCCACCTGTGTCCCATGCCGCCAAGAAGTCTTAAATAGACCCGAACCTGTTTATATACTTTTCTCAAAGCCAAAAAAGAAGAAGAAGAAGAAGAAGAAGAAAAGAAAAGAAAAGAAAAGAAAAAAGAATGAAAGAAAAGAAAAAGAGGAAGAAGAAGAAGAAGAAATCCAAATTCAATCCTAACCATTCAAGTCCAATTTAACCATCTTCCTAACAACATATTAATGACAAAAGTACCCCAACAACTAATCAACCACTCATGTGGGGCCTGCAGACTGATCAGACCACCATCAGGGACTTGGAAAACTGTCCGGACATATTGTGGGGCTAGATCGCTGATCAAACTGATCATGGGGCCTAGTTCTGTGATCAAACAGATCATGGGATCCACCCTTGGGTTGCATCACCAAGCTCTTTGGGTTGGCTTTACAAATCTTGTTTGGCCAATAATTCCTAAGGCCCTATCTCAATAAGTTAACGAGCCTTCATAATCCTTCTTGCCACCTTGTAAGTCCTTTTAAGTCTTCCTCCAATCCTCTTTTTAAGCCCTTCACCTAATCGAAGTTCCCCTCTTATCAGAGCCATGTGACCCATGTCCAAACCTTTTTAGCTAGCATGAAAACATGAGCAACTTTGAATTTCTTCATCATATAGCCAACAAAAGTCACTAGCATTCTGAAAACTCATATGGAACCTTGAGGGGCTAATCCTCATACAAACCTCTGCGAAGGGTGACCCGTACCACATTAGCATTCTCAATTTCCTTGTTAAGAGAGAGATGGCCTGATTCAGGACAATCAGCCACTTTTGGATTCTCATTAAGGTTCTAAGCTTATGGTCGTCTTCTTATAAGTAAATATAAATGTGGTCAAAATCCTACAATTTACAATTTATGATTTGAGTTGAATCTTAAGCATGATGATTTGAATCCCACCTAGAATCGCTTTTTAGATGAATCCTATGATTCTATGATTTGAATCCTATGATTTACTATTCAAATTAAACTTGTTCTTTTCTATTTTAAGCTTTAGTTGGCTTTCATTTTATGTTTTTAAATTGGTTGGGGCTTTAAGAATCGTTTAGAAGAGGTCAATTACTTTATTTTGTTCTTTACAAGAGATTACATGATAGATATTCTCTTCAGCTTTAAATCATTTTGCATTTTATTATGATTTCTTACTTCTTAATTGATTGAAACCGTTATTATCGGGATGTTGAGCGGGGGTCCCTGGACAGTGGGAACCGTTGTTATGATCATGATGAAGCTGTCCATTTTCTATGAACGACATTGGAGTGGTCTGGCCATTTAGACAGGCCATGTTTATGTATTTGTTCGAAATTGATGGAGTAGACCCGGATGTGCGTCGGAGCTATCCGGATGAGCGGGGGTCCCTGGAAGGTGGGAACCGCTGTTATGACCATGATGAAGTTGTCAATTTTCTATGGACAACATTGGAAGTGCCTAGCCATTTCGACAGGCCGTGTTTATGTATTTGCTCGAAATTAATGGAGCAGACCCGGATGTGCGTCGGAGCTATCCGGATGAGCGGGGATCCCTGGAAGATGGGGAATCGCTGTTATGACCATGATGAAGCTGTTCATTTCCTATGGACAGCATTGGAGGGGCCTGGCCATTTGGATAGGCCATGTTTATATCTGTATTTGCAGGGACCACACCCTTAACCTAAACCATACCCTAAACCTAAAACATAATCCTAATCTCAACTCCCTAACCTAAACTTAAACCTAAACTTGAAAACCTAAACCTAAACCCTATCCTGAACCTGAACCCGATTTCCTAAACCTAAACCTTAGCCTATTCTCAATTCCCTAAAGCTAACCTATAACCTAAACTTAAATCCAAACCTATAACCTTAACCTAAACCTACACCTAATCCTAATCTCAACTACTTAACCTAAATCTAAACTTGAAAACCCAAACCTAAACCCAATCTCGAACCCGAACCCGATTTCCTAAACCTAAACCTAAACCTTAACCTATTCTCAATTCCCTAAAGCTATAACCTATAACCTATAACCTATAACCTAAACCTAAACCTAACCTAAACCTATAACCTTAACCTAAACCAAAATTAAAACCTAAAACCTAAACCTTAACCTATAACCTAAACCTTAACCTATAACTTATAACCTAAACCTAAACCTAAAACCTAAATGTATTCTTAAATCCCTAAACCTAAACCTAAACTTAATCTCAACTCCCTAACCTAAACCTAAACCTAAACCTAAACTTGAAAACCCAAACCTAAACCTGAACCCGATTTCCTAAACCTAAACCTTAACCTATTCTCAATTCCCTAAAGCTATAACCTATAACCTAAACCTAAACCATAACCAAAACCTATAACCTAAACCTTAACCTATAACATATAACTTATAACCTAACCTTAACCTAAACCTAAAACCAAAACCTAAACCTATAACCTAAACCTATAAACTAAAACCTAAACCTAAACCTAAATGTATTCTCAAATCCCTAAACCTAAACCTACACCTAATCCTAATCTCAACTCCCTAACCTAAACCTAAACCTAAACTTGAAAACCCAAACCTAAACCTGATCCCGAACCCGAACCCGATTTCCTAAACCTAAACCTTAACCTATTCTCAATTCTCTAAAGCTATAACCTACAACCTATAACCTAAACCTAAACCTAACCTAAACCTATAACTTAAACCTATAACCTTAACCTAAACCTAAACCAAAACGTATAACCTTAACCTAAACCAAAACCTATAACCTAAACCTTAACCTATAACTTAAACCTTAACCTATAACCTAAACTTATAATCTATAACCTAAACCTAAACCTAAAACTTAAACCTTAAACCTAAATGTATTCTCAAATCCCTAAAGCTATAATCTATAACATAAACCTAAACCTTAACCAAAACCTATAACCTATAACCTAAACTTATAATCTATAACCTAACATTAACCTAAACTTAAAACCAAAACCTAAACCTATAAACTAAAACCTAAACTTAAACTTAAATGTATTCTCATATCCCTAAACCTAAACACCTAATCCTAATCTCAACTCCTTAACCTAAACCTAAACCTAAACTTGAACACCCAAACCTAAACCCAATCCCGAACCCGAACCCGAACCCGATTTTCTAAACCTAAACCTTAACCTATTCTCAATTCCTAAAGCTATAACCTATAACCTATAACCTATAACCTAAACCTAAACCTAACTTAAACTTATAACCTAAACCTATAACCTTAACCTAAACCTAAAACCTAAACCTATAACCTAAACCAAAACCAAAACCAAAACCTATAACCTTAACCTAAACCAAAACCTATAATCTAAACCTTAACCTAAAACCTATAACCCATAACCTAAACTTATAACCTTAACCTAAACCTAAAACCTAAACCTAAACCTATAACCTAAACCTATAAACGAAAACCTAAACCTAAACCTAAAACCTAAACCGAAACCTAAAACCTAAACCTATAAACGAAAACCTAAACCTAAAACTTAAAACCTAAATGTATTCTCAAATCCCTAAACCTAAACTTACACCTAATCCTAATCTCAACTTCCTAACCTAAACTTAAACCTAAACTTGAAAACCCAAACCTAAATCCAATCCCGATTTCCTAAACCTAAACCTTAACCTTAACCTATTTTCAATTTTCTAAAGTTATAACCTATAACCTAACCTAAACCTTAACCAAAACCTATAACCTATAACCTAAACTTATAACCAATAACCTAACCTTAACCAAAATCTAAACCTATAAACTAAAACCTAAACCTAAACCTAAATGTATTCTCAATTCCCTAAACCTAAACACGTAATCCTAATCTCAACTCCTTAACATAAACCTAAACCTAAACTTGAAAACCCAAACCTAAACCCAATCCCGAACCCGAACCCAATTTTCTAAACCTAAACCTTAACCTATTCTCAATTCCCTAAAGCTATAACCTATAACCTATAACCTAAACCTAAACCTGACCTAAACTTATAACCTAAACCTATAACCTTAACTTAAACCTAAAACCTAAACCTATAACCTTAACCTAAACCAAAACCAAAACCTATAATCCATAACCTAAACTTATAACCTTAACCTAAACCTAAAACCAAAACCTAAACCTAAACCTATAAACGAAAACATAAACCTAAACCTAAAACCTAAACCTATAAACGAAAACCTAAACCTAAACCTAAAACCTAAAACCTAAATGTATTCTCAAATCCCTAAACCTAAACCTACACCTAATCCTAATCTCAACTCCCTAACTTAAACCTAAACCTAAATCCGATCCCGATTTCTTAAACCTAAACCTTAACCTTAACCTATTCTCAATTCCCTAAAGCTATAACCTATAACCTATAACCTATAACCTAAACCTAAAACTTAAACTTAAACCTATAACCTTAACCTAAACCAAAACCTATAACCTAAACCTTAACCCTTAACTTATAACCCATAACCTAAACTTATAACCTTAACCTAAACCTAAAACCAAAACCTAAACCTAAAACCTAAATCCTAAATATATTCTCAAATCCCTAAACCTAAACCTACACCTAATCCTAATCTCAACTCCCTAACCTAAACCTAAACTTGAAAACCCAAACCTAAACCCAATCCCGAACCCGATTTCCTAAACCTAAACCTAAACCTTAACTTATTCTCAATTCCCTAAAGCTATAACCTATAACCTATAACCTAAACCTAAACCTTAACCTATAACCTATAACCTATAACCTAACCTTAACCTAAACCTAAAACCTAAACTTATAAACTAAAACCTAAACCTAAACCTAAACCTAAACTTAAAACGTAAATGTATTCTCAAATCCCTAAACTTAAACCTAAATCTAAACTTAATCTCAACTCCCTAACCTAAACCTAAACCTAAACCTAAACTTGAAAACCCAAACCTAAACCCTATCCCGAACCCGAACCCGATTTCCTAAACCTAAACCTTAACCTATTCTCAATTCCCTAAAGCTATAACCTATAACCTAAACTTAAACATAAACCTAAACCTAAACCTATAACCTAAAACCTAAATGTATTATCAAATCCCTAAACGTAAACCTTAACCTATTCTCAATTCCCTAAACCTTAACCTATAACCTACACTTATAACCTAAAACCTAAATGTATTCTCAAATCCCTAAACCTAAACCTACACCTAATCCTAATCTCAACTCCTTAACCTAAACCTAAACTTGAAAACCCAAACCTAAACCCGGTCTCGAACCCGATTTCCTAAACCTAAACCTTAACCTATTCTCAATTCCCTAAACCTTAACCTATAACCTAACTTAAACCTAAACCTATAACCGACACTTATAACCTAAACCTAAACCTATAACCTAAACCTAAAACCTAAATGTATTCTCAAATCCCTAAACCTAAACCTACACCTAATCCTAATCTCAACTCCTTAACCTAAACCTAAACTTGAAACCCCAAACCTAAACCCGAACCCGAACCCGATTTCCTAAACCTAAACCTTAACCATTCACAATTTCCTAAACCTTAACCTATAACGTAACTTAAACCTAAACCTATTAACCTAAACCTAAAACCTAAATGTATTCTCAAATCCCTAAACCTAAACCTACACTTAATCCTAATCATAATCTCAACTCCCTAACCTAAACCTACACCTAAACTTGAAAACCGAAACCTAAACCCGATACCGAACCCGAACCTGATTTCTTAAACCTAAACCTTAACCTATTCTCAATTCCCTAAACCTAAACCTAAACCTAAACCTATAAGCTAGACCTAAACCTAAACCTAAATCTATAACCTTAACCCAAATCAAAACCTATAACCTAAACCTTAACCTATAACCTATAACCCATAACCTATAACCTAAACTTATAACCTAAACATATAAGTGTAGGTTATAGGTTTATGTTAAGGTTGTTTTTCTTTTCATTTGTCTGGATTACCTCTCATATGTTCTCTCTCTTTTCATTTATTTTTTTTCCCAAGGATTGTTTGTGTTTGGATGGATGCAGCGTTTGTCTGGATGAATGTAGTTTATGTATGGATGGATTTACGTATTTTAGATTTAGTTGGATGTGAATATGAATATGATGAAATATATTATATAACAGGTGTATATCAGGAAGAATATGATGAATTATATTCTAACAAGTGTATATCAGGAAATTTGAGATGGAATTTTTTTTTTTTAAAGACTTTTACCTACGAAATATTTCGTAGGTAAAAGTCTTGTTAAAGTTTTTTAGAAGTAAGCCTCTAGCGATGAAATTTTTTGTCACTAAAAGTCTTCTCCACAGTTTTTAGCTACGAAAGTTTTTGTAGCTAAAAGTCTTTCTAAAAATTCCATGGCATCTTTCAATTTACGAATGTTTATAGCCTTTAGCGACAAAAATTTTCATAGCTAAATCAATTTATGAATGTTTACAGCCTTTAGCGACGAAAATTTTCGTAACTAAAAGTAAACTCCGACATCTTACTGAGAATTCCCCTCATCTTTTTGCAAAAAGCCGCTCGAAAAGAGAAGATAAAGAAGGCTTACAAGACAAGTTGGTATAAGCACAAAGAGTACAAGCACGAAGAAGAATGCTCAGTCTCAGCAGCAAGGTGAAGGCTTAAATAGGTCCCTGCAGAAGCCACACGGCCTTGGAAACCTGATTTCGACCCGAGGAGGGAAAATGGAATCTGTGTCCCTGGGTGAAGCTCCCGTTTCTTCCGTTCCCCTTCTGGAGGGAGAAAGCATTAGAACAAATCGGGAAAACCATAGGTAAAGCGGGTAGTCCCCAGGCGAGTGTCGTAAAGTTGTAACAACGAAAATTAGCTCCTACGCACGTGAGCACACGCGCTAAGCAACTGTTATACGGGTATCCCGAAGGTGAACAGAGCTGGCAACCCACCCTCCCTCAGAGGGGGCAAGCCTTTAGTGATGAAAATTGTCGTCGTTAAAAGTCTCCTCCATGGTTTTTAGCTACGAAAATTTTCATAGCTAAAAGTAAACCTTTTGATTTTTGTCAAAAATTATTTACAGCCTTTAGCGATGAAAATTTTCATTGCTAAAAGTCTCCTTTACGTTTTTTGGTTGTGAAAATTTTCGTACCTTAAAGTAAACCTTTCAATTTATGCATAAATTGTTTACAGCCTTTAGCGACAAAGATTTTCGTCGCTAAAAGTCTCCTTCACGTTTTTTAGCTACGAAAATTTTCATAGCTAAAAGTAAACCTTTTGATTTTCTTCAAGAATTGTTTACAGCCTTTTCGTCGCTAAAAGTCTCCTCTACGTTTTTTAGCTACGAAAATTTTCTTAGCTAAATGTAAAAATTGTTTACAGCCTTTAGCGACGAAAATTTTCGTCACTAAAAGTCACTTTTTGCAACGAATTTACAATTTCGTCACTAAAAGTGATTTTTGGCGACGGAAAAAAGTTTCGTCACTAAGAACCCTATTTCTTGTAGTGGCTCCTTACTTCATTGGCCATGTAAATGTGATAGCGTTGATCTCAATGACCGGTACTCCTTGTGAACAACATGATACACATTTATTAGTATCCGGTATTACCTTAAATGTAAATGATATGTGTGATGAGTTCTTTCTTTAATAGGGAAACTTGAGATTGAATATGGTAGATATTATCAAGTTGTGATTTATGGATTTCAAAACTTTAATCAACCATGACCAACACAAATGCTCAAGACACATTCGTGGACGTTATTCTTTGATATATGTTGTCATCCTGTAAGAGAAAATTAATTTGAATGAGAATGAAAAGTTTCCACAATCCAAAATTAAGATAATATCAATTGTGCCTTTGCCCTAACTTCACACAAAAGTGTATGTAATGAATAAATGACCTCATTGGTGAATCAAAGTTTAATTTAATAGTTTGAGATGTATCAATCTAGGCTATAATCATATGATTAAGAACTTGATAAAAACCATTGAAAGTGTGTGATGTTGGGTACATTTATCATAATTGTTGAATCATGCACCGACTAACATGATACCCACTTGGTTTACCTAGGAACTTGTTTATAACTTAGTTC
The DNA here is from genome assembly GCF_029962835.1 of Magnolia sinica. Taxonomy (NCBI): domain Eukaryota; kingdom Viridiplantae; phylum Streptophyta; class Magnoliopsida; order Magnoliales; family Magnoliaceae; genus Magnolia; species Magnolia sinica. Next base: position 14,780,035 of record NC_080590.1, on the reverse strand, counting down.
TACTTAGGTCAGGGGTTCATCAAGTAGTTTTTTTACTTGACTGATGTAGAGCAGGTTGCAGACACTTTCATGTCTAAGATGGATAAGAGAAGGCCCGAATGAAGACAGAAGTCATCAAGACCATCAGAACCTTAAAACAAGCATATCTCGCAAATCAGAATGAGTTACTAAACGTACTAATATGATTTTGGGGTAGGACGAGCTACTTTAGCCAACCAACCCGGCCCACGCCGAATTTGCGAGATTCTATCAGATTGATAGCCAAATTCCATGTCTATTTCCATTTTTACTATAAATAGTAAGTTTTAGTTTGATTATAACTCTTCATCCGTTGGGCTTTAGGAGTTGTGTCCAACATGAAAAGTGCTTAGAATAATTAGGAGAATAACGTGGTTAAGCCGTATAGGAAACTTACTATAAAAAGTAAATTTACTATTTATATAAGTTACGAATTTGTAGGAGTTTTAGTTTTAGTTTACTTTTGATTTATCTCTTATTGCTTGGTATCCCTATTTAAAGGGTTGTGAACTTATTCATTTCAATTAAATCTATTAAAATTTTGAATTTATTAGAATTTATTTCTATTTTCTTGATTTCTTTCCTCGTGGATTCAAGAAGCCTCTATGAGGAGTCCAAAGAGGCTCTATGGATTCAGAGTAGTTATCCTTGAGGAAGATGATGATCGACCTTATCACATTCATCCCTGCGTCAATTGGTATCAGAGTAAGGACTCCTCTCGGGCCGATAGTAAACAACGAAGGTATGAACAAAAATTCTATAGATGGTGATCTAAGGATTCATTATCTTTTGGAAAGAATGGAAGTTTTCCACAGGGAGAGTTAGTTGACCATAAAAGGGCTGCAAGCAACCCTCAACCGTATTGCGGATACGCTAATTCTCCATCTTGAAGGCAAAAGTAAATGAACTGATTCATATTAGCCAAGTCAAGGAGAGCATGAGTACATGTATTGTCTCAACTCAAGAGTTTAATGTCAAGTACAAGAAAAAGACTAATAAACATCGACATCAAAAGTTATCTCAGAAGCATGAACTAAGTTATCGAGGATGAGTTTTTTCCAAGCGAAAGGATTTAATGTAGAACGTGTCACAGATACATTCCTAGCATGGTTGGACCAAAAGAAAGTGGAGACCGTAAATTAATCATAACTTTTAATCCGAGTATCGTTACGGCGCACTAGACCGAGTATCATGAATCAAAGTAGCACGAGAACTTGAGAATGAGTTCTTTTAAAGTGGAGGGGACTGATGTAGAGCGGGTCGCGGACACTTTCATCTCCAACATGGATCAGAGAAGGCCCGATCAGAGACAGAAGTCATCGAGATCGTCAAAACCTTAAAATAGGCATATCTTGCAAATCGGAAAGAGTTACTCAGTGTACCATATATGATTTTGGGGTAGGACGAGCCACTTTAACCAACCAACCAGGCTATGCTGGGTTACCCAGGCCGAATTTGCAAGATTCCATTAGAGTGACGGCCAAATTCCATGTTTATTTTCGTTTTTACTATAAATAGTAAGTTTTAGTTTGATTATAACTCTTCATCTCTTGGGCTTTAAGAGTTGTGTACAAGATGAAAAGTGTTTAGAATAAGTAGGAGAATAACGTGGTTAGGTTACATAGGAAACTTACTATAAAAAGTAAATTTACTATTTATAATAAGTTACGAATTTCTAGGAGTTTTAGTTTTAGTTTGCTTTTGATTTCTCTTTTATTTCTTGGTATCCCTAATTAAAGGGTTGTGAACTTGTTTATTTCAATTAAATCAATTAAAAATTTGAATTTATTAGAATTTATTTCTATTTTCTTGCTTTCTTTCCGTAGTTATCCTTGAGAAAGACGGTGATCGACCTCATCACATTCATCCTTGCTCTGATACCAATTGACGCAAGGATGAACGTGATGAGGTTGATCACCATCCTCCTCAAGGATAACTACTCTGAATCCATAGAGCTTCTCTGGACTCTTCATAGAGACTTCTCGAATCTGTGAGAAAAGAAAGCAAGAAAATAGATATAAATTCTAATAAATTCAAAATTTTAATTGATTTAATTGAAATAAACAAGTTGACAACCCTTTAAATAGGGATACCAAGCAATGCGAGAGAAATCAAAAGCAAACTAAAACTAAAACTCCTAGAAATTTGTAACTTACTGGCTTAACCACGTTATTCTCCTAATTATTCTAAGCACTTTTCATGTTGGATACAACTCTTAAAGCCCAACGGATGAAGAGTTATAATCAAACTAAAACTTACTATTTATAGTAAAAACAAAAATAAACATAGAATTTGGTTGTCAATCTGATGTATTCTTGCAAATTCGACGTGGGTAACCCAGCCTAGCTATGTTGGTTAGCTAAAGTAGCTCGTCTTAGCCCAAAATCATATATGGTACGTTTCTTAACTCATTCCGATTTGCGAGATATGCCTGTTTTAAGGTTCTAATGGTCTTGATGACTTCTGTCTCTGATCGGGCCTTCTCTGATCCATCTTGGACATGAAATTGTCCGACCCGCTCTACATCATTGACCCAGTATTTGAAAAGTTAAAATAGATTTTATAAAAAAATTTCAATTGTTAAGGTTTTATTTTAATTTATTAAAACTACTTTGATTACATTTGATGATAACTTGATGACTTAAATTTAATGGTCTACTTCTTGAATAATATGAGATCTAAATTTATAGTGACTGGCTTAGATAGTAAAAGAATTAGATCATATGTACATGCATATATAAGGTTTTATATAGGCTTTCTTAATATGAGATACACCGAAGTTCATGGGATAGTACAATACTATATTCAATGTGCACCCTTGAAATCCTAATTCCCCTTATGTATAAATTTTATCTCAAGAAAGATGAAAACAATATATGTACCATGTGGGTCACTTAGAGAGAGAGAGAGAGAGATAGAGAAAGAGAGAGAGAGATCATACCTCCCTACCTTCATTTTCATCTTCCTCTTCTACTCCACATGTGTGAGTGTGTGGTCAATCTTAATGGATAGTGTCTTCCTTGACCTCTTTTGAATGATAGCTGATGGTTTTCTCACCTCTTTAATCTAAGATAGATTGGAGAGGTATCTCTTCCATTAGAGAATCGACATTGACTTCTTCATTGTGAAAAATCTGTTACGTGATCTCAATTGCAGCATGGTGAGATCTAGATTCTTTAGAATTCTATTTTGGAAATTTGAAGTTATCTTAGCTGATTCTTGGCCGTTGCATTGCCGTAAAGTATTTTTTGAAAAGCTTCCATTATCACTGTATTTCTATAAAATCAATATAACATGTGGTATTAGAGCAGTTCCTTTCTACAACAATCATTAATTTCCAAATTTTCAAATTAACGAATCCACCACCATCCATTTGGCATAGGAACTAGTCAAATTGTATTACATTGAATGAAGATTGAGTAAAAATAAGCTTCAACGCAAAGGGATTTTCAGATTGGGAGATTCAAGTATTTCAATTTTATCGTATTGTCGATGATATAAATTAAAGGATAGATTATTTTGAGGCTTATTGGCTGGTTTAGACCATTCCTTTCACTGAATATGGTTAGTTTATGTTTATGTGATGTACAGTGTATGATGTTTAATTTTTATGGCTTGGTTAATGGTGATTATTAAATTCCAAGTTTATTCATTTACCATGCAATTAGTTTCAAAGATGCGGTGTTTTATAGGCCATTCTCAAATTGTATTTTGGAATTTTCTTTTGTAATATTTAGATCTAATATTGTATAAAGTGTCGGGTGGTCCAAATTAGTCGGGATCATGATGTAGCATATAGATCCAAGAGATTAATTGACATAGGTCTTGTTGGAATGCTCAGATAGAGAAGTGAACGGACAGTTTTAACCTCCATTGAGTGGGCCATGTGAGACATGTGACACCCCTTGTACAAGGGTGTTCGAAAAGGTAGCCTATGTGAGAAGGAGAGGAGAGAGTGATGTGTTCACACCTCTCTCTCTCTCTCTCTCTCTCTCTCTCAATTCTAATTGTTTATGATTTCAAATTTATAAATTTCGTAAATATGTCATAACTTCTAAAGTTTCTATTGTGCTGAAATTACGGTTTTTGGAGATCTTAAAAATCTCTAAAATAATTTAAGTGTGATGGCACATGCATCCTTACACAATCTAGTTAGTTGATTACATGCACTTTGATTGCGTGATGTGTTTTCATTCAAATCTGATCATTCCTGTGTGGATTTGACCATGTGACCCCTTGGAAGTGTGGAGCCCACGGTGTTTGGATCATCATGTGGGGCTCATGAATCAAGCATGTGCCGGGCCATGCCTAGTCCTTATTGCATCAAAAACTTCCACATGGTGTTTTGCCCAGTTTTAGTTCCCTTTCGGGAGATATGATCCATACATCCTATGTTGATTATCTTGAAATGATTGGTCATTCATTTTGATTAAAGTTCTGATTGTGAAGTATTGGATGATCAAGATTAATCATTATTGAGCGAGACATGTTTAATTATCCAATAATTTGATGGAGATGAAATTTCAACTGAGTTGCATTCTTGATATGCCCTTCAAGATGGTCCGATAGTATTAGAGAGATTCTATTTAAATTTGGTTGACCATTCGCTGTTGTTTTCAACTGATCATATTCTTCTCATATCAGATTGGGCTGAATCTTGCTCATTATCCCAATAAGTGCCTTTAAAAACATCAGTAGGCTCTTATTATTTAATAGATGTTCAAATCATGAAGATTCAATCAAATCAATGCATAAACATCAAACGACCCAGGTTTTGCCATGACTTTGATGTAAGTTTGGTATGGATGGGTTTTGAGATCTTTTTATCTTTGTTTTGAGTAAACATTGACAACATGTAATTGGATTTACTGAACTTCGATACCTCAAATATAATAGAATTCAATTTTGCTTTATGAAAAAACAATTATAACACAAATACCAACATTGGTCTTTTGCCAAAAGGCTTCTCAAATTTTAACTATGATACTAAATTTGTGAAAAAATGTTTGTATGCGATTCATGCACGAAAAGAAAATGTCAAAAGCCAAAATAAAAATAAGAGAATAGAAATAGAGATTTATGTAATTTCTTTAACACAAGAAAAATAAAGAACTTAAGACTTATATTTATTTTCTTACATTTTTTCTCCTAATAAAAGTTCTCTTACCAAGTAATACCCTCTCTCTACCTCACGTGAGGACCGAAGAGAAAATGTCTTTCCATGTAGCTTGCACCCTCTCTCTGCAGTGTTGCCACACCGCTCTCTCCCTTGCGCTATACCGGTGCCATGCCCGCCTGCAAACAGATTGGCTACTGACCCTGCTACTGGCAAATGGCTAGTGGTCGGTGCTCTGTGGCCCTACCATGATGTATGTGTTTCCATGCTGTCCACCCATTCTAATGGGACCGCTCAGTGTTGATTGAACGCCCACCATTAAAAACTTCCGAGGCATGAAAGTTTTGGATTAAGTGTATATGTATAGGATAAACTGTGTGTGTATATATATATATATATATCCCCTTCATCCAATCTGTATGACCTGATCAGCAAGTTAGATGTCAAATAACCATTACATTAGGCGGTAGGAGGTTTTTAATGCTGAACATTCAATCACTACTGTTTCCATGGTGTGGTCTACCTGAGATTTAGATCTACCTAAGTTTTTTGTTCTAGTCCTAAAATTATCTTTCAAAATAGATGGACTGCGTGGATAAAGTACATACATAATCATGGGGTCCACATAGCACTGACCACTACCACCTAGGTGGTGGCAGCATCACTAGCCCAACCGCATCGTTAATTCTTTCGTGTATAAAAAAGCAGCCGCATCTATATATAGCTGATGTGGGTACAAACAGTTTAAAGGAGATCAAAGTTAAGTAGGCCTGAAAAGACACGAGGTTCATATATTTTTCGAGATTATTTTAGAGTATAAGCCAAAAAAAACAAATCATATCGGAAGCTCGTCTGGACCACACACCACAATTACTATCTGGGATCATGATTTTCACAGTTAAGACATTAGTAGGGCCCACCATAACTTTTATTTCAATGGCATACGTACAATCCGCCACTACTTTTTACAGCGTGGTCCACTTAATCTTTAGATTTGTCTTATTTTTAGGATCAAACCTTATGACGAGCTAACGAAATAGATAGACGGTTTGGATATAACACATATGGGGACCCACAGAACTTACTGACGTCCATACACCAGCTAGGTGGCACCAGCCAATCTGCTTCCAAGAAAGTGACAGCCATACGCAAGACGTATTCCGTCCAAAACAGTGGGGCCTGTGGCAGGTGGAACATCGCACAAAATCAGACTGATTAGACCGTTCAAATCTGATTAATTGGCACTTGTTTTTCGAATCTGGACCATCCTGATACTTTAATTAGATCCCATCAGCTGGCTTACCACTGTCTATATCTCGTTGAAATTTGGATATGGTCTCTGCAATGGCCCACCGAAACACCAGTCACATATTTACAACGTGTACTGTGAGGAAGCAACTGTATAGACTTTCCACGCAGCAGCGTGCATATTAAATGGGAAGAGCAATCCACGACCACCCACGTGGCATATATCTCAGGTGATCAAGCCTGTTGGTCCGGTGGGCCACCAAGTGCTGTTTCTAATCATCCAGCCATTGAAATTTCCCCATTCAGTGTGGATATTTTCCCATCCACTCCCTTTGTTTCTAACCGTTTGTTTGTGGGCCATTGATCGGATAACCAGAATCATCCAATCAGTGCAGCTTTTGAATGGTGGGCCAGTCATTGCGCCCCCACGTGGATGACATTGGCTGTACGTTGTCGATAACAGGGAAGAGGATTGGCTGGTGTACCACACACTACTGAATTGGCTGGTGTGTGGGTACGTGTCCTGCCGAGACGAGCACGGACGCTCCTCCAGTTCCGAGTTGTACGAACGGTTCAAAGGATATCAAAGTTATATATCCCCACAATGATGTATTTATTATATCCACGCTGTTCATACATTTGGCAAGATCATTTTAGAGCATGATCTTAAAAATGAGTCATGTCCAAAACTCAGGTGGGCCACACCACAGATAGCAGTGGCAACAATGATTCTCATCATTAAAACATTCGTAGGCCCACCATAACGTTTATTTTCCATCCAATCTATTCAAAACGTCACACAGACCCGTATTAAGAGGAAAAATAAATATCATATCGATCCAAAATTACTGTGACGTCAAAAGGATTTCAATGGTATACGTTCATCCCCGCTGCTTTTTGTAGTGTGGTCCAGTTAATATTTGTTCTGTAATATTTTTCGGCATCAGCCTTAAGACGAGCTCACTGAATAAATGGACGGTTTGGATATGACACACACCTCATGATGAGACCGACAGAACTTGGTGATGTCGGCACATCAGCCTGATCGGTAGTGTGTGGTACACCATCCAATCCGCTTCCCGATAAAAGACGCCAGTGAGATATCCATAGCTGTAAGCCTCCGTGATTGAAACATCGGATTAAAGTGACGTATGTCATTGGTTTTGGTGGGCTAACTGCATGGAAATCATCACATGCAACTAGTTGCATTTGGACTAGTAGAAATCCACACGACCTATCGGGTCCGTCCATTACGTCCAATCAACTCTTCGTAGGCTTCTTCGAAGCAATAACACTGATTGGATGATTCAAACTATTCATTCAAAGGCATTGAAAAAATAGATGGGCAGGATCGTTAGTCGAAGATAGATAGGTCCAGTGACAAAAATTAGAACAATCCGGTTCCCTTGGTTTTTTCACTGTAGCGTAAGAAGGGAGTAATTGACCTGATGAACGGTCCAGATATACTATGTTTATGCCAACCAGGACAAATGTAACCAGGAGCATGAAAAGTTTCCATAGCCCTAGCGTACTAGATAGCTTCTTTTCATAAAGGAGAAATTTGGGACTGTGGGCCCCTCCTTTTATCCAGCTGCTTTTAGGAAACAATACAAACTTAGTTTGGGAACTTAGACCTGCTCCCACGGACAGCGAATTTGAGAACGAAAATACCCCCTCGTTCCTTTCGAAGACGAGCGCTGACGCTCCTCCAGCCGAGAGTTGTACGAACGGCTCAAAAGAGATCAAAGTTACATGGCCCCACAGCTATGTATTTATTATGTCCACAACCTTCATCCATATTTCGAGATCTTATTTTGTAGGGCCCACCGTAACATTTATTTTCCATCCAATCTATTCATAAGGTCACAAAGGCCTGGATGAAGAGGAAAAAAAAATAAAAATTCATAATGATTCAAAACTTCTATAACCCCTAAGAGGATTTCAATGGCAGACGTTCAATTAGCCACTGCCTTTTATAGTGTTGTCCACTTGATAGTTAGATCTGTCTTATTTTATGTCTCAAGCTTAATATGAGCTCACGAAATAGATGGACGGCTTGGATATAACACAAACCTCATGATGGGACCCACAAAAGGCGGTAGGGATTACAACAGCAAAAATAAAAAATTCACGAACTTATCACTACGAATTATAACCGTAGCCAATGCCGTAGCCCATGCTTTATTAAAGTTCCTTCGATATATCGAAAAAGGTTCATAACTGTCCAACGAGTTTGTCTCAAAAGTCCTGCATTTTTCACTATAGCTACGGATTATAACCGTAGCTATAACTGTAGTCCGTTGCCGTCTATGCTTTTTTTTTTTAGTTTTTTTTTTTTTACATAAAAAACTCTATTCTACCAACATTTTTCTCATATATATATATATATATATATGCATATATATATTTATATATATATATATATATATATATATATATATATATATATATATAAGTGAATGCATGTTAAAAAATAAATAAATGAAATAGATTTTCGACCATCGATCCAATGGAATCTTGAAAAATAACTAGGTTTGTTGGCTAAATTAGCTTCTCCTACCCCAAAATCATGTGGTACGTTAAGTCAATCATTTTAGCTTAGGAGATATGCTTGTTGAATAAATAGATAAAGAAATATATTAAAAGAGAAAAAAATAATTTATATATATATATATATATATATATATATATATATATATATATATATATATATATATATTTTCTTTTAATATATTTCTTTATCTATTTATTCAACAAGCATATATTAAAAGAGAAAAAAAATAATTTATATGCATATATATATATATATATATATATATATATATATATATATATATATATGCATATAAATTATGTTTTTCTCTTTTAATATATTTCTTTATCTATTTATTCAACAAGCATATCTCCTAAGCTAAAATGATTGACTTAACGTACCATATGATTTTGGGGTAGGAGAAGCTAATTTAGCCAACAAACTTAGTTATTTTTCAAGATTCCATTGGGTCGATGGTCGAAAATCCATTTCATTCACTTTATGGTCAATTTCAATCACTTCACGGTTAAACCGAAAATTCAGCGAGGCAAAAATGAAATTGAGCGGGGCAAACATTAAAATAAGCGGGGCAAACTAGAAATTCAGCGGGGCAAACATGAAATTGAGCGAGGCTAACGAGAAATTCAGCGAGGCAAACATGAAATTGAGCAGGGCAAACATGAAATTAAGCGGGACAAACTAGAATTTCAGCAGGGCAAAAATGAATTTCAGTGGGGTAAACATGAAATTGAGCGGGGCAAACTAAAAATTGAGTGGGGCAAACATGAAATTAAGTGGGGTAAACATAAAATTTAGTGGGGCAAACATGAAATTGAGCGAGGCAAACTAGAAATTCAGCGGGGTAAACATGAAATTGAGCGGGGCCAACGAGAAATTGAGCAGGGCAAACATGAAATTGAGCAGGGCAAACTAAAAATTCAGCGGGGCAAACATAAATTTCAGTGGGCCAAACATGAAATTGAGTGAGGCAAACATGAAATTGAGCGGGGCAAACATGAAATTCAACGGGGCAAACATGAACTTAAGCGGGGCAAACGGTGGGAAACAAAATATATTTGTATTTTTCCTTCATTAATATTTAAGAGACCTTATGAACCAGTTAGATGACAAATAAAATTATTAGGCCTAAGAGCACTAGTCTATTTGGAGCTAAGAACTGGCAGGGCAGTACCTAATCCACCGTTAGACTTTCTTAACATGTCAGCGCCTCAAATAGTCGCGTGTTGTGCCAGAGAGGGAAGTTGATTGGCTGGTGTACAGCTACTGTAGGTAGGTGTTGTTGGAAGAGGAGCATTGACGCTCCTCGATCTCCAAGTTGTACGAACGGTTCAAAGGAGATCAAAGTTATATAGCCACACGGTGATGTATTTATTATATCTAGATTATTTTAGCGCATTATTCAAAAATTGAATCATATCCAAAGATCATCTGGACCACACCATAAATAGTAACAAAAATAATGATTTTCATTGTTAAACAATTTGTAGGGCCCACCGTAATGTTTATTTTACATCCAATCTTTTCATAAGGTCATAAATACCTGAATAAAGAGTAAAAACAAATTTCGTATTGATCCAAAACTTTTGTGACTCCAAAAAGGGTTTCAATGGTAGACGTTCAAACCTCTACCGATTTTTGCAGTGTGGTCCACTTGATAGTTAGATCTGTCTTATTTTTCATCTCAAGCCTTAAGACAAGCTCCCCAAATGAATGTACGATCTAGATATAACACATACCCCATGATAAAACCCACAGAACTGTCTCTCATAGCCACTCCCCTATATAAAATTCATTCAGTCCCTAACATAGATCTCATGTTTGCCCCCGCTCAATTTCATGTTTGCCCCGCTCAATTTCATGTTTGGCCCCCTGAATTTCTAGTTTGCCCTGCTCAATTTCTAGTTTACCCTGCTAATTTTCGACCATCGACCTGATGGAATCTTGAAAAATAACCAGGTTGGCTGGATAAAGTAGCTTCTCCTACCCCAAAATCAAATGGGTATGTCAAGTAACTAATTTTGGTTTAGAAGATATTCTTGTTAAATGAATAAAGAAAGAAATGAAAAGAGAGAGAGAGAGAGAGAAATAAAATAAAATTTATATGCTCATATATACATATTTATATAAATATGTATTAGAGAAAATTATAGGTAAAATAAAGTTCTCCATGTAAAAATTTTAAAAAAAATAAAATAAAATAAAATTTGCATAGACTAGTTATGGCTACGGTTATAATCCGCAACTATAGGTAAATTCGATATGTATCAAAAATTGCAGGATTTTTGAGGCAAACTCGCTGTACAATTCTGGACCTTTTTCGATAATATCGAAATACCTTCGATATATATCGAAAAAGTAGGGGCTACAATTATGGCTACGGTTATAATTCGTAGCAATAGGGAAACCAGCTGTCCGAAATCACATTTTTTTTTTTTGTTGGTCCCATCACGAGGTCTGTGTTATATCCAAACCGTCCATCTATTTAGTGAGCTCATATTAAGGCTTGAATTGAAAAATATGATAGATCTAACTATCAAGTAGACCACACTGTAAAAGGCAATGGGGAATTGAACGTGTACCATTGAAACCCTTTTAAGGGTTATAGAAGTTTTAAATCATTATGAAATTTGTTTTTCCTTTTCATCCAGGTCTTTCTGACCCTATGAATGAACTTAAATGGGGAGGATTTCTCACAAACATTATAGTGAGCCCCCAAAGAGTTTTATACCCCCAAAAAGTTTTTAATGGTCGACACTCATTTAACACCGTTTTCTGTAATGTGGTACACTTGAGATTTGGATATACCTCAATTTTGGTCTCATATCATAAAATGATGTGGAAAAATACATGGACGGCATGGATGAAAATTATACATCATGGTGGGGCCCACAGAACACCGACCATCCGCCATTGTTCCGTGGCAGGGGGAGTACCCAATCCGTTTCCGTGAAAGGAGGGGTACTTTCGTCCTCAAATTCGTCTTCCGTACGAGCAGGTCTAAGTTCGCAAACGAAGTTTGTATTGCTTCATAAAACCTGCTGGATAAAAGGTGGTGTCTGCAGTCCCAAATTTCTGTTCAGAAAGGGAATGATATTTACGTCCTGTTTTTTTTTTTTTTTTAAAAAAAATTATTTAATTTAATTTAATTTAATTTTTTTTTTTGACGGCTGCTTCCTCAGGCCTTTTGCAACTCCGCCGTTAAAATTATATATACAAGAGTATTTATAAACACGTCCCCTTTGATTTAAACAATTGTATTTACCAACCCTCTGAAAGTGACGTAAGCAGAATATGCACCAAAGGAGTTGATTTTGGGGAAGAGGATGGCGTGGTGTGCCGCACACACCTGACGTCACCAAGTTATGTGGGCCCGCCATGCTGTATGTGTTATATACACATTATCCATTCATTTCGAGAGATCATTTTAAGGCATGGCCTAAAAAATTGAGGCAAATCTAAAACTCAAATGTGCCACATCACATAAAGGAATAAGGATCAAGGGCGTACCATTGAAAACTTATGGTGGCCTCAAAAGTTTAATCAAGTTGATATTTATGTTTTCCCATCAAGTAGGCATGTAGGACCGTATCAACATGTTCAAGGGCAAATGAGGATCATGGTGAGTCCTAAGAAGGTTTTCACCGTGGGCATTCGTGTCCCCACTACTTTCTATGTTATCGCCCACCCAAGCTTTGATCTACCTTTTTTGTGACCATGCCTTAAAATGATCTCACAGAATGAATGAATGGTGTGAATATAGGATATACATCTAGGCAGGGCCTTGGATCTTGGTGACATCAAAACACCGCTAAGGTACCTGTAATCTGCTTCCCAATTTTCCCCCATGTGGGGTCCACCATTAGGTTTAAATAACATCCACCTTGTCCGGCAGGATAATTCCACCACAGGCGTTGGATGCCAAAAGAATCTAGCTAGTTAATACAATCATTGGGAAGCAATACTCACCCAAAATTTTCCGTACCTATGTGGTCAGCCATCCAATGGTTGGATCAACTTGATTTTTAGGTTTTTCTACTTTAACAGTACAGTGGCCATGCTGAACAGGTCGGATGACAACCATCAGGCCAGGGCTCAGGGCTCCTGGGTTGACACCCTTAATTGGGAAACCACAGGGAGGTACTTACAATATTGCAAATCAAGAGGGAGGTGATTATAAATTTCATAAACGATATGGGAAGCATTTACAATTATCTTATTACCTGAGCAACAGTGGCACCGCAAGTTGCATCGAAAGCGAGATGTTAACAGCGACTGTCTTTTAAAATACGAAGAATACTGAAGCAACCCTTCATAAAAAGTTCCATGCATTTCCCTCTTAACAATAAAAGGTGGAAAACATCTAGAGTAATCAGGACCCTTGTTCTGATGGCCGACATCGTGGATAGACCATATCCCAAAAATTAATGAGATAGACTATTGTAAACAACCGATCAGTAGGCTGTAAAAAGAATGGTTAGATCAACAGTCCTAAACACCAGAAATATTTTCCTGAGGGAAGTGCATAGGACTTTCAATGCAGCCATTTGCACATTAGCATGTCCCGTTAATGAGATTTCGCCACCCATCTGGAAAACGTGATCCGTCTCTCATTAGATTGTTGATCTGTTTTCTCTTCTAATCCAATCATCGGCCATTGAGTTGTAGGGTACGCTCGGGTTTTTTATTTCTAGAAGCGGGGCCTATGGTTTGGTGGGTTTTTAGTTTCTGGAAGTGTGGCCCATGGTTTAATGGTCCAACTTTTATATCATGGATGGCTCATGTACCAAGAATTCTCCAAATTGGACGATCCTCTCCCTTGAATCTTTGACCATTTCTTCACTGAATGCAGACCGTTCCTGTATTTCCTTTCCTAAACGTGGATTTTCGGGACATAACTAAAGGTAAGGATATTTTACATCTACGAAATCACTGGTATATGAGAGTGACATCCTTTATTAACGGTATGGATTGCTCAATCACTGACCCTATATGTTAAACCGAAAACCAGAGCGTATAGACATAAAGTAGAAACTCATTGTCCGAGCTAACTTTTTTCTTTTCTTTTCTTTTCCACACACGCACGCGCACACCCATGCAGTGACACCCCATTGGGATTTCACCACTAATTATTGAAAAAAATGGGTTGGAAATACCAAAAAATGAAAAATAGAATGAAATAAAGTTTAATTATTTCGTTTTATTAGGCTGAATCACGTAAAAATATACACAGTCCTTAAAGTTTGATTTGCTCCTTTCCAATTGCTGATTGGTTACACGCAAATTGTTTTCAAGATAAGATAAGCTTGTCTGAATCCGGCACGTAACAATCATGATGGGTCAACTATAGAACGATTCAACGCAGCAGATATTCTGACAGAATCAAATAGTGGATGCCTTTATAATATTTTATAAAGGAGATGTTCGAGTCGATGAAATTTGGACTGAAATGGTCCAGTTTATATAGGTAACAGGGAGTGGATTGTTGCTTGGTGGCCATTAATGGTTCAAAATATTTGAAAAACATTTCTCACCATAATCATTAATTTTAACCATTTCTGGTCGTCGGATTAGAAGATCTGATCGTTGGATCATCATGGCCCGTTCGTTTTCGGACAGTTGTGGCTCGTGACGGTTTGCGAAGTGTAAAGTGCGCCAATTAGCACCACTACAACCACATTGTCAATGCCTTCACCTGTGCTCGAGCGCGCGCACGTACATGCATATGTTCTAGTGCATAACGTAACCTAAGTGTCTCAATTTTCAAAGTTCTAAATAAGAATACTACACACACATCCACGTATAAATATCAATTCGTCTCTTATCATTTTCGATCAAGGACAAAAACACATACCACACTTTTTCATTTAAAACTCTCAAAATTTATTTTAGCGGGAAAATATCAAAATATTAAAATATTTTTTCAAAAAACTACATATCTCAACACATATGGGTGCTCGAACCCCAACCTCATGTTGAAACACTGAGCTTTGTGAAGTTAATCGAGTTAAAGCAACTCAGCCCCTGTCGAGTACCGAGTATCCGACTCACCATCTGGACCGCGTCATAACTCAGAAGTCAGACCGTCGGCACGGCTCAAGGTAATTTGCACGATGGATTGAAGAGGCGACTCGTGCTAGCATGCACACATGCTAATCTGGTTGGTGGATAAGAGATCCCAGCCATTCATTAGTTGGGTCCTGCTCGCACAAACAATGTTCAGAAATTCAAGCAAGCCCACCCATCAAGTTGACTACGAACGTTTGGAAAAGAACTTGGAACAGTCAGATCAACATGGCCAAGTGTATATATTCACCTTGTCTGTGTGGGACAAAGATTGGGTACTGCCTCGGTACAATAATGGCATGGCCTGATATGATTAACAGGCAGGCCGCTATCAAAGATGGAACCTGGGACAAAATATGTTTGAAAATTATCTAGTTGAGCGTATACTTAAACAGCCCCACGTTTACAGCCAGCCAATCAATCAACTCCCTGCATACATGTTGGCACGTAGGGATTGTACCCTATCGTCGTCTATTCACGTTGGCCCTCCTATTGAGTGGACCAGCCTACTTTTTGGCAGGGTTATCTCTGTCAAAAATTACAGTGTGATCCATTCATCAGGGAGGTGAAGCTTGTACTAAGAATCTAGACGGCTGAAAAAAGGACAGACATTCTAAATTTGGGAGCTGTTTGGGTACAGAGATTTTTTGATATGGTTAAAAAAATCTGTACCTAAAAATAATAATTTTGTTCTAGATATTTTAAGCACAGTTTGATAAGAACATGTTAATATGAAATAACTTTGAGCTCTATTTCAAAAATAATAAGTAATTCTAAAATTAAAATTAAATATATAAAGTAAAGTCAGTTATATATTAACTGATTTAACAACTAAAATATCATTTTACTATTTTTATATTAGTTTATAAATCATTTAAAGTGAGGTATGGTATTTGAAAATTTTAATTTGAGTCACATATATTTCTCATGTGTTTGATTTATAATCTATTTAAATTGGGTCAACCATTTACATTGTTTAATTTTGAGTTACATATTTCTCATGTATGGTGGTGGGTAAAGGTGACAATGGGCCAAGTGGCTCAACAAGCCCAACTTTGGCCTTGCCGTGAATCTATAACGCTTTCGGCTGATGTTATTTTAGGCCAATCTACCCTAAGCCCAACCCAATTTTACTTAATTTTATATGTATATCTTATATTGCACGAATGACATTCTAATCCTTGATTAGGTAACCCATGCAAGTTGAACATAGATTATTAATTTCGTTCCTTATAATTATTTTATTATTATTATTTTTACACATGTCAAGAACATTTGATTAACGAATAAGTAAGGAACATTCAAGTAGAAAATAAGAATTTTATCTATTTTTCGAACTGAGCTTGGTTAGGTTTGAGTACAACTAAGTTTTTAGGATTTAGGCTTATGCCACCTATATTGGACCATGTTGGGCTTGGACGTAAGCCTTAAGAGTTGAGCTCGAATCGATCAAGCCCAAACTTGACCCATTGTCTCCTTTATTTGAATATTTAGAGAATGGTGGTATCTGGATGTCTTCAATTTGTGCAAAACTAGGAGATTTCGATCGATTGAATACATTGTTCAATCAATTGAGAAATTCTCACATTAAACCGATTGGTCTGTAGACAGTTTTTGAACAGGTTTGATTAATTAACCTTGGAGTTTCAATCAATTGACATAATTTAAAATTTTCATATTAACTCTTGGACACTTTTGAGCATGTTCGATTGATTGGACATGGGAGCTCGATCAATCGAGAGTTGCTCGATCGATTGAAGCTTAGATCGACGGCGCACACGATTTGTTTTCTATTCTGATTGTAACACTACATACATACATACATACATACATACATACATACATACATACATACATACATACATACATACATACATATATATATATATATATATATATATATATATATATATATATATATATATATATATATATATATATATATATATATATATGCGTGTAATACAAGATTAGGGTAGAGAACAAGGGAAGTTAAATCATTTCTAGGGTTTTGAAGGGAGAAAACTTGGGTTTTGCATCCGTAAGTTAATCTATCTCTTATACTTTCATTTTCATCGTGAGTTGCTCATTGCTTCGTGCCATGGTTTTTCCTGCAAAGGTTTTTTCATGTAAAATCATGTATTATCTAGTTTGCTTTTTTAGCGTTTATCTTTCGTTTATGTGATTCAAATTTGAGGTTTGCTTATGTGACTCCCAACAAGTGGTATTAGAGCTATATGTTAGGATTTGAGTTTGAATATGAGACATGGTGATGAAGGAATCGAACGTGAACTATGAGACAGATAAGTTCACCGTGAAAAATAACTTTGAACAATGAAAGGTGAAGATGAGAGGCCTTCTAATGCAATAAGGATTGCAACATGCACTCTTTGGTATAATGAAGCGTTTTACAACTATGAGTAATAAAGAATGGGAAGAATTTGATCATAGGGCGATTACATCAATCAAATTATGTTTGACGGATGACATCTTTTATAATGTTTTTTATCGGAAAACTACCCTAGGGCTTTAGATGAAGTTAGAAAGCTTGTACATGACAAAATCTCTCTCAAATCTTCTACATCTGAAAAAATAATTTTATAAACTAAAGATGGTGGAAGGGTCAAACCTTAATAAAAATATTTGCGCATTCAATTAACTACTTTGCAATGTAACAAGTATGGAGGTGAATATAGACGAAAAAGACCAAACCCTAATCATATTGAATTATATTACAGAGTAATATGAGAGTCTCGTAGACATTATGTGCCATGTTAGAGAGACCATTAATATCGAAATTATTATCTCAGTCCTTCATTCGAAGCAGTTGGGAAACAAAGACAATGGTGTGGTGTGACGTCTTGAATTTTTGCCAACTTGGAGTTAGACGTCTTTAGGCAATGGGTTGATTATAACCCTTTATTGACTTCTCAAAACTTAATCCTAAAGTCTCAAATCTCCTTTCAACCCATTACCTTCAAAATCTCACCTTTCACGACCTTATTCTTCAAAATTAGACATTAATCTTAAAGTTTAAATGATAAAGAACAATATTTAAACTAAAATTTACTATAAATAGTAAATATATAAATAAAATAGGTTTTTGACCATTAACCTTATGGAATCTCACAAAATAAATAAGTTATTTGGATAGAGCAGCTTCTCCTACCCCAAAATCATATATTGCACATCGAATAACTCATTCTGGTTTGCAAAATACACCCATTTAAAAAGTTGAGTGGCAGAACCACCACCAGAGGGCCGCGGCGGTGCACCGCCCGCCTCCACAGTGGGGCCGCGGCGGCACCGCCTTGACCGCGGCGTGCCGCCGGTTTTGGTGGACCCTCGTTGTGATTTTTTGCATTGTTCGACTGACTTCAAAAGGTCATATCTCCCTCAATATAACTCCGATTTAGGTGATTCAAAAACCATATTAAAGCTTGATAAGTTTAGTTTGATATAAAAATAAGTAAAAAAATATATAATAAAACTTTTAATATATTTGAATCTAGGTTGATGTGATAACTATCCAAAAATTATTAGTTCAGACAGCTGCTACTTCTAGAATTTTTAGAATTTCTCTACACTACGAAATCTAATGAAACTTGGTAAAGATAAAGTAGACTTGATGATGAACTTCTAAAAAAATAATTAAAATAATATACTAACTAAAAGTACCAAAAAGAGGCATAAAACTACCCTAAGACCTTATTCTGTCGTAATTAGGGCAGAATTTAGTTAAGTACTAAACTAAATAATTTGTGGATTTAGCTCGAACCACTATTTACACAAATGGCAAGACACAAAATTATTAATACCATTGACTCAACATCCCTTGCAAACTTAGGACAAATCCCAAAACCCAGTTGCTCTCGGGAGCACATTGAAACTCTGTATCGGACCTGTACCGCGCGTCGAAAGTCCGATTACCGCGAAACTATAGGATTATGTTAGTCTTATTAGACTTGATAAACATCGCGGGAATCAAGTCCAAATAGTATCTAGAAACACACAACTTGAGCCCTGAGCGAAGTGTGTGAGAAACGCGAATATTTTTAGAAAATGAACCAAAACTTAAGTGAATTGGGTCATTCGCTCACGAGCGAAATTGAAGACTTTGGACCGTCAGATTTTGACCAAAATTCAACCATGGGTCAGGAAAATTTTTCTACACTAATCGGTATACTTGTGGCCCTGATCGAGGAATGACGACCGTCGATCTTTTATAAGTCCTTCACGGCTGATCCGTTTGTCAGATCGCACAAAAAACACAGTCCTGATATAGATCCATTGTTAGGGAACTTACCCTACAATGTATGTGAGTTGTGGACCTCCTTATGGGCCCTATTTTTCAAAAACAGTCGCCCTTTGGATACAAACTAGGTATCCCATGACCCTGGGGCCATTTGCATCGCTTTTGAGCCTATATAAGAACCTTAAACCCACCTCTCTCTCTCTGTCTCTCTCTCTCCCATACAAATTTCTCCAAAGAGAGAAGAGAGAAAAGGAGAAAAAAGAGTGAGGAGAAGAGAGTGAGATTGGGAGATCGTTGCTGGGATTCACTCCCACTACTCCACGTATCGAATCGCCTCCTCACCATCGCTACACGAGCCATTCCAACTTCGATTCGGGTAAGAAATCTTAACTCTAATCTTGTTTTAGGAATCCAAATAGTTGAATCGACGAAATAACTAACCCATTTCATAATTTAGATACCGTTGTTCTGTATATGGGAACGTAGGATTTGAATCGAGTTCGAAACGAGTTATCCGACGAAAGGTGCGGATTATAAACATTTAGGTTATAGTTTTCAAGGCTTTCAATGTCAGCAATGATTTATGTCTGACTTGATTGCTGCCATATGATGTTAGTTATGACGTTTTCGATAAATTATATGTGTGTGAACTATGTTGAATATAAATGCATTTCATGTGTTTGTTAAAATGCTTGAATGAACGTGAAATCCTGATTTATGCTTGATATGATTTCTAATACAAGATCTATGTATGTTACATACTTTATGACCGATGTTGTATTATGAATTACTATGTCACATGTTGTAACTAATTTAGTTTATGTATTTACTGAGGTGTAGTCTAAGTGTTTGATAAAATGTCTGCATGAGAATCTGTCTATGGATTGTATTTATTAAGTGTATTACGATAAGATTCTTGATTTCCTTAATCATATGAATAGCTCTTTGATGGAATCATATCGCCACTACGCGATTTATGGATGAAATGCATATGTATGACAACATGTTCAATGTGTTTGATAAAATACTCAAACGAGAATTATGTTTGAATTGTTTGTTAAATGTTGTTATGATTAACATATGTGACTACTTATTGTATTGGATTATGATTGGGACCATGTCGTAGTTCAAGCAATCAGTAATAATCCATGTATAGGTGGCTGAATTAGTCTCGCCACATTGGGTAATTTGACGAATCTGGGTCGCACGATGATTTTCGACAGTGGTTAGGCCACACAAGGTGTTTATACACTCCATGTCGATTATATTAGCGTGTGCCCGTATCAATCGAACTTCCCTAACAAACCGATTGGCCTATTGTATGTTCACCATATATGGATGTCACTGCTTCAATATAAGGTACCACTTACCAGTATAAAGACCCGTTTCAACCATGGTACCTCGATCCACCAAGACTCATGAGTCGGGCATGGTAGTATGGGGCACCGGGGTCGAGCTGTCGGCCTACGCTGGGGTGACAAGCCTCCCTATATTGACCGGTTAGCAACCTAAACTCGTGAGCCGAATACGGTGGTATGAGACACTGTATTCGAACTGTCGACCTACACCGGCGTAGCCTGGCTGCGGTCCCAGCGTGGGTTGGGGTGAGTCGTCGAATTCGGACCCCCTTCGAAAATAGCACTCTAGTTTGTAGGGCATTGGTGGAGTGACCTCGAGTATAAACTCATGAACTTGCCTATCCATTGCTTTTAACCGGGAATGATGACCCCACAACTTGCCTATCATATGCGATTAATTATGATTGACGACCCTAGATGGATCATTTAGTTGGGTAAATGATATAAAAGGAGGTACCTTAGCTCTTCAAATCTACTGTATGAATAAGCCTAATAAATTACTTGGCTAATACGACCATGCACCGCATTACATGTACTTTGGTGAGGAAGCGCACGTTTAGGGAGTTTGCTATGCGCGATCGTGAGATGAAGTCACTGAGGGAGTGCAGGCGAGGGCATGCATCATTACAGCATATCATTCCTACATTAATAAGAGTACTTAGGAAATGATTGTTGTATTGCTTTATCATTACAGCTTAACTAAATTGATAACATCTTAACCTTTACTTTATAATTCCACTAAATGAGCTACTCATTCCCACCTGGGACGGTGTTTTAAAACACCACTCAGACTCTGGTTTAGATGCAAGTGATGATGAAGTCTATGCGACGGGGTTGGACTTTGTAGACCTGGAGGAAGAATTCTCCTACGTTCAACCCTCATGCGGGTCTAAGTAGACCTCGTGCTGATTCGACGGGATTATAGGGACTTATGGATTAGTTGAACACTTTACATTTTGATATTTTGTCTATTCTGAAATAATACATGTATATATATTCAGCCCGGTTACATACTCATACTCCAGAGTTTGTGAATTACTTTCATATTTAGATACTTGTGTTTCAGTCTTCCGCTTGCTAAATTATATTATCTTTGGAGTATGATATGTTGTTTTAGTATAATCTCACTTATGTGTAATGCATTGATATGGGCGACATCGGAACATTATCATCCATATTGCATAAGTGATGTACCGGACCTCGGGAGTAGAGCTTTACTCGACCCCCGATTTTCGCGGCGTTACATGTGGGTTCCTCTATGGATGTGTTGGTTGCTAGGGGAAGTACTTCTGAGTGGAAGAAGGAAAATTCGATATTTAAGTCCAAGTCAAAGGGCAAGATGAAGTTAAAGTATTAAAACTGTGAGATGATGGAACATATGAAGAAGTATTGTCAAGACCCTAAAACCCATTTGGATGAGAAATCAAAAGAATCGACAAGGGAGCCTAATTCAGTGAAATCTGGTGTAGGTATGAGTGGTTGTAATGTGTTATTAGTGTCAAAGGTTGGACACTTATATGATGAACATAAGAATGAGTGAATTTTGAATATCGAGGCATCGTATCACATGTGTCCCTATCAGAATTAGTTCACCACATACAACAAATATGATAGTGGCTTGATTCTTATGGAAAATTAGCATGCCTGTAAGATGATTGAAATTTAATCTATTTGTATCAGAATGTTTGATGGGATGGAGCATACTTTGATAAATGTGAGGTACGTTTTATATTTGAAGAAGAATTTGATCTCTTTAGGTGCTCTTGATGCACTTGGGTGCAAGTTCATCGGCCATGATGATATCATAAAAGTTTCAAATTGATCACTCATTGTTATGAAAATATAGCGAAATGGTAACTTTTACAAGTTAATCAGGAATATAGAAACGGGTGGAGCTGCAACATCTGTAGCAGAATTCATGTTGGCACGTTTGTGGCACGCACGCCTAGGCCACATGAGTGAGCGTTGTATGAAGGTATTACTCGATCATTGTCTGATTCATGCATTTAATAATTTTGATTTAGATATATGTGAACATTTCATATACGATAAACAGTATATGTTATCTTTTAAAACTGGAAAGCATAGCATTAACGAATTATTTGATTATATACACTTGGATGTGTGGGGGTCATCACCCGTTGTTTTTGGGGGAGGATCGTCATTCTTTATCGTATTCACTGAAAATTTCTCTAGAAAGGCATTGGTTTATTTTCTAAAAAATAAATTTAATATTTTCGCCACTTTCAAGATGTGGAAGGCGATGGTGGAAAAATAGTCAGGGCGGAAGTTACAAGTGTTGAAGATGGATAATGGTGAATAATTCGCTTCTAATGAATTCAATCAATTTTACAAATATGAAATGGTAGAGAGACACAATAAAATAAGACATATACTAAAGTAAAATATTGTGGTGAAACGGATAAAAAATATGGCAGATCTAATCATAAGATAACTCGGTCAACAAAAAATAATATACACTATTCATAATATCCTACTTTAACTTTATCCCATTTGATAACCTGATTGACATGATGTTCTATTCATGTTATTACCAGGCTGTGGCCGGATGTTATACACATAGCATGTGCCCCCATAAGTCTTGAGCTTTTCTTTTTTTCCCTTTTTTTTTCCTCTAATCTCTAATTGTGAACGCATTATTTTATAAAATATAGATTCTTAAATAAAAAATTACAGTAAAAATCCCATTGTTATGGGAAAATGTGAGCAGACCCGATAAGGACCGACTGAAGTAAAGTGAATTAATCTGTAGGGCCTAAAAAGGAGAACATCTCGACAAGTCCGGCCTTGCTTCCGAACTATGATTCCAAAACTAAGGTTATTAGGGAGAGACAGACAGGGCAATCCGAGCCGAGCTCTTGTCCGGAGTCTTCATCCAAAGAACTACGACCCTGGATCGGCCGAGCCGAGCTCTTGTCTGGAGCTCTCATCCGAAGAACTACGGCTCTGGATTGGTCAAGCCAAGCCCTACTCACATCCTGGAGGCTGAAGACATATTCCGACCACGGGCTTTGACCTAAGGTCCAACCAATGGCTCAGGAGACCGAGTTCTAAAACCAACCTCAATATGGACGTGGCCGAAGATCACGCCTGTTGATACGCTCCATTAAAGCATTTAGGAGAGAGAACTGGCGCACGATCTAAAGATAGCGGCTGACATCTTCACATGCGCGACTTCCGCTTGATTGAGCAAATCGTGCCAAGATTAGCGGCCATGATCTCACCGTCTCATGGGTATAAATACTAGAGGAACCCATTACCACAGGTACGTAATATCTTGCACCCTCTCCCTACACCACGCAACTTAGACCCAGATTCCTTAACCTGCTTAGGGATCGAAGGGTCCCCTATTTAAGCCAGGGTCTCCTTTGCTCACCTTTTTGTCCAGGATCAGGGTTCGTTTCGAGTTCGCAGCATTGAGCGAAGGGTGGTCCAGATTTTGACCTCAACATTTTTTTGGTATCGTCTGAGGGAAATTCAAACAAAAAGGTTAGCAAGCTTCACCAGAAATGACGAAAGGAAAGAAGAAGGTGACGACGGTGGAGCCTAAGCCAAGCGGACAACATCAATCATCTTCACTATTGCATACTGAATCGGCTTCGATAAGACTATCCCAACGGACTCGGAGCTTAGGAGGAAAATACAAAGCGCTGCAAAATGAAGTACAGATGTTGAAGGACAAGATCAATCGGTTGAAGGCACAACAAAGTTGGCAGCCGCCTCTCAACTTGGTGGAGGCGACCCCAGCACTCGAGGAACCACCGCAATAAGTAAATTCTTGGGTCAGGGTGTCCCAAGATCAGTCCGCCCGAGCTCCTAACCCTTCTTAAAATGTTGCATCCCAAAATCATTCTGCCTGAGTCCCGGATCCCACTTAAGACACAGAACTATCCTACGTGTCCGCGACCTCAACTCTGGCCCTAACTGACTTCCGCCATCGGCTGGAGAGAAGAAGATAGGACAGAATGCCTGAGGCGACAGAGGTTCCTCGTGAAGCAATGGCGGAGAACCAAAACCCTTGGGAAGCTCAACTTGCAGAGCTCCGTAACCAGATCTAGACTCTACAGCGGAACCAAACGACCCCCACTCCGACTGCGGTATAGGCAATGATGGAAGAGACCGAGCCTCCCTTTACCTTGAAAATCATGAATGAGGTGATACCCTGGAAGTTTAGGATGCCTCCACTCATCCAGTATTCGAGATCTAGGGACCCGTCAAAACATGTGGAATCGTACCGCTCTTGGATGCAGATCCAGTCAGCCACGGATGCGATGATATGTAGGGCTTTCTTGATAACTCTCTCCGATTCTGCTCGGAGTTGGTATCAACAACTCAAGCCAAAGTCGATCGGTTCCTTTGCAGAGCTCAGTAAATCATTCCTGACCCAATTCATATCTGGTAAGAAGAGTCAGAAGCTGACGACCCATCTATTCACCCTCAAGCAGGGGAACAAGGAGCCGCTAAAGGACTTCATTTCCCGCTTCAATGAAGAGGCGCTACTGGTGGACGACTACGACGATAAGATGGCGCTCTCAGCCATGTTTAATGAACTCAAGGAAGGAAAGTTCGTCTTCTCAATTGGGAAGAATTCACCGACTACTTTGGCCGAGCTCATCAGTTGAGCTCAGAAATATACTAATGTCGAGGAGTTCTTCAACTCTCGTAAAAATGTCCTGGCCACAGAGTAGTCTTCCAAGGGGAAGAGATCGAGGAATGAAGAGCTGCAGTCATCGAGTAAGAGGCCAAATGATAAGTCTTCTCACGATCGTTGACCAAGAAGGAGAATGAGAGCAAGTTCAGCTCCTACACTCCTCTCCACACGTCTTGAGAGCAGATCTTGATAGGTATCCGGGACCACAAACTCTTGCAGTGGTCGGTTTTTATGAAGGCCGACGCAGATCAGCAAGATAAGCGTAAGTACTGCCGCTTCCATCAGGATCACGGTCATAATACCAGTGATTGCGTGGATCCGTAAGGACCATTTACGGTGATATACTAAGGAAGAAAAATCAGCTCGGAGGAAAGACTGGAGGAAAGACCAGCTGAGCAAGACTACAGAAGAACCTAGAGAGATCCGCACGATTTATGGCGGTTCGTCTGGAGGGGGTGACTCAAATAGGGCTCACAAAGCCTATTCTCGAAGCTCGGACCCCAAGCATTACGTCCACTTGGCTGAAAGGCAGTGGAAAGAACTTCGAGTGAGCCCTTACAACTTGTCCTTCACAGAAAATAATGCGTACGGAATCCAGCATCCGCATGATGATGCCCTAATGGTAGCTATGACTATGTTAACTACAAAGTTTACTGCATCTTGGTCGACACTGGAAGCTCGACTGATATCATCTACTCCGTGGCATTCGAGAGAATGGGGATCGACAGGTCATGTCTCCGACCTGTGAAGACCCCCTTGTACGACTTTGCCGGAGACAAAGTGATCTCCGAGGGAGCCATTTCCCTCCCTGTGACAGCAGGAGAGGGACAGCATCAGGTTACTCTCCTGGTTGACTTCCTCGTCATAAACGTGCTGTCAGTGCACAATGTTATACTGGGTCGGCCTTCCCTTAACACAATGAGGGCGGTCATCTCCACTTATCATCTTATGATGAAATTCCCTGTAGAGGGAGGAGTCAAGTATGTCCGAGGAGATCAGCACGAAGCCCGAAAATGTTATTCTGTGGCAGTCAGAAAAGGCTCGGTGAAGTAGGCCCTCACTATGAATGTACTCGACCCCAGAGCCCCTACAGAAGATCCCTCCACGGAGGACTTAATGATCATTCCACTTGAGGAAGCCGACCCAAGCAGGACTGTTCAGCTCGAATCGTCACTGAATTCCGAGCAATGGTCTCAAATGCTCGCCCTCTTGCAGCAGCACAAGGACGTCTTCGCATGGTCACACGAAGACATGCCGAGCATCTCCCCTAATGTTATAGTCCACGGGCTGAATGTGGACCCAGATCACAGGCCGGTAAAGCAGAAGAGGTATTCGACCATAGCAGATGAGGTGTCGAAGTTCCTCAGTTTCAGATTCATTGAAGAGGTGCACTACTCAGACTGGATCGCAACAGTGGTCCTCGTGAAGAAGGCAAACAAGAAGTGGCGGGTCTGTGTAGTCTACTCAGACCTGAACAAGGCCTGCTCCAAGGACAGCTTTCCCTTGCCTCGGATCGACTAGCTGGTGGATAGCACGTCCGAACATGAGCGGTTCTCTCTCCTGGATGCTTACTTCGGATATAATTTGATCGCGATGCACCCCCCAGACAGGCAGAAGACAACCTTCGTCAAGGACAAAGGTCTCTACTGTTATCGGGTCATGCCTTTTGGCCTGAAGAATGTTGGGGCGACATATCAGAGATTGGTGAACCAGATGTTCCCCAAGCAGATTGGTCAAACCATGGAGGTTTATGTTGATGACATGCTTGTGAAGAGCATCAAAGCGACCGACCGCATTACGGACCTCGAAGAGACCTTCTCGATTCTCTATGAGTAGCGCATGAAACTAAACCTTGCTAAGTGTGCCTTCGGAGTTGGCTCGGACAAATTCCTCCGGTTTCAAGTCAAACAGAGAGGCATCAAAGCGAATCCGGACAAGATCAAGGCACTGCTCGACATGAGCTCGCCTCGAACGACAAAAGAGATTTAATGCCTCACCGGGCGAGTGGCAGCGCTCGGACGATTCATACCTCTAGTCACTGACAAATGTCTCCCCTTCTTCTAACAGTTGAAGGGTCATAAGAAGGTCGAGTGGACGACGGAGTGTGAACAAGCATTCCAACAGCTTAAACAATATCTAGGTTCGCCACCCTTACTATGTAAACCTGAAGAAGGTGAGCCCCTGTTACTATATTTGGCGGTCTCAGCCTCGGCCATCAGCTTTACGCTTATCAGAGAGATGGGAGGTAGGCAGCATCCTATCTACTATGTGAGCAAAGCATTGTTACCCGCCAAGACCAGGTACCTGAGTATGAAAAAGTTAGCACTCAACTTAGTCTTCTCAGCACGGAGGTTGCATCCATATTTTCAGGTGCATTCTATTGTTGTCCTAACTGACTCTCCCCTTAGACAAGTTCTTAAGAAGCCCGAAGTGTCGGGTTGATTAACTAAGTGGGCAATAGAACTCGGAGAGTTCGACATCCAATATCGTCAGATAACTGCAATTAAGGGTCAGGTAGTGGCCAATTTCATAGCAGAGTTCACTTATCCGAATGCAGAAGTGATAGATGCGGTCACGGAGGCAGTTCCCCCCAGCTCTCCCACTTCTCCAGGATGCAGAGTCAGATAGAGACAACAAATGGAATCTTTATGTGGACGGGTCGTCCAATTCTAAGCGCGTCGAGGCAGGATTGTCGTGGTTACGCCCGACTCAATCGCCATCCAGTACATTATCAGACTCGGCTTCAAGGCCTCTAACGATGAGGCAGAGTATGAGGCTCTACTGGTTGGACTCAAATTGATAGCCAGTTTGGGAGTTCAACTTCTCGAGGTGCGATGCGATTCTAAGCTCGTTGTGAACCACATCTCCACCAAGTACGAGGTCAAGGTAGTAAGGATGGTAGCTTATCTGGCCGAGGCCAGGAAGCTGATAGGGAAGTTCAGAAGCTGTATCATTAATCAAATTCCGAGGACGGAGAACTCTTGAGCCAACGCCCTCGTAAAGTTAGCCTTGGCCATGGAGGGGAAGATTCCAAGGATCGTCCCTGTGAAATTTTTGGATAGCCCCAGTATTAACCAAGCTGATCAGAAAATGGTCAATCCGGTAAAGACCACTGTAAGTTGGATGGACCCGATCTACAAGTACCTCACATCTGGTGAAGTTCCCCAAGACAGGCCAGAGGCCCGATGCCTGAAAATTAGGGCTGCACGATACATTATCATGGACGAAACTTTATACAAAAAAGGGCACTCATAGCCCTATCTCAGATGTCTCCAATCCGATGAAGCAGATTACATAATCCGAGAGATCCACGAGGGGATCTGCGAAAATCACTCCGGTGGTCAACCATTCTAGAGGAATGTAAAAGCTATGTCTAGAGGTACGACAAATGCCAAAGGTTCGTCGCCGTGTCGAAGTAGCCTGTGGAAGAGATTACCCCCATGAGTGGGCCGTGGTCATTCGCTTAGTGGGGGATCGACATCATAGGACCTCTGCCTCCAGGGAAGGGACAGGTCAAATTCGCAATCGTGGCGGTTGACTACTTCAGCAAGTGGGCCGAGGTAGAACCAGTGGCGAAGATTATAGAGCAAAAGGTTACCGACTTCATCTAAAAATTATTATCTGTCGGTTCGGAATCTCGCATACCATTGTCTCTGACAACAGGAAGCAGTTCAACAACTACAGATTCAGAGGCATGTGCGAGAGACTCGGCATCTCAAATGCGTACTCTTTGCCTCATCACCCACAGTCTAATGGGCAGGTGGAAGCCATGAATAAGGTCATCAAGCACCACCCCAAGACGAAGTTAGAAAGAGCCAAAGGGAACTGGGCAAAGGAGATTCCTTTTGTCCTATGGGCCTACGGGACTGCAGCCAAGTCGTCTAATGGGGAAACCCCATTTTCGCTATTTTACAGCTCGGAGGCAATCGTCCCAGTCGAGATCGGCCTCCCCACAACTCGGGTCAGAAACTACCAGAAGGTTCAGAATGCTGAGCAGATTACGGTAAGCCTTGACCTGCTCGAAGAAATTAGAGAAGTCGTCAGACTCCGAGTCGCAGCTGACATCAGCAAGTAACATGATTCTAAAATTACAGGGTCAAGACAAGGCGGTTTCGGCTAAGTGACCTGGTCCTCCACCGTGTCTTCCAAAATACTATGGAGCCTGGAGTAGCGACGCTCGGACCAAACTAGGAAGGGCCCCTATCACGTGGTCAGATCAAGAAGGTCGGGCTCTTATCACTTGGAAGATCTCGAAGGGCACCCACTCCCTCACCCCTGGAATGCCGAGCAGTTGAAGATCTACTATCCATGAAGAAAAGCTATTGGCCATTTAAGGCCCTCAATTAATGTACAGCTTGGATCTACTAGCCTTTTAAGGCTCTTAATAAAAGCATCATTTCTTCTATATGGTCTGCCTGTTCAGCTTATCTACTATATAAAGAGACGTCTCTCATGAGTAGAGGTGAACTCTACGAACCGATCCCTTAAAGAAGGGATCAACTCGTCAATCCGTGAAAATCTATAAAATCGTTAAGGGTCATCTCTCATACGCAGAGATGAAATCCTTAGGTGAATCAATCCCTTAAAGAAGGGGTCGGCTCATAATATAGCAAAAATCTACAAAATCGCCAAGGGTCACCTCTCATGCGAGGAGAAGAAACCCTTAGGTGAGCCGACCCCTTAAGAGGTCAGCCCGCCACTCAACAGAGGCTTGACATCTACAGATCATCATTCAATAATCAATATATAAAATCATGCCCTCGGCCGAGGGTCAAATGGTTAAAAATCATCATCCATGAATATCCAAGAAATCATCATCCACAAATATTCCATGTCAAAAAGAAAAAGAAAGACTAATAATGTTTCATTCCCTCCGAGAAGAGGGGTTAGCTGCTGAGCTGGGAGGTTGAGAGTCAGGGGCCTTTTTGACGGCAACTGAGGCGTCTCTAGCTTCCTGCACATTGGTTAGAGCTGCTTCATCCTCCTCGGTCTCAACCGCAACCAGAGAATCGAGGTTGATGCCACGGTGTAGCTCTAGGATGTCGGCAAGGTAGGTGTCGTAAGCATTGTTGTAAGCGTGGAGATACAGTTTATCCAATTCTCCAGACCTCTCCAAAGATTCTTTGTATTCCACCACTGCCGCAATAGCTCACGAAGCTGCCAAAGCCTCGAACTCCACCAGCTGCTTGTCCAGCTCCGCTGTAGCCCAAGCCTTAAAGATAGCCCTTTGCGACGTCAGCCCCTCGGCAGCATCACGCTTAGTCCTCTAGAGCTCGCTCGAGAGCCGCTCATTGTCCACCTCTACGCGCTCGAGGGAATCCTTTGTGCGCTCAACAATGCCTCGCAGAAGTACAACCTTGGGCTCAACTACATCCAAATGGGCTTGGAGCTGGTTGATCTCACCCTGGAGCATTAGCTCCCTCGATCGTCCCTCCTCCACGAGCCTCTTCAATTCCTCCTGCTCACTAGCTGAAGCCTTCAAGAGTTTCTTGAGCTCAGCCTTATCTGCTTCAATCCGAACTATCTCCCTCAGCCTATCTTTGACTGCTATGAACATCGGCAACGCCTGATAGCAGACAGAGGCGTAATCATTCATGAAGGAGTCATAAGCACGGGTGAGGGTGTCGGCTATGGACGACTCGGGTACGTGTCTGGCCGCCCACCCGTTTAGCAGCGACATGTGGTGGCTGGGAGGAAAGGTCTTTGGAGGGGTAGGCTTGGCTGTTCTCCCTACTTCGTTGGCCTCGGAGGCTTGAACTTCAACCTCTGGCGTGGCCATATACACAACCAAGGCATCAATCCTACCGGCCAGGAAATCGACTTCGGCCGTAGTAAGACGAGCAGCAGAGCGAGCTGGGGCCCTGGTGGCTCTCCCATGATGAGAGAATTTGGCATCAGGAGTCTCTCCAACAACCTCTCTCTCGATCCCAGGAGGGTAAGTAGGAATTGCAGGGGGAGCCTCAGAGGGTTGCCTCTTGAAATTGGGGGTCGGAATGGTAATGGGCTCAACTCTGACGGGGGCTTCGAGGGCTTGCACTTTCGAGGCTGGGATCGGAGCTAGTACAGGCTCCGACCCAGCTGCTACAGACTCTGCAACGAAAGCCTTCCTCTTCTTCCCCATCACCTTCATTCTCGACTCAGCAGCCAGGACCTCGCTCATGAGAGGACGCACTACGGTCGTCCTCCTCTTCTTAGAGCCAAATGCTTCGGCCATTCCTGCAAAGAAAGGGAGAGTCGGTCTAAGCAAAATCTACAGAGGAATCCTCAGGCAACCGTAACACCCACCCCGCCTACCCAGAGCAAAAGGATGAGGTAGAAATCTGCAGAAGCCTGATGACACAAGGTTATCCCCACTGATGAGGTTGTGCCAAATACGCTGTTCTTCACCAAGCACCCGAGCTCTAGCCACTTGGGCCTGGTGAAAGGGATTTAGATCGGGGAACCCTTTCAGTTGGACTATAAGCAGAGGCAGAAGTCAAGTTAGAATACGGAAAGACAAGTCAGATATAAAGAATGTGGTGTAGAATAAAAGGTGCTCAACTTGGGTTGGATAATTTGGTGGGGACTCGGACCCGCAGGTTGTCAAGCTCATAGGCAGGTGCTTCCCATTCCCCTGAGGCCCAAAACCACTTGCCTTTTCAATCTTTGTTGGAGGTAGGAAGTCAGGTTATCAGGCTTAGGGTACATTGGGGTCTGGCTGAGAAGTAATACTAGGCTGGGTCAGACCTGTCATACTTAGCCATATACAAGTATAGGAACTTGTCGAGCGTCAAATGTTGATTCTTCACCTAATGTCAGAGGATGAAGGTAAAGACTAAGATCCGCCAAGCGTTCGGAACCAGCTGACCTGTGGCCACCTTTAACTGTGCGGTTACCAAACGCACGAATGGATGAATGAGAAATTGAAGTCCGCATTGAAGAGCGCTGGTGAATATAGCAATCTCCCCCTCGGTGAGAGCACTGAGTTGATCCATAGGAGAGGGAGCTTGGATATGTACCGAGTCTGGAATCTGGTGGTCGGCTCGGATATGGGCCATTTAAGACTCCACCAGAACCAAACCCCTAGGAACTACTGCTCGAGACCTGCCCCCTGAAGGACCGGCCTTTGACCTTCCCGCTGGGTCCCGAGGCACCCTCTTCGATTTCACGCCTCAACTCTTGGCCTTCTAACCTACATTCTTCTTGGCAGGTGGATGTAATGGTATGGCCTCCAAGGGGCCTTCGGAGTCTCCGACCTTCGAGTCGGTAGTCTCTAGCTTAGAGTCCACTCCCACTCCTCGGATCTCTTGGACTTCATCAGAATTATTTGACATAACGGAAGAAAGAGCTAAAGCAGTAGAGGACTCATAGCGCTTTAGGTCATTTACTCCGGCAGGAAAAACCCTTTCCCAATAGGCAAGACCCCTTCTCTGACCGACAGAAGTCTTTTATCCGGTACAAAAAACCTTTCCCGGCAGAAGGCGATTTGAAAAGAACAGAGAAAACGGAGAGTAGGAGAGCAAATGTTCAAATGCAGAAGAAGTCAAGTGAAGGCACGGATGAGTTTATATAGCCTTCACCAGCTGAACGCCATCATTGTAGACAATTGTCTCCGAAGCTGAAATGGCTCGGACCCGAGTCTAATGGGACACGTGGAAGGAAGTTATACGTCCGAACCCATGTGCGCTTGTCCGAGTACCCTCAGCATTAAATGTCGTTGCGGCACAGACGACCTCTCGCCTCCCCCCATGAGCACGCGACATCGTTTTGCTCCCCCCATGAGCACGCGACATCGTTTTGCCTTCTCCATTAATTGCAATCTGTAACCGTCTGCCACGCATCCCTCATCTAGAGGTTAGAAGTTGAAGAACTGTCGTTGTCGTACCGCCCATGTATCTTAAAGCGCAATCATCACGACGATTGCGCTTCGATTACTCCGACCAGTCATCATGAGTGGAGGCGATGCTTCATTTCTCTAGGAATTTACTCTTTAAGTCTGGGCTCAGACCAAGAGAGTATGGGGCTTCTGTTATAGAAAAATGTGAGCATACCTAATAAGGACCGACTTAAGTAAAATGAATTGATCTGTAGGGCCTCGGAAGGAGAACATCTCGACAAGTTTAGTCTTGCTTTCGAACTATGATTCCAAAACTAGGGTTACTGGGGAGAGACAGATGGGCCAATCCAAGCCGAGCTATTGTATGGAGTCCTCATCCGAAGAACTACGGCCTTGGATTGGTCGAGTCAAGCTCTTGTTTGGAGCTCTCATCTGAAGAACTACAGCTCTAGATCGGCCGAGCCGAGCCGAGCCCTACTCACATCTCGGAGGCTGAAGACGTATTCCGACCACGGACTTCGACCATAAGGTCCGACCAATGGCTCGAGAGACGGAGTTCTAAAACCAACCTCAGTATGGACGTAGCCGAATATCACGCTAGTTGATACGCTCCATTAAAGCATACGGAAGAGTGAACTGGTGCACGATCTAAAGATAGCGGCCGACATCTTCGCACGTACGACATCTGCTTGATTGAGCAAATCATGCCGAGATTAACGGCCATGATCTCACCATCTCATGGGTATAAATACTAGAGGAACCCATTACCATAAGTATGCAATATCTTGCACCCTCTCTCTACACCACACAACTTAGACCCAGATTCCTTAGCTTGACTTAGGCATTGGAGGGTCCCCTGTTTAAGCCAGGGTCTCCTTTGTTCATTTTTCTGTGCAGGACCAGGGTCCGTTTCGAGTTCGTAGCATTGAGTGGAGGGCGGTCCAGATTTTAACCTCAACACCCATCATGGCATTTTAAATCAATGTAACCAATTGGCCCTCTCCAACACGCACGTGGCAGTGTAAATTGGCCCGTAGATGCTTCCTGGTTTAAGTTCATTTCTAAAGAGACGTTCTTATAATTCCGATTGGTGCCCTTTAAATGGATCGTCATGAAGCAAAAATAATTAATATTTGGCATTCAAAGGTTAAAGGTGAGAGGAGGGATGGCTAGGATTCTTCTATTGGCCATTGAAGGCAGAGCCCACGGGGTGGACTGTTCGGGTCCAAGGCATACCATCTTAATCGTGCAAGGTGCCTCTGTCATTTTAATATAGATGAATCTGCCAAGCCACATGGTCGGCCAAATTTCCAGGCCATCGCACGATGACAACCCACCCAGCCTTATCAACGACCCAGATCTTGCATCCTTCTGCGGTGAGATTTCATTTGTCTATTTCACGCGTGCGAGTAACTCTAGCAGCCATCCGTGTATTCCTACCAACGCTGTTTATTGTAAAACATGGGAGATTAAGGGGGTGTACACGAGTCGATCTGAGTCAAACTGGGCTCAACCTGGCCCGGCCCGGTCACCAGCCACACCTAGCCCAAACCCAGCCCGACTGGTCACCAGGCCAACATATCTAGCCCGAACTCGGCCCGATCAGCAATCGGGTGAGTTTGGGCCAATTTTGGGAGTCGGGCCAAGTCGAGTCGGGTTTCGGATCAAGTCAGGTCGAACTAGGACATGTTTGAACTTGGCCTGAATTCAATTTCGGGCCGAAGAAAATGGCCCGTCCCAGCCCGAACTCAGTTTCAAGTTAGGCCGAGTCGAGCTTTTTTGGGCTGAGACAAGCGAGTTAACCGGGCTAGACCGGTTCGTCTACAGCCCTAGAGATGATACGTTAGAGCAGTAACTTCAAAGGGCAGAGAAAACCGGACGTGGTTTGGTTGGTGAAACCACCAGCAGACAGCTAGCTGATGTCAATTCTCTGTCAACCCATCATGATGTATTTGTTTTATTTGAACCGTTCATGCATTTTGCAAGCTCATGTTAGGGTGTCAGGTGAAAAATGTGGCAGACCCAAAGCTTAAGTGGACCACAATACAGGAAACGGCCGGGATAATGATGCCCACCGTTGAAACCTTCTGAACCACACCACAGAAAACGGTGCTGATAATAATGTCTACCGTTCAAACCTTTTTAAACCTTCCTAGTAACCACAGCGAAGTTTATTTGCCCTCTAATTTCTTCGTAAAGTTAGACGGACATGATAAAGTGAAAACATAAATATCATATCAAATGCTTTTGTAGCTTCCGATAAAATTTTAACGGTGAGCAATGCCCGACATTTCTTGTGATGTGGCTCACCTGTAGATTTGACTACTTTTCGGATTAAGCCATAAAATGAGCCGAAAATATGGATGGGTGTACGGCCACAGAGATTTGACAGCTGCAACGTATTTGTTTGACATGCATTCCTCCACGTCATCCTGGGGGATGAGATTAAAAAATATAGCAGATCCAGATAAGAACCTGTTTGAGGTAACAAAAATTTTCATTGGTGCGTCCCTTCATCCAAGTAGTTTTAATGGTGGGAATTCAATCTTCACTGTCATGCGTGGCATGGACCACCTGAGATGTGGATCTGCAGGTAGTTTTCAATTTTGGGAATTCAATCACCACTGCTTCATGTGGTATGGTCCATCTCTGATGTGGGTCTGCTGTATTTTTAGGCTTATGCCGTGAAATCAGATGAAAAAACGGATGAACGGCGTGGATTTAAGACACGTACATGAGGATGATCCCCACAGCTAAGGATCCACCCACCATTGTGGATATGGTGATCCACCGAAGCCTTGCACTATTTATACCGTACACGTGGCAGCTGATGTGTCAACAAGGACTCCCATCCAGTAGGTTTATTCATGGACCGCCCGTCTTTAGAAAATCACAATTATCAGAATATCCTAGCCCTCATTTTCTCTCACTTCAAATCACATATGTTGATCATTAACAAGTTTTGCTTCCTACCGTTGCTTTGAAAAGAACGGATCAGATTGATAAGATAATTGGCTTGATGTGTATCATTATATATTTGCCATC
The DNA here is from genome assembly GCF_029962835.1 of Magnolia sinica. NCBI lineage: Eukaryota > Viridiplantae > Streptophyta > Magnoliopsida > Magnoliales > Magnoliaceae > Magnolia > Magnolia sinica. The sequence continues at coordinate 14,743,890 of NC_080590.1, read as the reverse complement.
CATAGTAATTACACCACTAGATGGAAGGTCCCGATTGATACATCGACCTACCATGTGTGCTTTTGATGGATGGCTCTATCGTAGTACGGTTTCTTTCTGCGGCGTACCATCTTTCCCCGTCTGCTATAGCCGAGCGTGTCTGAAAAAGAGAAACGCAGTGCGACTTTCTCAGCAACAGCTTTTGGGCATAAAAGCACAGAGGAAAGCCTGATACTCTGGCAAAGTGTGATGGATGATAAGCAGCACTTAGAAATTGGACACGTGGAATACAACTAATTCAAATTGACCTGGCCGAATTATGAATCCCTGTTTAGATGCACTGTAACCCAAAAATTATAATTATTTCATTATATAACTATCGGGTTGGCAGACATTAATTAGAGGGTTTAAATTAAAAAAATCCAACGGTCCTATTTCATCAAACAAGTGTCCATCAATCAGAGGCTAAGATTGTTCAACCAATCTGATTTTGAGATCGTGCCTTGGTTGCTGTGAGTTCCACAAGTTTGGTGGTTTGATTGAATCAGGGCGGTCGAGATGACTTTGCGGATTGACTCGTGCAATCAAACCAGATCATGAGGTAGCGAGGCCGAGTCGACTGGATGAGTCGCATCAAACTAATCTGAGTCTTAAAACAGTCTCCAAATGCCACGTCTAATAACAAGCTACAATTATCTATGGTATGGTCCACTTGAGTCAAACAGGCAGATCCCACGCTCAAATGGACCACTCTGTGGTGTGGTCCACTTAAGTGTTGGATCTTCCTCATGTTTGGGATCATACGTTAAAATTTATTTGAGAAAATGAATAGACAGTGCGGATAAACAGATTGATCGAGTTTGGGCCTCACAAATCTGTCCAATCGTGGCTAAGACAGGTGGGGTTTGAACGGAATCTGCGTCCTCAAAAACAATTTTTGTTTTGAATGGTAGCGAGTAGCGACCAGAAAATCTCGGACGGAGATTGCCCACTTACATTGGGCGTGGCGGCCTTGTTACTGAATGGTGATATGGGCCACCATGATATATGTATTTTATCCATGCCCGTCCATATATTTTCCCACCTCATTTAATAGTCATGAGTTCAAAATTGAGGTATATTCAAATCTTAGGTGGATCATACTATATGAAAAAATTGGTAATTTAATACCCACAATTAAAACTTCTTGGGGGCACACTGTCATTTTTACATGCCATCCAACCTTCGATGCAGGGTAAACACAAATATGTGCTAGATGCAAAACTTTGGTCTTTTAATATAAATTTTTTTTTTTTACTTGTATGCGTTCAATCACTATTTATATGGTATGGTTTACCTGAGAATTAGATTTACTTTATTTTTGTGCTCATGTCACAGGTTGAAATGGGACAATGGATAAAAGGCATACATCATGATGGGGCTCGCGTATCATCGTCCAGTAGTCTGGTATCTTGAAAATAAGAATACAGGATATTGAAATTTCATGATAGACACGTGTGCAGAGACACCTGGCATGTGAGAATGATGGGAATGAGTGAGCAATCTTAGAAACATATATGTACGTGTACTTTAACAAAAACATACTTTATCAAGGTAGAACAATTGTATCCCATCCTCTAACAAGTATCACGGCATTTCTTTCTACAAATTTAGACATTTCTGTCCATCTATCTCAGTCTAGAGCACTGACCATCTACACAATTGATATTGGACGCCCGATTTCCTTCTAAGCCTTTTGTATAAGTTCCTGCTGTGGTTGCTACGTGGGTCTAACATGATGATTCTGAAAATTCCGTCTTGTCCATACAATTATTGTTTTTTCAAATCATTGACCAAAGGTAAGGTTGATACAAAACTCAAGTGGGCTAGGAAAGAGAACAGTGGAAATTCAGTGACCACATTTAAACATTTGTACGGCAACAAAAGTTTATTATAAGACTGATAGTTTTGTATTTTCACTTCATTCCACTGGGAATGAGCTTATAAGTAATTTAGATGGCATATAAACATCAAGATGGAGCCCAGTAAAACTTCAATGGTGAAAAACATTTTCTCCATTTTTCCTTCTCGTATAGCTGACTTGAGTGTGGGATCCGCTTGATTTTTGGTCCCATTACCTGAAACGATCTGAGAAAACGGATGGACGGGGTGGATTTTTAATAAACATCATGGTGGGCCCCATGTAACATCCCAGCGCTCAATAATAGGGACGCGGATTAGATACTGACAAGTTTAGTAGCCAAATCAACACGGACGTGACGTCACCAAGTTATGTGGACCCCACCATGATGCGTGTGTTATATCCATACGGCCCATCCATTTGGAGATATCGTTTTATGGCATGAGAAAAAGAATGAGATATATCTAAGTTTAAGTGGACCTCACCGAATAAAAAATTGGAGACCGTGACATCCACCGTTCAAAACTTCTCAGGGGCCACAGAAGTTTCCGATCAAGCTGGTATTTTTGTTTTCAATTCATCTATCTCCATGTTAACTGATCTACAAAATACATCATGGTGAGCCCTACAAATGTTTCAACGGTGGGTGTGACTGATCCCACGGTTTTATGTGGTGGGTCCGCTTGAACTTTAGATCTATAGCATTCTTTTTCCCATGCCATAAAAAGATCTCTACGGATGATTGAACCCTATGGATACAACACATGCATCATGGTGGGGTCTACGGAGCTTGTGACGTCACTTCAGTGGCCATTTTGCTACTGATGTTGTTTGTATCTAATCCGCGTCCCAATAATAGACAATCCAAAATAAGGCGTACTGGATTCTACAGTGACCCGCCACTAAGTCAATGTTGTGGCCCTGCCATTATCCATTTGTTTTATCCATGTCATGAATTTTCTTTTTTACCAGGGCATGATCTCAAAAATGAAGTTTATCCAAATATCAAGCAAATCTCAGGTGGATCACAACACAAGAAGCATGGCTGATTGAACGCTAATCATTAAAAAAAATTAGGCCTACTATAAAGTTTATTTCCATCTAACCTAGGCTGGGAGGAAGGGAAAATACAAATATCAGCTTGATCAAAAATTTTCACAGCCCAGAGAAGCTTTTAATGGTGGGCAATTGTTCATCAATTTTTTTCTATGGTGCGATCCACCTGAAATTTGGACGCGCCTCATAATTGGGCTAGTGCCCTAAAGTGAGCCTGAGAAATGGATGAGCAGTATGGATAAAATGCACATATTATTGTGGGCCCACACATCTACTAGTACCAACATGGTTTGCCAGAGGGGCCACTACTAGAATTGAGTCCATGTTCGCTGCAATGTATAGAAGAAATGTATGGCTTAGAGAAAAATGTATCTAAAAATCAGGCCTTCAATCTTGAGGTGAACCTCCAATGGTTTCTTACATTGTGGCCCACTTGAGCGAAGCAGCCTCATTGAATATATAAATAATGTGGCCCACTTGATGGATGCTAGATGATGAAAAAAAGGAAGAAAAAACATAGATGAAGAACACGTTCTTTTCCTCCATCTCTAGTTGTCAACGTTAACATGTATCCCATGATTTTGAATTGGTTAGTGTCCCTTCCAAGGTCGGCAGTAGTTAGTACTATAGGGCCAAAATGATATATGTGTTCTAGCGACTGCCATCCATCTATTTTGTCAGCTTATTTTAGACATTAGCCCATCCAAATTTTAGGTGGACAACAGCGTAGTAAACAGTGGTGATTGAATGCCCACCATTCAATACTTATTGAGGGCTATAAAAGTTTTGGATCAAGCTGATATTTATGTTCTCCCCTCATCCAGGATTGTGTGATGTAGAGTGGGTCGCAGAGACTTTCATGGCAAAAGATGGATTATAGAAGGCCACATCAAAGGCAAAAATGATCCGGACAGTCAAAACCTTAAAACAGTTATATTTTACAAATTGGGATGAGTTTTTTGACATATCATATATGATTTTTGGACTGCCCATGCCAGATTTTCAAGATTCCATCATATCAATGATGAAAAGTCTCTTTTATTTTTGTTTTTACTATAAACAGTAAGTTTTAGTTCGGGTATAACTTTTGATCATTTGAGTTGTAGGAGGCTTGCCCAACATGAAAAGGGCTTAGAAAAATAAAGAGAATTACATGGTTAGGCCAAATTGGACACTTACTACTTTTGGCCGAAAACCATGAAGTCTAGTAGGAATGAAGACCTTCTGTAAATAATAAGTTTAATATTTATAGTAAGTTACATTTTTATGGAGTTTGAGTTCAAGTTCGAGTCTAAAACTTAGTTTGAGATCATTATTTAAAGGATTGTAATTTCATTTTCTATCATCAATCAATTTATTTCAAATTTATTAGAAATTATTTCTATTTTATTCCTCTCGAATTCGAGGAAGCTCGGTGAGGAATCCAAAGAGCTTTCCTGAGAAAGACAGTGATCAACCTCATCATGTCCTTCCTTGCATCATTGTGTGACCTAATCAACAAGTTAGATGGCTAATAAGCATTACAGTAGGCCCTAGGAAGTATTTAATGGTAATCGTTCAATCATCACTATTTCTTGTGGTGGGTCCACTTGAGATTTGAATCTACCTTCTTTCTTCTTCTTTTTTTTTCGCTCATACCCTAAAATGAGCTAGCAAAATAAATGGATGGCCGGTCCACTTGAGATTTGAATCTACCTTCTCTTTTTCTTTTCTTTTTTTTGCTCATACCCTAAAATGAGCTAACAAAATAAAGGGATGGCGGGTCCACTTGAGATTTGAATCTACCTTCTTTTTTTCTTTTTCTTTTTTACTAGTACCCTAAAATGAGCTAGTAAAATAAATGGATGGCATGAATAAAACACATTCATCATGGTATGTCACACAGCACTAACCAGTACTGAGATATAGGAGTTACGTAGGTCCCACTTTGGGATGTGATCAAAACACATGATTTGAGTACCCGATAGACCTTTTACACTGATCATGTGGTGTATATTAAGCAGCATGTAAGTATTAGAAAATTACCTAGCATGGAGACTTGGGGAAAGGAATCATGTGGTGTGTTGAATTCCTAAGATTTCACTGTATAAAGGGGATCTTGGTCCCCACCTATTGACACTGTTGCACTGATTTTTTATTATTTTTTTAAGGTGAAGATCAAGCTCTCCAAGAGGACTTCAATGGCAATTGCAACAACCATAACACCCTGATCCATAGCTTAAGTGGCAGACTGAGTGAAAGATACCTCGTTTCAACACTGAGGTCTTGGTATCGATCCCTAGTGGGGGTGGCTAACAGCGAAGTGTCCACTGACAATGGGGTGTACTAACAAGCTAACCAAAAAAAAATAATTGCAACAACCATCAGAACATAGGTACTCTGTTGTGAAATCAAGATTAGTAGAGTTCACATTTTCATGTTACTGGATTAGCAAATACAAATAGATTTCATAAAGTCATTATTAAACTTTTTTCACTTTTTTTTTTTACTTACGTAAGAAACAAGGTTACTATTGTCTAATAAAAATGAAATTTCACACAAATTTTCTTACAAATCAAACACAGCCTAATTTTGAAATCCACTAATATCTTCAGACGTTGGAAATCATCCAACTTTCTCCTTTCTTTTCTAAATGAATCCTTGAAACCAAACACTCCCTTGGATTTCCTTTCTGCATTGTAATAATTGTATTAAAATGGCAATTAAATATCAATCACTTGGTTCATCACTACTAAATTTGAAGTTTTTACAAAGCCATTTTTAATGCAAAACCTAATTGATTGTTGATCTATGGCATCAAACCAATAAGGGATTTGTTTCTTTTGGTAATAGTATCGGCCGATAGCAGTTTAACATTGCTTGAGATTCAGCCCTAAAGTGTTGAACAAATATGTGAGTTGATCCACCATCCGTTTTGAATTGGTCATATGGGAAATTGTCGGATTGATTTTATCTGGCTAATCAACAATCATTGCTTGTGGTTTGATTGGTGATGAAGCCAGCTTGATTGTCGTTGTGAACTACTACCTGATGACTATTAATCATGTATTGGTTTTCTAATTGGGTCAATACACTGCATTGTTATCTAACTAGTACTTAATTGTTAGCTAGATCAATCTCTTGGGCGGCTATTAGCTTCCTAGATCATTTGACTTTTTTTTTGGTTAGCTAGGTACGTTTATTGTCAATAGCATTCTTTGATTATTTCAACTATAGAATGTTTAGCCAATTAAAGTAGCATCATATGAAAGGTTTTGGATCATCAACATTTAGCAAATGATCATTCGATTTACAACAATTTATGGAATTGATTCGGGCCACCAACCTAGTGTGGCTTTTGCCGATTGAGCAAGGACTTTGGTGCTTAATCTTGGGGCTGCTTAATTTTCAGGCTCAATTCGGTGCTATGACTCATCCAAATATAAATGCAGTTACATCTATGTAGTAGACATTGATGTACCTAAGATTCTCTAGGTCTATTTCTAAAACTTGTGAGTGGATGTATTGATTAGAGGTGTACATGAGTCGAACCGAGTCGAGTTTGGCATGACCCGACTTGGCTCGGCTCAGTCCTTGAGCTTGACTGGCCAGCTCGGCTCAGTTTGGTCAGCAGCTCGAGCTAGTTTGAGCCAAGATAGAGCCTGTATATAAAACAGTAGCAGCTTTTTACGGGTATTTAATCAAACACCTTGTAGGCAACATCAAAATCAAGAAAAAATGATATTTGTTTCATATACATACATTCCTTACCACACACTTCGTTGATTCATTTCATCAAACACTTGGTGAGCAACATCAATGTCAAAGCAACCGAGTTACCGAACTAGTTCGATTTGAGTTGGGGTTTGATCCAAGTCGAGTCGAGCTTGAACTCAGTTCAAAATATTTTCAATCTCAAAAAATCAGCTTGAACTCAATTTCAAACCAAGTTGAATCAAGCTTTTTCAAATCGAGTCAAGCAAACTAACTGAGCTAACTCAGTTTGTGTGCAGCCCTAGTATTAATTACGTTTAGGGGAAGTGAGAGTGAGAAAGTTAAGTGTCATTCAGAGTTTTAGTATCTTAGACATGAAATACAAGAATATAATTATAACATGTTACCTACAACTTCTTAGAAGGGAGAAAAATACTTAATTACTTTTATAGATGACTACTTTTGTTTTGGATATATATATATCTATATATATATATATATATATATATATATATATATATATATATATATATATATATATATGATTTATGAAGATAAAAAAAATTGATGCAATAAATGTGTTTAAAATTTTCATTATTAAGGTTAAAAATTCACTTAATAAGAAGATCAAGGTTGTTAGTTCTGATTGGAGTGATTAATAATATGATAAATATAATAAATCAAGGCAAAATTTACAGTCATCCGTAACATTACTATAAGGTTGTCATATTGCCCTTCAATACACCATAAATATGACGCTGGAGCAAAATGGCGTGGTTAAGAGTCATAATTGTTCCCTTAAAAGGATATGTGAGGAGCATGATTAGTAACTCCATCTTATCAGAGTTCCTACGAGGTGTGCTTTAAATACTATAGTCTGCATCCTTAGGTCCTGATTAAGGTTGCTAGTATGATCCTTTTTGAATTATAGACTAAATGACAATGAATATCATGAACTTTCATGTTTGGGGGATCCGGCTAAGGCCAAGCTCTACAATTTAAAGGAAAAAATAATTTCAGAATTTTTTATTAGTTAAATCTAGGCTGCCTAACACAATTTTAAGATTCTATAGCATTTAAAATTTAGGCTGCTGAACACAATTAGAAAATCAAAACCTCTAGATTCTGGTTGAATTTCAATTGAATTCAACAATATTCATAATTCATGCTGCCAAATAACCCTTTAAATCTTATACATAATTAATCTTAGGAGTCAAAATCGTTTATTGCAGACAATTGTTTCAAACAAGCATATTAGTAAAGTACTTTCTTCCCACCAATACACCTAACTTTATTCACGACTCGGTAATTTCACTTTTATTAAGATATGTGGACACCACAGCATTTGTTAGTGTCGAACTTTGTCCATCCGTAACAATTGTCCAAAGGAAGACCAACCACTAACATGCATGAATACAAGATGGAATGCAATTACATAAGGTAATTAGTTGTAAAGTTTAACTGAGAAATATCAAATGTTTTTTTTTTTTTTTTTTTTGGTTGTTTACATCCATTGGATTTTCTATAAGAAAGTAAAACCAAAACATGATCATCTCTAAGTATGCTCTTTTGAGATCAAGATGGGTTCAATCGCAACCTTGTCATGTATAAGAAAATGAGTAGCAAAGATAATTTTTGGTATGTTTGGATGACAACTCTTTCATCATGGTCATCATCTAGTTCTTTTCACAATTAATTAGGGTTAGCTGCATGAATCTTGTTCCCCTATTCCACTCTATTGGAATGTTATATTGTTTGGATGTATGATAGAAGTTACGACATGAATTTGACCGTTGCTACCAACCTGGTTCAACCCTCCTCTAATGGGGCTTAGGACCTGCAAAGAGAGCAAAAAATTCCCACAGGCGCAATGTGATAGACTACTACAGAGGTTGAGTACAATCAAGTGTTATCTAATTGTCCATTATGTAAGTTGATTACAATCAACAAGTTGATAACCACTTTATTATGTAAAATAAAACATTGGCATAAAACTGTTTTTGTCCATAAAATAACTCTACAGTACTTTCCTAAAAATGAGCTTAAGAAGCTATATTTTAGCACACAATCAATGGTATTAGAACCATTCATCATAGTCCTATCAAGTAAAACTATACATGCCATAAAATCACACCTGTCTATCCTTCTTGTGGAATAATGGCTGAAGATATGACTATTGGGGAAGTGAGTTTTCCAACAGGTGCAGATAGCTATAGTAAAAAAAAGGTTTTCACCTTTGAATTAGGCTATTAGAGTGATCTAATTGTGCTTGCTCTAATTCTTCTTGATAATCAGCAACTCATAAATTATCCTTAATATTTTGATTGATTTCCTTCCATAAAATATACTTTCTATATTTCTATATAAATTCTAATTAGGATTAGGGTCTTTACTCATGCCTTTGTGATAGACTTACAAGTGTTTCAACAAAAGGTCATCAGTTATAGTACTCATTGCGGTGAAATCCCAATGTGGTGTGACTGCATGGATGTGTGTGGGCTTTTGAGTGTGCGCCTACAAATAAAAAAATAAATAAACCTCTACTAGCATTAAGCAATATAAAGACAGAAAATCACCCAATAACTCTCTAATTGCTTTTGGTATTCCCAGTGTTATTACTTCTATCCCTTTCAATGGGTACTGTTCCCATAACCTATAACCTAAGGTAAAATGACATTTTACGATGTGAGTCCAAAGGAGCATGGTTGAGTATTTCACTAAGCTACTTTTTAGCACTTTGGTAGACTCGCAAATTGCACGTACATTTGATGACCTTTCAAGGCAGTCATGCTAAATGGTGGTCAGCCAAACCAAAAGACAGCAAAAGAAAGATAGGTACACCTTAAATTCCTAGGTTGCCCCTCCGTGTATATTCCTAATTTGAATAACCCACATGAAGAAGATCAATGCATTACAATAAATAGAGAGAGAGAGAGAGAGAGAGAGAGCGCTCAATAGTACCTAGTCAGGGAGTAGGAAAGAGAATGAGAAGAGGAAGAGGACAAATGTGGTAGTCAGAGGGAGCACTGGGATTTGTAGCCTGCGTGCTATATGTTTTACATGGCCCACCTTGCAGTAAGCTTGCTTGAATGTGAAACATGGGCTGCTATGGGTCATCGCGGCAGGACAGATGAAACCGAAGAGCAAAACACCGTAATATGCTAGAGCTGTGTTGCTATATGCTACGCGCCGTTGCTAGGAGAAATACACGTGGACTGGATGATCCTACCCATTTAAGCAGTGGCCTTCAAATCAGCGGTTGAAAACAGAAACAGTTAATGTTCAAGGTAAAGTGATGGATATGTTCCTTAAATAAGTATAGTTTTCGAAACATAATCCATTCAGTCGCTAGCTGGACGGTTCAGATTCATGGATAACCTGGCCACTTGTAATGTAAATGGGTGGCTCGGCCGCAGCTCTACCGTATCATCTCCTCTCTAGTACTGTATTATACGCAATCCCGACCGTGCAAATTGCCGATCTCACAAAACCCACAAATAACAGCAATGACAGTTTGATTTTAGCCGTTGATTGGGAACCTTCGATTTTGATGGCTACCAATTGGAAATAAGGATTAAAGTGTACTAATTTCCGAGCTATGATCCATCCACGACTTGGATGCTCTCGTCATACACGTGTGCCACATGTTAGGACGACAAACCACTCCCATTTTGAAAATAGAACGACGGTCAGACTCACTAAATCATCTAATCAATGACCATCTTACCATTCACCAATCATGGTAGGGCCCACCCGCGGAATGAACGGTTCTGGAAAGTTGGACCCATTTAAGACGCCCCTGAGAACCACTTCTTTACAGTGATCCCGCAGACTTGCAATCCTTAAAACATCAACCCCTCCCGTTTCTCTTTCTCCCAAGTGTTCTGTCCCCATCTCTCTCTCTCTCTCTCTCTCTCTCTCCTTGTCCGAACGGAAAGAAAAGGCCCAAAAACTAACTGAAAAAAAAAAAAAAAAAAACCAGACCCAACGGAAAGAAAAGGAAAGGAAAAAAACCCCAAAACCCAAGCTTTGAGGCGTAGATCGCCGGTTCCCGGCATGGGGAACCGGAAAATTCTGACGCAGCAGCCGCCAGCGGCGGCTTTTTCCGGTTAAATGCAAGGAAGGATTCGTGGGGAATCTGACACAGCAAGAGAAAGTCCCAATTCATGCGATGGAAGAAGAAGGAGATTAGCGAAGAAGAAGAAGAAGAAGAAGAGGAAGAGGCGAATAAGGACGGAATGGCGTCGACCGCTGCAAACGCCACCGCCGCTTCCATAGATTCCATCACAGTATCGACGACGACGACAACGACAGTTGCCGAAGACATGACAGTGAAGGCCATCCACAAGCGCTACGAGGGCCTGATCACCGTCCGTACAAAGGCCATCAAAGGCAAGGGCGCCTGGTACTGGGCCCACCTTGAGCCCATGCTCGTCCACCACTCCGACACCGGCCTTCCAAAGGCAGTCAAGCTCCGATGCACCCTCTGCGACGCCATCTTCTCCGCATCGAACCCTTCCCGCACCGCCTCTGAGCACCTCAAGCGCGGAACCTGCCCCAATTTCGCTTCCACTCCCAAGCCCATCTCTTCGATCTCCCCTCCGCCGCCTGTCCAGTCTTCCCAGGCCCCTGTTTCCGTGGGTCCCACTGCTTCGTCACGGAAGCGAGCGTTGTCGGCATCCTCTTCTTACCAAATTCCCCCCCTGGCGGTCATCGACCCGTCCCGCTTCTGCACCGACATCGTCTATTCAGCGACCGTAGCTGCGCCGGCCCCACCTCAGCAACAGCATTTGGTGCTTTCTGGTGGGAAGGAGGATCTTGGAGCTCTAGCTATGCTTGAGGACAGTGTCAAGAAGCTGAAGAGCCCGAAAGCATCACCGGGTCCTACCCTCAGCAAGGCTCAGATAGACTCTGCAGTCAGCCTCCTCGCCGACTGGCTTTATGAGTCGTGCGGTGCTGTCTCCTTCTCCTGCTTCAAGCATCCTAAATTCAAGGCCTTCCTTCATCAAGTGGGCCTCCCTCCCATTGCTCGCCGTGAGCTCGTTGGCCCCCGATTGGACGCTCGCTATGAGGAGGTGAGAGCAGAATCGGAAGCTAAGATCCACGATGCCATGTTCTTTCAGGTCGCTTCTGATGGGTGGAAGCCCCGCAGCGGTGCCACTGCTGCTGAAGCTGAGAATCTCGTTAGCCTGACCGTTAATCTCCCTAATGGCACCAGCGTGTTCCGGAAGGCGGTTTTCACGAATGGGCGTGCCCCGTCCAAGTACGCTGAGGAGATTCTGTGGGAGACGATCACGGGCATCTGCGGCAGCGCAGTCCACCGATGCGTGGGGATAGTTGCTGACAAGTTCAAGGCGAAGGCACTGCGGAATTTGGAGGATCAGAACCATTGGATGGTGAACCTCTCCTGCCAGCTCCAAGGCTTCAGCAGCCTGATCAAAGATTTTAGCAAGGAGCTCCCGCTCTTCCGGACTGTCGCCGATAACTGCCTCAAGCTTGCCAACTTCTTCAACACCAAGTCACAGGTACGGAACAGCTTCCACAAATACCAATTACAAGAACTTGAGCATGCTGGGCTGCTTAGAGTTCCGCCCAGCGTGAGCGGTGGTGGAAACATAGACTTCGCATTTGTTTACACAATGTTGGAGGATATAATGAGTTCTGCCCGCCCACTCCAGTTGGCGGTGCACGATGAATCATATAAGGCAGTCTGCGTTGAAGACCCAGTTGCTCGGGAGGTGGCAGATATGGTTCGGGATGTGGGGTTTTGGAATGAATTGGAGGCTGTGCATTCACTTGTCAAGCTGATCAAAATGATGGCCCAGGAGATGGAAATGGAGAGGCCGTTGGTTGGGCAATGCCTGCCGCTCTGGGACGAGCTGCGGGCCAAGGTGAAGGATTGGTGCTCGAAATACAATGTTGCAGAAGGGGCAGTCCAGAAGGTGATTGAGAGGCGGTTCAAGAAGAATTACCATCCAGCGTGGTCCGCTGCATTCATACTGGACCCGCTTTACTTGATGCGCGACAACAGCGGGAAGTATCTCCCACCATTCAAGTGCCTGACGTCTGACCAAGAGAAAGACGTCGATAGGCTGATAACCCGGTTGGTGTCGAGGGAGGAGGCCCACATTGCGTTGATGGAGCTCATGAAGTGGCGATCAGAAGGGCTTGACCCACTCTATGCACAGGCAGTCCAGGTGAAGCAGCGGGACCCCACAACGGGGAAGATGAAGATCGCAAACCCACAGAGCAGTCGCCTGGTTTGGGAGACGTGCTTGAGCGAGTTTAAGTCATTGGGGAAGGTGGCAGTGAGGTTGATCTTCCTTCACGCAACATCGTGCAGTTTCAAGTGTAATTGGTCGTTCTTGAGGTGGGTTTGCACCCATGGGCACTCAAGGGTGGGAATGGACCGGGCCCAGAAGATGATATTCATCGCGGCTCACTCCAAGCTCGAGAGACGAGACTTCTCCAATGAGGAAGAGAAGGACGCAGAGCTATTTGCAAATGGTGAGGACGATGTGCTCAATGAGGTTTTCGTGGATGCATCCTCAGTGTAACATTTTTACCTGTAGAATTGAATTGTAAGATTATTGAATTCTTTCGACTCTCTGTGTCCTTGTTGTTCACAATTCTTCTGATGGAGATTTTGGGGAGGCGAAGAAGAGGAGGGACGCAAGAGGGACAGGATCATCACTGATCATGATTCAAAAGGAACTGGCATCCCCGGCTCGGACATGATTTTGGGACTCTTGGGTTTGGTTGGCATCCCCTGCCCAGACATGATTTTGGGATTCTTGGGTTTGGTCGGCATCCCCTGCCCAGACATGATTTTGTGGATATTGGGTTTGGCCGTCACCCCACCTCCGGAACATGATTTTGGGAATTATTGGATTTGAAGAAAGAATCTCTTCTTGTTTATAAGATAGAATGCTGGAGGAGCAAAGCGGAAAGAATGATGTAGCATTTTGGTTCCTAGAGTAATTGGGATAAATAATATTTATGAAGAGGAGGTTTTACTTGGTTTGAAGATCGGAAACTGCAGTCAAGATGGGCGTTTCTTTCTTTTTCTTTCTTGTTGGTTTGAATCATTTAGCCTTGACAAACCAACTAACCATGATTATTCTGTACACTAATTGGATTTGTTTTCTTCAGTATGTATCTATGAATGTTTATGCAGGACTGATAATTTGAAGGTAAAATTTTCTCAGAATGTGCTGATTGTGTTCGACATGGACTATCTTTGGCAGCCTTTGCACTCTTAGATCTTGTATGTTCATCTGTGTCTGTGAATATTCAAGAACATGAACCAGTATATTGTCTTCCGCCCATAGTTGAAATTGCTGACTCTGGTTATTGTAGGATTTCATTCAATTTCATTTTCTCCATTGCATGTCTGGGCAGCAGCACTTGTAGTCCATGGACAGTTGCGCAGCGGGTTCTCTGTTAGGCTAGAACTATTGATGGATATTCCGTCCATTTTTTATTTTTCACCAGTTAGGCTAGAAGTATATAGTAACATGATATGGGTTTTTCACTAGGGTAGTCCCTAAGTTTCTATGGGTTTTTCACCAGCCTTTGCAGCTGTTTTCTTTCAGTTCAAGGGTTTTGCTTGAGACCGAACATTGAATCCGTTGATGCTTAGATTTCCGATTTCCCACCTGTGGCTGGCGTAGGTGCCCTTCTTTGTTGTTAGAAAATCTTCATTGAATTAATGGAAGCTTTGTGTTTTCATCTGGATTGTAAATTACATAGTTTGGATGGACAAGTGATTTGAATTGGGAATGTTCAACAGTTCAAAAAAACAAAAGAATTGGGAATGTTCATTACAGTCAAACAGTGTTTCCTTTCCTGGTACTCGTAGTGAAGAAGTAGCCCTCAAATTGCAGTTGTTTCTTCCATGCCTAAACTTGGAATTGATGCTATTGTAGTGTGGAATCCAGTGTTATTTTTTCCACTTGACTGAAAATTGCAATTCAATTCAATTGTGCGTCCAAACACTCCATTTAGGTTCTGTGGTGCGAATGTTACCACACCATTCTTACCATTTTACTCCTAGGAACAACTTTTTCCTCCATTACGGAGTTCCTTACAAACTGGATTGGGAGAACTTATGCAACTTCAATTCAGTGCACTTTTCCACTCGGTGTGAGTTGAATCATCCCCTGCCTTTATTAAGGCGGAGCAGTCCTCAAAAGAGCACCACTGCTCATTGTCCCTGTACTGCTTCACGTGTCCAGTTTCGCCAATTCAGGAAAGACGGGGCTAAACGGGAGGGGCAGCGACCACGGTGGCCTTTTCCCACACAAATCATTTTCAGCAGAGATGCTGGTTTCCATTCTTTCTAATGCTGAACTTTGGAGTCCTGATTACCATAGGTCTTGCCCTTTGCAAGTACATGGGTAGCTCTGCAAGTAATTGGTGGGGAGCAACCCCTAACCCTTATAGCCGAGGTCTAGGACTCCCTACCAAAAAAGGACTCCAGTGTTTGTAAGTTCCAAGTCCTGTTGCCTTCACAGCCTGTTTCGCTCTTGCATAGACAGTGACAGTTCTGTTTCATCGTAGTTGTTTACAGAGCAGGACACTGGACTTTTCTGTGAAATAAAATCTCTGTTGTTTTCCTTCACATGAACCTTTTTGTCATGAAACATAATCACCTTTGTTTTGCTTTGGACCATCACTCGTTGATTCACACACACACACATCTGCAAGCACCAAAGACGCTCATCAGCTGGGGGCCACAACACAAAAAATAGGGACTGCACTTATTGGGCGGGACACACATGACAGATGCGCAGTGAACGTCCACCATTGGTTATCCATTTTAAGCATACCGTTTTCTGCGTATGCGTGGCCCACCAGACGTGTAGGATGCTGGGGCACATTCATTGTGCTGGGGTCCACCTGATGAACACCCCGAATCTCACTTACTCGTGAGAATTTGGCGTGTGTATGATTCCCCTGCGGGTTCGTGGGTATCTGCAGCAAGCATTCCTCTCTCAAATTTCTTGTACGAGTTTTGTTTTCCACGTTTTTATGCATATGATCTCACCAGTACCAATCAACAGCTCATGCCCACTACCAATCCAGCCCTTTGCTTATGATTTCTCAGTTCTAGAACTGGAAGGGGAGGAAAACACAGAATCTCTACTGAGTATTTACCCGCATAAAAACAACAGCACAGATGAACCCATGAGCTGAGTTGAAGGCCCAAAATACATATGAAATACTCCAAACATATGTGCTTTTCATACAACCTTTTGTTCATAAAAGATCACCCCCATGACAGCAGCAGATGGTAAGATACGGTAAGACTATTTTATTTGTTGAAATTGCTTGGCTAGTTTGAAAAAAGGTAGTTGCCGAAAAAAACACACCAGAATGGAATTGATTTAGATTGAGAAATTCTGCAGGTTAGTGCATATTTCAGGCAGTAGGGGCAGGCTCGAGGTGGTTGGGTGGATGGCGAACCAGACGGGAACCTTGATGGTCAACCTCGGAAGAAAAAATGGGCGGATCTTTGTTGCCTGGGCACGTCGGCTGTTATCTGTTTTCTGGTCTGTTGGGAAGGTGGGCACCCACCATGAAAGCAGTGGATGTCTATCTCAGTGCCTTGTCACGGTCAAGTAAAAGCTGATGGTGGGCCCCGGCGCAAGGTGCCTGGGGCCGGCGCTGGGCCTTTTTCTCTTTAAAATAATCTTTTGGGTAGCTTGTATTGTAAACATTACCAAAGTCCGCAAGCATAAGATCGAGTCGGGGCCGCGTAACTTTTGATTATGTGGTTAAAATTGGCTTATTGGGTCATTTGGTGACGATCGCCATGATTGAATAAAGGCTTCGAGAGGACCCGGAACGAGGCAGGTTGTCGGCACAGGGAAGTTCAAAAGATGCTTGATAGCGATCCTACAACAGACCCCATCGATCTGTTCTCTGCGGAAATTGCAGCTTCCATTTTTCATTGTGGTTTAGAACTATGTATTCATGTAATAGTGTATGTGTGCATGGTGAATGATCTCATATGTTTGGTAATTAGCATGCATTAGGGCTGTGTGGTGCTTATCTGTGATGTCTATGTGGAATCCAAACAGTGCATCTGGTGTGCCATTTCATGTTCACTGTGCATCCCAAGAATCACCTTGATCCAAAGGTCAGGTGGGCCACCCCACATGGTGGAATCTGCAATCTTGCCTAAAACTTATGTATTCACTTGTTGTGGCCCACTTGTGTTTTTTTTTTTTTTTTTTAATTGTATTGAGTTTTGGTGTGTCCATTCATCCTGGTGGGGCAGACCTGATGATAGGGGTGGATGTAGATATATACACAAGATGTTGGACCCCACATTCCATCTTGAGTTTCTATGGTGGGCATTCACAATGCCCAGTCTCCCCCATTGTTCCTTTTGGTGTGTCCCACCTGAGTTATGCATTGGGCTGGATTTCGAGATCTAATTTGGGTTACATGGACATATATGTGGCATAAACTAAACCATTGAAATTGTGGGCCCAGCTTAGATGGGTCATAAACAAACAGTTGTACTAGACTGATGACTTAACTGGCCCATTGTTGAACATCTAAGGAATGGTTAAAATGGAAAGTAGCCAACCGTTAGAATTTGAAAAACGACCATTAATCAAAGGTTAAGATTTCCGGTCAATGACCTATCGACCGTCTCTCAAGATCCAGACGCTTTAATTTCAGTGTTTTTATTTATTTATTTTAATACACACCCACACCACATGAACACTCAGATCCCATAATCTTAGTGTTGAAACAATTTTAATTTGATTTACATGCGTGCCAAGCATGTAATTTCAATGCAAGCATATGAACCATCATGCTATGGAAGAACACTAAAAATTCAATCATGCTAGAGAATCAAATTCATTCCCCTCCATCCGATCTTAAAAGGCCCACGTTGGATATGAACTGTCATCTTGCCATTAGATGTCCACCATATTATGGAAGGTCATAACCTACCGTATCATTTTCTGTTAGTAGGAAGTTTTGTTAAACAGGCAAATTGCCAAAGGTACAAGGCCAGTGTAATTTGAATGTTGCTAAATGAAAAAGCATCATGCACCTCATGAGATCAGATACAAGACTTGCAGTGAAAAATAAAGATTCTTTTATATGATATAATAATAATTACCTTTTCGTTACCAGACACATCTTACTGATGCCTAACTCTAATTGATATTTGTGTTTTTCCCTTATCCACATCCATATGGCCTTATGAACAGGTAAAACGGCAAATAAAAATTACAGACATCATTATTATCACTGCTTCCTTTGGTGTGGTCCACTTGATCCTGTCTTCTTTTTGAACTAATGCCCTAAAATGATCTGTCAAAATGGATAAACAGTGTAGATAAAACACATGTGGCTCTATAGAGCGCCTACTTGGACCCAGTCTATACAAATAGCAGCGCGGGGATTGCCATCCGCATCCCCATCACATCCTACTTGCACACGTGGCACTTTTTCATTGGATCGCTGACACAGGGATGAACATGATGAGGTTGATCACCGTCTTCCTCAAGGATAACTAATCCGAATCCACGGAACTTCTCTGTACCCCTCACAGATATTTCTCGAATCCATGGGAAAAAAAGAAGCAAAATATAAATAAATTGTATAAAATTCATAATTTGATTGATAGATGAAATAAACGAGTTCACAACCCTTTAAATAAGAATATTAAGCTATGGGAGAAGTTTCGGAATCAAACTACAACTAAAACTTCTAGAATTGCAACTTACTATAAATAATAAATTTACTATTTGTAGACGATTGTGAATTTGTGATGTCTAGTAGTGCTCATGGTTTTCGGCCAAAAATAGTAAGTGTCCTATTTCGTCGAATCATGATGTTCTCCTAATTATTCTAAACAAAAATAAAGTGGGATTTCGACTATCATTTTGATTGTATTTTGCAAATTTGGCATGGGCATCCAGGCAAAGCCAGATTGGGTGGCAAAAGTAGCTCGTCTTACCCCAAAATTTTATATGGTACGTCTTGCGAAACATGTCTATTTTTAGTTCTAACGGTTTGGATCACTTTCGCTTCCTATCAGCTTTTTTTCATCCATCTTGGCCGTGAAATTGTCCGTGACCCGCTCTACATCAGTCACATGCAATTTGCATCCCATAAGGCTTCTCATGTACATGCCATATATTTGCCAGCATGGCACATTGGTACCAAATCCAATCCATCTGTTATGAGGGTATACCATCGTGCAGATGCTCAAGCCAAGAATCAGGCTTGTCCAGTCGTGAGGTGGTCAATCCAACTGCATCTAAAATTAGGATTGCCTATTGAACGAATGAACTAGATTTATTTTTCTACAACACATAAAAGAGTTAGGCCCACCAAATGGACAACTTGTATACTCTTCCTGTATCTCTACTGACACGTGGTCACACGTATATGAGTAGATGTGGGCATCAAGTCGAGTCCGACCGGATTAGGTCCAACTTAACTTGATCCTGTTTTTGCAAGTACCCGACCCGAACTCAATTTGATTTGAGACTGAGTCAGTAGGGCTGACTCAATCTGAATCGATTCCTTGCTGGCCTGACCCGAACCAAGTCTGACTCGGTTAGGGAAACCGAGTTGAATTGAGTTGAGTCTATCAGGTCGATTTGGACTGGGCTGAGTCAAGCCGAACCGGAGACTCTGGTGTTAGGAAGGAAACAACAGGAAAATCGGGAGAGAAATGAGGAGAGAAAGAAGGAGAGGAGGGAAATCGAGAGAGAAAGAGGGAGAGAAAGGAGGAGGCAAAGAAGGAAGGAAGGAGAGGAAGTCGGCTCAGGCTACAGATAGGGTTAAAGTTCGGGTAGAAGAAAGGGTAAAAGGTTTTTTTTTTTTTTTTAAGAATAAAGTCTAACTTTATTCTACTAGATTGTAGTCCAAATCGGATCGGATCGAACCGGACCGGACTGGACCGGATCTGACTAGATCAACTTCTAGATTGGATCAGATCGAGTTGCTACATTACTTTAACTCGACTCAGTTTGACGTCAGATTTGAGTAGGTCTACTCGATCCAACCCAACCCTAACTTTCGGTTCGGGTCGGATCGGATCTGACCAGTTCGATGGAGTCGGGTCAGATCCTGCCCACCTCTCTACATGAGCTGCCTTGTGCGGGGCTTTTAGCCACAAGATGCATTAGAGGGGTAGGAAAATAATAATAATTATTCCAATCCATCTTGTAGCCAGAAAAACT
Organism: Magnolia sinica; assembly: GCF_029962835.1. Classification (NCBI taxonomy): domain Eukaryota; kingdom Viridiplantae; phylum Streptophyta; class Magnoliopsida; order Magnoliales; family Magnoliaceae; genus Magnolia; species Magnolia sinica. Next base: position 14,724,039 of record NC_080590.1, on the reverse strand, counting down.
TTGTACCGCAAATAACTATGCAGGCGCATGTAGGAGATCACTACATATAAATACATTGGAACTTACAACCGTCCGATCATCAGATTTTTAAACGAATGGCTGCTTGAAATCTCAAATGGCGGAAGAAAACATGGGCAGGAGCAGGGTAAATAATTTGGTATGCCAGAGGAGCACCAAACCTGACCACATTCTTCTGTCCATGCAATTTCAATGACATTTATTATTAGATAGAGGGAGAAAGAAGAAACTGGATAAAAAGAGAAAAGAAGAGCAGAGCATATGATATGGGCCATTGGGAAGTCATCATCCAGTGTAGTAAAAGCAACGCTCTCTGTTTTGGATACTCATTTTCTCTTCTTTGCATCCAAACAGTATGCTGAGTAGATTTTTTTTCAGTAAGATGGGCATCATTTCTCCTTATCATAGGAACCCAATAAAGCATTTTCAACTTCCAACTACTCTCTCTCTCCCTTCTACTCATGGGCTTACCCTAATTGTCTGCGTTTACCACCCTTTTTCTGAAGAGGAATGATCACAGACAATGCATGCATGCAAAAACAGCCATGGCATGCGGTATGCCAAGCTTTTACCATGCTGCACCGTTTTTCTTCCTGTGGGACATCCGAGTCGTACAAAAGGTGGGCCATGTCGATCGTATTGGTGAGTTGGAGTGAAAAATAGATTAATCCATTAGTCAGGTGAGTCAGACGAACACATTCAACGGGCTGAAGCATGGAGGCGTGTGTCCCACCTGATCATGATTGGATCGTGTTGAATTTTGCACTAGATCATCTTCATGATTTGGCAGGGCCAAGATGTCATGCACATGTGATATTTTACATTTAAAATGGTGCGGCATGGTAAACTCTAGCTAAGTTAGGCTAGTTCAAGTCTTGTTTATCTAGGTTCCATAGTTTCCAAGTAGTCATTTTCATATTCTTATTAATTCAAATCATGTTTAGCCAAGTTATGTTTTTTAAAGTAATTATTCTTGAATTATTTGTTAAACATTAGGAAAATATTAATAATTTTTCAAAAGTATCACATGTACACATTAAAAACTTTAGAATATATGACATTTGTGCAATGCTTTAAAATATTTTGTAGTGTGTGTGTGTGTGTGTGTGTGTGTGTGTGTGTGTGTTGGATTAAAGATGCACAATAATATATGCTGGGTACTTGGCCATGTGGGATGGAATACATGTCATTTGCATCATATGTACAGCTTATCACATATGACAAATGTAGTAAATAAATATATGAAAAAAAAAAAAAAGAAGAAGAAGAAGAAGAAGAAGAGAAGGCTGAATGTGTTATATTTGCAGTATCTAAAGATATGGATAATGACACTTATATAGAAGGTGTGACACGGATATGATGAAAAAATGGTCTAATATGTTATATAACCAAACAAGTTGGTCTGGGTCCTTACTCTTGCTCCGGTGGTAGACTCTCAGGAGTTACCACACTGTCAAGGGTTCAAGTATCCATAGATGGTGAAATCCCACTACGGCATGAGTATGTGTGTAAAAAAGAAAATCTCTAATTAGTGAGATAAGCAATTTTTGACACAATGGTTGTGATAAGCCCGTTGATATATATACTTTGCCAAAAAATGATGAAATTCCAAGTCTCGGATGGGCCACAAGCACAAGATCATGTGAGAGTGATTAACCAACGATTTTTAATCGTTGATTTACATGGACAATGTTTGGAAGATACTGGACAATGTTTGGACAGTACTGATTTACATGAATAATGTTTGGACGGTGTTGATCATCATTAGTAGGCCATGTGCCCAATAGAATGATAGTATATAGTGACACACATGTTACACGCGACTATTGAAATGATTTTAGGTATAATTAAAGCTCTAGCCATAGATTGCAAACCCCATCAAAGAGGAGATTGGAAACACCATGGATTTGAAACCCCCGGTTACTTCATGTTGCCAAACGACCATGGGATTTGAAACCCCATCTAATCCCCTACAATCCACAATGCCAAACGACCCCAAAGGATCATGCTCCAAGATGCGAGTTGCGTAGTCTCAATTGCAATTGGTGTAACTAAAACTGAAGTGTAGGTCAACCCAAAAGTTATTTAGTCGTCCATCAAGTTAGGTTAGGATTGAAAACTCCAGTCTGATTTGATATTGAGTTGGGTGTTTGTTGTTTTTTTTTTTTTTTTTTTTTTTTAAACACATGCACACAACCCCACACACTCGCCCCGTGGTGGAATTTTACCACCTATGGGTACTTGAACCCTTGACCAGGTGTTGAAACTCCTAAGAGCCTACCACCAGAGCAAGAGTTGGGTTAGGTCGACTAATTTTAGAATGGATTAGGGTAGGAATAATCACCTATTTGGGTCTAAGTCAGATTGAGCAAAGAGGAAGTCGGGTTAAGCACCTCAGGTTGAAGTTTGTGTCAGAACAGGTTAGGCCATCTGGTAGTCGGATCAGGCTTGGGTTGACCTCAACCTGACCCAACCTGCTCAAGTTGCACAACATGGTCAGCAGCTTCTACACAAACTGATGGTAAAACAAGACCATGGTTGTTGCATTCCACATTTTGGTACGGCCATTCCGAATCCTACCTTTCCCCATGGGCCAATGTAAGTAGCACTCACACGCAAGATCCAGGCAGCTCATCTAGTGGACCTCATAACGTGGATGCAGATACCACAAACATCAGGATCAGGCCCATGGCTGGCTCATTTTCGGGCTACACATAAACACGAAGTGGGACCCATCAACGATCAGCGTGGATCTCTAACACGTATGCCATAGTGGCACTTGTGGGGAGAGAAATGATAGGTACTCTCACACGAGTATATCTATGAAAGTGCTGTCCGCAGATTTCAAATTCATACATCTTCAAAGCAGTAACAATTTTATTTTTTTTAACTTTCAAAAAGGCAGTGATTTTGTCATGAATGGGCACTGGTTCCCTTGAATTTACTGTGCGAGGTAGAGAGAGATGCGATGCATTTACCGTTGGTGGAGAGACAGCAGTTTCTGTCGGCAATCCCTTTTGTAATACTGACTGCTCACCAACTTCAATCCCTTTTCTTTTTTCTTTTCTTTTTTTTCTTTTTTTTCTTTTTTTTTTTTTAAATTTTTGAGTAAAAGTTTGAAACTCCTGTAGGGTGTGATGGTTGATACTCAGGCACTAAAAAATTTTAGACTCCCCAAAATTGTAACCAAAATGAAACCAACTAAATTCCAGTAATTAATTTAGATGGATTATAATTATTAAAAAAATACTTATTTGTTTATCTAAATGACTGATTGGTGGATGTTCAATGGGTGGTCAGATTGAAAAGTGTCCAACGGATCAGACTCAACTAACAATTATCTACTGATCAGAGGCTAAAATCACTCAAGAAATATGATTTTTAGGGTGATAAACTATCTACAATGGGTCGCTTAAGTCAGGCGGTTGAGCATGAGTTAATACGTGTATGTGTACAGTTTCTGAGTGCGTGCGTATTAATGATCGTACTCCGCCGGAGTTTCAAATTAATTCAATTATTTTCTTTTTAGCTCGTATGTATTATGCTCCTCCACTCATGTCTTTGTAAAAAGCAACAAACAGATATATAATGATTAGTGTAGGACGACACCACTTTCTACGAGAATCTCACCCTCTTTCAACGCACCTAATCCAACTTTTCTTTTCTACTTTTCCAATTGTAGACCCGTAAGTGGCAAGTGTTGTGTGGAATCCGACCCGTTCATATGGTGGGGCCCACTGTTAAGATAGTTTCGTGCTGTAATCAGGTTGCTCCGCTCATCAGGCGTGTGACGTGTGTATGCAAATGGGTGGCTAGGATAAATGACTAGTTCACACATGTGGCTCGCCCGATGAGTGGAACCAGTTCGATTTCTATGCCAGGCCTCGATTACGTTTGGCCGCACCTGATGAATGGCTGAGATCTCAAATTTGTGCCACGTGGGCACATTTGCCTTTCTGAAGGTTCTCAGTTTTGATCGTTAAGTGTCCATCACATGGTCCACCATGATGTGTACATGTCATCCGTTTTGTCCATCGGATGTGCTGACTTAAGTTGACCATAGGGGGGGAATATCAGCACTATCAGACACTCAGGTGGGCCACACCCAAAGGAACAGTAGAAACCATGATTTAAACCTCTAAATTCTGTCCCCACCTGAGTTTTGATATGACCGTAGAGGGCGGAATATCAGCACTATCAGACACTCAGGAATATCAGTACTATTAGATAGATTATGGCCAACACGACGGGCCCCATAAAAGTTTATAGAAGACTTGGTGTCCCTCCAAACTGTTCGTAGTGGTCTGGCCCACCTGACTTTCCAAAATTTTTGGCCTCATGACAAAACATCGATGGGAAAATCTCATGGACGGTGTAGATCTGATGCACATCATGGTGGGCTTTTTAGACATCGATATTACCATAACACTGTCTGAACTACTATAAGCCACATCAAAGATAGAGCATAGCGAGCCTGCGACCCTATGGTTAAGTGGTGGACTGGTAATACTTTTAACCGTAGGTCATGAGTTCATGAGTTCAAGCACCCATTGTGCGCACCACATGAGAAAGGGTAATAGCCAATTAAAAGCTAGAGGGCCCAACAAGATGTATGTGTTTTATCCATGCTATTCATCTATTTTTTATCCGGATCATGCAGATATTTGTGTTTCCCTATATTTAGGTAGGTATGTGTGACCTTAGTATCCGCTCGAATGGCAAATAAACATTACATTAGGCCCTAGAAAGTTTTTAATGGTGGATGTTCAATTAACATTATTTTCTTATGTGTGGCCTATCTAAGATTTGGATTTGTTTATTTTTGCACTTGTGCCCTAAAATGAGCTGCAAAATGGATAGACTGTGCAGATAAAATATATATACCAGTGGGTCTCACAGAGCTTTGACACCAACTAGTCGGCTAGTGTTGGGTTCACTAGCCAAACCATATCCACGCATATAAGGTGGATGAGCTGGCACTAAGTTGCAACCCGTGAAGGTGGTGTTGCAGATTGGCTTAAAAGGAAATGACACGGTGGAGCAGAAAGAATCGTAATATGGTTGAGCAATCTCCTCACAGCAGACTTTACAGGTGATGTGAAAATCAGGTACACAAGCAGGTGCTGGGATGGGCGGTTTACATCTCAAAAGTCACTTTTGTTAGACAATCATCTCCATCTCATGCTTGCCCACGAAGTGACGGTGATAAACGAACAAGGTTGCCCGTTGGATTTGTAGCATCATAAACTACATAAGAAAAGTAATGGATAAGATTGTCTCTTGAGTTTTATCTGAAAACATAAGCCATCCATCTTAGTTCATTTATATGGATGGACCCTCTTCGTACATCCCCCCACATGTCCGGTTGAAAGATTGCTCTGCCATATTACAGCTTTCTGCTCTATGATATCATCTCCAGGTTTAAAAGCTCGAGTAAAGAACAATGGTACAAGGTTGGATGTCACTGATGATTTATCTGCCTTTGAATTGAAATACTGGAAATTATCAAAGAGTCGAAGATTAAATAAGGGCCACTCATGGGGTGGAACACGTATTAGAGATCTAGGCCATTTATTAGTGGGGACCGTGAATTGGCCTATGCCAAAAATAAGGGTAGTAAACTCATCAAGTCAGCCAAAGGTATATATGCCTTGGATTTTTAAACTATTTCACTTATTTTTCTAAACCTTCATTTTCTTATGCATGTTTGGCCTGCCTGATCAAGGACCAACATTGATTTTAATATATCACATGTTCATATCATACACCACATAACGAATGGTCCACCCCCTGAAATGAGGGGCTCCTATTGAATCATGACCGTTAAAGGACTCCAATCCAAACTCCAAATGATCCGGTTCAATCTGAACCGTACTGATAAGTGGTTTGATTTTTCGTGCCAAACAACTACTAATATTAAAATTGTTAAAAACCCATTTAAAACCAGCCGACAAAACTAGTCCATCAACCACCATTAATATTACTTGACTTTTATTTGTTTTAGTGTCTACGTGTTAATAAATGGTAATATTGTTATTTATTAGTTGTCATGAATTCTCGATATCTCCGAGCTTCTATTACCATTGCATTGAAAGTCCTGGAACCGAAAATGATTCTCAAAGAATCTTTATTTTCCCCTTTCATTAAAAATAAGATTTGTTTTCATATAACCACCTACCTTCTGGGCCATTGGCTTACAATAATCCAATTTTAAAGTATTTAAATTAACAAGTTTATGTCTTATAAATTTGAAAAAATAGCGGCCTCTTGAACTTTGACTATAACTAAGGAGACATTTGGATCTTAAGTTATTTAAGATAAGCTACTTATGACTTAAGTAACTTATCTTGTTTTCTACTATTAAATTGAAGTGATTAAGTAATTAAAAAAAAATACTTATAATTAATCATAAATCAAACTTGTTTATCTCAAATAAATTACTTATTCACAGTTGCAAGCAAAAAGGTAACTTATTTTGCGGTATCAAAACAGGTCGTAAGGGCCTGTTTGTTAAATCTAAAATCCGAAGTCAGAATCTAAAATTTGAATTTGAAGTCGGAAAACTAATAGTGAATATAGAATAATTTGTTTTTTAACTAACAACTAAAATGTTTGAAATATATTAATTTGACACATTTACCCATATGAAATAATCGTGATTGAATTCCTACCTTTAAAAACTTCATAAATTTCACTAAAATGCTTATTTGTCATCTAATATACTGAAAATGTCACAAACAGCTAGATGAAAAGATGACACCAATATCAACATGATCCAAAGCTTTTGTGGTCCAAAAGAATTTTTGGATGGTCAATCACCACTGTTTCTATATAAAGGTCTATCTAATATTTGATGCTAATTTATTTTTTGGATCATGCCCTAAATTAATCTTTCAATATAGATAGATGGTATGGATGTAGTCATATATATTATAATAGGCCTCAGGTGTGATCCATATATCATGGAAAAGCCTTTTTCAGGAAGTCCACCGTTGTAAATCTATGTGGGGTCCATTGTGATATTTGTGTGAAATCCATCCTGTCCATCTGTTTCGTGAGATCATTTTAAGACATAGTGTTAAAAATGAACCGTATTCAATACTCAAATGAGCCAAAAATGTAAGGATTGGACCCCTATAATTAAAATATTCAGAGGGCCACAGAAGTTTCCAATCATGCTAATATTTGTGGTTTGAATTCATCTCACTAGGAATGATCATATGAACTGTATTAATGGCATATAAACATCACTGTCGAATGATAAGAATTTTCCTACCCACCCATCAAGTTGCTCCCAAAAGAGGGTAATTTTATCATTTTTTATAATACAAATTTTATACCATATAAAACACTAATGCAATTAGATGCCAGGTGCTGGGATGACAGACAATGCAAAGCATAAGCTTGTTAGTAAAAATATTTTAAAATCAAGTGATTATAGGTCAATGGCCCTACAGGCAGCTGGTTATAGGGAAAACCCTCTAAAAATAATAAAGAAAACGAAAAAAGAAAGATCGCATAGGGTTTTTTTCTTTTCTTTTCTTTTCTTTACTTTTTTTCTTCTAGGCAGTTCCTTCTAAGAGAAAAAAAATTACATCATTGGGTTCTTTTTGCTTTACAACAAAGTTAAAAAATTGAAAGTTCTAGGGTCTTTATGATATGCCTCACATCCAACTTATTCAACAAATGCACGTCAATATTATTATTGGATGAACGAAAAATATAACAAATTCAAACATAAGGTGGGCCAATCCATAAACAATAACATACACCATTCTCAATTCAAGTGTATCCCATCTTATGATCTAACTGACTCCCTTGTTATTACTATGTTCGGGTACATATGTTTAATGGGTTGGATGTTATAAATGTACCATGTGGCCCCACAAGTCTTGAGTTTCCCAAAATTTTAAAGAAGAATGATGAGGCCACTTTTGTAATTGCATCCCTCAAAAACCATCTCTCACTTATTTCCAGATAAATTCTGCATTAAAATTTTCTATTCTTTTTCTTTTTTAAGTAAGCTTTTTTTGAAAATTGAAAATATTAACGCCATCCATGAAAGCTATTAAATTGATTTCCCTGATAAGAAACGTGAATTGACCACACCTTGTTTTGGTTATTTTTCCAAGATATTCAATGAATAGATCACACCTTAAAACAGAAGGAAATTTTAGAGTTAGAATTCCTAGTTAATATCTTATTTTAGATTTCTTCCATCCAAAGACTAATATCAAAATTTCATTTCTTGTGGTTGTCTTTAGTTGTTTTACTCTCAGAGCACTATAATTTATAATAATACTAGTTGCATCGGGTTGCTTGGACAATTCAAAAAACTGAAGTGGACCACCCATTAGTTCGAGATCACATTTCCTGGCATGAAATGCAAAATTGAGAATGATAGGACAGTTGAAACAATCCAAAAGATGGCCAATAAAATGCATAGACAATGTCATTTATATTAATATAGGTCTACTCAACAATTTGGTATGTTCATTTAGGTGGTCTACCTATGATTACATGAGTCCAAAATATAGCTATTATTAGGACATCCCAACCATCCTATCACTAGCTTTGAAAACCATGGATTAAAAATCATTTGAGTGTACCTTAACGTAACCACCAAAAACAGGTCATATGTCCCTGCGTCCGGCAGTTTCGTGCCTTTTTAATGATCAATACATATCATTTTCAATTAGCAACATGTGAGCCGGAAGATGCCGTGAGGCCGATATAATGGCCTTCACGAAGGGATCATCCACGAGCTGAAAAGTGGGCCATTGCTTGGGTATTTCGAGCATAATCTTTTATTTGCTTGAGCATCTTCTAGATGCCTTTGCATGTTTAATTACTTGAATTAATCTACATAATCATTTGATTTTGCACTTAGTCAGAGAAGGCTTATTGGTCAATCCACATGTGTGTAGCCACACGTGACAACAGCTTTAAGCCTTGTTTGAAACATGATGGCTATTAAAATGGCCATCTTGGATTTAATCATCCAATCTGTGCAGTCCTTTTATGATAACTCATGAAAAATGGTGCTTGGCTTAACAGACACTCAAGATCGATAGTTTAATTGTCCAATGTCCTTATGCAACCATGGCACTATTTTATAGTACTCTAATATTTTATATTTTTAAATGAGAAAGTCTCAAGTACAACCCATTGGATCACAAGTTATGGTCCACCCATCAAATACCTTCCAACATGTTAAGTGCGTGTGACATCTAAACCTTGCAATAGGTTGTCTCCTCCTTGAGGTTTAGCTATTGAAGACAAAATGAAATAAAATTCATCAAGTGGGCCACACTAAGAAAACAATATATAGCAGTTGATAAATAGAAAAGTACCTATGTGGCCAACTTAATGAGCGGATATAGCTTATTTTTGCATAGTATGATTTCATAGTGAGGCCAACCTATTGGATGGGTTGGATGCTACATTCACTTGATAGGTTGGGAGTCAACCGCAGGATGGACCATAACTTATGGTCTAACTCATTGGACTTGAGACTTTCTCTAAATAAATATCATAATATTCACGTGGTTCAACTAACTGTACCGGCAATTTAAAAAGAAATAGATTAATAAAAGGCCAACTTTTCCAATTTAATGACCCGTTTGGTCCTACAACATTGCTTGAAAGGTATGCATCTAAGATGCGATTTTCAGCTTTTTCTCATCATAGATACTTGAAAATATCACAATGCTTTCTTTTTCAAGTGGACTGGATATTCGCAATTCAGTTCATTTATGCATCCAAACACTACATCACAGATATCAATAGTATCTCCTTGATAGTAACATGTATGGTAGTGTTCATACATCTCCAGGTGAAAACCCAAATCAGACTGTTTAATAGTCCTCTTTAGTTGAATTATAAGCTGAAAATTAAACTGATGTATTGCCTACTTAATATAATCTATTTAAGAATACTTTGTAGATAGTTGTGATGAAAACATTGGACAATCATTATTCGAGAAATAACCATAGTTTGCAAACCAGGTGAGTCGACTAGGGACTCATCTGTGTCAACCCAACCTGGTCACTAGTCTAGTCATTGGGTCTTGCAAACCCTAGATGTACGTGACTCCGCAGGTAAATCTAATGGTATTTTTATTTTTCAATTATTTTTTAGTTTTTTTCTCATTTTTAGTTATTTTTCTGATTTATTTCTCTTTTTAAATTTTTTCAGAAAAGGAGGAAGAGTGGGGCATAGAATTTAGGGTGCCAGCTCAGCATAATTTTCGAGAGGTATTATATATGTTTGGTGGGTATGGCTTCATGGAGAGAGATGTAGTTCTAATGGAAGAGAGGCGCAAAGAAGAGTAATAATTTGATAATCCAAGAGAGTGTGATGGTTAATATTTAGGTGCTTTGAGATTGTAGACATGGAGTATCAACTCAATCCAACCATTCATGTTGTGTTAACCACTTTTTATTTGTTATGTTCAGGATTCAAATTGTTGAATATCGTTAATTTCAAAATAATAAGATTTATTTGTTCAAGTCATTATTAATTTCAAATTAATGTTATTTATTTATTAAATTTAAATTATTAATTATTTTTATTTGGCCATTCCTAACTACATTTGAATCAGACCAATTTATTTTGTAATGTCCATGTGAGTCTTTTTCCCTTTTTCTTTTTTCGTTAGTTTGTTAGTACACCCACTGTCAGTTGGCACTTCACTGTTAGTCACCCCCACTAGGGATCGATGCCAAGACCTCATTGTTGAAACGAGGTATCATTCACTTAGTCTACCGCTTGAGGTCCATGTGAGTCAAAGCCCATAATTTTCATTATATATTTTGAGCGTTTCTAGTATTTTACTTGTATAAAAAGTATCAAACTAATAAAGTTCAGCTCAGTTAAAGAGATAACCACACTCACCTAAAGTAATGACTTGAATGCCCTAATGGATGACTCAGCAAATCAACCGCCAATAAAGAAAATAAATCAATGGCTTACATTCAATCGAAAATAAGCCAAATATCCCATTGTTAGGATACACCAATCATGGGGATTTCTGGTACAAAGCTAGGCCATCCAGGGTGATAGCTATCAAATCAACGGTTTTGATCACCGATGTTCCTGCTTTGCAAGCTGAAGGTGACGTGCAGATTGCCTGCCAGCCCTCTCGCAGGAAAGGGAAGCTAGGTGGGGCCAAACGTGATATTTGTGGGAAATTCACTCTTACATCCACCGTTGAAACATTCCTATTGCTACTGAAGTTCTGGATAAGGATAATTTTTATGTTTTCCGTTCGTCTAAGTAGGAATTAACCTACACTCAGATACATAGCTCAAGTGATAGATTGAGTGAAAGATACCTTATTTCAACACTGAGGCCGTGGTACCGATTCCCGGATGAGGGTGGTTAACAGTGATGTGGGAGCTGACAGTGGGTGTATTAACGAGCTAACGAAAAAAAAAAAAGGAATGAACCTGGACCAGTATGGATGGCATATAAATATAACGGTGGACCTAAGGGGTTTTTCAACGACAGGCATTTACCCACCCTCATTTTCTTGTATTACAGCTCACTTGAGTTTTGGATTTGCGTAATTTTTTGGCCCTACTGTAACGGAAACGGATTTTCTACTCTCCTTGACACTGGCCAATGGCTGGTGATTGCTGCTATGTAGGCCCCACCATGATGTATGTGTTTCATCCATTCCATCTATCTATTTTTAGAGATCATTTTATGCTATGAGTCCAAAAATGAGGTATATCCAAATCTCCGGTGGACCAGATTACAGGAAACAGTGTTGAATGAGGGTTGACCATTAAAAACATTTTGGGGGCAATAAAAGTTTTGGATCAAGCTGATCTTTGTTTTTTCTCTTCATCTGGGACCGTATTACGTAATCAACAGATTGGATGTCAAATAAACAGTATAGTGGGCCTTATGAATGGAATGGATGAAACACATATATCATAATAGGTCCCACGGAGCACCGACCATCAGCCACGAGCTGGTAGCAGGGGGAGTAGCCAATACTTTTCCTATGGAAAAACGGATGAACGGGGTGGATTTCCTATAAACATTACGATGGGCCCCACCTAGTTCTCGGTCGCGAAATATTCCTACCGAGGGCTTAGCAGGCAATCTCCGTCCATCCGTTTAACCTGATCATATTAAGACGTGGGCTAAAAAATGATGTAAAACCGAAACTGAAGTGGCGCAGAACAGAGGATTGAACTTCCACCGTTTAAATATTCCTGGGCCACAGGAGTTTCGGATCAGGATAATTTTTGTGTTTTCAGTTCACCCTATTAGGAATAACCCTACGAAAGGTATGGATGGCATATGAATATCACCGCGGACCCTCACGGAGGTTTCATGGTGCACCGAACTGTACAAACGAGGTTGCATTAAAATAAGATATGTCAGGACTCAGGACTAGCAGTTGGATTTGAGTTTTTTAATGCACCAAACCGTTTACTTGATAGGACTTGCCTTGGATGGGATGCTCCCAAAGCTCTCTGATAGAATTTTTCAGCCCTTTAATCCAATTCAGAGCTTTTTTGTTGACTTTCAAACATAAAAGGTGAGACCCGTCACATGAACGGTTCGGATCATTGGAAGATTACCAGCTTGAAAGGCTAAATTCCTGAGTATCCTATTGCAATGCGTCGCGATGTATACATCCAAGCACACCTATTGTTTTAATACCTCAGCTAGTATCGAAAACGCTGGCGTAGGTACGCGGAGGGCGTGACTTTCCCCAACGTCGGAAATACAACTTTATGTGTATGAGATCTACACCGTCCGTAGGTGCACTGTTCCCTGTTCGTCCATTCAAGACTCGGGTGGGCCATCCTCTATGGAAAGGTGTTGTACCTGAAACCTTTAAATAGCGTGATTTTAGGAAAATTCTTTCGTCGGGTTGAGTCACAACAGATGAATTGCCCGGATGGCATGGAAAAACTACAGCGAGTCCTACACAAATCTAATGGTGCGCGTGCCATCCCGACTGCTTCCTATGGTGTAGCAGCCTACCTGAGTTTTGGATCATCATCATTTTTGAGTTACAAAATGAGAAAAGAGGCAGGTTATCTGATAGACGGGTTGGATTTCATGAAAGTTTTTATCCATGTGGCACTCGATTAGCGAAATTACACTATCTGCGTACCAACGCGATGTACGCTAGTGCTGTCCAACTAATATGCTCTTTTGACCGATCGTCTAGGAAGCACCCATTTTCAAGGAGAAATTTTCATAGACCCTTGTATGTGAACTTTCGCATGCAACGTTTTCATTTCATGTTGACTTATTAATTATGCATAACATCCGAGCCGTGCAAAAGGTGGACCGGGTGATAAATATCACTAGGCACTAAAATCAGGACAGTTCATTGATCGTGTGGGCTACATTGTTGAGGTGCATGTTTGTGGCCCACATGACGAATGGATTGTTCTAGTTTTTGCCCAAGGTGACCATTTCTCAACGGAAGGCTAGAAAGGACGGCTGCACAGCGCAAAGGTTGCTTGGCCCAGAGGCACCCATCCATGCGCGCTGATAAACGCGCACACACATGCAACCATGGGATTCGAATAGAAATATTGACCGTGTATCACGTGGGACACTCCTTGTCGGATGATCAAACAAGCTGATAAGCTAAAATTTAAGCCACACATCATAAAAACGATCCACTAAATAAACGGCTCCGATATCCTAAATATTTGTAAGGTTGGCACGTCAGTATGGATGTGGAGCTGAATGTAATGCTAGCAAACTTCCAGCACACTGTACACGCTGGAGGGGTGGGGTCCATCCTTTACCGCTAAATGCGTCGCCGTTCACCGTAACATTTTCCATTTTAAAACCGGAAAGGTAGGTTGGCGTTTCCTGTAGTCGGAAGCTGTGTGGGGCCCACAGAGATGCCAATGACAAATCCACTCCGTCCAGTTTTTCAAGACGACAATAGAATAAGTATATAAAGATCAAGCAGATCCGAAACTCATGTGGACTACACCACGTGAAAAAGTAGGGATTGAAGGCCACTATTGGAAACTTTGTGGGGGCCACAGGGGTTTTGCATCAGGATGATATTTGTGACAACAGTTATCTGACTAATAATAAACCTATTAACGGTTTGGATAACATATAAACACCACAGTGGGCTCCAGGAACGTTTCAATGGTGGACGTTTCCGTTCCTACTTTTTCGTTTTGCTGTGGCCCACATGAGTTTTGTATCTGGCTGATTTTTAGAATCTAGGCTATTGCTTTCTACAAAACTGATGGAGGGAGTGGATTTGTGACAGGAATTTCTGCGGACCCACACAACTTCAGACTACAGGAACAGGCACAGGCAATCCGCGTCCGGTAACCCCGACCCGTGTGAAAATGGGAATGCACCATAGAGAAATTTGAAGGGATGGAGGAGTATATTTTTCAGGTACTCGTCGTTCACGTATACCAAAGTGGCCCACATGTTATAGATCCAAGACGTTGATCAGGAATAACCCGCATTTTTTATTAATTATAATGACAATTTCGCCGATCCCTTCATCGGCCGCATAAGCATGCCCACGTAGATCATGTATAAGTTTCTTCAAATGTTCGGTCTTGTACATGAATGGATCACTGTTGCCCATTTCAGCCTCATTTTGGGATAATATGGGTATTGTGTTTTTTAGATAAAAATAAATTTTAAAAATAATAGTTATTTTTAGAAAGTAAATGAATATATTAATTATTTAAACTTTTCATAAATAGTGTGTATAGCCAGTTAGTAAGAAAATGGGTTTTTGTTTATGCAGCTAAGGTGCACGTGCGCGCATGGCGTGGGCTGTAGAGCTACTTGGGCACTTTTTGGCGCTTTATTAGACGCACTTAGCACTTCAATCTTTTTAGCACATAGTTCAAACTTTTTTGGCCATGGTACAATTGGAATTGAACGAGGGTTTATCCTGATGATTTTATGACCTTTATTGATTAAGAGTAATTGTGACATGATTGTACATGTGGCATCTATGTCATGTGTCGCTTATGTGGATTCAGTTTTTCCTATTGGATAACTGCTTCTGTCTGAATGAGTATAGAAATAACTGCCATATGACATAGAGTCATGTCCTTTTTATGTGAATGGGTATGAATTTCTTGAAGAGGATATTTAACACCTCTTCAGGAAGAAATCCATAACCTTTCAGTTGATATAAATCCTGGATACTATAATTCAGAAGAATAGAGTCTTAATTCTTAACATTATATCATCTTTTATGTAATTACTCTCGATCTAACCTCTTACTGAGTTTTTTCTGAATGTCTTAAGGCATATCGGTGTCAAAATTAGAGATCTGTTCAACACTTAAATATATAAATTTTTGTGTTGAAAATTGGATTGAGAGTTCATTGTATCCTGAAGACAATTTGCAGATTTTCTTTATTTGCACTTGCTGAAATTTTCAGAAAAAGGACAACAAATCTATCTTGAGAAATCAACTATTCAAGTCGAGCCTTGAACTCGATAGATTTGATCGTTTTCTTCTATCTTCCATTGTGTATTGAATTTCTAACAATGGGCCCCACATGATGGACGGATTGGATCTCAAGCGTCCGTGCCAAGATGGATGGTAGGAGCATCAACTAGATGAAATGTGCAGGTGCATTAGCATACTTGACACTACTAGTGCCCTAAGTTGCAGTGCGCACCTTTACTACATGAGACGCGGATTGCCTTTGACAGCGGGCACAGAGGTATACCTGTGCGCGGGGCTGTGTGGAGGCTAATGCACACAGCCCATCTGTTTTGAAAGACATAAACGGGACAGGTAGGGAAAAATCAGATAAATACAAAGCTCAGGTGGTCCACACCAAACGAAACAGTGGAAACAGAAATGCACACCGTTGAAACCTTCCTGGAGCTGAACATTATGTTTATATGCCATCCAAACCGTTCATAGGGTTATTACCACTCAGATAAACTGTAGGCACAAATATCATCAAAATACAAAACTTCTGTCACCCCCAGACGTTCAATCCCTGCTGTTTCGAGTGGTATGGCACATATGATTTCAATCAACCTGATTTTTAGCTTCATATCCTATTGTGGTCTTGAAAAACAGATGGACGGACTAGATTTGTCACGGACGTCTCTATGGACCCCACACAGCCCCAGGCACAGGAATATCTCTGTGCCCGGGAGCACCTGCAATCCGCTTCCTAATAAATGGAAAAGTAATGTCGTGGGCCCCACTTCGTCTTGACCGTGAAGAGATTCCACTGATCCGAGATCGCCACACCGTGGCGTTGAAGTGGACTGCCAAAATAATAAGAAAAATTAGGGTTCAAGAGCATCGAACCAAATTATATTAATTGAACGGTTGGGATCGAACTTGTAATCTGGAGGGCACGGATTTCAATATTAGATGGTCCAGCAGATTACTAAACAAATCCAAATTTTGGAGCCTGCTTCTGTGCGTGCACCCTTTCCCTACTTCTGTGCATGTGAGACTGATGCCAACCTGCCACGGATACAGGACATCCAAGCCGTCCATCAGGTGGGACATGCCATATGGATGATCTAGTTAAAAGTCAGGGTGTTCAACTATCAGGTGGGCCACGTATGAGGAACGGTGACTGCCTACTCAGCAAGTTTTTTTGAACGTTCCATTGCTTCCCATACATGTGTTGTCTGCCCGATAGTCCTGAGGTTTTGGCGACATGATCTGAACGGTGTATCCTACCTGATCAAGCTCGGATGTCCTAAAATGGGACGGCATGAATGTGATCTAGTCGAAATCAAGCCCGTTAGACGATCTTAACTGCTGGATTCTTAGATAAAAATGAACAGTTGAAAACAGATGACCAACAGTGCATTTTGAATGTGCTCATGCAGCAGCGAGGGTAGTCCTACGGGCCCCACGCCACACCCGTTGTGAGGGACTTCTGATGAGCGGCTTGGATCGCGTACAAGGTGCAGGGCTCAGCAACGAATTGACTGACTACCTGTTCTGCATAAGTAATGTCAAATCTAGTTGTCTTTAGATAAATAAGCCTTTTAACAAGATGATAGAATTGAGTGGGTTATTCTAAGATATCATATCACTGTTACAATGTATTACGCTCCAATCGATATAAATATTACTATTGGCCTCGAAGTTTTCAATTGTGGGCATCTTTATTCTATATATCATTTCTACATATTCATTTCAGGTAAAATAGGTTGGGTCCAAAGAACGCGGATGTTATACGCGCGTACTAGATCTTAATATCATTTCTACATATTCATTTGATCTTTGCTGAGTTCCCAATAAACCACCCAGTCACGAGATCCAAGCTATCCATCAGGTGGGTCCCACTGGTCGGTGCCCTACCCCAATCTGACTATAATCTTGGCTAGATGTTATGAAGAAACTAATGAATGGCTGAAATAAGTTTGGCCAGGTTCTTATAAGCTGTCCGATCGTTTCTAATATTTTGGCTCACCTGACGAGTATACCACTTTTCCTCTGGGAATGACTCTACCAATTTGATTTCAGGACAGATTCTTTACATGGTCGGACACAACTGATGGCTAGATTGGACATTGCACCCATGATGTGTTCGTCACATCCAATCCGTCCATCATGTGCGAGCCTCGCAGGTTCTCTTTGAACCAAAAAAAAAAAACTCAGGTGGACAGAAACATGTAAATTCATGCCTGAACCTCTAAAATCACGCTGTTTGGACCACCTGGGCGTTTTCAAATGGCCTGATTTTTTGTCCTAGTTGGCACATCCTCCTGATAGACACGCAATATGAAAGATTTCAATCTTGGGTGTCCCCGTCGAAACTCTTCCATATGGTGTGACCCATCTGTTTATTAGATCTGCCTGATTTTTTTAATAATGGAAGAACGTGAATGGGCCCACCTTATGGACGGATTGGATGTGTGCCGTACGTCACGTTATGCTCATCACAGAAGGTTCTGCTACAAAGGTTGTAGATGAACCGGACGGTTTCGATCGTAGTTGCATCGAAATTTCATTAAACGTAACTACATCGAATCGAAAGAATCTCCACCAACCCATAACTTTGTTGGTGATGGTTGAAAGAAAAAAGCAGTGGTCCCAGATTGGAGTGTCAGGTCTCAGGTCTCAAATCAAGGACCGCGAATTTATAAATGCCTACGTGGTTGGCACGTGCGAAGAGATGGCTTAGCGGCCAACGCGCCAATACCGCACATGTGTGCAATATCAACTCCATTCACCAGGTGGGGCCACCATCTCATATGGACCACACGTGTCATGACACGTCATCTTTTTCCATGACCATTCTTCTCGTGTGCTTACAGCCCACTTGATGGGTCGAATGGCCTTGTCTTCAGGACGGTCTGCTGATGG
The DNA here is from genome assembly GCF_029962835.1 of Magnolia sinica. Lineage (NCBI taxonomy): Eukaryota > Viridiplantae > Streptophyta > Magnoliopsida > Magnoliales > Magnoliaceae > Magnolia > Magnolia sinica. The sequence continues at coordinate 14,705,684 of NC_080590.1, read as the reverse complement.
TGGCCCCAACCTAATGAATGTCCTGGATACGGCACACGCTGGCCACGTTCCATGTGCTGTGGATAGTGTCTTGAATCTTTGACTTTGATGCGCGATATGATTCCAATTCGTCTTTAGGCTTAAAGAGTCAAAGATATCATTAACGGAGCTGACTATGGTTGCGTCGGTCACCATTGTAAACGTCGGCGACTCATCCACTTATGCACGCTGTATATGTCAATCCAGACCGTCCAAAGCACGAGCACCATTGTAGACGGAAAATCCTAAAATGGAGGCCATTAGATGGGCAGATGATATGTGGTCCGAATTCGGAGTGAAATCAGATGGTTGAGATCATCTGACCATCATGATTAGCGGGCGATGCGATGCTCCATCATGATAAGGTGCAAGATTTGGACGGCTGGATTGACACACGTGTAACTCGTTTACAATGGATGAGTTACCACTATTTAATGACCTCCTCGATCCACGTTTCGATAACTCGCGGAGGGCTTCCAGTGAGGCATGCAACGTAGGAGAGAGTACTAGAATCTGGACTCGCCAACGAGACTCGCCTTGGACGTGTCTAAAGAAATGCACGTGGGAAAAGTACCTGTCGTTCATCAGGCAGGAGCCACTACGTAACGCCCTTGCAAAAGTCATGCAGGTCCATGCATTAGGTGGACCACGCATTTATGTGAATCTTGACTTACTGGCCCTTTTTTTAGACACGTGTGACGCGTCACGCATTTTGTAATGACTCGTGCTCGTAAAAGATGGGGCCCGTCCGACAAACAGCCCAGATCTCAACCGCAGTTGCCACTTTGGCAGCTGTGGGCGAGTCCCTCGTACGTGTGCAACTGCGAGTCCTTTTAGCAGAGCCATGAGAAGATCCATCAGTGGTGACACGTGGCATGTCCGTACTAATATTCTAGAAATGTCTTTCTCCCCACCTAGGTGGATAGTAGGAGCTGCTAATATCTCAGATGAACCGATAAGTAACATAAGTTATAGAATTTCCGTTTTCCCGCCAACATCTCATCGTGTGTAGAAAATCCAATCGGTGCAAAATGTGACCCGGACCATATTTGTCATCTTAAACGAAAATCAGATTGATTTATTAATTGGGTGGGCCACATCAGCACACTGAGACCTGTCATTGGATATCCATTGATTTTGATGTTATGTATGAGTTGATCCTCCAGATTTTCATATCAGATGATCACCATGGTGTGGCCCACATTTTCACGGATTGGATATTCTACATGTTGTTGGAGAAAAAAAAATGGCTGCATCATCTGCTTAAGATACAGCAGTTGTATCTCTCATCATTTCTCTTTCAGAAAGTTTAAGGGCCTGTTTGGAACATCCACCAAATGAGGGGCCTGACCTGACCGTGTGGGCCCGACCTGACCGTGTGGGCCCGCTTTTGAATGAGAATGTGATGATAGCGAGTCCCACCCATTATCTTATGAGAAAAACTTGGATACTCTGACAGAGTGTGATGGATGATACGCACTTAGTAATTGTACGGGTGAGGTGTAAGTAGTCAAAGTAAACCATTCAAATTATGTTACAGTGTAGATGTATCATAAACCAAAGTTAAGCTTATTTGATTATCTCACTATTGGCTTGTTGAACACTTATTGGACCGTTAAAAATTAAAAATATCCAATGATCCAATTTCCACAAATAAGTGTCCACGAATTAAAGGCTGGGATTGGTGAACTAATTTGATATTGGAATTGTGACATGGCGATAGTGGACTGCACAAGTGTTCCACGTCTGCAATTTCTAGGTGCCTGTGTATCAAGTGTCGTACCCAGCCTGAGTATATCATATAATTCCTCTCATCTCATAATTCAATCTGGGGTATATCCAAACGGGCCCTTAAAAGTACGGCATTTGCCGAGGAGTTTATGCCCTGACCACACAATCCATGGCCTTTCTTTCAGTATGCACATGTGGTGTCTCCAGCATCAATTTTTCAGGTGGGCCACACCATAGAGTGTCCATTGAAGTGGACACGTGTTCGAAACCTATGGACGGTGATTAAACACATCCCACAAGTTACACCAGCAAAACAATTCTAACCGCTTATAATGCTTTTCCCTTGAATTTCGAACATTCATCATTTCTCTAACCACCTGCTTGTAGCCTTAAAAGGTCCTTGATCAGATGGTTATGATCGTTTGATTGATCTAAATTTTAGGCTATGGCCCATCCACGGTGCATCGTGCTGGATGAACGGTCCAGATATCAAATTGGAACAATATCCCTGATTTATTAAGACAAAATACAGGAAAAACTGTTTGTCATTGGATCCTTGCCGTTGATCATTCCTGCAACAGGGACTAGATTCCTGTGTTAGTTTAGCACCATTTTGAAAATGGTGGTGGAGGACTCATCTTCCTCCCACATCGCATTGATGTACAGCTGTCCAGAGTATCTAAATTGTCACTCGAACTGTGAATGGATCATAACTCTAAACTTGCAGTGACCAAGCAATCTAACCATCCAATTAATGGCTATAAAGTGGACGGTTAAAACTAAAAGATTGACGTGGAAGGAAATTTTCAGATGGTCAATGTAAATTTTCGGCTATGCTCCATCCATATTTGGGTCAGAAATTTGCACGGTTGGATTTCCTAACAGCTATGGCATGTGTGCGATTGAGATCAACACCATTATTAAAATAGTGGTGAACTAACACATCAGTCTATCCCTACCGGAATCATATGTACTGAGGAGGCCGGTTCCTCGACAACTTTTTTTGAACGAAGTTATTCTACAATGCTGGCTGTGGGGCCCACCATGATGTTCTCTCCAGATCCAATCCGTTCATAAGGTGCGCCCCTTTAATTTCGCAAAGTAGCCCAAAAGTCAGATTGATCCAACCAAAGAAACATGTAGGTCAGACCATAGGGAAAAGTTGGGTGGGGAAGCTCACCATTAAAAACCAAATTGTGTGTGGGTCCAACTTGTTTTTTTTCTAATTTCATCCACTCCGTTCAAATGATGTCTCTCACCAGGATGAATGAACGCTCCAAAAATCAGGCCATTAAAGATCTCAGGTCAACTAACCACAAGGTTTTAGTTATGATTTTAAATTGTGTGGGCCACATGAGTTGTGATTAGACTGATTTATGGATCCATGGAGAATATAAAAAGGCACAGATTTTGGACGGATCAGATGTCTTGAAAACATAACCATGGGTCTCACTCAAGCGCTGAAGATGAACCGCCTCATGGTATACCAGCACAGCCAAGTTTGAGGCCGGTTCCTCCACAGGACAACAAGTCCTCGTAAAATAAGATTATTCTACAGCGGTTGCACGTGGGGCCACCATGATGCGTGTATGGAAATCAACCTCTCCAGTAAGGTTGCCCCACCATAAAAGTTGACGCACCATAAATAGCGATCCAACCAGCATGTGGACCATCTGAATTAGATTGTGCACGGTTTTTTATGGTGTCACTCCACCAACAATTGTATATGCCTTATTTTTTAGACTACCCCATTGTTTTAGTGGGGCTCACTTAATAAACGGGTTGGATGGTATATACATGAACATCATGGCTCCATGTGAGCAATACTGTAAAAGCATTTAGGGGGCGTTTGTATGGTAAGTTACTTAAGATGAGCTTTTTATGCATCAAGTAGCCTTATAGGCCCCACCTCAAATAGATAAGCTTGATGAAGATTGCACAGAAACTCTAATCTATACTTTTAACCCTGATCCTAACCTTAATTTATACCCTTAACCTTAATCTAAGTCATAATTTAAATCTTAAATATTGATTGGAATCCTAATCCAAATCCGAGAATCTTGTAAAGTGGGTCTAAAACTAGTTTCAAATCCAAATTTTAGGAAAAACCTAACTTATAGAGTTAAGCCTTCTAAGTCAACTCACCCAGTCATTCTACATAGCCTACCCAATCAACTTACCTTGTCAAATTAAGTCATAAACTCATTGTCATCCAAGCCCATTGCAAAACCTAATTCAAAGAAAATGGAAGACAGCATGACAACTTCGAAGGACCAAACATGTCTATGTGTGTATAAGGGGAGCCTCCCTCAGAAGCTGAAGCAAAAAATGAATGGCGAGCAGAGCACAAGGTGTCGCTCGTCATGTGGCACTGGTCTTTCTTTGGCCAGCTATTCACTCCTGTGTTGTTGTCTTCCTTGTCTATTTCATGCATGCGCAAATTTTGAAAATTGCTTCAGTACCCCTTTCTTGAGCCAAAACTACACCATATGTCATCTAAACCAACACATGAAACTTTGGCATATGGTAATCTCAAATCTCAGCCATTCAAACCCTTCTTAACCCCAAGTTTTACAGGAATTATCAAAAAATTAGGCTGATGGCAATCTCAAATCTCAAAGTCCAGCGAGCTCAACGGATGGCCACAAGTACATATATAAATATATATATATATATATGAATCATATCAAAAGATCAACCGATCCTCACTTCAAATATGCATCATGGTGGGTCCCATAGATGGACGGCAAGGGTGAAACAGGTGGGGCCCACATAACTTAGTGACGTCACATACACCAACTACATAGCTGGTGTGTGGCACGCCAGCCAATCTGCTTAATAAGGTGGGTCCACACGTGTGGCCCACCATAACATTTATTTTCCATCCAACATTGATAAGGTCACACAAACCTGAGGAAAAAAAACAAATTACATAATGATCCAAACTTCAGTGAAGATCGCAAATGGGTTTCAATGGCTGACGTTCAATCCACAATGCCTTTGTGGGGTGGCCCAACTGACTGACGGCTAGATGGCAAGGATAGAACACGTACATCACAGTGGGTCCCACCGTCCAGTGCTGTGGATGGTGTGGACACGGCACATGCACCAAGGTGGTTTCCACCGTCCATAGCCATGGACAGTGTGAATAGAACACATACATCAATGGTGGGTTCCACGTGGCCCCACCATAACGTTTATTTGTCATCCCAACTGTTGATGAGGTCACACGACCTGGATGAAAAGGAAAAAACAAATTTCATATTAATCCAAAACTGCTGTGACACCCAAAAGGGTTTCGATGGCAGATGTCCAACCACAGTCTCCTACCTGTGGGCCACCTGAGTCCCAAATTAGACTGATTTTTGGAGGGACCACAGCCCTAAGGAGCCCCATCAAAATGCACGGCGTTGATTTATGGTACACATCACGGTGGGGCCCACGGCTGGGACCCAACCGTCCCTGCCTCACTCGCCCACGGCGCAGCAGCGTCCTGCGCTGCTGATGCTACAACAGTAGGCGCTACTGCCTATTGTATTTTTTTTTTTGAAAACTCGTTTCTCTGAGGTTTTCCACATGTGAGGCCCACATCAGGAGAATCCACCCCGCCCAATGGCTCCTATGGCTCAAGACAAGCCAGACAAGCCAAACAAGCCCAATATCCGATATATTTTGGTGTATAAAAACGACAGAGGATATTTCAATGATAAACACGCTGCTTGTTATGCTATGGCCCACCCGAAAGTCGGATTGGTCCCATTTTTTGGCTCAACGCCTAAAATGGTCTGGGAAAAGGGATGGACTGTGTGGATTGAATTCATATATCAAAGTGAGGCCTACATGAGCAACCCACCCCAAATGGCCTTGAACCAAGGCTAATATTTTTGGTTTTCCATCAACATCCAGTGTCCCTGGACGCTGGACAGTTTGGACATAATACATACATTTGAGGTGGACCCCACTTATGGATGTGGGCTACCAAAAGAGAGGGTTGGATGGCATGGGTAATACATGCATCAAAGTGGGGTCCATCCAAGTGGGCCATATAACTACATCATCACAAAAAAAGGAAGAGAGAGAGAGAGAGAGAGAGATGGGACACGTGTGATGGAGGACCCGCCACTATAAGTCTTCCCTTGCATTTAATCATACATCAAGTGGGTCTCATTACACATGGGCCCATTAAATCAAAATTCAACGGTGGAGATTCCTTCTCCACTAAAATGGACAGTGTAGATGACCTCTATCCATGCAAAGAAAGTAAACATCATGATGGGGTTCATGGAGAATGGCCCCATCATGGAATAACCATGAGAATCAAGGTGGGCCATCGGCCACACCTAGGGTCCAAAGTGAAATCCATACCATTAATCGGTAGGCGTCACTTGGCCCTTCATCAAAACATGAAAATCTAGCCTATAATAGCACCCACCGTTCGATCTTCTTGGTCCGTTGGAAAGCCGATCTCCTTGTGCTTCTCTTTAATGGAGGGTGATGAGGTTTGAATGGATAGGATGAAGGATTTGGGTTGGGAAAGTGAGCCACACAAAAATCACTTTTCTCTCTTTAGAAATGTTAGACGTCCACACTCCTTTCTCTCTTTGGTGTTACTTAGAAAGTGTGGAGAGAAAGAGAGAAAGAGAGAGAGAGAGAGAGAGAGAGAGAGAGAGAGGGTTGTAAGGAGAGGTGATGTGTGATGGAGTGATGGAGTGATGGGAAGTGAGTGATGGGATGATGGGCATGTACTTGACATGTATGGGTGTGTAAGAGAGAGAGAGAGGGAGAGAGAGTTGACTTTGGGGTTGCTTTTGGGGATGGAACTGTACTTGACATGTGAGGTGATTGATTGGATTGATTTGACATGTTGTAGAGATTCTCTTGGGATTGCAAATGCCTGGCGTTTCCTTGAACTGAACGCGGGTCCACATCTCCCTGCCAGGGTATCGGATCGGTATGCAAGACGCAGCGTTGAAACCGCAGCGACGGTGCGGTCGCAATGGTATAAGTCTCGAATTAAGCCGACTCAAATCTACTGGATTCAACTTATGGTCGCATGCAAATGTCGATTATACGTCGCAGGTTCCCGGAATTCGACGGGAATGATCGCGGGAGTCGACGGAACAGTACAGACTAAGATACGGGTCTTACAATTAGGCAGTGTGTGTTCTTGGGGTACGGTAATGAAAAGTTCAGTTACAGATTGTAAGATCCGACCGAGAAGAAACTTGTCAGGAGCAGAGATGTGGTTTTCTTTGAAGATCAATGTATAGAAGACATTGGAAGCCAGAAAAGAACCGGCCTAGTTCAGGTGAGCTAGAGGACATGGATCCAATTATTCCTCATGTGGTGCCTGATAACGGGGGAGCACAGTAAGATGCAGAGGATGAGGGAGTTTCTTCAGAAGATGGACCAGGGGAGCAGCCCCCACTTGATCCACCTGTTGAGCCACAGGTGAGGAGGTCATCTAGGGAACAGACAGCTGTCCAAGAGGTACTCACCACATGAGTACATTATGTTGACTGATGGGGGAAAGGTAGAAGATTATTCTAAGGCCCTAGCCGACGAGCATAAAAGAGAGTGGTTGAGAGCTATGCGAGAGGAGATGAGATCCTTGCATAAGAACCACACCTATGATATAGTGAACTGGATACTGTGGTATCTAGGAGGCTCATCCAGGTTGAGCCTATGCTATGGTGACGAAAAACCTGTGTTAGAGGGCTACACAGATGCAGATATGGCAGGGGACATAGACTCTAGGAAGTCTACATCGGGGTTTATGTTCACGTTTGCTGGAGGAGAGGTTTCTTGGCAGAGCAAGCTACAGAAGGTCATAGCATTGTCGACAATAGAAGCCGAGTACATTGCAGTCACAGAGGCATGTAAAGAGACGCTTTGGATGAAGAGGTTCGTACAAGAACTTAGCCTGAAGCAGGAGCAGCATGTGGTCTATTGCGATAGTCAAAGTGCTATATACTTGAGCAAGAATCCAAGTCAGTCGAAGCACATAGAGATTCAGTATCACTGGATCAAGGATACTTTGGAACAAAAGGTGTTACAGCTTGAGATGGTCCACACGGACGATAATGGGTCAAGCATGATGAGCAAGGCTTTGCTTAAAAGCAAGTTTGAGATTTGTGGAAACCTAGCTGGCTTGAAGAATGTGAATTCCTCCTAAATCGTAAAGGGAGAGATTTGATGGAGTTTTCCTCCTAAAGTCAGAGGAGATGAGATGCGGTTCGGATGCCACAAACAGTGGAATCCCTGCGCTACTCGACCAGTCCTGCAGCCTACTCGACCTGTCGAGTGAATAGTGCTCGACCAGTCCTGGGTCACTCGACTCAAAGTCCAGCGAACTCTAGGAACAGTGCTCGACCAGTCGAGTAAACAGTGCTCGACCAGTCCTGCAACCTGCACGATCAGTCCTGATTACGCAGATTTGAGTCCGATTTTGTGCGGGATTTGAAATTTTGAGGCGACTTTCGCAAGGGTGCGAAAGAGAGTTTCCTAAACTATAAATCGGAGGTCCTTAGGGTTTTCTAAGGCATTCAAGAAGTAAGGCAATAAGATTTCTTGAAGCTTTGCTAGGGTTTGCTAAAGGGTTTAGGGCTACCAAAGATATGAGAGAGAGAGAGAGGAAGCTTGTGGAAGGGAAGCTATGCTCGTAGAGGTAATCTAATATATCTCAGCGCTTCCACGTCCTCGTAATCGGTGAGATCTCTCCCTTTTCTTTGTTTCTCTTATTGTTTATCCACTCCTGCGTGAGTGAAGAAGGTTGTAACGTTCTGCTTCATAGTGGATTGTTGATCTGGATGAGGTCTCGTGGTTTTTACCTCTTTGAGGATTTTCCACGTAAAAATCTCTTATGTGGTATGGTTTATGCTTTGATTTATTTCATTGCTTTATTATTTCATAATTCTGGTTTGTTCCGGGAGACTAGATCCTAAGGTTTTGTGCAAGGCCCCCAACACTTCTTAGTTATTACTTCTAATCATATTAGTAATCATCCAGCATGATTAAATTAAAACTTTCTATTTTTAGTAAAATTTATTATTTCAGGTCAATTCTAATTTAGTCAAATTAAGACTCTTCATTGGGGTTTGTTTTTCATAATGTAATCAAGAGTTCTACACATTATTAATTAATAATTTTTTATTATTTTTCTATATTTTCTTATAAATTAAGAATAATTTTGTAGATTTAAAATTTCACACACTTAAAGCAAACAATGATCCCTTGCCACACCCTTCCTGCTTCAAAACCTTAACCTAAAGTGGGTCACAAACATAAAGATCCCAAACAATACAACTCAACTAACTTTAATTTCAACCATCTATTAGATGGTCAACTTTTGAATTATTTAGATCATATTTTATTAATGTAATTTTACTGATGTGGCCAATAATTAAATTGTTTCGAAATATCATCAATGTACCATGTGTACATTAAATTAGTAGCCTAACAACACATTTATCACTCGTCCAAGTCTCTTCACCTTAAAAAACGTGCCAACTAAAGTTGTTCACATCAAATCGTGATTCAAAGCAAAATAAAGAAATTTCAAAACACACTAAATTCTAATTTTTCATTATTTAACTGGTAACTATATTTGGAGCTAAAAAATACAATTATCATGAATTATCATCTGATACCACCAACTATACTGAGACAAACGACATATCATCATTTCTTGATCTACACCTGTTACTTGTGGGGCCCATGGACCATAAAAATTGGCCCGTGGTCCACCAACTTAGCAAGTGGTTGCCTCCACGTGGCAGCCATCTGATTGAGTGTTTGACTCTCTTTTTTTAAGTAATTGATGATGGTGAAAATAGGGTGCAAGTGATTCCACTGATGATTATCCCTTCTCTTTTTTATTAAAATACAAAAAGGAGCATCTTATTCAATATTTAGACAATAAAAGCTAAAATCACTTCGATGGACACGCTCCATCCAATCAAGGTTTTACACGTGGCGATTATTCATGTGGTGGATTCTGTAGTTAGCACGTGCGGCGTCAAAACCGGGAGCAGTTGGGATCTGGTGCGACAACACTCATGCCACAGGTGGGTGGGAGTGGGTATGGCTTTGGTCCCTTTTCCATGCCTACCCTTTATATTTCTTTAAATTCCTTGCATGCCCTTTTTCTTTTCTTTTCTTTTTTCCCTTTTTCTGTTTTTTCTGTGGAGAAAATACTTCAATACTCTGGCGGAGTGTGATGGATGTTAGGCAGGCAGTTAGAAACTTTTGAGATATTGCATACGTGGCATATAATTAAATCAAAATAAACTGTTCAAATTATGGGTACCAATATGGATGTATAATGAACAAAATATTAATATCGTATAGTTATCTAACTATTAGATTTCTAGACACCTTGTGGACGGTTTAAAATAAAACCAATGATATCAATTCAAAAAATAAGTGTCCACAAATCTGAGATTGCGATTTTTCTATCAATCTAACTTTGAGATTGCAACTTAAGGACAGTGAGGCAACAATTTAGTCATTTTAATTTGACTCCATACATGCCACATGTACCATTTGTACGTGCCTGCATATCAAGCGTCCTTCACAGCCAGAGTATCAAATAGCTCCCATTTTTTGTGTTGTTTCTTTGTAGACTGTAGTAGATAGAAGTTCGTTCACTAATTGGGTGTGAGACCCACTTTAGTATGTATGCACGTCATCCAAACCGTCAAAGTCGCTCCACATGAAAATGAGACCCCAAAAAATCATGAAGATCCTACCAACAGGGGAAAAAAATATGAACCACGCCACAGCGTCTTTATTCAATTGAAATCCACAGGACAGTTGGATCGCTATGAATTTTGGGCCATCCCATTTTCATGGTGAAGGAAAAGTGATGTATGGATTGGATTTACTATAAAGAACATAATGGACCCTACGCGAAATTTGTTGCACGAACTTCATATCTACAACCAGTTACATTCTTCTTTTATTTTTCTTTTTTTCTTTTTTTCTTTTTCTCTTTATTTCAGTTGAAACTTCTCTTTCACATACAACAAACCGAATCATTTCCCCTACTTATTTCATCTGATTACTATTTACGATGAGATACCAATATGCGTTTGCCATAAAGTACTAAACTGTAGCTACTCATCGATGATACACGTGGCATACACTCTAGGGATCCAGACCGTTGAAATCTATGGACCCTTTTTGTTTGTAGCATGACCTGAGAATGTGAAAAGAATGATAGTACCATCTAATCGGTGGATATCAATAGACATTTAAGTATAGGAATCAACGTTCATCGTTGATTAAGAACTTAAGATCGTCCGAGCAGTGTGATTTTCAAAGGTACTGTCCATCAACAATGTAGCCATGATTTCAATGGTCTGGATTGGCCCGCACGTGCCCCACATGTACAATGTATGAGTTGCCAGAATTTAGTACATTTGTGTCCAAACGCACATTGAAACCTATCCCTAAGCTATTATTACTTTAATTAACCAGGGTTGTTAGGTAGTATACACCTTAAGAAGAAAACCATCGATTTGCTTTGGACAGTACTCCGGTGTTAGTTCACCACCATTTCCGAAACGGGGTTGGCTCATCATCCTTACATGCAAGTACTCAGACCATCTAACTGGTAGGACACGTGGACGAAGCATGAGCCATCCATTAATCCACGGACTAGATTGAGTGGCAATATCTGATGGTTACTATCATCTGCTCAACCCAACTTGGGGTTATGTTCAATCTACAACTGAGTCAGCAATTTCGACGGTCCCGATTGCCATACGACTGCCCCATGTGTGACGCCACAATTTAACAAATGTAGGCCACGATCGTAGCAGTCCATCCCTCTTATCATTACACAATGTACGGCTCTTTTGAATTGAATCGATGGCTCTACGAACAACGATATCTAACCAGCCAGACATCATTTTTTTTCTTGATGTGGTGTGCGTCTGTCACATTGAATTTTTATATTTGTTTTAGGAAGACAAACGAGGCCAGCTTTGTTAGTGTTGTGAGGATTAAACACTGATTAAAGAGATGTGATTGCTGACTTTCTTCCCATATTTGGAGTCATCAATCATGCTAACAAACGAGATTACTGTATCGGTGAAATATATATTTATTTATTTATTTATTTATTTGAGGGGAAATGATTTTTTCCAAAGTCATTTAGAATCTCGATTTTCATTTAAAATGATTGTTTTTGGCTCCTTTTACTGTGGTCCACAAAATTAGATTATTTTGTAATTAAGGAAAATATTATTGTGGTGAACTCCGCCAAGAAAACAAGCATCAATACGTGTAGTATGGTGTCCACATGCCACTTGTCGCATCAAGATGGCATCCACATGGTGCCAAAGCAGCACATGGGACCCGATTTTTGTGATTTGGTAATCTGGGACCGTACGTTGTATGGACATTTCTGGTGTCTTTCCCAGATTTTAAACTGGTTGAACCAGGACTGTTTGGCTTATATTTTGTTTTTGTGTTGTTTCGTGGGACTAATATTCAACGGTAGGGATTTTCAATTTTAGCTTCTATCGGTCTTTTCTTTTTTTTTCGAGCTAAAACAAAAACATAACACAAGGAAAAAGGAGAGAAGTAAGAAGGACAATTTGGCGTAAAAAAATAATAGAATAAAAAACCTTTGGAAGCTCTATTTTAAAAATGGTGGTGACTCATCCTCCTCTCATGTGGATCTCATGTACGGATATCTAGACCGTCCAAATTGCAGGGCACATTGTCACCCCAATCAAGAAACTCTGACCTTCCAATTCAAGGTTAATAAGTGGAAGATTAGTGAGTAAAATAGCGAGTGTTCCAAATTCCAAAGGATAGATCAAACCATTACTATTTTATCATCAAAAGTTTAGTTCCAGACAAACTATTCAGGTCCTAGATCAAGCTATCCACCTTGATAGGCCTAGCTTTACATGAGAGATAACAAGGTTCTTTTTAGCATCCGAACAAGCTATTTCAGGTCATAGGTCAAGCTATCCAGCTTAACCAGGTTATCCAAGGTAGGTCTCAGATTAAATATTCTGATGATGTTTGTTAAACACGTAGATAAGGATGGTTTCCTTGACACATGTGGTGCATATGCACATTCATGTGGCACTGGAAAACATACAGTGGCACGTGTAAGTGCTTGAAAATGAAAATGTATGGCGGTACTTGTGACACATGGATTACATTTTTAACTTGGAAACATGCTGCACAAGAAGGACATTAGTAAGGTCGAATGCTGAGCATCTGCCACACTTCAAAATGGATGCTGAGGCACATTGGTACATGTGGTATTAACTCCACAACAAGAACAGCCCCAGTGATACAAGAGACCTAACCTAAGTAATCTTAGGTCTTTAAATTTTTATGCAAAGAATACTAGACAAACAATCGAATACGTTAGTCCCCGAACTAAGTAATTGAAGACTGATGTTTTGGTGCTACCAAACAGGACTTTGGCACTGACCTTTTGTGGCATCCAAATACCACAAAAGAGCCTTCAGTGCGCAAGCTGGAATTCGAGACAAAAAGTGCTAGGCAGGGCCCCTTTAGCAGCTGCCCAGCCTGCCAACACCACGACAAGGTGCAGATAGCGGCAGGCAGACTGCCAACACCACTACAGGGTGCAGATAAGGGCAGGCAGTCCCATGGACCTGGCCAGCTGTTGAGCCACTCTTCAGCTAGCAGGCAGGGTGGGTTAACCGGGCCCAAAGTGTCTGCTAGCGAATTGGGCCGGAGAGGCCCAGCTTGTTAACCAGCGGAGCACACCAAGCCAGGCTTGGTCCAGGCTCTTAACAAGCAGCACCAAACGAACGGCAGTTTGCAACTTTTATGTGCAACCAAAGGGGCAAGATTATTTAAGCTGGTACTTCATATTATCAGAAGATTCTTAATAGCGTCCGTTATATTCCTCATTCCTCACCGACATTTCACAGACCATTCATTCCCATTACTCCATCCATGCAAGTATATTAAGCTGAAGCCCTTGAACCACAAAAGACCACCCATATTCAATTCCAGACCCTGATCACCACTAATCACTGGTTGTTTAGGATATTATCCTTTGCTTGATGCCTCAAACAAACCCAGTTTTCAGTTTGTATGAGTGGGAGAGCCTGTAGTTGAGCAATCTCAACCACTGATGTGATGCAGACCACGGCTGTGGACGATATTTGCATCATGTACCAAAACCATCCTGGATGAGAAAACCTTAAGACTTCAACAGGTGGCCAGCAAATATATGGCAACAGGGTCTATATACAATCAGGTCTCGGTGCATGGCTCAGTGGTAGACATTTTGCATTTCAACACTGACGTCAGGTGCATGTGTTAAAAAAAAAGGTCCATATTCAGTCAGAAACTAGACGAAGTTTCAAACTGTATTAACAAAATAAAAATAAAAATAATCAGGAACTGAATAAAGCTGCCATCTATCTTTCAATAAAAGCCACAGACCTTTCTACCATACAAGCATGGTCATATTACTTTTGGCTGGGAAAAATACCTATTTAGAATTATCAAATCTCAGGAACCCAGATAAAATTCCATGAAGCATCTAAATCTGTTTTTTTTTTTTTTTTTTTCATTATTTTCTACAAAACTGGTATGCGTTGCTTTGCTTTGCCTTGCCATTAGATCCTTCCCTCATGATTGATGTAAATCTGGAGCCACCCAAAGCTTTACCTTCTTGTCAGCACCAGCCGTGGCTAAAACCGTGGCAAGGCTACCCCCTGTAAGAAGAGAGATGGGTGTGAGGCAGTTTTCTAATGGTACCAAAGAGGAAAGATGATATTTGTATTTTGATGAATGTGCACAGTGGTTACCATTGGACCAGTTATCTCTAGTAACAGAGATAACAAATGTGGTAGACTTTATGGTACTTGGATTCTCACATGTCCATCTTAAATGGACAATCACGCATTCAATCTTGAGGTCTCACACACCTCTTGGTATGATACACACCTCTTTTCTAATCTACCAGTCTATATCCACTGATCGTTGCAAGTGAAAAATGGTTGAAGAGTTTCTCTTTGTTTGTTATTTACCTAAAAACAGCCCTTAACCGACTAATGAGAGAGGACTCACTTGTTGATATAAAGTCTTACTATGACATATGAGGCCATCTTGGCCAATACAGCAATCACAACACCTGGCTAACACAGAGAAGAACGGATCAAGTTTTTGATGTGATCTGACTCGAATCAGATCCAGGCCACTGTGGAGTCCATAAGCAAGAGGACCATCTGACCATTTTTTTTAAAGCTCAGCAGCTCGGACACTTGTGGGTAGTCCTAACTGACTCATAGCAGTATAACCTGAGTAGCCAGCCCAAAGTAGAAGCCATGGGAAAAAGGCATGCACATAGCAGCTAACTTGGAAAGCCCCTAAGTTGATTCACGAGTCACTGAGTCAGGCCAGCTCAAGTTCCCAGCAAACAATGTCAATAGTCTGAGTTTTTGAACCATGGTCTCTAACTGGGCTCATTTGTATGCATTGAAAGAAGAGGCATAGACATAGAGAGATGAATATTGAAATTTCTAAGTTGCGCATTGATTCTGAAAGATCTATGATTTGTCCATCGAACTGTCTGATGGTTGCAAGTATTCTAGGGATGAAGATAGAAATTGGTAGAGAGAGAGAGAGAGAGAGAGAGGTACTTACCCATTGGAATGGTCCGGGGTGCCCAAGCAATGCCTGTGATATCACCTGCATGATGAATAGAGTTACACTGGTTACATGAAGAGATTTTGTAAGGTAATTTAAATGGAAATGTTTAGCGTGTAGAATATCAGCAACCATGCACCATCTCGAGCAAACCAACATAAGAGTCATGCACCACTTCGATCATATGTAACTGATTCACAGTAAGTTTGCTCTACATGGCTCATAACTAATTGTACACATGGAAACACTAACAATAAAAGAGGCTTAGCTAAATAGAAAATTACAAGACTGCCACTATCGAATGTGGTAGGTCATTGACTTATATTGGGGAATCAATACCACTTGACTAATCAGGTCTATCTTGCTGTAAGAGACTGACAAGTAAGAATGTCACATCTAGTTTGTAATAAGCTTGCAATTATGAAACCCAAAGTAGCTTATGCACTAGGAACTCTTCTCAATATTAGCTTTACTCAACAGTTCAAACTAATGTTACTGTTCAAAAAAAGTACAGAATATGTTCAGAAAGTCAGATTCAACTATGGAATGTGCCACTGGATACTGAATTCCAATCGGTTGGTTTTATGAAAACCTGACCAATTTTATAAAGGAAAAGAAACAGCTGAATTGACACCAATTGCATAAAGGAAAAGAAACAGCTGAATTGACCAAACGCACTACTTCCTGACAAAAATGTAGTTCAGACAGAGTCCTAGTAGCCTAGCCAAACTAGCCGACTGAGCCAAGTTCGATATCTACCAAAAAGTTTTGCAAAATCAATTCTAACCACAGATACAATAATCAGTGAATCAGATTGGAAAAGAGCAAGGACAGAATGGCAAACGCTTATACCTTCATGTGATTTTTC
Source organism: Magnolia sinica (assembly GCF_029962835.1). Lineage (NCBI taxonomy): Eukaryota > Viridiplantae > Streptophyta > Magnoliopsida > Magnoliales > Magnoliaceae > Magnolia > Magnolia sinica. The sequence continues at coordinate 14,689,408 of NC_080590.1, read as the reverse complement.
AGCTGTATCCAAAACCTTTCCAGTTTCAGCACATAACCATTGCAATGTGGAACCATGGGTTGCTGCCAATATCTTTCCATCAGGTGAAATGCTAAGCCGGTCATAATGCAGAGTTGAGCCACTGGCATCATGAAGTGGAATTGGAAACACCTTCAAAGTCTTTGGGTCCTCATCAAGATGATAGCGAACTATTTAGGTAAAAGGAAGTCAGTGAACCAGTGAAAAAAAAAATTTCTGTAAAAACAAAAGAATAAAAAATAAAAATAAAAAAGATAATTAAGCTTTGGTGTTGACATTGACCTATACAGCTTATGGATGATATTAAGGCCTTTGCATTTGAAGCATGAATAGCATATGAAGTTCATGTATAAACATGTCTGACCTAGCATTAAACTTAAAGTTCAGCATTAGGAAATAATACATATTGGTATTGTGCTATGCATATTTCCTCAAGGCAAGATTTTATCTGCCAGTGCAAGAAACACACACAAAAGAGCAATCCATATGCATGTGACGCACTGTCATGTGTGATGCAAGATCATTTATATACTCCAACCAGGGATTACCAGGAGTCAACCAATCTACGAAGAGCAGATCATCCTGAAACAGTCACTCCCAAAGAAACCATGGATAAGCTCGTAAGGCTTTAATGCAAACAACCAAGGCATTTGAATATGAGAATCTGCTGTCTACTTTGTGTTATTAGCTTTTGAAAGCAAGTCCTTTGAATTCTGAGAGATGCCAAGAAGGAAGATCTCCAGTCAGGGAGGATGAACGTGCTTCTCACCCCTCTAGATTTTCACCAAGAGTCATCAAGGAGTACGAGTACGAAGTACGAAGAAAGGAGCACCCTCACCAAAAGAATTGGCATGATCACAAACAGGTGCAAGAGGGAGACCAGGAAGATATCTATGGGGGTTCCTCTTCCTACTATTGAATAAATCATGATCGGAGTGATTATAGCAAACAACCCTCTTCTCGCCATTCCAAAGAGTGGTCTACGGTTAAAGCTAAGAAGAAGAATTACCAGCAGTGGAAGAATCCAGTTTCCATAAACCCTCTGAGGGTGCTCCCAACCTTATACATAGCAAATTTTCCAGAAGAGTCGATGCATACCAACTTTCAGAGGGTTTTTAACAAATTCAGTGTGGTTAGGTAGGTGGTCATTCCTGAGGAGAAGGGTTCTGCAGTCATGAGGGGTTTCACTCTTGTGTGATTCAATTCCAATGAGGAAGTGCAGAAGGCAGTGGAAGAGATGATTGGAAAAAAAGGAGAAAAAAAAAAATCTATGGTAAAGTCATTAGGGTGAGTGTTGCCCATTTTGGTCCAAATAAGGCCAACCTCAAGATGGCCAGTGAGGTGGCCCGGCACAACCCTAATCGCCCTAAAGTTTGTGCCTTCCCTGTCAGGGATGGAGAAAGGGGTGTCCGCACCCTTAGTGCAGTCGAGGAGATCTTTCAAGGAAGCCTTGATTGATGGTAGGAGATCCACAACGGTTTCCGCCCCCCACACCCCCCCCAGCTGCTGCGCCTGAACCATACTCGCCTTTCTTCCGTGATCCAAGTCTCCTGGGAGAGTCTCCTACCATCAGAGTTTTGGAGGATGTTTTCCCTAGAGCAGCCGAATACTTCCAATGGTCGGTTGTGGTTACCCTTAATCGAGATTCCTCTATTTAAGACCTTTATTGGTGGTTTCAAGTCTTTCTGTCTTTCGGCCAGTATAATCTGGTCATCAGGCTCCTACTTTTAACCAGCGTTCAAATTATCTCCGATATTATCTTTATCTCCAGCTCAGCGATACCGATAACACTGGTAGCCATACCGATAACGCTGGTAGTATAAACAAAAAAATCCAGGTATTAGCAATGTATCCCCAAGTATCGCCAACGTATCAATATCACTAATGTAATCGCCAATATTTTCAACTATGTAAATTCTAGGTGTCGCTTGTATTACCAATGCATCAATATCACCAATGTATCACCAATATTTTCGACTATTTAAATTCTAGGTAATTCTTGTATCATAAGTGTATCGACGATATTTCAATAATATCGCCAACGAATTGATATCATTAAAATTTTGTTTACTAGGAAAAAATTTATTTGAATTTTTTTTCATGGGCACATGGTTGTATGTGGTATTCAATTTGTCATTGATAATATTGATAATATCTCGATATTATCGATATCGTAACATGCGCGATATTGAGACCACAATCTTCTGTTTCCTTTTCAATTGTTGATGATTTCTTGGAGAAATATCATGTGTTATTGATATTTTGCAATATCGATGGATGTTTGGATGGAAGGTTGGATGGTTTAATAGGCCGAATGGGAGGGTTAGATTGATTTCTTACAACAACACATGCTTTTAAGGCCCCATTAAATGGAAACTTGTTATGTATGCATTCTTTTTACAATTTTTTCTCTAAATATGTATATTTTAACATCTCCTCAAGTTTCGCTAAAAATTCTACCATTTTTCCCATGTTTCCCCGCATTTCCGATTATCAGCGATATTATCGGCAATATCGATATTGTTTCCATATCCCTGGCCAGCGAAACTTGTAGCGATACCGATACTTCGAACATTGTTTCTAACGTAGTGTGGGTTTCTCTCTTTCCAAGTGCGGACGTTAAGGACATCATCTCCGCCAGAAACCACCACATCTTTGGCCTAGTGAAGATCTGTAAATGGTCTAATTGGTCATCTTTTGGTACTGAGACGGCTTGATTCATCTTCCCTAATGTCCAAGAGGAGCTTTGGTGTCTCGATTTCTTTGTCCTCCTCGGATCTTGTGTGGGGAAAGTTCTTCAGATTGATCGTGCAACCGAAACGTGGGAGGATCTTCGATCTGTCTGGCTACTCATCAGGTTTAAAATGGTGGAGATTCCTTCCTCTATCAAGATTATTGTGGGTACGCAACAGATTGAGGTTGAGATCCTCTGTGACAACCCCCAGAGACCAGCAGAGGGAGAGGTCCCCGATGATCTTCCGATGATCTTCCTCCACTGTAGTAGAATTCCTTTGATTCTGCCATGCCTGCAGGTCCTTCGATGTCGGAACCCTATGGAACACCGATCCGGACTCTCCACGCATTCGAAGAAGCTAACCACGTGTGTCTTACCACTGCCCGGCTACACATTGCCCCATTCCAGCAACGCGTTATGTGCCTTCTGCCACGTGTGCATGATGGTCAAGAGGTGTTTCAGAAAGCTTTTTGCAATTCTCCCAAGATCTCGACGATTTTATCGTCTGATCATCTCCTCTCTGTCGATATCTCGGGCGTGCCATTTCCTCCTACGCTAGGCTTAATGTAGTCACAGATCGAGAATACTTCGAATTCTTCAAGGTCCGTGTTGGTAACGTGTTAGCCAATGATGCATTCTTCGGCAGTGAAACAATTAATGAAGCCGATCGCATGTGAAGAAAGGCCCACCTCGGTAGCAAAGTCGTCGTCGTGGCAAGCTAATAATAGAGACGACTTTAATGCGCATCCCACTCCTTCAAGTCTCTTTGAAGACACAGGCCTCAAGGTGAGGCGACTGCCAGGTTCTTCGATTGTGGAGACAATTGATATGTCCTTGGATGCGATGAACCCAACTAACGGTTGTATCTCTCAGATAGACAAAAGTACCCATGGAATTTCTCACAGGGGTGTCGAGATTCCTACAGAAGATAGTTTGGAAGATGATAGTCCTCCACATATCTAAAGATGTTTGCTCGGAATGCAGCGTCGAGCCAAACCAAGAGCTTTATGTTCTTTCCCTACAGCACTTCTCTGAGCCTACTCCCTTTGAGAAAGTTGGTTTGATAAAAGTCTCCCTGTCTAACTTACCTACTTACCTACTCTCATTGTTTCAATGCCCAAAGTTGATAATTCAAAAAGTTGACAAATTTTGGAGACAATTCATGTGGAATTCGAGCGAGGTTGGTGGTCAGTTTCCCCTTCTTAAATGGAGGTTTGTAATCTGTATTCTGAAGGGGGGGCGAACATCCGAAACATTGAGACAATGAATATTGCTCTCCTTGGGAAATGGGTTTGGAGGTTTAATGCTGAGAAGGGTGGTCTTTGGAGACAGATTGTTGCTGCCAAATATGGTATTTCTCATCTAGGTTGGTGGGTGAAGTAGTCCTCAATGTGTTGTGCTTCCTTTCTTTGAAAAGGAATAGCTAGGGTGGCCCCCCCTGATGTTTGATAGATGTCAGTTTTCTCTGGGTAATGGTATGACTATTAGGTTCTGGTTGGATTGTTGGGACGGGAATTCCATGTTAGCCGAATCTTTTCCTGTGCTCTTTGCAACGACCAATAGCCCGAATATCTTGGTCAAGGAATGCTTTGTCGAACACGAGGGAGTTGGAACGTGGATTCCCCCTACCAGAAGAACTCTATCTAAAGTTCAACTGCAGGATTTGACCTTGTTTATTTCTCGGTTACAGCTTATTGCTCCCTCTCCAAATTCTGAAGATGGATTAAGATGGACTCTCGCTAGATCAGGGCGTTTCTCAGTGAAGACGTTCTATACCTCCCTTTCTTCATAGAAAGTTTCAGCTTCTTCTCACACGGGCCCAATATGGTCTTATGGTGTGCCCCCCAAGGTCGCGGCTTTCAGGCGGCTGGCTAGTAGGAATTGCATTCTAACGATCAATAACCTTAGGAAGAGAGGACTTGTTATCCCGAACATTTGTCTCCTCTATTTATGTGCAAAAGAAACAGTTGACCATTTGTTCATTCATCATTACCCGTTTCCGCTGACATTTAGTGGCGCATCCTCCGCTATGTTGGCATTTCGTGGTCAATGCCATGGTCGGTAGAAGCTCTCTTCTTCAATTGGCATGGAGAACCTGGAGGAGTGCTTGGGAAACGGAAATGGCGGATCATCCTTCTCGCGGCTTTTTGGGCAATTTGGGCTGAAAGAAACAATCGTTACTTTAGAAATATTAGTCTTCGGCCGGGGTTTTCTCAAGGGTCCTAGTCTTGTTCCGAGATTGGGCTCCGTAGTTTTGCCGTTAGTCTTTTGGGGTTTTCTTGCCGGGAATGGGTCTGGTTGTTTGTGTTTGGTTCTGTTTTGTTTAGTCTGTCTTCTTTAGGTTTCTTCTTTTCTTTTTGTTTGTTTTCTGTTTGGGTCTGTTTTGTTTCCCTTCCCTTTAATAAATTCTCATCTTTCAAAAAAAATCTACGTAGAAAACACACACACATAATATGTGAATGTACACACACAGAACATACAATGGCCATCAGAAGCACACATGTTCACATACGCACACAGTGATTACCAGGAGTTACCAACCAATCAAACCAAAAAAAAAAAAAAAAACGCGCACATTATATAAGGATATGTACAACATACAAAAACTATCAGGGGCACAGTAATTATCAAATTTCTTCAGCCTGAAGTATGTCGAAAAGCTTAATAAAGACTGCAGAACTGAAATTCAATGGAACAAGCCTACCATTGATATTCCATACTCTTATGGAGCCATCCTTGGAACCTGTAATAATCTGTTCTGAATTTGGCGTGAAGCACAACCATGTTACTGCACTCTGGGCATCAATTTGAAAAAAAACATTTAGAACATAACCGAAGGACATCCAAAAGACCATCAAGGTATTGTAGCAACTCATTCTAATTGACCATGCAATTAATATTCAAAGAAAATAAACAAGGTGACCATGTACGGGATCGACAAATCGACAAACCCCGGCCTTCAATCCAAAAGAAAACAAAAGCAAAGGAGAAGGGAAGTCAAGAAAAGTCAGAAAGTATTTGGATTGCAAATTACAATCCAAACACCCACCCAAATTCAAGAAGAATGGCTTTCAAGCCTCTTGCTCTAAGAAATGAAATTTCATTCAAATTCAATCAAAAGTCCTTCCAATCCTTCCAACATTGTATTTATAGAAGAACCCTAACTAACCTCTAACAAATCTTGGTGATTAGTGTGTTTCAACTAATCAAAACAAACTCTAACAATCTTATAACCTCCTAACTAAAAACTAACAAGGACAAGGAATGATCAAACTAACCCCACAAGAGCTCAAAATTACTAACAACCTTAAATCCTGCAAAAATCTAGATGACCGTGTGTGACCCTTCCTCTCGATCTTGGCACTCAAGATAAGTGGACCCAACATGGACTGCATCACAAGACAAATTCTAGCAGTCAAACAAATCCACAGCTCAAACTGCAGGGGTCCATGTAAGATAACAATGGAAAATGTTGTAAAGATCACAGCTCACTCTAACCTCTAATCTTGTTTAACCAAAGACCATCTATATCCTGTTCTCCATGGACTGTTTAGAGTAGAAAGGGCAGAAAAGAGGTGATCCAATTAACTGGTTATTTTAACTTGTATATAAGGCAGGTGGAAGCTCTCTCTGTGAACATCAAGCTCCTGCTTCCATATCCCAGTCAAAACAACCTCTTAAATGTCACCATATTAGGGATTGGATACGTGGGAAAAATTTTCGCAGGATCTTTACTAAGGGTGAGGAAATTTGTTTTGAGGTAGCTATTTGACTGGAGACATTGTATGGTGCCAAGTGTTGAGCAGTTAGAGGGCAACATGAACAGGGATTGAGTACCGTGATAATGAGTTGAGAATGGAGCTATTCAAAGCCAGTGAGAGTGGTCCCATTAAGAGATAAAATGGTGGTGAACGGATTATGATGGTTCCAACATGAGCAATGAAGACCAACGACCGAAGATGGCTCCAGTAAAGGAATGAACTTTGATTAGAGTTGAACAGCCTGAAAAGAGAACGAAAAGGCAATGAAGACTGAAGACCGAAGACCAAAGATGGCTCCAGCAAGGAAGGAACTTTGATTAGAGTTGAACAGACTGAAAAGGGAACGAAAAGGAGTTGGGTCGAGGCGATTAGAGAGACAAAGGAATTGGACTGAGGTGGTGAAGGATATGACGGCTCATTCACTTGCCGAAGATAGGGCCAAATAATTGGCGAAATAGATTCCCTAAAGCCTGTAGAGATATGTTTGCATACATGCCTGTACTGCATGTCCATTTGTTTCTATTTTGTTAGTAAACATGCAGATTCATGGTCTCCTTTTATTAATATCATTAGTGTGGTTGTCTATAAACAATGAACACAACCAGACCCAGTCTTCTCTATCTCTCCCCTCTCTCACTCTTCCTTCATTCTTCTCCCAGATCTTCCATTCCTTTTCTTTTTATCCTAGAGATTCAATTTGGTATCAGAACGTGATTGAAGTGCTAATCACAGCCTAGGATTGTGGGGCCCAGCCGCTAACGTCATCAGCCATACGGATGACATTAACACAGTATGGCCATGGGTTCCCACGAAGGAAAAAAAAAAAAAAAAAACGGCTTAATAGAGCATGATTTTAGATGTTCTATGGTGATACTTTTTTTAATGGAATTTTTTATAAGATTTGATAAGTGTTTTCTCAGATGGAAGCAATTCCCTGCTTGTGGAGTCTTTTTTTAAGGAGATTTGAGGCTTTTATTTGGTCTGTGTGATAATTTCCAATGTCTCAAAAGTAGATCCAAGGCAATCCATTGAGATTTGAGGAATCCCTGAAGATTTGTGGGATAAGTTTGCCTGCCAACCATTTCTCTGGTATTTTTGCTTGTGTTTGTACTGCATTTTACCTATTTTCTTAATACTTCTGGTCGGTCTAATTATTTAAAAATATTTTAGACCTATTTTGATATTATTCTTGGAGTTGGGATGAATGTTGGTTGAATGATGGCTATGTATGTGCAGACAGGCTGTGCTATGTGCCTAATTGTAGGGTTGTCAATGGATACCCAGACGACAACCCATTTTTTTGAGGCTAGGCCAATTCGGTGCCATATTACATATTGCTTCAGGCCGATAAGGATACAATATGGCCGTATTGGCCGATACAATACTGATAACTCATAATAGAGTTTAAACTACTCCACTCATTCCCATTTCAATCTATTTTATACATTTATTTGGTATGATTTCAAAAGGAAAACAAAGGTAGCCCTCTTCAAGCATCCAAAATATGCAAAAGAGTACCTAAAAAAAGAAAGAAAAAGTAAACCACAAATAAAAGGAAAAAGTATGAGAATCAAGCTTCAAAACTATTGTGCACACTGGCGCTTTAAGAAAGTTGCCTTTTTAAAGATAAAGAAACTCTATTAGAAGAAATGCTAAAAGGCGATAAACGGCTTACAACAACGACCCACCTAAGAAGAGGAGAAAGAAACAACAAAAACCCTTAAGGACAATGCCTAATCTAACACTTGTGACTTTGCCCTCCAAAAAACCTTCGACGTTGATCTGCACTTATCTCGAAAACACCAAATGGCTCATAACCTTGCTAGCAAAGCTGGCCTCCAGAAGATGTTGCCCTTATTCCTAAAGCCACCCCCATGCCAAGGTAAAAACATGCCGTCAATGGATCCCAGCAACACCCAATGAATGTGAAAAAGGTCAAAAATCCTCTCTCAAACCGATCTTGTGAATGGACAGTGGATAAACAAGAGGTTTACCAATTCCACATCACGCAAGCACATAGGGCATGCATTAGGGATGATGAACGACCACTTTCAAAGATTTTGAGGGTAAGGACTATGATACTTTCCACCAACCATATGAACGCAGCAACCTTTGGGGGAGCACTGTAATGCCAAACATGAGACGCAAAACTCGAGCATGCATCAGGCAATACCTGAGCAAGTAATCCACAGAAAGATTGAATGGAAAATACGCACGATTTATCTTTCCTCCAAAGCAAGGCACCCTTCCCCTTCGGCACAAGGTGAAATTCATGAAGACACTTAAGGATCCAAATGAAATCATCCAGCTCATTGTCTGTCAGGTTCCTCCTACAAGGAGGCGACCACACCATCTCCCTACCAACTACAAAGAAACAGCAAGCGACTGGAATGTTTGCCTTCAAAGCTATCCTTGCCAAACCTTAGGAATTCAGCTTAAAGCAGCTCCTCTCCTAACCACATGTTCTCCCAAAAGCGGACTCTTTCTCTGTCCCCTACAGAGAACAACACCCACTCTCCTTGAAGTTGTGGGCCATGCTTTCCACTGCCTTCTAAAGGCTAGAGGCCTTGTAAAGAGATGATTTCCTGACTCACCATACTCCCTCCTTATTTCCATATTTGCTAGCAATCACTAACCACCACATTAAGAAAGCTACCTTGGTAATCAAATAAACCAAAAGATAAGTTTTCCTCAATATTAAAAATATCGTTTTGTACCTTTTCTGGTTAGAAACATGCGGGAACAAACGCCGTTCAATTCCTTTGAGATATGAGAAAGATATCTTAAATTCTTTTCTCTAGGTTTTTGGGTATTTAATAGAGGATGTAAATAGCTTTTATAAAAAATAAAAATAAATAAAAAGGGGGGGGGAGCAAGTAAATGAACAAATCGATTTTTTTGATACATGTGGAACAGCCAAACTGCATCCCACAATATTCTTACAATTTGTATGAAACGTATGCTTCAGAATATGAATCTTACAAATCGTATAATATGGGTACGATTTTTTAGGGTTTGCAATTCTAGTGATAATTCATGGCGTGCATTGTACAATACAAAATGAATCATGCAACTTTAACAACATTGCCCATGACCATGTTGCAAAGGACTTGGAACCCATTATTGAATATTTTCTTCTCTATCTATGGCAAATATGATGGAGTGGTGAATCTACAAGTAATATATATAGTCCTTCCCCTCAATTTAAGTTCAAACCCTCGGCCCTCGCCCATGAAAAATATAAAAGAATGAAAATTTCCAATCCTTCTCTTTGTTATATCACAAGGGTGGCAGTGCCATTGATTAAGAAGAGGTTGGCTATTACGTTTACCCTCCTCTCAACATGGGCAAATGGAATGTTTTTTAATCATAATAAACAATCTCCGCAGTTGGAAAACTCCTGTGTGGATCTGAGACCAAGGTTCATTTTAGTTTTTGGTGGTATCGTTTGTGTTTTTAGCGGGTATTGTTTACATTCTTCCTCTCGTGGTTTTGGGGTCGAGCCCATCGGCTTTTGTTTGGAGCTACGGAGCCCCTCCAATGATGGGCTTTTGCGTGGTTGGTGTGTAGGAATCGGATTCTCACTATTGAAAATCTCCAAAAGAGGGAGATGGATATTCCCAATATGTGCTCCTTATGCCTTGGTAAGGCGGAATCAGTAAACCGCTTGTTTATTCAATGCCCATTCTCAAGATCCATATAGAAGCATTTTTTGGGCACTTTCAACGTGCCTTGGGTGATGCCAGGAAGTAGTGATGATCTAGGTCTAGCTTGGCATGGAGGCTGGTCTGGAAAGGAAGGCAGAAAGCTTTAAAGGCTCTCTTTTGTGGCTATTTTGTGGTCCATTTGGGGCGAAAGAAATGATCGTTGTTTTCACGACAAAAGTGGGTCGCTATCTGCTGTCATAGTGAGGGCGGCTTCTTTTGCTAAGGATTGGACTTGTAATTTGAATATCCCCACTGATTGTTTCTCTTAGTTGTTTCAGGGCTTTTTTGTTTGTTGGCACTTTTTGCACTTTTAATGAAATTATCATCTTTCAAAAAAAGGACATAGGAATGACATGAATTCATTCTGGATATAACTGCATCACTTATGGCTAACAAGACATAGTTTTGTCCCCTAAACAACGAAAAATTATTAGGAATAGTTTTTTGTAATCTTTTCAGTTATAAGTGTAATCATGTCTTTTAACGACTATGAAGTTTTGTTGAAAAGTTTGACCACTCTTAGTTTCCCCAGTATTTCCCTCAAGCTGAGATACATTATTCAATACATAGAATATTTCCCAATGTTTCCAACGATATTTCCATATCCCAAGGGTTGAATGCATGGTGCAACACTGATTCATAAATAATAATAATAATAATAATAATAAAGGCTCCAGCTTGAGAGGCAGTGTAGAGAGAGTTATTAGTCAGGCATGTATTATTTGTCTATTTGTTTCTATTATGTTTGTAGTCATATGGAGTGCCATAATGGTCTCCTTTTAGTAATATCATTAGTGCAGTTGTCTTATAGACAATACAAGCAACTTTTGGCATGGTCTTCTCTCTCTTCTTCTCTTCACCCACTCTTTTCTCATTCTTCTCTTGTAAATCCTCCATTCCTTTTTTTTTTCCTTTTATCCTGGAGATTCAACTAAGCCGAGCCTGATAGTTGGTACCAAGAGTGTGATGATGATGAGGATGATGAGGATGATGAGGATGACAATCTTTAAAAGGGGTTGACTCATTAGGCAGATTTGGACCATGCGAATCTTTATGTTGCTCCAGAAGCTAAGAGGCCCTTCCCAAATCAGATCCAAAAATGTGCATGCCAGATGCTCTCTAGTATTATCTTCTTCTGAATCAGATAAGAAAATGTGCATAGCATATGATCTCTATTAATTATCTTCATAGATAAAATTGCCAAGTATTAGATAGCTAATGTTGTGGTCCTGATAATTAACCACTTGTACTAGAATACAATGTACTCATCACCTCCCTCCCTTCCCAAGTGCTTATCTAAAAGCAACCCTGGTAATCCTAAACACCAAAAATAAGGTGGGACATAACCATTGGCAAAAAATAAACAGTGAGACCAGAACATGGCATTGTTAGCACCAAAAATATGCTTCTAAACTTAAAGAACCTCAAACAACAATATTTGATACCGCCACAGGAACATCTACACATGACGCGTGGCTGTGTGTAAAACATCCATGCATAAAGCAATCAGGGTATTCCACTCAAGTGGGCCATATCTTTACAGAAGTAATGGACCGTTGAAAAACTCATAGTCCACATTCAATATACACATGACCCGCCTTTTTTTTTGCCAGGTGCACGGTGGATCCCACCTTTCACGACTCAAATATCCCACAAATGTGACACGCCATGTGTCAATGCACATTTAGAGGTCCATGTGGCATAGACACTATTCTTAAATACATATGGTACGGGAGAAAAGGGCAACAAAAGTTGCATTTGATATACCTCAAAAGTTCAGTAGAATCTTTCATGCCATAAAAAAATAAAAACCAAAGACTGCTTCATGAATTTCATATGCAGTATGCATAGGACATCTAACTAATGGGAAAATGCATCATTACCTTGTGTCCTTTAAGTTGCATAGCTTTCAAAATTTCCTTCACTGAACCATCCTTGGAATATATGATCTCCCAAACCTACCAAGACAAATTGTAAGCAACAACAATCTCAACCATTAGTTCAGGAATTTTAACTTCCATGGTGAGCTTTAGCATTGAAGCATTGTCAAGGACATTCTAAAAGGTTTTTTTTTTTTTTTTTTTTTTTTGAGCAATAAGGACGTTCTAAAAGTTGAATCTAAAATTATAAAGCATTCAAACCAAGGAATTTTGTTTAATGGTTCAAATCAAGGAACTCTCTTGAAGGCATTCGACCAATAAATTAAAGCTGGTTAAAATGACCAAAGCCTATTCATCCCTATATGTCAGTTTCAGTGTAGTGTTTTACAGAGTTTGGGGAAATTCAAAAAGAGATTTTCTCTGGCAAGGTGCAGAAGAAAGAAATGAGTGCCACCTCACAAATTGGGGGGAGGTATGTAAGCCGCATTAGCATGGAGAGGCAGGAATAAAATCATATAAATTTTACAAATACAGCATTGTAAGAGAAATGGCTCTGGGGGTTGGGGTTGAGGACAGTAATCCATTAACAAAAAGACGTTGGATGCTAGTATGGGGATGTGCAAATTGGTGCCTTACCAAAGAAGCACCCCAATATAGGACACCAAGATCATGGAAGCCGGAGTTCGAATTGTAGTATTTTCAGAGGTGATCGTGTGTAAAATTGGCAATGGTTAGCTATGTGGTTCTAGGAGAGCGTGTAGTGCAAATAATAGATCCCTTTGTCATATCTATGCACTTTTGTGAATGTTAGTTGCAATGTGAGAGGTCATGGTCTCTCAATGCTTTAATACCATCAGAGAATAGGTGTTGTGGACACTAGCATTTCAAAGGGATCTCCTAGAAGAGGAGATCAAGGAGCTTTTAAGCCTCATGGACACCTCAACGGGTCAAAACTGATGCATAGTAATGGTATCTGGAAAAATAAGGGAATTTCCAGGTGAAATCATTTTTGTTCATAGATAACAGAGAGTGATAGTAGCATGGAGAGGGCTTCAATAGGCAAAAACAGTAAGCATCTTTGGCCACCAAGGGTAATTGCTTCATGTTGGCTTGTTGAAAAGGATAAAGTCAGAAAGTGCACACTACTGGTAATTTGACAAGGAAGGCGATAATTACAAATGTTTCATTCTTCGCCTCCGGAAAGAGAAATCAGCAGATCATTGTTTCTGCACTGTGGTTTCAGGGAGTGCGGTTTCAGGGGGCTGTTTGGGGGATATTCTTTGACCTATTTGGGATGGCCTGGGTGATGCCAGGGAAATTTGTTGGTATTCAAGAGTGGAAAGCGGGTTCGGAGGGTAAGGAAGATTACTTTGTGGCGCCTTGCACTGATAGCCAGTTTGTAGTTGATTTGGAAGGAAAGTACAATAGGACGTTTTGTAACAAGTCAGAATCATGTACTGAAACCTTCCTAAAAGCCATGGGTTGGGGGGGTTGGTTGGGAGCTTTCATTGCAGTTGTCAACCTACCTCATAGTCATGAGTTTCTCTTGTAGCATATTTTGTTTTCCAAAAAAAAAAAAGGGTAAAGGGAGGTGCTCTTGCAAAATGAGGAGAGGAACTCAAGATATATTAAGGTGTTACTAAAGCATAAATGTTACCCCTCTAGGTCACAATAATCAAGATATTAATATTTTGGGAGGAAGGTCCTTGAAGTCTTCAATAAGAATTCAAATTTGAAACACGAGCTGTAACAAGTAACCACATGTTATGGGTTTACTGAGAGATATGCATTTAAACAAATTGAGCAAAGATGCAATGTAACGCAGAATATATTCTAAGGTATAAAAATGACATTTAAATATGATGCTAAAAACCATGATTAAATAATCAACGCTCTGCAAGGTCAATGAGTCTGGACCCAGTCAAGACAAATTTCACACCTACAGCGTAATATTCAATACCAGAGAAAAACTCAATGCAGCGCTCAAAAAAGTTGTGTAGCAACCTGAATACATTTTTAGCACCCAATCGGGTGATAGGTTCTTTTGCACAAACCGGAGCCACAAATGAAGACAAGATTTCTGAATCCATGCCAAGTTTTTAAGTTTACAAGGGCCAGACTGTGTGAGACTTGAGCTAACAACAATCCATCACATCTTTCAACAACCTTCTTTCATACTGTGCAATCAATATACAGTCATGGATTGGCGTAATTAAAAAGAAAAACATTATAGAAATGACCAACCTTCACATCCGCTGTAAAAGCAGCTGCAGCCAGAAAACGACCATTTGGAGATACAGTTGCCATGTTGTTTTTGAGCTGATTTGTGTCAACATTCCCCAAGATCTTTCCACTTTTTCCATGCCAGAGTATAATATCAGTACCTGAAGATAACGGGCATTCAACAGAGTTGAACAAAACAATGTTTAATCAAAATTTTGCAGTTAAACTATCACATGCCCTCCACTGATCTTCAAAGAATAGAGGAGACTCTTCTCCAGGACCAAAAAGAGAGACAATGTGCAATTATGCAACTGTGACAAATGCTGGTAGTCTCGGACAAGTTCTTACACCGAAGCATATATCCTTGTTGTGTGTACAGTGTACGCAAAGGCAGGGTTGGTAGGTAATGTAATAGAAGGATTTATCAAGAGAAATTGTATTGTAATAGAAGTTCGCCTGTAACAGTCGTTTTATATTGGTTGATGACTTTCAACATAGAAGGTCCCCTCTAAGAGCTGTTGTACACATCATGTGGTTTGTTGGTCTCACAATGGAATTATCCAGCGTTGCAGCAACAAAGAGAGTTCCCCTGTCATTGAAATGTGCAATGTGTTGTCTACATGTTTGCAGTATTTGGAACATCAAATACGAATAAAACTAGTAAGTGTCACCAAAACAAACATTATGTTTGCTGATATGAAGATACCACTGAAGAACTAGATAATCCAAACAACTCGAAAAATAATCAAACTGAAAAGGGAACGTCCATGTACTGAACAATACCTATATTCTTACATTTACCAAGCTAATCAGTCTGCATTTATTTTTTAGCTTTGCACTAAATTGCAATTTTAGACTGTAAAATCTGCTGCAGGTCAATTCAATATTTTTGAAAGAAGGTCCTATCAACTGGATCATCAATGGTAAAATGGATGACTGGAAACTGAGAACTCCGATGATCTCAAGATATGAAGCATCACTACAAGGTCTGTCAAATTGGAAAGTAATGGCACCACTACAGCAAACAAATCTGCAGCATGTGAAGAAGCTTCAGATTTCCACATATTCAAGTGGAGGTTACTATTGTCTGACAATCAAAGATGAAGAACAAGCTTCAAATCAAGGAAAATAAAAGAATTTGCATCCAGTAGTCAATCCACACCTTCTGAACACGAACAAATAATCGTGCTCCCATCAGCACTTCCATAACTAGCAGTGGTTCCAACTAGAGTAATGATATTCCTTTTGTCATGGACTTTGTGATGCTCCCATTTGATTTCTGGTAGAGGAAGCTTGGGTTGCTGCTTAGCTTCATTGTCAGATTTAGCAGTTGCTTCTCCATACATGTATAAGGAAGACCCAGTTAGGGTTTCTGCAGCCACAACAAGAGATGATGCTCCCTCAGAAAAGACAATGGCTGTCGGGTGGCACCCAGCAGGCAAGTTAACCCTCAGAAATCTGCACAGCAGTTGCATCAAAAATAATCATGATGCAAGAAAGAATATTGACGAGTCAACTCCAAGTGCCCGAATGATATATGGAGATTGAAGTGTTAAGGCTTCTAAAAATGGCTTAATAGAAGTCTTTCGCATTCGGTCTCTCTTAATAGAATTCTTTGCCTTTCAAAAAAAAAAAAGGCTTCTAAAAATGGAAGAGAAAGGCATACTTGAAGCTTTTACTGGAAGCATCATCCAACTTAAAAACCCTGACCACTCCATCTGCACAGGCTGTGAACAGAAAGACAACAATCTATAAGAGAAGCATTTAGCGGGCATGAATTAGATCTGAGGGAAAAAAAAAAAAAAAACAGCCAATGGGAAGTAGCATCTCCCAATATGAGAGGTAAGATGAGCAACACACACAAGCAAATAAAATAGAAGGACATGTCAATTTATGAGTAAAAATCAAAGTCATTGTCATATGAAATTGCAACCATCATAAAGGAGTGAATAGTCTACGAAAAGACTTGAGATGTTCGCATATTTTGGGATGCACCAATGGCTAGGCAACTAAGATGGTGAATTGTCATTCAACAAAGAAAAGCATAACTTAATGATGCAATCGCCGCACATCCCACACATGCACACTTTACACGTGTGCACAAGAAAAGGCCCACTTTCCCTTTTTAGCCTATCTCTAATTTCATTTTCTTCCATATCTTTATATTAGGAGTTAAGTAATCTTAGATTTTTCTTATTTAAGTACTTTCTTATTTAAATGCTTTCTTATTTTAGAGATTCTTACTTTAGTGTTTTCTTATTTTACAAATCTTGAATCCCATTTTTAGATTCCATAGATTTTATTGAAGATTGAAAGCACTCATTATAAATAAGGCTTAGGCCTATGGAATTAGACAGGTGAATTATATTTTTTTCAGCAAATTCACTTGTTTCTCTATGGTAGTTGTTGAATGAGAGAGGAGGTGATCTCTAGTACAAGACTAGAGGATTGTTGAGCTTGCTCACAGTCTTGTACTCTTTTCTCTCTTATGGTTCGAACTTCAATCTGGTATGTTGAATCTCATTGCAATTCATTTCTTCCATGATCTAGTTGCATTAAATTGGTATCAGAGCAAGTTCTGCTCTTGGGATTTTCTCTTTCACTTTTCTCTTCTCTTCCCTATCTTGTTTCCACAATTTTTGTCCCTATATTCATCTCAAACCTGGCAATTCTCTAAATCAGCCTATTAATTCAGCCCTTCCATTCAACCACAAACCATATATAATCCCCATCTCACCTAAACTATCACTCTATCCCTATCCCAAATTCCACTAGTAAATAGCCCATACCCTATCATACACCCAACATTCCCAAAACCTTTTTCCATTCCCTATATCCAAAAATAATAATAATAATAACAACAACAACCTTCTTGCATACTCTGCAAAAGCATGTTGTCATATTATAACTAAAAGAGGGACGACTAACAATAGTGAGATGACCATGGAACCTCGGAATGGGACAACATCGACCATGCAAAAAGTGGTCAATTTTATCATGAAACGGTTGTATGATATGGAGACTCGTTTCAAGGTCAAAATAGATACTCTAGAAGGATGTGTTATTGTTCTTCAATAAGTAAGAAAGGGAATCCATCCAAACTGTCGAACATCTATAGATGGCCTTGAAGGAGATTTAGATTTCGGGAATGTTGTCTCAAGGCATCTAGGTTGAAATGGTGATTTCCATGAAGAAAAATATGAGCCTAGCTATGGGGGTCCAACAATATCGATATGCGCAATTGGGAGCCAGAGAAATGAACAACCTCCGACGGGACTGTCCAAATTGTCCCGAAGGAGGGAGGAATGTTTGCATCGCAAAACCCACTAAGCATATCAAGATTGAGATTCTGAATTAATATGGTAAGTTGGATCCCAAAGTGTTCAATGGCTAGCCAAAGTCAATGGAGCAATATTATCGCTGATATGAAATGGAGGAAGCTGTCTAGTTACATTTTGGTGCACTGAAACTTAAGGGCACAAGCTCACGACTAGTAGCACATGGTCGAAGAAGACTTATAACTGTGTAGCTTTCCTCCCATAAGCAATTGAGAGGAACTGAAGGTGAAATTGAAGCAAAAGTTTCTGCCGCTGGATTACAAGACGACTTCTTTCCATGAGCTCATCACACTTCAGCAAGACAATATGATCGTGGAGGAATACACATAATGTTATTATGACTTAGTTATTCGTTGCCACCTAACAGAAACTGAACAGCAACAAGTAGCGCATTATCGCAATAGACTACAGTTCGATATTCAAACAGAACTAGTGCCCGTCTAGCTCAATAGTATAGACAAAGCATATCAAATGGCCCGAAAAGTGCAGGATCAAAAGTTGGTGATAAGATATAGTAATCCTCAAGGAAGGGCCTACGCATCCACATGTCCCTCTACTGGTGGCTCCACAGTGTGTTTACAACCAGTCGCATCCCACAATAACTTTCCCCGGGATTACAAAATTAGTTAGAACTTTGCTTCCAATCCTCTTTCCCGAAGTGATGACATAAAGGGAAAATCTGTCGTGGTAACTCAAGGGAGGTCGACCAACATTTGCTTCAAATATGTAGTCGTGGACACTTGCAATCTTCAATTCTGTGAGGGACAAGAGAGCAAATGGTACAAAGAAAACTTCATTGCAAACCAAGTGGAAGATGAACATGAAAGCGGTCCAAAAGATGACGAGCACAAACCTAAGGCCTATATGGCCTTAACGAAAATAAGTTAACATTGATGGTGAAGAGAATTATGACAACATCAAAAAAGGAGGTCTGAGAGGACTAGTTGAGAGCCAATATATTCCGTACACGAGTATCGTGTGGTGGAAAGGTAATGCGGGGGCATTTTCACACCGGGCTCGAGTGGGATTGCCTGTGAAATGCAGGGGCAAACTCAGGGTAGGCGGCCTATGTGAGGCGGGTGACTCGTGTGAGCTGGTACCTATGTGATTTGAGGCCCACGAGGGGGGTTCGACCGAGGTACTAACCCGTGAGATGTGGGGCCTGGGCTATGAGATAAAATGATCGATTCGCCATGCTCTAACAATTCGAGCTTTTAGCGCAACTGGTTAATTGTCCTGCGTCAAATTGGTACCAGAGCGAGAGGTCTCATGTTCGAGACTCCTCACTGGGGGTGATTAATGTAGAGGCATTTTCACACCGGGCTCGAGTGGGTTTGCCTATGAGATGCAGGGACACACTCGGGGTGGGTGGCCCATGTGAGGCGGGCCCCACCCGTGTGAGGCGGGTGGCTCGTGTAAGGTGGTACCCATTGATTTGGGGCCCACAAGGGATGTTCATCCGAGGTCCTAACCCATGAGATGTGGGGCCTGGGCTATGAGATAAGGGGATTGATTCGTCATGCTCTAACAGTTCGAGCTTCTAGAGCAAGTGGTTAATTGTCCTACATCAAAAAGTTCCCAAAGTCATTATTGATGGAGATAGTAGTATAAACATGGCCTCGTAAAGCATGGTGAACAAGTTAAAACTAAAACCTCACAGGCATCCCAAGCCGTACAAGATTGCATGGGCAAATGACAAATTCATTCGCATGACCAAGAGGTGCTTAGTGAACTTCTCCCTTGGTCGTTACAAACAATCACTTTGGTATGACATAATTCCAATGAAGGTCACACAAATTATTAGGGCGCCGGCAATATACAACAAGGATGTAACTCATAAAGGCTGCAAGAACATGTACAGCTTTATGCACAAAAGAAAGCCCATTACTCTCCAACCCTGTGAAGGATGACAAACTCGAAGAGGCAAAGCTAGCTTCTACAATGTTGGTACAGCCTGATTTATGAACAAAAGTCGCGAACAAGGATTATGTGTTTTGGTAGGATGCAAGATTGATTCAGCTAGAGATGTTGTTGTTCAACCACCTGAAATTCAGGACATTTTGTACCAATAGTAGGATTTGGTCTCTAACAAGCTACCAAGTGAGTTTCTGCCCACACTCGACATTCAGCATGTGATTGATTTAGTACCTAGAGAGCCCTTACCAAATCTTCCAGCATACCAAATGAACCCGACAGAGCATATAGAGCTTCATCAACAGTTGGAAGAATTACTAAGGGTTTCATTCGTGATAGCCTCAACATGGGTGTCGTGTCGGCATTGTTAATGCTAAAGAAGGATGGCAGCTAACGGATGTGTTGATAGTTGTACAATGTGCATCAACAAGATAATGGTAAAGTGCAGTTTTCCCAATCCATGCCTAGATGGCATGCTGGACATGATGGAAAATGCTACGATCTTTTCGAAGATTGATTTGCGAAGCGGGTACCACCAGATAAGAATTCGTCCTAAAGATGAATGGCAACCCACTTTTAAGACGAATGATGGATTATATGAGTGGCTAATCATGCCTTCCAACTTGACAAACGCACCTAATATGTTCATGCAAGTGATGACACAAGTTTCACAGCCATTCATAGGCAAGTTAGTTGTTATGTACTTCAATAGCATCCTCTTCTATAGCCGCTGACGTGAAGATCAATTGGTCCATCTTTGTCAGATGATGAAAGTATTATGCCACGAGAAACTTTGCATCAATTTGATAAAATGTACATTCATGAGTCATGCAGATTGCGCTCACAGTCTGATATTCTAGCATGAAACCTAAACAGGCTAGGTCCAGACCTGGATTTTAATGATATTTATTCAGGCCCAACACAAGAACTAAGGACCACAGGACCGTTAATGACTTCCTTCGGCCATAACCTTCTTTTTTTTTATTTTTTCTTTTTTGGAGGGAGGGGGGTGTGGGAATTCTATTGAGACTAGATATCCAAAGGCCATGATTTTTTTTCTCGCAGCCAAGCCAAATTCAACCTAAAAATAAAAGGAACGTGTATGGTTACCCAGCCTCGATGGGCTTGAAGAGTGGTTTCAAGGTCCGTTTGGATGCAGCAGAAATCAAGGTCGTACTGGTCCAAACCATTCCTCTTTTTTTTTTTTTTCAGCAATAATAGCGAGTCCACTATCGATTTGAATGAAGCGAATCCGATCTGCCACAGAAAAGTGCAAGGGCCCAGTACATTTCTACTGAGAGCTGCAGGAGGGTTTGGGTAGGCAATCAAAATGCACAAGTTCTTGAGATCTAGTAAATCAGGTGATTTGGAACATGTAATTACAAATTGTAAAATTCAAAAGAAGAGGAAACAGAGGAAACAACAAATCACGAAAGCCAGCATTCGAAATTGTATCTACCCGTCGCCAAATTCCGACCGTCGGACGAGAAACAGACTGCGTTAACCGAATCCCCATGACCTTTCAATGTATTCGCGTCAAGGGGATGATGCCGTTTGATCTGATCCTGAAAATCAGTGCCCAGGCGAGAATGAGAAACGCGATGAGAAAAAAGAAGAGCTTAGGAATCTTATGCTCGTGAAGATATATCATACCTTGTCTGCCGTCTGCGAGTGCGAACGCGGATGCGATTTCTTCGAGGTGGATGGTGGAGGCTTCGGAGCCTTCCGATCAACGGCCGGTTCGGGTTTTGCGATCGAACGGACTTCGGTCCTTTTCCTGCGGAAGTAATCTGCGAAGATGAAGAGAACGAGCAGCCCTCCGACGAGAATTGAAAAGATGGAGAGCGGTAGAACAGGAAACCCTAGGAAAGATGGAGAAGATGGCGGGGGAAGCATTTCTCCGGCGGTTGAGAGAGAGGTTTCTCTTCTGTATTTCTAATTTCCACGCGTCTGAACTATGAAGAGGTGAAGCTTCCGGAGCTGGCGATGGAATGGGGCGGGAGGTTTGCTACAATACATCCCGATGTATTACAACAGGATAAGTCGGGACTATATCCGCTCGATCTGGATCGTATTACCTAATCCAGACCGTTGGAAAATCCTAGACTTTCAGATCAATGTCCCACAAAGCAACGGTGGAGCGGACGGAGATGGATTCGGTACTACTACCCCGCCAGTCCCAAGCTCGACACATGCAGGGGCTCTGAGGGGCCACCATGATCTATGGGTTTTATCTACACCGCCCATCCATTTTTCCATATCATTTTAGTATATGGTCCTAAAAATGAGCCATATATAAAGCTCAAATGGACCACACAGTGGGGGTTAAATTATTACTGTTGAAAATTTCCTCGGGGTAACAGAAGTTTCGCATCAAGCTGATATTTTTTTTTTTACCTTCATTCAGGTCTATGCGACCTTAAAAATAGGTTGGATTGCAAATGAACATTGCAATGGGCCCTGGGAAGGTTTCAACGGTGGCGTCAGTATCCTGCTACTTTCTGTGGCATGGTCTACTTGAGCCTTGGATATCCAAGGCTCATATCCTACAATGATATGAAAAAATGGTTGGACGGTGTGGATAAAACACATACATCACGATGTGCCCCTCAGAGCCCCTGCATGTGCCGAGCTTGGGAAGGCAGGTGTAGTACCCAATCCGCCTAAAATAACCAAACTGCTTCCGAGTTTCAATTTGGGCTTTTACTCAGTAAATACCATCATTCATGAGGCCCATCTTATGAACGGTTTGGATTACCTAACACGACACCAGGTACACAGATAGAACACCGAAGTGGCCTTTTGTAATGCATCTGGAAGTTTCCTGGCGTTGTGGGGATTGGGTTTTGCAACACAGCGTTCGGGAGTGTAGACGTTGGACATCGATCGTGTTGGGCGCGGATTGGGTACTACCTCCGCCGAGACCTAACTAGAGACGGACGGTCATGTCAGGAGCACTGTAGGGCCCACCGTGATCTTATATATTTTATTCACACCGTCCATCTATTTTTGACGGATCGCATGAGCCCATAAGGAAGGTAGGTCGAAGGCTCAAGTGTTCCACACCACATGAAGTGGTGGAGATTTTAATCCTATCATTGAAAATTTCTTAGGCCACTAAAATTTTGAATCAAGCTGATATTTATGTTTTCTCTCGGTAAAAGTCAATGTGACATTACGAACGGATTGGATAGGAAGTAAACATCAAGGTGGGCATTATATAAAACATTTAAGACTTCAAACTCCTCCCCACTGCTTCATGTGATATGGTCCACCTGAGCCTTCGATCTGCATTCTTTCTGGTTTCATGCCCTAAAATGCTCTCTAAAACTAGATAGATGGAATGGATAAAACATATATACCATGGTAGGTCCCACGGAGCCCCTGACTTGACCGTAGTCTCTGGCTAGGAACTGATGGGATAACGCCCGCTCGGCGCCCCGTCGTGTTGGAATGATTCAAGCCATTCATACCCGGACTGTCTCTGTTTATGGTTTTTGATAAGATCTTCCAATCTCGATGATTTACTGCGGAACAGAGTAGGGGACACGTTGCACGGAGGAAATGGAAAGTGCTGGGGGGCTGACTAGGGGAGATTCGCAGCACGCATGCGCCCGTGATACTTCAACGGATCTGTCCACGGGCTAGATTGGCCCTTGGTTTCGGTTCCCGATGTGACATGGTCGGGCAAAGGGCCACAGTCGGTTACACTCCCGTGCCCGCTTGGAGCCCTGACTGATGATGAGGTCCGGTTGAACCGCAACGAGTCATTTATAATATCTGGTGGGCGGAGTCGGTCATGACCACAAAGCCCCGGTTACTAATGGCGTGTTTATTTTCCTATTTACCACGTAAATGGTGGTAAATAGGTAATTATAACCTAAATTGTTTGGAAGATAGGGTAATTACGCATCTAATCACGGAATTTACTTTTTGAAAAAATATGGGTGAAAAAGAGTTAGTGAAATTTGTGGGTCACACCATATTGTATGTGATCGATCCACACTGTTTATTTATTTTATTAGATCATTTTAGGGATTGTTTCTAAAAATTAAGCATAACATAAGCTCAATGGACCACACCGCAGCAAACAAGGGAATGTTGACGTCCATCATTGAAATGTGAAGCCATCCATATGTCCCACATTGATGTGTATCTGTGATCCAACCCCTTCATATGATCACACCGACACATATGAAGGGAAAACACAAATATCAGCTTGATGCAAAACTCCTATGGCCCACAGGAAGTTTTCAATGGTGGGTGTTTAATCCCCCCATTTCTTGTGTTGTGGTCAACTTGCACTTTGGAGTTACCTCAATTTTCAATTCATTTCCTAAAATGAGCTGTTAAAATGAATGTACGGCTTGGATCATACGCATATATCATGGTGGGCCTGCAAAATTTTGAACTTTTCCTAGCTTAGTGTATTTTGTGCGGGAAATAACGATTATTTATTTACTTCTGTTTCCAGCGGTTAATAAGAAAACAAACACTCCCTAAGTCACTTCAGCCATGCTCAGTATCTAAACACGATTTTGGAAAACAATTAGGTCATTCGGGGCATACATGGTGTATATGGCCATGTCCATTCCATCAGGCCATTTAACCAGCTGATTTCAGGACATAGCACAATAAATAAAGCAAATTCAAAACTCAACACCTTATAAAATAGTGGGGATGGAAAGATGCATTTCATCTCATCGTTTTAGGCCAAGTGTTGTTGGCTTTCAGTTTGGTGCGATCACAAGTGACTTATATGGGTGTACCATTGTACGGCTTGATTTAAACCTAACAACTTGGCCCAAGCATTATGATAGACAGATGCGTCAAACATGAGTGTATAAGACCGAGGCTTAAGAAGATTGGTCGCCTATTCAACCACTCACAGTATAGTTGTAAGGTGATCACTCGATTATTTAAGGGTGGAGTTCTTCCTCTCAAGATGGGTTACATCTTGACTTTCGTACAAAATGAATTTTATAAACGAAAGAGTCAAACAAAAATAATACTCACGGTTGATCACATGGAGCAGCGATAAGACGCATTTTCTAAAAGATGAAGTGATTGTATTGATACCATAAACAGTCCCGTGCATAAGCATAGCCTTGAATTATAGCTAAAGATTATCATTATTGGATTATGACTAAGAATTACTGCTATTACTAGGATAGTAAGGATATATAATTTCATTTGTTTGTTGGATTGGTATAAGGATTTGTTTGTTGGAGTGGTACAGGACATCTCACCATATTGATTTCCTCTGTTGTTTATAAGCTTTTCTGAATGAGAAGAATCATCTAGATGATACGCTTCATATTCAGTTAGTAGCCTTTAAGTGTCTCCTTAATTTCTTGGATGCTTCTTCTTCCTTAACCATTTGCACACATCGCTCGACCACTACCCATCTTTAAATGATGTGTTCTAATCATCCAACACTAGCTGCTATTTTTAAATACACACTCCATGTATCCCAGCAGATAACATACGTGTTGTGCAATGACACGTGACTTATTATAACTAGCTTGGCCAGAATTAGGGTACCACATTACCCCCCACGTCACCCTGCCTTTGGTTGAAAACGTGAGTGACGTTGGTTCGTCGTTCGGTGCAATGAATATGACTACTCGACTGGGAAAAAATATCAAGTTCGGTCATCTTGATTTAAAAACATCAAAATTGGCCATCTTGCTTTAACTTTAGCCCTCTCGGTCAAAAAATAAAAAGACATCAAATTCGACTGTCTTAGTCGAACTCGGTTATCTCGGTTAAAAAACATTAAATTTGGTCGTCTTAGTCAAACTCGACCATCTTCATTGAAAAACATCATAGTTAGACATCCTGGTCAAACTCGGTCATCCTGATCGAGAAACATCAAATTCGCTCCTGGTAACAAAGATTGTCGGTCAATCCACTCCAGATAAGGCTTATGGTAAACGTGAGTGGTTGTTTGACCATGAACTTGGCTTGCCACCTCTTGAACCAGTTGTAAAACTTGGTCGCGGTCCAAATGGCGAGGTTTGGCCATAGGAGGTGGTTCAGGACCTATTGAATATTATTCCCTATTGTGAGAGATATTCTTAGGGAAAGGTTGCCCCTTAGGTATTCCCTGATTCATGGCCTCAATAATGAAATTCCGGATACCTTATTCAAATCGTTTGAACTCATCGGGTAGAGGAACATCCGGCACTTCATGTATTAGAGCAAGGTGTTATTCTGTTGTGAAAGAAGTATTGGTTGTGGTGGCTGTAGAAGCACCAAATTTTCGATCGAATTAGTCTCAATAGTTTGCCAATGTATTGTTTGTTGAGTTACGCCAGGTTCACTTTCAGCGAAGATGGCCATAATGTGATTTAAGCTTTCAGTCTAATTGGTCATTCACATGTTGAAGGTTTGGCTTGGATTTGTGACTGCTTGGCCTGAGCTCATGATTGCTCTATAA
Organism: Magnolia sinica; assembly: GCF_029962835.1. NCBI lineage: Eukaryota > Viridiplantae > Streptophyta > Magnoliopsida > Magnoliales > Magnoliaceae > Magnolia > Magnolia sinica. The sequence continues at coordinate 14,663,391 of NC_080590.1, read as the reverse complement.
TATATATTGAATCCCAATTTACATATTGCGTAACCCATCTACCATTATCTCAAGAAGATATGTCCGAGATGGAGATGTCATTCGAGTTTGATATGTTAGACTGTGGGTTTGGTTGTGGATTTAATGGCTCAGGCGTTGATGTGCCTACATTTCTTCCTATGAGGTAGTTCAATGTATTAGCAAAGGATGACAAATGATACATGAAAGGCCTAAATCAGAATTTAACCGTCTACTCTATGGTATGTGTTGATGCAAAAAACAGGTGTGCCCTCCTTAGATCTTTTACCTGCACAGGAAGAAGACAATGGAGACCTTGGTTAGAGCCGTGGACCCTCTGATGCCAAAGTCAGGATTAGGATCATGTTGAAGGGTTTTAGAGAGAGTTTTTGCGTACCTTTTACCCTTGGAGTTTCTTGTATTTATAGGAAGGGGAGGATCTCATTGTGTCATGATTCTTTTTCTGATATCTTGGAGATTCGACGTCAATCCAATTTAGGACTCTAGCCGATCCCGAGATCCTCGAGATCGAGGATCTTTTTACTGAATTTTCGAGAAGGTGTTTCTCTTTACACCGTTTCTTCCTTTCTCGGCAGATTTTACCGATTGGGTTAGGCCTGGCCAACTCTATTGATGAGCAAGTCTTGGCTGACTATAAAGGGTCGAGCTACTTGCCCTCTGTCAGATGAGATGAGACTGATCCATAATCAATGTGTTTTCTTGATCCGATTGCTGACTCTATAACCGACCTTATGATGGGTCGGTTTTATGGCCGGTCATGTGGCTTATGACCTTTGAGCCTTAATCGAACTTTTTGAATGTTACTGCCTCGTTTATCGAGCCATCTTTGTGCATCTCATAGATTTTGCCTTATGACTCAGGACTTTATAAGTCTCGGTCAGGATTGGTTCCTTATACTCCGAGCTAAGTTTCTCCTTTAGGTTTTTGGTATGTTCCTCGGTCGAGCTTGTTGCTTCAAGATCCCGGGCAGTGTCAGCAGAGTTAGTTCATTCCATAGCCGAGTCTTTAGACTTGTACTATTTTTCCCCAACAGTAAGCCCCCTACTCCCTACATCAACTTTGATGACATTGAGTGGAGAGTTGTTAAATCGGCTTGAGTTGGGATCGACTTTATGATGCAGCATTTATTTCTTGCAGGCGTCTTATATCGTCCAGAACATGCGCCGGTTCATTGATCGAGGCTACACGAGCGAGAAGCCAACAGGACGTCTTTTCGTCTTATGAGAGCCAAACACGTGGCGAAAAAGGCGCTCACGTCGCCCGAAGTGTGCCATGTGTCGAGCGGGGGAGTCGAAGCAAATGTCGACTCGACACCTTCTTAAATGCTCTTACCACGTGGCAAGGCTATAAAAGGGGGAGCGGGTTGCATTTCTCCCATTTTCGAGCGCACGTTTCCTCCATTTTTTCGTCATTTTCGGCCATTTTCGCCCTTCCTGTCTTCTGTTTCCACGTTCCACCTTTTTTCTCAACCACTCTTACTACCTCTGGTGAGTTCTTAACTCTCTGTCTCCCTTTTACTTTCAATTGTAGTAGCAATGCAAGGTTCCTTAAGCCCCCAGGAGAGAGCTTCCGGTGACGAAGGTAAAGTGAAACATTTTTAGGACGTTTCGGAATCACCTTCGCTACTGGCGGAGATGGCTGTATACGCCAATGTCGGTTTTCAGCACTCCGAAAGGATGGCTGGATCTTCAGCGGAGTGCCCAGTTTCGGCGGGTTCCTCTCGCGGAGGGGCGATGTTGGTGACTGCCCCTGGCAGGCCCAATCCTCTCGAGGAGGAAGCGAAGGAAGAGGGTGAGATGGTCGAAGGAATTAATGAGTCGGTCACTGCCCGAAAATCAACAAATACTGCTGAGTCAGCAGCCGAGGGAGAGGAGGCTGAGGACGAATAGAAGGGTCCTTTTCCCTCGGTTTTAACCGAGGCAGAATTGGACAAGATTAGGGCTGAGCACCATGTCCCGGACTCAGTCACTCTTCGCCTCCCTTCCCTGAATGAATTACCCGACCGCCCTCCTGCTGGGATGGTTGCGATTTTTTAAGTCGCTTTACAGTGCGGTTTGCGTCTGCCCCTTCAAGGGATAACTCGGGATTTGCTTTCCCGATTTCGAATAGTGCCTGGGCAGATAGTTCCAAACAGGTGGAGGAATTTATTCAGATGTGCAGTGTTGTGGGCTGAGACGGAGCAGCCCTCACTGACTGTCGATGAGTTTCTTTTTCTGTTCCAAGTACGGCCGAATCTGTAGCAGCCCGGCTGGTACTTTTTGTATGCTTGGCCAAATAAGGGTGGACTTTTGATAACCTACCCTCCTACTTCCAATAAGCATTAGAGAGATAGATGGTTCTGGACGTGTAGTTGCTGCGAGACTGCCGAGCCCAGGCCCATCAACTCTCGCGTTCCTCGGGTGTTCTCCCATGCAGGTGATTTGGCGTGTGCTCTTTTCTCTATCTTCTCATACTTTCAAGTTTTTTAGTCTGACCACATATGTTTCGCAGATATTCTCGAGCGAAGGCCGAGTCTCGGAGTCGGCGTTCTAGCTCGGATCAAATATCTGAAGGCGTTGAGTCTGGAGCGAAGGTCTTGGAAGAGACTTCTCCAACCGGAGTATCTTTTTTAATCGAGTTTGGACTCGGCCTTGATAGGTATTTTCTAGCCGCCCTTCTTTTTTCCCATTGACTTTTGTTTGACTCGTCTTGTGACTGATGCAGAGATGGCTGAGGCTCGACCCTTCCTCCGTCCGCCTTTCAAAATGAAGGACCCTCAAAGGTCAGAGTCTCGGCCTCTGAAGAGGCCAAAGACGGTCTCCAAGACTAAGGGGCAAGCTGCCCCGACCATCCCAACCGTGATAGTTCCTGACTCGGAGGAAGGGGTGGGAGCGGCAGACGCGGTGGCCCCCGAGTCCCAAGGGGCTGAAGAGTCAGACATGTTGTAAAGCCGGCTCAGGAGTGGAGAAGGGAGGAGCCCTCGAGAGGGGAGACGACTCAACAGGAGACGTCGATCTTCTAGCAGGCCGTTAAGGACATGCTCCCTTGGGCGATCTCCCATGGGAATGAGAAGGACTTCGCTGTCCTCTTCGAAGCTCTCCCGAGGTGGAATCTCTCTCACATGGCGAAGATGCTTCTTGAGGTAAGAATTGAACGTTGCACCTGCTTTGTCGATTTTCTTAAGCTCAGCTGATTTTTAATTTTCCTTTGCAGTTTGGCCCTTGTGCGCTCAGGGCTTGCTCGGATCTAACCAACACTCAGAGACGGGCTGGGGAGGCGAAAGCACAACTGGCTGCTACTGTGACTCGACTCAATATAATGACTGGCGACTTAGGGATTGCCAGGAATGCCGCCAAGGAAGCTAAGGGCGAAAGTGCTCGGTTGGCCTCACAATTGAAAGAAGCCCGGGAGGAGAGCCGGTAAAATCGCGAGGCTTATGTCTCCTTCGAAGAGAAGTTGGCTCGGCTCAAGACCAAGACTAAGGCTGCCCTCGCGCGTGCCAAGGTCCAGGTCATAGAGGTCTTTCTTAAATCCCATGAGTACTTGGACGAGTGGGATCGCTTGTATCAGGATGACTATGTCAAGTGCATGGACATGATGAAGTTGTCCTTCTCCGAACTTGTCTCTCGGGATTCGACGAGGGTGGCTCTGGGTCTCACGGTCCGAATGTCGAGGCAGCTGGGTCTGCTAGTGCGGCGGCGAATGATCTTGAGGTTACTTCCAAGGTTGCTCCTGAGGTGGCGCCAAAGGTTGCTCCGAGTGGCGGCAGCAGCTGAACCCGAGTTACCTCTTAAGTTAACTCCTGGTGAATCTTGAAGTTAATTTTGGATTGCAAAGCGTGTCAGGCACTTCAAGTACACCAAACTTCAAGCACTTCAAGCACACCAAGCTTCAAACTGGGCTCGAGAGCATCTGCAACCGAGAGGGGGTACATCGCCTATCTCGGCCAACTCTTTTCTGCATTGTCCTTGTCACTTTATCAATGTAATTCTAAAGTAGAAGCTAATGTGATCCAATGTAAAACTCATACTGATAAATGAATATACTTGATTTTCACATTCATTTGACTCAGTTTACATGTTTTTCATACTTTGCTCGTCTGATAATTGAGTTTAGCCAACTGCCCAACGCCCGACCTAGGGATAGTAGATTTTTAGATGCTCGGCATTCCATATATGAGGGAGTAATTGCCCAGTTAGATCTTCCAACCGATATATTTCAAGTCAGATGGTGCTCGAGACAACATAGGATCCTTCCCAATTGGGTCCTAATGTACCCACACCAACTTTCTTTGTATTCGGGAACGTTTTTCGAAGGACCATGTCCCCAGCTCGGAATCGTCTAACTTTGACTCGGGCATTGTAGAATCAAGCTACTTGTTGTTGCCCAGCTACCATCCATAGCCGAGCCTTTTTCCTTTGTTCTTCCAAGAAGTTGAGTCCGAGAGCCAACAGTTCTTCATTGTCTTGTTCGTTAAATGAACTTACTTGAGCAGAAGGTAGTCCGATCTCGACCGGAGTGATGGCTTCCGATCCATACGTAAGGGAGAAAGGAGTCTCTCCCGTGGTCGTTTGAGTGGCAGTTCGGTACGCCCACAGTATTTTAGGAAGTTCTTCGGCCCATGCTCCCTTAGCTTGGTCGAGTTTGGTTCGGAGATGCTATTTAATGATTTTGTTGATTGCATCGACCTGTCCATTCATCTAAGGACGATGGGGGGACGAGTAGACATTTCTTATTCTGAGATTGTCGCACATCTCTCGGTACTGCCTGTTGTCGAACTGCTTTATGTTGTTGGTAACAATGGTTCGAGGTATCCCTAATTGGCAGATGATATTTTTTTAGACAAAATCTGTGATCTTTTGTTCAGTTAGTCTAGCCAATGGTTCGACTTCGGCCCACTTGGTGAAATAATCCACTGTGACAACAGTAAACTTAGTCTGACCTTTTCCCAAAGGAAACGGTTCGATGATGTTCATCCCCCAATGCGCGAAGGGCCAAGGACCGCCCATGGGGGTCAGTTCCTTGGGTGGCTACCTCGGAATGACTGCGAATCGTTGGCATTTGTCGCAGCTTTGGACAAGCTTGCGGGCATCGTGCTGAATAGTCGGTTAGTATTACCCTTGCCGCAAGACCTTATTCGCGAGTGATTTCCTCTCCAGTGATTTCTGCAAATCCCTTCGTAAATCTCCCGCAGTACATGGTTAGCCTCGTCGTGTTAGGCAGCGTAACAAATGAGTGGAAAACCTTTTCTTATATAGTACACCGTTGAGTATGGTATACTGAGAGGCTCGGATTTTCAATCGTCGGGCCTCGGCACGATCTTCAGGCAACTTCCCATTGTCGAGATATTGGGCGATCAGGTTAAGCCAAGTAGGTTCCAAATCAATCGAGTATACGGTTGAGCTAGGCAGGTCGTCGATGCTCGGCTTAGCGGCGTACTTGATTGGAATGGACCTGGGTATATCGTCTTCATCGACAGAGGCAAGTTTCGCCAATAGGTCAGCTTTAATATTTTCTGTTCAGGGGATTCGAGGGACAGTACATCGTTGAAAACTGTCGATTAATTCTTTGGCTTTCTTCATGTAGGCTTTCAACTACTCTTTACGTATTTGATACACGCTAATAACCTAATTGACGACCAACTGCGAGTCACTGAATACGTTGAGATGAGTAACACCCAAACCGGCTACTAGTCAAAGGCCGAGCAATAGGGCTTCGTACTTTGCTGTATTGTTCGAGGCTTGAAATATAGGTCTTAAGGTATATTGTATGTAGGTTTGATCGGGAGTTTCTAGGACGACTCCTACCTCGCTTGCCTTAGAGTTGGATGAGCCGTCTATGTAGAGCTGCCAGTGGGGTGGGTTGGGTGATGTCTCAGGAGCTGCAGTCATCGGCTGATTGGCTGGCTCGTTTACAAGCTTGGTAGGTGGATCAGCTTGTGGGGTAACTTCAGCTATGAAGTCAGTCACAACCTGTCCTTTAATTGCTACCCTCAGCTTGTGTTGAATGTCGAATTCACTGAGCTTGGTTGCCCACTTCGTTAGGCGACTAGAAGTTTTCGATTTCTGGAGAATCTGACGCAGTGGGAGGTCAGTAACGACGATGATGGTGTGCGCTTGAAAGTATGGTCGAAATAGTCGTGAAGACACAACTAATACTAGGGCCACTTTCTCCAGCGATGGATATCGCGTTTCAGCAGGGAGCAGTGCTTTACTGACATAATACACTGGTAATTGCTTCCCTTCATGCTCACGTATCAAGGCCAAGTTTATGGCTGCGTTGGAGACCGCCAAATACAATAGTAAGGCTTCCCCAGGCTCGAGCTTTGATAGGAGAGGAGGAGATTCGAGATATGACTTCAGCTACTGGAACGCTGCTTCACACTCTTCTGTCAAATCTACCGTTTGCCGTCCCTTCAGTTGTTTGAAGAACGGAATGTATCTATCGGTAGCTCGGGAAAGGAAGCGGTTGAGTGTGGATACTCATTTAGTTAGTCTTTGTATATCTTTAATCGTTTTCGAGGATTACATGTCAAGCAACGTCTTGATTTTCTCTGGATTTGCTTCGATCCCTCGCTGACTGACTAAGAACCCGAGAAATTTACTCGAGCTTACTCCAAAGGCGCATTTGCTCGGGTTCAACTTCATCTGATGTTTGCGAAGGATAAGGAACATTTCTTCTAAGTCGGCAATGTACACTTTTATGGTTCGGCCGATTTGTCAAGTGAACATTTTGTTCACTAACCGTTTGGTAAGTTGCTCCTGCATTCTTTAGGCCAAATGACATCACACGGTAACAATAAAGACCTTTATCAATGACAAAGGTAGTCTTAGATTTATTTGATTGATGCATTACAATTTGATTGTATCCAAAACAAGCATCCATAAAACTAAGAAGTTCATATCCTGTCGTGCCGTCCACCAACTGATCGATCCTCGGAAGAGGAAAGCTGTCCATTGGGCAAGCTTTGTTTAAGTCGGTATAGTCAATACAGACTCGCTACTTCCCGTTGAATTTTTTAACGAGTACGACGTTAGCTACCCATTCCGGATAGTATATCTCCTCGATAAATTTAGCCTTAAGGAGCTTATTAACATCTTCTTTGATGATAGCGTACCTTTCAAGGCCGAGTGACCATTGCTTCTGTCGGATCGGTCGGTAAGTTGGGTCGATATTGAGGTGATGAGTCATCATCGAAGGATCGATCCCGAGCATGTCTTCATGGCTCCGTGCGAACACATCGACATATCGTCGGAGTAAGGATACCAGCTTATCTTTCAGGGGCGATTGTAGAAACGAGCCAATCCGAACTGTTTTGGACTCGTCTGTCTCGACCAAATGTATTGGAATGAGGTCTTCTACTGGTTGACCTCGCTCGTGGGTATCGACCCGATGGTCCAATAATTCGATCATGGTATCCTTGGTAGGAGCTTTTACGACCGTTGCATAGTAGCACTTTGCGTTATGTTGATCACCTTTGACAACTCCTACTCCCGACTCAGTCAGAAATTTTATGGAGAGGTGGTATGTCGACACGACAGCTTGGAGAAGACATAGAGAAGGTCGTTCGAGGATGACGTTGTAGACTGATGGTTGGTCGACTATCAGGAAGTCGACCATAACATTCGCCTGATGCGAGGCATTTTCGGCAGTGAGTGGCAGTAAGATGACTCATTCAGGAAGGATTTGTCCGCCCGAGAATCCGATCAAGGGGGTTTGAACTGGTCGTAATACCGACCGTTCGATATCCATTTTTGTCGAATGCTTGAATAAACAGTACATCCATGGACGATCATGTATCAATGGGAATACGAGGCACTTTGCGGATTCCTATTGTGAGGTTGACGACTAAGGCGTCATCATGTGGATGATGAATACCCCGAGCATCCTCATCTATAAATGATATGCAGTACTTTTCCTTTTTTCTCTCTTTCGAAGGCCTAACTAAAATTAGGATCTCGAACTCAGGCCAACTGATGCTCCTTGCATGATTTTTCTGAGCGTTGTTTAAATTGCCTCTGCCTTGGGGACCACCGACAATAGTTCAGATTTCTTTCGTGGGTTAGTTGTCACCTGAGTATTCTTCCATTGTCTCGGTCTTTTCGACATGTTCTCTGAGACGACCTTCTCGGATGAGCCTCTCAAATTCTTCTTTTCAGATGATAGCAGTCACTCGTATTGTGCCCATGATCGCGATGATAATGACAGTACTTCCTTTTATTCCATCGATTCGGATTGCTTCGAAGTCTATCTGGCCAGTTGACGAATCTTTCGCCCTTGATTTCCATCAATACATCTTTCTGTGGTTTATTGAGTGGAGTGTATGTCAAGAATTTGTGGTCAGGCCACTTACCCGACATATGTTCGTCGCGGGACCGATCATCTTTACGCTTTTTACCACTAGCCAAGTCAACTTCCTTTTTTTGCTGACTCTTTGGCCGGAGCTTTTGCGTTTTGAGCGGCCTCACGCGGAATTCGTGTTTCTTCAGCGTTCGCGTATTTATTCGACCGAATTCAGTAAGAGTAGTAGGCGGGTTTTTGTCCAAGGATGCAAGAAATGGCCTATCTCTGACGCTTTGTATGATCGAGTTAAGGGCCGTCTCGTCCGAATGTTTCCGGACTTGGAGCGACTCGAAGTTAAAACATTTGATATAATCCTTCAGTAGTTCTCCCTCTTTTTGAACTATATTGTTCAAGTGCGCAGATGGCTTCAACTTTTTCTTCCCACCAATGAAATCGGTGAGAAAAGCGTCGCTGAGCTCTGTAAACGAGCTAATGGACTTTGACTTTAACTGTTTGAACCAAAGCCGTGCTACGTCGGCTAAAGTGAGGGAGAAGGCTCAGCACATCACGACGTCTGAGGCATCGTGCAATTCCATATAAGTCCGAAAAGACTCAATATGCTTGGTTGAATCGGTTTTGCCAGTGAAGGGCGTGATCTAAGGTAGGCGGAATCGTTCCGATAGCCGAGCTTGCATAATTTCTTCTATAAACGGGGATGCCTTGCCTCGGGTCTTGTCTGACTTATATTGCGGTTTTGCCTCATGTTTGCGATCTCCTCCCGCACTTCCCTTCGAAAATCCTGAAGGTCAGCTTTCCAAGGTTCATCGCTATTAGTTGTACCCTCGCCTTTTCTGATCTATTTCGTGTCGAAGATCAGTGGCAGGCAGCGGGGCGGTCAAGGAATGAGATGGTGCAGGTTCAATTAGACCCTGGTGTTGGCTTTGTTGAGGAACAGATAATGGAACAACGAGCCAAGGGTCGGCGAATTATTGTGGGGCATTTGCCCGACCACCATCATGCTGGGGCGGAACTTGCTGGCGATTGATCTGTTCCAGCATTTGCTTCATGTAGTTCATATCGGACCTGAGTTCCTAGACCTCCTTATCTAATCGTCCGTTTCCTCAATTCCGTTGAGTGTGCCTAGTCGAAACGGAGGTTGCTAGATGGGCCGCAAAACTTGTCGATTATCAGGTCGGTTCTGGGCCCCTTGGGCTCCATTCGTACCCGGCGGGCCTTCTGTCGCCGGTGGTCCAGTGACAACGACTTCATTGGGCTCGTTTTGGACGGTTCTCCTTATTCTTATCATTGGAGATTTCGTTGAAGCTTTTTAATAGAGTTAGGAAGACGACCTTTTGTATTGTTTCCCTCAAACGGCGCCAAACTGTTGATGCAAAAAACTGGTTCGCTCTCCTTGAATCCTTTACCTGCACAGGAAGAAGACAATGGAGACCCTAGCTAGAGTCAGGACCCTTCGATGCCAAAGTCAGGACTAAGATTGTGTTGAAGGGTTTTAGAGATAGTTTTTGCGTATCTTTTACCCATGGAGTTTCCTATATTTATAGGAAGGGGAGGATCCCATCGTGCCAGGATTCTTTTCCTGATATCTTAAAGATTCAACGTCAATTCAATTTGGGACTCTAGGCAATCCCGAGATCTTCGGGATCGGGGATCTTTTTATTAGATTTTCGGGAAGGTGTTTCTCTTTACACTGTTTCTTCCTTTCTCGGCAGATTTTACCAATTGGATCAGGCCTGGCTGACTCTATTGATGAGTGAGTCTCGGCTGGCTATAAAAGGGTTGAGTTACTTGCCCTCTATCGGATGAGATGAGACTGATCCATAATCAGTGCATTTTCTTGATCCGATTGCTGACTTTATAACCGACCTTACAATGGGTCGGTTTTATGGCCGGTCGTGTGGCTTCTGAGCTTTGGGCCTTAATCGGCCTCTTTGAATGTTGCTGCCTCATTTATCGAGCCAACTTTGTATATATCATAGATTCTGCCTTATGACTCAGGACTTTATAAGTCTCGGTCAGAATTGGTTCCTTATACTCCGAGCTAAGTTTCTCCTTTAGACTTTTGGTGTGTTCCTTGGTCGGGTTTGTTGTCTCAAGATCTCGGGTGATGTAAGCAGAGTTGGTCTATTCCATAGCCGAGTTTTTAAACTTGTACTATTTTTCCCCAACAACGTGCATAGTGGCGAAGAAAAAACTACATGTGTGAGTAGTGCACATTAATACCAATATGATTTTAGTATCTTCACACGGCAACAATGTCTTTAGAAATTTAAATGCATGTGCGCAATGTGTTGTTTTGCACTGCATATCAAGCATCTTACTCTTAAACAATTTAATGCCTTGGCAAAGAATGATGAACGACACAAGAATGGGTAAAAATAAGATTTATATGGCCCAAATTATGTCTCTACTTTATGATACACACTAAAAAAAAATAAAAACACCATGCATGTGAGCCGTGGACAGAATATTAATATGATCTTAGCATTTTCACGTAATAACATTGGGTTAAAAAATTTAATAGCATGCGTGCATGTCAAGCATCATGTGCTTGCAATGGATCAAAATACTTCCCAGATCACAAGATTTTAATGATCTCATATTAATTTTATATCTGCCATATTTTTTATAGGAAAATGGGCCATTCCCATCCACGGCGTAGATTTACCGCTGATAAGATTTTTTGAGATTTTCAACCATCACCTGGCGAGTTGTTTGGATCCCACGCCTCTGGACGCCTGGGAATTAGCAGGACTGTCCACCACGATCAATAACTGTCCAACCATGAGGGGCCATCATGGAGAAGACGGTCCGGATTGGCTTGCCTTTTGCCACGTCAGGCCACCATCTTCCGCGTTGGACACAGGCACGCATGAATGCCAACGGTCACATTCCCGCGAGCACGCGCGATCTACGGCCAGGATTCATCCGATCTGTCCTCAGTTCCCTTGCTCCGCTCACACCGCCTTCATCCTTTCTCCACCTTTTTCCTCCCAAAACCCTAGCGCATCTCGTACCTTTCTTCACAGACACACACGCAGAGAGGAGAGAGAGAGAGAGAGATGCCTCCTCGAGCGAAGAAGGCGTCTGCAGCAAAAAAGCCAGGTCCGAAGACAAAGAAAGCGACGCCAAAATCCAAGAAGGGCGCCGCATCCATCTCCGTCGAAGAAAACAATCTCTCCGAACCCGAAGTTCCGTCGCCCTCCGTCGATGAGAAGAACATTTCAGAACCGGAAGATCAGCTATATACAATCTCGGAGGAGAAGACCGTTATAAAAGAGGAATCGACGGTTGTATATGAATCCGTCATCGTAGAAGAAGCGTCTTTACCGAGCGCAGCCGCAGCGTTGGAGCCGCATCCAAAAGAGGAATCTGCGGTCGTAGAAGAAACTGTTGCGGTAAAAGAAGCGGTTCTACCGAGCGCAGGCGCAGCATTGGAGGCTCATCCGAAAGAGGAGGTTCCAACAACGGTCGAGGAGTTGGAGGTTTCGGAATCGGAGGAAGCAGTCGACAACGGGAAGGATGATGATGTTTACGAAGAACCGGAAGAAATTGAAGGGGATGAGACTGAAGGCAGCACACCAATGGATACAGAAGAAGGTTTGCATCTTTGTTTTTGTATGCTGTACCATTTTCCTGTTCTTTTCCCTAACCCGTTGAATTCATTTTGGTGCTTTGGGCTAGAAAGGATCATTTTTTTAAAAAATTTGCTACCGATGCATGTTGTTGTTTCGTCCTCTCAAGATCCAAAGGATTGGAAATTCATTGGGTGGTAAAATCACATGCATGTAATGGTGCTAAATTCAGTGTTGTACAATGCACATAATCACACTATAGTCACTGAGTGGCACAATAAAATGCATGCATTGCGATATAATGTATCGGAAATCATCTTATGGGTTTGTGATGCAACCAAAATGGCCACACAAGCTGATTAATCAAGATTCGAAGAAAATGCCCACATCTCACGCAAGCACAAGAAAATGCCAACTTCCCCTTTTTTAGCTCACCACTTCCCATTTTAGGCAAATCTCTACATTAGAAAATATTCTCACTTTTATTTCTTTAAAATATTTCCTTTGATATATTTAGATTGGGCAAAAAGTAATTTTAGATTTTTCTTATTTAATTATTTTCTTATCCAAGCAATTTCTTAATTACAATGCTTTCTTATTTCGGTAGTTTCCTATTTTCTCATATATTGGCTAGCTAGGAATTTTATCTTTAGAACCCATAGCTTTTATTGCAGATTGTAAGGACTGATTATAAATAAGGCCTATGGCCTATGGAATAAGACAAGTTAGATGACGTTAACTTTTATGAAATTCTCTTATTTTCTCTACGGTAGCTGTTGAAAGGGGGAAAGTGATCTCTAGTTCAAGCATTCGTGATCTCTAACATTCTGTTAGAGGATTGTTGAGTCTTTCTTGTAATCTCTTTCTTTTCTTATTTATCTATTTTCTTCCCCTTCTGGGATTTGCATCAGTTTGTTTTGTTGATGTTTTCTAATACTAACACTTAGTATCAGAATGTATCTCGTGTGTGGGTTTTTTTTTTTTTTTTTTGTTGACATGCTCCCACCGTAGATTTGTCATATCCCTAGATAAGATTTATTAGACAATCTGGAATCTGATTAATGGACTTCCTTTTTTTTTTCTTTTTCCGGTTGAGTTTGGAGAGTATTACTACATCTTTAACGATCTGTTGGGCATCCACCAATGAGCCAGTTAGGATCATACTTGCTTTGTAACTTTTGGGTTATTACCCATCTACATTGGATCGCACTATTTGGGTGGTGTGGACTTGATGCAATATGCATGTGCAGCAAGGGAGCCTCCTTAGCACTGCAGTTGAGGTATAATACCCAACAGCCAATTATTCCTAAGAATCAGAAAACATGAGGATAGAAGCTTATCCTGTCTGATAAGTGAGAAAAGAAAGGAAAATGACTTGTTTTCCACTCACATGAGTTTGCTCTGTAAAGAAAATAGTGGACTTTTTCTCACATAAGTCCCAAGTATACTCATTAAATAGAATGTAATAGGGCATGTGACGAAGGTGGAAGAGGAGAAAGTTTAGCAACTGTGCCAACAGTGTTTGATGAAATGATAAAGAGATACATTTGATATCCACAAGGCTTTGTTTTCAAGAAAAGCAAGAAAAACATTCTTCTAATAAAACCCAAAAACCATATGCTCACTTGACCTTAATTTAATATAGGTTACCCTCTAATATTATAACTCCGATAAGAAACATTCTCATAGTTTATTTAATTTTATCTTTTTATTTATGAAGACAACCTTCCTTGGTTAAACTCAAACACATAATAGAAAAATCTTTGTACAAGAATATTATAATAGAACTAGATTGTAAAATTAGTAGTTCTCTAAATGAACTACAATTTATATATTTGCATCAAATTTGATTTTTTTGTTGAATAATTTGATTATATCATTCTCCCCCAATTGGGAACTTGTTTGCAACATGTTGAAGTTCTTATACTCTAGATTGTCCTTCCAATGAACTACACATTTTGATGTAGGATGTGATCTAACCATTTGGATGCAGGAGATTATTAACGGATTAGGGCTGGACGCCCATGATGCAATAAGCTGAAAATAACTCGTCCTAAACTATAAATAACCATAAAAAACATAAAATTAGCTAATCCTAATACTAATGATCAAAGTGATCAAGGATCACGATGATCTAACCACTCAATCAAAGGAACCACACGATCCAACGGTCCGATTGTCATGTCATCGCGATCCAACGGTCAAAACTCCTCAAATAAGTAGCCCTCATGCATTTTTCTAGTGTAGGGTCTTCGAAGATGTACAATCATGCATGTGGGGTCTTCAAGTCCTCAGTGTGGCCCACTCGGGCCCATGCACAAGTCATTGAGCCAAAGTGAAAGCTAGACCGATCTCCTCCCCTGCCTCTGGTATACTCTAAATGATCGGATGTCCTCATCACCTTTCTTATGCTTCTTTCTTTCTTTTTGTTTCTGAAAGGTGGCCACAATTTTATCTACTGCAAAAAACCTACAAAACGTTCGAGGAGCCAATAGCAAGTAAATATCTCATCACTCCATCTTTCGTGAGCCTATTGGCCATCTCGTTGGAAGATCTCTAAACAAGAGAATAGATGCATTCAGACAACACACTAATGACTCAATTTCCTTTACAACCCATAAGCCTCCAAGGGCTTGGAACATCATCCCTGATCAATTGAAACATACGACTAACATCCCATCTGTAAATAGCTTTGAAGGAGGTAAGGAAGAAAAATGAGGAGTCCTTCCTTCAATGCTAGAAAAGCTGCATCAAGCAGATCAAAATCCCCACTGGGGTTAGACAATGTGACCAACACCCTCCATCACCACCTCTTAATATCCTACCGGTCCACCCATCCTCGAACTCCTTGGAGCCCTATATGAACAACCACTAAAATTTAGTTTCAAGAATCCAGGATTTGGAGGCAACCTCTTGGCCTTCCCACTATCCGCATATGACCTCCCATTGGCCCTGCTTTCCAGATGCAAAAAAGATGTCCCTTGAAATCCCAAATCTGCCAGTATCCCATCAAACAATCATTGATGTGATCCTACGCTTAATCAAGAATTTGCTGGTGCTTGCTTATTATAGATTTTTTTTTTTTTTTTTAAATTTTTTTATTTCTTTCTTTACAAAGGTCCCACATAATAGCATCCGGACCATTATAGAATGATTCCTCGTAGTTTGAAGAGGATTGGGAGGCCAACCATCTATCAGCTACATTTTTTTAATGATTTTTCTTGTTACTTTTTTTTTTTTTTTTTGCAAGTGGTCTTTCATTGGATTCTTGGTTTCATGGCAATTTGCTTTTGGGTTCCACAACACCTGAAGCATGATCGACTTCCCTTTTACTCAATCATGACTCTGAACTCCTACCTTTGGAAGGAGAGTAGTTGTTCTTTTGGCCATCATGAGTCTCCTTTTGGTCAGATTGCATGGACTTCCCAGCGTGATGTGGCATTCATCTGCAGAGAGACAACACCATTCCAAGTTCAATGTTCATTAGTTTTACTCACTGGTGGGAATGCACTTCCAGTCAACTTTTGCCTTTGATCAATCATAATAAGCCAAATATTCATTAAAAAATAATAATTGTACCTGCCGATTCCTAATCCATGACTTTGCAGTGTAGGGTTGTGGATATTCTGACAACCAATATTCAATTTATTCAACATTTGCTTGAATATGAAATCCTCACAACTGGCATTATACATTACCATGTTAACACCTTATCATTGAGCTAAAATGACAACAAAAGATTGGTTCTCAACCAATTCTCAACTTTTGAGAAGTGAACTTTTTTGTTCTCAACCAATTCTCAACTGGCATTATCCATTTCCATGTCAACACCTTATCATCTGAGCTAAAATGACATCAAAAGATTGGTTCTCAACCGATTCTCAACTTTTGAGTAGTGAACTTTTTTTTTTTTTTTTAATGTTTTATTATTTTTTAAAACAGTTTTTGAGAAATGATCAATCCTCATCTGATCTTTAAGTTTCATCCAAGGTGTGCTGTAATGGTAACAGTGGCCGCAACAGCCACCCCCATTACCGTTACGATATGGGCTGTAACAGCTGTTACAATCTCCTAAAAAAAAAAATAAAATGGAAAAACACTTGTATCGGCCCCGTAACGAGGTTGATACGGGTCATTTTTCTCTGTAACTGCCATTACGACCCTGTAATAACGGTTGGCACTGTTATCATCATGTAACGGCTGGTATGGCACACCATGGTTTCATCCTTTACATGCATCATCATTTTTTTAATTTATTTATTTTAATACTTCTCTATCATAAATTAGATCTACTTTTTCCTGAACTGTTCTTGAGATGTGATCAATTGTCATCTCTTCAGTAAGCTCTTGTTCTTCTCTACACAAATTACCATTTCCTCATAGTCTCATACTTTCTCCATCATAAATTAGATCTCCTATAATTTCACAAAATTCCTTTCTTGCACGTACCCACCAATCTCACCTCCTATATTGTCAGCTTATCAGCATTCATAGGTTCAGTCTCTCGTGTTGCATGTCAAGAGATGTTGATTTATCAATTTTCTTGCCATATGCCATATCATTATTTGTCTCATGGCTCGTCCATATAACTTTTCATGCCATTTGTTTTGCCTGGATCTTTCTAATTTCTGTGCCCAAAAGTGGATTGTCCCTTCTCGAGCATGATTGATGAGTGGCATCTCACTGCATCTATTCTTTCTTCTTCACTTCTCATGGCAAGCATCTCATTCTACTGAAACATTCTATTTATTGAGATTTTGCCATGGATGGTTAGTGTCAAGCCGTTTACACACCTGGATACTGTTTCTGTTGACTGCGATATTGACAGTTATAACTATCGGGGTGCCCACCAATTATTGACATTTTGAAATTTAAAGGAAAGAAGGCATGAAAGTCTGAGGAACAAGAATCTTTGTGGATACATGTCCTTTGGACCTTTGTTCTGGGCACAATCAATGTAAGCTAGTTATGGGGCTAATTCATTTCTACTCATTAATATTGGCATGTACACTTATCCAATATGATACCCAGCATTTAAAAATAGAAGATGTATTTGTGTCATATTTTCGTCTGATGCATCAATGCTAAATGATAAATGTCATGTAGTCATGCTGAATCCTTGCCACATCCTTGCCCTTTTGTCTTATGATGGCTTGTGCATAATGCGTGGTGCTAGCTATTGATGTTTACCTCTTATTTGTATTTGTTACACACTCTACAACGCATTTAGCTTGTTGCATCTCTTTTTTCTGAGGAATTATATGGTCCTTATCAACAAACGTGCAATTTGTTGAAGCATGGGATTCCCTTCATTAAGGCCCATGGTTTGGTGATCCAAACCATTGATCTGATGGACCTCAACATGGATGAGTGATTTCTCAGATATTTCCCTCGTTGGACATGTCAACCGTCCCTGGTGGCCAACGGATAGATGGTTAAGAGAAATATAGCAATGGTCCGCATCAAATGGGAGAAAGGTCAGATAATGAATGGCTGAGATCTTCCAATCCAGGAAATTTCTGTTGCATTACCCATCCATTGTTTCAGCCATCACGTCAGTGGTTTGGGTTATCGAGCATGAGCCTCACAAGGGAATCCACATTTGATGATGAGCAAGAGCCATTGAATTTCTTAGTGGTTGTAGTGATGTGACAGTTAATTTAGCTGCCTCAGGTGTCGAGCAGGAAATAGTTGAAGAGGAGGAGACTGGAGTAGATGAAATTGAGGATGCTGAAGGAAGTGAGGACGATAATGCTGGCAGTAATGAAGATGATGATGAGAGTGGAAGTGATGATGAAGAAGATGACGAAGGGACAGAAGAGGATGAAGAGGAGGCTGGAGTAGATGAAGTCGAAGATGCTGAAAGAGGTGAGCAAGATAATGCTGACACTAATGGAGATGCTGATGATAGTGGAAGTGATGATGAAGAAGATGATGAAGGGACAGAAGAGGAAGATGACCCTTCTGTATATATGCATGCTCCTCTAACAGATAGGAAAAAAGGGGATTTTGAGATTTTTGTCGGTGGGTTGGACAAGGAAGCAGTTGAAGATGATTTGACAGAAGTCTTCACCCAATTTGGAGAAATTCAGGCGGTAAGAATTGTGAAGCATCCAACAACACAGAAAAGTAAGGGTTTTGCATTTGTACGGTATGCTACCACTGAGCAAGCCAAGAAAGCGCTTGATGAGTTGAAGGATGGAACAGAGGTTTGTACATCTTAACCTTTTGAATATATTTTAGCTAAGATTTTGCTGGGATCCAATTTGCCATTGGCAACTTGATGATATTACTACTATACCAATAGGGAAGATCCCTATTCATTGCTGATGAAAACTTTGCCTCTTATTATTTTGATAGTCAGCATGAATTTAGAACCCTTGACCTCAAAGTCATTATTTTAATCAGGTGAAGGGCAAGCTTGTTCGTGTTTCAGCTAGTCTGGACAATGATACGCTATACATGGGTAATATTTGCAAGACATGGACAAAAGATCATGTAAGATTTCCAAGCTCCTCTATCTTGTTGCTGAATACTGTTTCACACATAGAGCCATATCAATTGGCGTCAAGTTTGCTGTTTTATTCTTCTAAAATAAAAAGAAGCATAAGAAAAGAAAAGAACGTTTGCTGTTTTACTTCATGTGAGCGTGCAATTTTGACTTTTTATACATTACAATTGTGCATGTTTACCTTTAGGTAGTTAGCATGGGTGACACAAATACCTTGCTGAAACATCTATAAGCTATCTTCATGTTCTGACACTGCTTTTTGTGCTACAAGGTACTTGCTACACTTAAAGGGTATGGCATTGAGCAGATTGAGGAAATATGTTTACCTGATGATCCCAAGAAAGAGGGAAAGAGCAAAGGTTTTGCTTTTCTGGAATTTAGCACCCATTCTGATGCTATGGCAGCATTTCAGCGGTTGAGAAAGCCAGATGCTGTTTTAGGCCGTGATAGGAGTGCCAAAGTTGCTTTTGCACAATCATTACATCCGAGGGAGGAGGCTTTGTTACAGGTCTGGAATCATCTATGTTTGTTTTAATCGTGCTTTGTTATCTGACAAGTTATTTCTTTTACTTCTGCTCAATTTATCTATCTGCTTGAGTTCTGAACCACAATTCAATACTTGACATGGATCTTGCTGCATCCATAATTAAATTTTTATTTTTTTTATTTTTGCAGGTGAAGACTGTATTTATTGAGTGCCTGCCAGCTTCTTGGGATGAAGACAAGGTAGAGGAACACTGCAAACAATATGGAGAAATTGAGAAAGTTCAACTACCTCGAAAATCCACCACAAAAAAGCGTAAAGATTTTGGATTTGTGGAGTTTGCCTCTCGAGAAAGTGCAGTAACATGTGTGGAGGGAATAAACAATGCCCAACTTGGGGAGGGAGAGACCAAGGTAATTATATGTTAGAGACTTTAACCATTTTTTGGTAATTATCTCAGAGACCTTAAAATGTCATGGAATTATAGTGGCTGTGCATCTTAAGCTCTGCTTCTCATATCAGGTCAAAGCTAACATTGCAAAGCCTCAGAATAAGGGTCGGCTTGCAAAGCTGGGTATTCGAGGTGGATTCAAGGTTAAGAAGGATGGTGGAAATGCAGAAGAAGCCAGTCTACCTAAGGCGAAAGGCAATGCTAATCCATCTAAGGTGAAAGGCAATGCTAAGGCCAAAACAATTGAACAGAAGGGGAAGGCTCATGTGAACTTGAAAGGCAGTGAAGCAAGCAAGCCATCTAAAAGCAAACCCGTTGAAGGTCAAGGAGGTGGTCCATCCCAAGGTCGCCAGAAAAAGGAACAAGATTCAAAAGTTCAAGGTGCTGGCCCCTCCCGGGGTAGCCTGAAAAAGGAACAACAATCAAAAGGTGTAAAGCGTGGTGGTAGAGGCATGGAAAGTACAAGGCCATCAAAGAGAGCACGTGATAATCGTAATATTGGTACCACATGCAATTTATCTTGAATTTGTTCTCTTACTTGTTTGGATTGTGTAACTTGTGTTATCTACAAAAGTGGAATTGATGTTTGACATGCCTCTGATGTTTTAGGCAATGCTCGTGGCAGACCTGTTCATAATTTTGGCAACCGGAAGAACTTCCGATTTGGAAAGCCAAAAGCAAATCAGTACATGCGTCGAGCTGCATATAGCGATGCATATGCACCAAGGTATGGAGTGCATGCAACTAGCTACCAGGATCGTGCTTATGGTGCAGCTGCTGGATCTAGACATTACTATTCTGATATGGTAAATGTCCTCACATTGTTCATTGTCTCCTGATTTGTTTGTTGTAAGTACTCTGCTCACAAGCTGTGCTTCACTGCTTCTCAGGAACCTCATGCTGGATACATGGAACCTACTGCAGACATGGTCCGAGATCCATATGCTTATGGCCCGAGAAGGTTTGCTCCATCTGGGCTTATTCTCATTGTTTTGAGCTTTCAATCTAATCTGTAACTAATTGTAGTATGTTCTTTATTTTGGTCAATTAGTTCTGGTGGATATGATAGCCATGGCAGGATTGGCGCAGGATATATTGGAGGTAACATCTTCAGTCTAATGTTTTTTTTTTTTTTTGGTTGTTAGTGCATAGGTAGAGTTTTTGAAGTGTTCATTTTCATAAGTGAAATCATGTTTTAATTGCTTAGGCTGTATTTGGCTCATAGCCATTTCAGGAGCAGAGAGACATATTTTGTGATTCTGGAGATTCTACTCTTATATTGTGCTTAGCTAGCTTGTCTGGCATTGCCTGTTCTGGAGCTCTACTGTTTGCAATAACCCTTTCTGGCCCACACAATAGTTAGGCTACACTGCATTGTGGGGAATAATCGTGTTGGCATATGAGTGGTGTTCGGTAAACATGCTATACTTTGCAGCCAACTACTTGAGCTTGTCCTTTCCATTTTTGGTCTGATGGTGGTACATTTTTACTACACTCCACCTGGTAGCAATTGCAATCACTCGCCCCTGGCTTGGGTAAAGCAGGAGGAATGATGCCAGGTGTGCAGCTGGTCATCGAACTCTTGCTAATTAGCCATGAGAAAGAGTCAATCCCAAATAGCCAGGACAGTGCTATAAGAATGATGATGGAATTTCTACTCTTGGTAGAATTGCAATCACTTGTCCTTCGCTTGGGTAATGCAAGAGGGATGATGCCAGTTGTGCAGCCGGTCATCGAACTCTTGCTAATTAACCATGAGAAAGAGTCAGCCCCAAATAGCTGGGACAATGCTACAAGGATGATGATGGAATTTCTACTCTTGGTAGAATTTTGAAAAAGTAAAATCATGGAATGGGGTTCTTTTGTGTTGTATTTGGAAGAAGCAGCTCTTTGTATCCACAAGATTAGCATTTCATGGTTTATGGAAAGTCTACTAAGAGTAGAAATCCCAAAAACCGTGAATTGATTTTGTCACAGCCCAAGCAAAATGCACCTTAGCCAATTAATAAAATGCTACTGACATCTGAAGGCATCAGAACACTTTCTTAAACATTGGTTTAACTGAATGTGGCAATTTTGTTATAAAGAAGTTTATATATATATATATATATATATATATATATATATTACTCCTGCCTAGAGTTTGACCCTGAGTATGCTTTGCTCCATCTCAAGTTCTCAACTGTTGTGCACTTTGTTACTGAATTTGCTTATACATATTGACATTGCTTTATTTTGTCAGTGGTTGCTTGTAAGTATATATTAACTGTGATTGGTAATTTTTTTGGAATAATTTATGTTTGATTACAAGCCTGAAATTTTTTTCTTAGTTTGTTGTCTTTCTATATTGACCTTGTAAACTAAATGCTCCATCTCAAGTATGCATTCCCTTTGAACAATTATTCTCTTGGATTATGTAACTTTAGGACTTTACGAGAGCTTTTTTATCATTAAAAAAGAAAGAAAGAAAGAAAAACTGCACAGCAAGGCTAATAAAGAACGCTTGTTACTTGAAAACATGTCGGCAATATAAATTTAGCTAGACAAATTAGGCAATAGGTGTTTTTCTCATTGCAAAATTGAGGGCCTGTTCCTTTTTGTAGGGTTCTTTCTTTGATTTAACCGTAGTTGGAGGTGCTTTGGTGTAGTCCTCGTAAAGGATCGAAGCATGTCACTTGGTGAATCTTAGGATTAGACGACCCTAAAGTGCCTAGAAGTATCTACTGGAATTTCCAAGTGATTATTTGTTTCTATATGATTCATGTGACATTGCTTGCGGCCAAGATATTCAATAACGGTCAGGGCTGGTGGTTGGACCGTTACGTTACGGCCTTGTAATGGTTGGATTTTTTTATATAAAGAAAACAAAGACTAGAAACATTCCAAAAAATGTGAGGAATCCGAATATGTATTCTTTTCTGGTTTTGAACAAGTTTATGATAATGTAATCGGCCATTCTTTGGTAAGAATGCTGTCTCAGGCAACCTGATGATATCGTTAACTTGAGAGGCTTAAGCTGGCTTCAAAACTCATGCATTTAATATTCTAAATATCTAATAATAATGGAAAAAAAATTGAATGAATAGTGTCAAGCTTCAAATGTCCCAAAATTCATACAATATGTGAAGTTCATCCCACCAATACATATTTTTAACCATTTGACACCATTTTCCTCGAGAAATTTAAAGAAAAGATTAAAATTGAATTCAGATGAATAATGCCGGGCTGATTCATGACAGTTTGAATGGGCCCCAAAAACGGGCCAAAATTCATGGAATTCAGGGGATTCATCCTACAAATGCATATCCCTAAGCATTTGACATCATTCACCTCAAGAAATTTGAGGGGAAAAAATTGTCACTATTCATCCCTCAAAAGACCAGAAATTACAAAAAATACAAAAAGAAAAAGAACAAGAAAAAGAGATGAAAAATATTGATTTAGTGCATGCATGTGTAGATCTAGAGTCCATATATCTATTTAAACAATTTGCATTTCAAATATTTTACAAAAAAAAGAAGAAAATTGCTGAAAATTATATAAAAACTAGCAAAATACAAAAAAAATTGAAAAATTATACAAACATGGCCATTTTTTAAAAGGTTAATGGAAAATTTATTAAAGGTCTGGAGCCAAACTCAACCGGAAAAGAATACAAGGGAAACTAAAAAAAAACTACATCCCAAGGACCCTAGAAACAACATCCTGAGCAACATTTTGGGACATCGCCCACTCATGAACTAGGATCTTAATATGGGCTCTCACTGCTTCGCATGATCCTTCAGTATCCCGTAAGTAGCAATTGTTCCATTCACCCAATACAACCCACCAAAATGCTGGAAGAACCAGCTGCCACAAATCTTTAGCTTCCTTGGCCACGCCTCCCCTTTCCCACAACCATAGCAAAGCATCAACTGAGCCTGGCATGACCCACAACAACCTGAATAGAGTAGGAAGTGCAGCCAGATTTTGAAGGTGAAAGATAAGGAAATAAAAAAAATGATCAACTGACTCCGCATCTTGTTTGCAAAGGTAGCACCTATTTGGAATGGGCATCCCACGCTTATGGAGGTTGTTGATTGTCAATGCTTTCCTTCTGGCCACCAGCCAAAAAAAAAAAACACGACACCTTTGGAGTCCCGTGGAACTAAAAGTGAGAGCCAAAGGGACCATCTAAGCTTGACGACTCTAGACATAGCATTGACTAAAAGGATGCCACTGTGAATTGATCTGAACTATGGTTGATACAGACCAACCGGTCAGTTTCATTCAACCAAATTTGGGAGTGTTATCTGAATCATATGATTCATTGTGAACTGTAAGATTTATATCGTATCATATGGGTGTATGATCCAAATCATACACTCAAATAAAAAAATCTTAAATAATCGCGCAGTTATTATACGACTCGTACGATCATCATAGATTGCATAAATGGGCCAAAAATTACTTTAAAAAATCATTTCTGTTTACTTTTTGCTCAACTTATTATTCTTTCCTGATACCCTTTCTGCTTATAAAACACGAAAATGCATTCTCCTTCTAAAAATATCCTCTTATTTTTTAGAGTAGATTTAGGGTTCATGATATTCAAAAACCCAAAAGAAACCAAGATATTTTTTAGTCACTTGGTGGAATCGAATGCTTTTTTTTTTTTTTACTAACATGATTCTTCACTCAAGAGAGATACAAGGAACAAAAGATATACACTCCCCGAATTTCTCTTTCAATCCTGCAATTGATTTCCAAATATGAGAAGCCCGGTAGAGAGGCAACTCCTTCACCTCTCAACCATGGCAAAATTGAACACAAATCTAGCACGATTGGTTGATTTGGTAATATAATGTTGAATCAATACATTTGTAGCCAGAAAAACAAACAAAAAATTTCGCTCTTTTTTCTACTCTCCCAAATTCGTCCCCGAATATTCAATTCTTTGAAAATGACTAAAATCTTGTGTTTTAATTTTAAACATTTGCATAAATCTAGTCGAAACTGTGTTAAAAATAGTCTCAAGCAGTGTTATCTGAATCATATGATTCATTGTGAACTGTAAGATTTATATCGTATCATATGGGTGTATGATCCAAATCATACACTCAAAAAAAATTCTGAAATAATTGCGCGATTATTATACGAATCGTATGATCATCATAGATTGCATAAATGGGCCAAAAATTACTAAAAAAAAAAATCATTTCTGTTTACTTTTTGTTTAACTCATTATTCTTTCCTAATACCCTTTTTGCTTATAAAACATGAAAAAGGCATTCTCCTATTAAAAATATCCTCTTATTTTTTTAGAGTAGATTTAGGGTTCATGATATTCAAAAACCCAAAAGAAATCAAGATATTTTTCATTCACTTAGTGGAATCAAATGCCTTTTTCTTTCTAACATGATTCTACACTCAAGAGAGACACAAGGAGCAAAATTATTGAAGGACTCTTGTATGTTTTTTAATGTAAATTTTTTGAAAGACAACAACAATAAAAGGAAAAAAATTCAAGAATCCTTTACTATCATGATATGTATACCGTATACATTTTCTCAATTGATAATATTTATGTATTACTCTTTTGGTACATGTTGATAGAAAATGGATGATTGATGAGTTTTTTTTTATATCTTTGTTTATTTATTTATTTATTTATTTTAACTTGTATATATTTAGATGTTTTTCATTTCTTTTAAGAAATAAAGAAATCTTACGATGTGCAATATGATATGATTCAACCGCCATTACGATTAATTGTCAAAAAGAGAAGGAAACTTTTTTTTTTTTTCAATCAATTACAGGCCCCATATTACATAACAGCCCGTGCATTTACGCTTCCATAAAGGCCTTTACGGTTGTTACATACCAGTTTTTCATATATTGTGGCATTCTTGTGTTGTGACTGACTTCCATGCTTGTGGTTTTGCTGTAGGACCGCTTCCCCCATCATCCTATGTACATCAGTATCCAAGCTATGCTGGATATGAGGTACATACAAGGGCTCATAATCATGAGAAGTTATTTTGAATTTAGTTTTCAAGGTTGAGGTACACACACTGGCACATAAGCAAGAGAAGTTATCTTTATGGGTTTGAAGGTTGCGATGCTAATCCTTTTCCTCACTTACCTGTACACCTTTATTTCCATTATTTTTATTGTAGTTGGAGGAGGAAATTAGGGTATGAATCTAAGTTTCCCCTTCTGCTTTGGGTTTTCAAACTCCCAAGTAGTCTTTTGTGCATCTCTTTCTTCCTATCCCTGTATGTTATGCATGTTTTCCTCTTCCTCAAGAGATCTTGTGGTGGGTACCATCTTCGTTCTGAGCTTTTGCTACTGCCTTATCAACATCATTTATAGGGATCTCTCTCTCTCAATGACACTCGATGGAATTTCCATTGAAATAGAATGCCACACATTGTTGTATGGAACTGTGGATCATATACAAAAAGAGGGGAAACTTGTCGCATACACCTCACCGTACCTTATAGTTCATGCAGATTAACATTGTAGGGTATCTTGAACATGCATGCATTTACGTTGTCTTTCTCATTTTGATTTGAATCGTGCCTGTGTTTTCCTGCAGGCTGGTTATGGATATCCTAGCACTGCTGCCTATCCACCTCGCAGGTCATATTATTAATGCCACTAGAGCTTGCTGATTGTGGGGTTGTTGGACAGTGTGGGAGGTGCAGCCCTGTCAGGTTTTTTGGTCCGCTGATGGGGGGTTTGTTCGGCATGTTGTGCATGCAGTGGAGAGTTCACAAATTGAGCATTTTGGAAGTCAAGAGATCCTGAAGATTCTAGTCTCCCAACCATTACCTAAATATCTCATGTTAACTTTGATCTAAATGAGAATCTTTTTATACCGTTTCAGATGCAGATTTTCTGGCTGCTTATGAAATCATCTTTGTTATGCGATCTGGTTGGTATTATAGGCTGAGCTTCCTGTCTTATTTCCATGCTTAGAAAACCAAGAATTAGAGCTTTCAAATGGGTCTGGCCTGGGTTTGGTGTTGGTGTGGATTTTGATTGGGCCTGGCCCATTGACAGTCTCTTGGGAAGAACTTTGTGCCATGCGTACTTATCACAACCTGCAGTTTCTGCAGGTATTATTGTAGGTTCAAAGCTGGGTGTTGTGCCATTTAGCCATCAAATGGCAAGTGGAGCCCATCATCAATAGCCCCGGCTCAGTCCAGGCCTGAACTTCCTCATTTGATTAATACACTGGCTGGGCCTGATTAAGAAATGGTCATATTGGCACTTTGGGTGAAGTCTCAGGCCAGTTTTTTGGGAGAAATATCAATTCATGGCTGAATGTCTGCTAGCTTGATTTGAGATGTGAATAAAACCTTTCTCATTCATTGGAACTTGAGTGCTCTTTGGATGGCAGTTCGGTATGATGTGCACAGAGGAACTGAAAAGATAGGGTGAGAAGGCCCTTTCTAGTTACATATTTTTCCCTGCTAAAAAAATGTATCCTCTTCTGCACGAGTATATAAAAGTGCTTACCATATTGAGCTAAGGTATCATTAAACCATCTTACTGCTGTGAAACCAACAGTGTGTTGATTTTAAGCAGGATACTTGACCCCATCGGCTGCTGAGTTTCAATGGTAATGGAGATACAAAAATCATTGTTATAATACCATGTGAAATAAAAGGTAAGAAAATGCAATAATTATGAGGTTTCAGTACAATTATCAATACAATACAACCCTTTTTTTATGGGGAAAGAGACGATCAATAATAACCTTGTTTGAAAAATACAACATGCTCTCAAGGTAATCTTAGTCAATATCAAGGCAAGGACCTTTAAAACAGCGTTTCTATGAATTATCTCCTACTCCCTTTCCCTATGCTCTAGACAATGGTCACTCCCAACTGCCTTTCTTTTTTGTCAAGTTGGGGTGGTCAGTAAGCTGCCCAATGTAACTGATCCTAGGAAGGAGGCCTTGCAATGTATTCAGACCAGAAGGCAAAAATGGGTAAATCAGTGCATTTCAGCCTCATATGTACTTCCTCTGTTCATCATACAGACTCTAACGTTCTGGATTCCTTGGATGCTGGATTTGCTGGGTTGTCTATTTTCCTCTTCTTAGTTTCACCAACCAGCCTCTTCACGTATGATATGTAGCCATCAACATCAAATTTCCTTTGGCAGCCAGCATAATTCATGTAACGAATCTTTCCAAACACTGCTCGCTCCTTCCAACCCTGCAGTGATTAGAAGTCGTCAGGCATTCAGGTGCTTTTAATAAAATGTTATTTGCACATTACAGAATTGTTCTACTTGGTCTAATTTCGGAGTTAAATATACTTGTGTGAAATGATAAACCAAAGCCCATTGCATGTCTGCTTAGAATTAACGTGCAACCACCAAAGAAAGGTGGGAACATGTCATGTGTAGGACATCTAAGCTGTAAGGTGGATCCCATGAAGATCGCTTGGTGCTATTAGGTTGGTCCACTCATGCGGGAAGGCCATAGGTGTATGTTGCACCACCCAGTGGGCAGGTATGATTTGAACTGTTGACAGTTGGCAGGCCAATTTAAACTCCTACAGGAGCCCCACTGGATTATGAAGCAGCCTGATTTTTGCTCCAAGCAACTTTCATGATGGGGCCCACAATATGCATAACACACTGCCTTCTGCACGGCAAATGTTGTTACATGAGGTGTGTTGCATCTGAAGTTCATTCAACATGCAGCTCAATCAAGAGAATAAAGTATGAAAATATTTTATTGGGAGGAACGATCACCTACAACCCATTGCATGTGACACTTACATTTCAACCCACCCAGATCACATGCCAATGTGTCAAGTGTGGGTACATCCAACCATGTAAGGTGGGCTTAACATGAAGATCGCTTTGCACAAAAAAGACCGGCCCATTCATTAAGCAGGCCATATGAACAGGTTGAATCAGAACGCTGGCCAGTCTGATTTAACCCATCCAATGTTTTCTAAGTGGTTAGCTTGATGAGTGAACCCGCCTGATTTCTGTGCCAGCTAATCTTCATGGTGGGGTCCATCTAATTCATGGCTCCGACATCCCATGCACATCACATGTGAACCGGGTTACATGTTAAAGCCACATGCAATGAATTGTAATGATCATTCCTATTTTATTGGGTTCTCTTAGCCCTTGACAAGACTAGCTGTAATAGGTAAGAGGAACACTAACCTGATCATGCACACCGCAAATTGACCACATACAACCAACATATCCATTTGGATCCCTACCATCTATTTCATACTGCATGCAAATCTGGTAGTCAGCAAGTCTAACAAATAATGGTGATTTAACAAAGAAAACGGTGGCATAATGATACCAACTGATGGAGTTCCAAGAATAATTGTCTGTAAAGGCACTTTAATTTAATACCTTGTCGTTTAAATATATTGCTATTGAAAGAGCTTCTTCAGGTCCACTTGTCCATTCAAGAATTTTCTTTGCCCAATACATCCTGCAAAACTGTGAGCTTGTCATGTAAACAATTCGCTGCAAGGAACAGAAGAACATCCACTAACGTCCTCCATAATAGCTTTCTAGACATGATTAAATCACCCCACAATAAACACTGGACAAGAGATCATCAGACCATCAATTGAAAAATTGTTGCCTCGAAGCATGAAAAGTTCAATGCACCCTGGGTTCAGCAACAAGGCTGAGGAAGACCTATGCCTAAGGCCACATGCAGCCCCAAAACTCTCTTCTACTGCCGTGGATAATGAATGAACTGAGGAAATGCACCCCCAAATTCACATTCACAAGGCTAACCTCTGAAGAACCGCAGGAAAAATGGACGACTGGTCATTTAAAATGGTAGTACACTTTTCAGGACTAATCTCGATGACCATCCAGTCATATCAGCCAAATGCAATGCCTCAACCATTCATCAGCCATTATCCCTGAATTCTCTCCCCTTAACAAAGCCACTCTAATTGGTTGAAACCAAGTGACCCATGACATGTTTTGAGGGCAAACACCTCCAAAAGCTTGTATAAACCCCCACTAAATTGATGGGGCATAATTCACGTAGATCCATGGCATTGCATATATTCAAGGATGACAGAACTCAGTGAAGCACGAATGTAATTCATCAATTTGCTGGAATAGGTTTGTAGAGTAATAGCATAAACTAAGGGCCTGGTTTGGTAGGTGCCTAAATTTTAGGCTGTCTCGTATTAGTTAATCATATTTATGTATTATAGATCATATTTATTTTGGCAAGGATTAAATTAATCTTGATAACCAACATCCACAATCTCTAATACATAATAATGGTTGACTACAATGAGCTGAACTTGTTTTTGGGCGCCTACCAAACAGGCCGTAAACATCCAAGAGTACTCAGCTCTACTGCTAGAAAACTTAGGGAAAGTCACAGGGACCAAGGGCAGTATAATCAAAAGACTAGGGATGACCTGGTTAACTTCCTCACTCACAGGGACATCTAGGCCTACATCTTCATAGTGAACTAGGGATCCATGAACTCAAATCCCAATCAGATTTTTCCAAGTGAGGACATGGTCTTGTGATAGAGTTGAATGGTGGAACGGGATTTGTGTAGCTGACCCAATTAGTGGGTATAAAGCTTAGATGATGATGATGATTTTTTTTTTTTTTTTGAAAGATGATGCAAATTTATCAAGGACAAAGGCCAAAAAGCAAACAAAACAACAAAGCCAAAGGAAAACAAAACAAAAACAACAACAGAAAAGACCTAGAAAACTAACAAACCGAACAAGATAGCCCCAAAAACAGGGAGCCCAAAACCCAGACAAACAAACACCCTAACCCCAAATCAGGAACCCATTACCTAACATACCTAGAACCCTGTCAAGGACCCTATCAGCTGACCCACTGAGATTGGAAGCAACGACTTTCTTTCCAACTGCAGAGACCAGGGAATAGCCAGCAGAGCAGACTTCCATCTCAACTTGCCCAAGTGGCTTCCTGCCTCAGCATGCCAAGATTGAAAGAGACCTTCTACCGGGACTGGCATAACCCAGTCTACACCCCAACGTCAAATAATGCCTGACCAAATTATCCTCACAAAAGGGCAATGAAAAAATAAATGATCAACCGATTCCTCTACTTACATACATAGCAGACAAATGTTCGGCAGGACCATACAGTGCTTTTGAAGGTTATCAAAGGTGAGAATTCCTCCCGGCAAGCCAAACAAAAGTAGCAACTTTAGGAGGGGCCTTATAGGACCACATAGAAGC
Source organism: Magnolia sinica (assembly GCF_029962835.1). Lineage (NCBI taxonomy): Eukaryota > Viridiplantae > Streptophyta > Magnoliopsida > Magnoliales > Magnoliaceae > Magnolia > Magnolia sinica. The sequence goes on along the minus strand of NC_080590.1, from coordinate 14,632,841 downwards.
AGTGTGGCAACAATCCCTCCCGGAATTAGCTTGAGACAGCAGCGCAAAGAGGGTATGAACTAAGAACTCCCCTGACTTGCAAGGACACCAGAAGAGGGAATCTTTGACTCTTGGATACACCAATAATCCCCGTGGAAAAAAGAGAGAAGATGATCAAATTCTGCACCTTGAGGGTCCTGATGAGAGGGGGAGACCACTCCCCCCTAGAGGTTAGAACTCAAGAAACACTCCGCAACAGAGATGTCAGGAGAGGGACAGAGACGGTCTAATCCCAAGAAAGAAGATTGGAGAGACAAATCGCCACACCACACATCCTCCCAGAATTTAACCCTAGACAGCATCCTGACAACCAAACTGGCACTAAAAACTTTGGGAGCTACTTGAGATATGCCTCTCCACATAAAAGAAGAACAATACACAGAAGACCCCTTAATCGACCAACCCGTAGGAGCCAGACCATGCATAGCCATGATAATCATCCTCAACAGGCTAGAATTTTCCTTACCAAACCTCCAAACCCACTTACCAAGCAACTCCTCATCTAAAACATCCAGACTCCTGATACTGGAACCCCCTTCAACAGCAGGCTGACATAGCTCCTTCCAATTTAGAAGAGGAAGCATCCCCTTGCCAAAGGAAATTCATTCTCAATCTATCAATATGCTCGAGAACACCTTTAGGGCATCTAAACAGGGACATAAAATAAAGCTGGAGATTGGAGAGGGAGGATTTGATAAGAGTTACTCAATCACCCAGAGATAGCAATTTTCTCTTCCAGAGAGAGAATTTCCTTCCCGATACACACTGGCAGACCAATATAAGACGAAGGGAACGAGCCAATTCGACAACCAAACAGATCAGCCAACTGGGACAACTTATCCGAGGAAATTGAAATGCCCAACAACTCACTCTTGCACAAATTAACCTTTAAACTAGAAACCATTTCAAACAAGGTAATGGCAATCCACAGGTGAGCAACCATAGACTCTTCAGCCTCACAGGCTTCAAGAACTTCGTACTTCAGAATACCATTTCCTGAAATAATTATCTACAGTTTTTCATTGAACAACAAAAAAGAGACTGGTTTCATGTTGTAGACACACAACTGCCAAAGAACATCAAATGCATTCACAACAATTCGTTTACTGAGAAAGTCATATGCATGCAATAGACATGCTTCAACTGTTCTAGATATAGAAAACTAATTCTTTCAAGGTCTTTTAGTAGAAGAAGACGATTCTTATATTTTAGTCTGGATGCACTGACTAGACTTGAATCAAACCATGAACAATGTGGTATTCTGATGAAATTATGAGGCTGTTTAGTAGCAACAAAAGTTGTCCTAGACAGGCTTGTATGCTATCCTACATGCTGTTTGCTAAACACCCTGAAATAGAGAATGGGTATAGATGGTGGCACATGTGGGGGAGATTGAAGATTGATAGTGGTGCATGTGGAACCTCTGGGGTGATTGAAGATGGGTGATGGCACATGTGGGGTGCTAGAGGATTGATGGTTGCACGTCTTGAAGATGGGCAGTGGCACATGTGTACATACCATTATGCTCAGTGTGTACTAAACCAGGGATAGTTTTTACGAGGATTTCTGAAGACAAGAGTTGGGACAAAAGTTGCTTTTTTCCAGCACCCTTTACTCAGATTTCTTGGCATTTGTGACAACATAGCATAGACAAACCATAGAAAAGTTCCCTGCAGTCATCTTTTATGGACATGGGTGTCTTGCACACAACTTTGTGGGCCACCAAACCAGCCCTAAGTCACATGTAAGATTGGTAACACAAGGAACAAATAAAAACAGGGTTGTATGACCTTCAATTATCCAACAGAGAAAAAAAAAACTGCCAAGAAGGTACTTGCCGCATGAATCCATGCATTTTTCCATGGTGGACCATCTCCAATTGAGATGCATTCCAGAGCTGAAAAGAACAGTTATACGGTTAAAACAGAATACAAGAAAAACAATGAATAAACCCAAGCAAATAATTAACAAGTTGAAAAATATAGGACCATGTGATAAATAACAGATTGAAGATCCAAACAATCTGAACCTAAGGGGTAGGATATATCAGAAAAAATGAAGCTTTGCACTCCAGCATCTCATAAGTGCATAAATGATGTAGAAAATAATCAACTTACAGGATCAGCAGTTTTTGCCTTTTCCAGCTGGTCTTTCCTGCAGACGTCATTGTCACGGTGAAAGAATAAGATCCTTAGCAGCCAACTTTAAATATTAAGGTTTTCTAATATATAAGTGAAAGCTTAAGAGTAGAATCTCAATGTGCCCAGAGGGAACAGGGAGTCGGTGCATTCATTGTCTCCCTCTGTTAAAAATATCTGGACTCAGCGAGCATCTCAATGTCCATTTTGAAATGCATTTTAAGATCATGCCCACCGTCATTGGTTGGTGGAAATATGCATGCCCCAACCCTCACTGCACACAGCCCTCACAAAATCTTTTCCCAAAACTGAAAAACAGATTTTTAGTTATAATGTCCATAATACCCAAAAGAAACCAGCACAACACAATCCACATCAGCAACCAGAGACGAAGCTATTTCACTCACGTGTAAAGATGGTCTCTTTTATCAGCAGCATGGTCCATTAAAGTTTTCTGAGCCCATTCCCATGCACCTTGTACTGAGTCATATTGTGGCTGGTAAAAGCAAAAGTTATCTGCCAGCTCCCTTCGCACAATCATCTCTTCCAAGAATGCATCAACTGACTTCATAAGGGCACGAGAAACTATATCACATCAGAAACACACTAGAAGAACATGATAAGGATAAAACAAAGAATAGATGACAATCAGAATGCTTTCTTTACACTTCCCAATCAAAATTACAGAAATCAGCAATGTTAACTAAAAATAATAACCTGTGGATGCATTTTCCGAAAGGTACGCGCTACCAAGGCACAACGCTGTGACGATATCTGCCCAAAGTGCAAATACGGGGAGAGACCCGAAAGCCCTTTAGGCTTTAATGGGTTGTTTCGATCATTAGAGTAATTCTTTAGTCTTGTCGTTAAGAACCCATTTGTGCTTCCCAAGAGCACTTCCATTGCAGCAAGTTCTCCTGGTTCACACCACTCCAGTTCAGGGACCTCTGCTCCTTTCCTGTTCAAAGAAAACTCGAAAAGCACTAGATTCTTTCAGACAGTGTACTCTGAGGTCAGTTAGCAATTAAATACACAAGAGAAATGCGACAGCCACTCCTGGCACATGCTTGCAAGATCTGTAGTGTCAACTGGTGGGCCCCACTGCATGTGTGCCATGGCCCAACAATCAAGTGGCTTCAGTCATCAAGTGGGAAATGCATAAGAGGAAAAAGGGATTGTTCAAAATGCCGTTGCATTCAAATCACATATTTGGCCCGCCCACCTCAAAGTCAGGCCACTCAGTTCGGTCATGCATGTATGAGAAAAGGTCAATTAAAAAATTGACCAGCGATACAACTCTACATACATGTGTGGCCCAAATTTTCAGACCACACGCAGTGGGCCCTACCTGATAAATGAATCACACAAACATGTAGGGAGAGTAGACTTGGAATCCTACATCTGCAAGTAGCCATAGCAGAGAAAGACTAACAAACATTGATTCCAATTTGTAACAGCCTGTCTCACCTCAAAACATCAGCAGTAAGTTTCTCCCAGTCAATCTTGGCGGGACCCTCAGCCATCCATTTCCTACTAGGAGGTTGCAAACTTGGAAAATCAATAAGATATTCTGGAAGCAACTTATGAATCTTAGTCCTGATAGTCCTTGCACTGTACTCCAATTTCTCCGATGCAACCCAAATGGGCACTACATTATGTGTGTCTACTTCATGCACAGCTACCGACTCCCCTACTTTCTTACAAATCTCATCTTTCCATTTCCGGACTTCCCGTAATGGCGAAAAATCCATAACTAGAAGCGACGCGTTGCATTCATTCAAAAATTTCGGTATGGTATCCACCGCCTCTCCCTATAATTGATAAGAAAACAACCTCAGTAGGGGGGGAAAAGATTGAACTATAAAAAAGAAAGCAATGCCATTGACTTACAACGCGGGGGGATTGGGTTTGGATGCAACATTGAATTGAATTGCAATTTATTGAGGAATCATACAATGCTGAAGCAGAGATATTCTGCAGTATGTTTGAGTTTTCAATTTGTACGAGTGCAGACCACAGTTCAGTGATCCAAAACGTTGATATGATGCCACTCACTATGGACAGCGCATGCATAAAAAATCCCCTAGATTGGAAGATCCTAGCCACTAATGCTTGGTCTTTTATTAATTGAATGGGATCAGTCGCTCTCTTTGTTGGCTGCTATTGAAAGGCGTACTATTTATACATGTGTGATCTTTTGCACATGGACCATGCACAGTGGGGCCCATAATATCAACGGATTGGATCAATGAACAAATGCCTCACTACCACAGTGTAATCATAGCTTGGAAGAAGTCCACAAATTTCAATTATTAGGTTCCTTGGATGTCCAACTTGAAAATAACAGAATTGCAACTTAGAGCCTTCTGACAAATGGTTTTAAGCCTCAGCGACTCGGACTGCCTCGTTCGTTCCTGAGTTGAGTCATGACTCGGTCGAGTCAGTCCTATTTTCGGTTTCTCACTAACTACAGACTCGTCCGAGTCCGAGTCGACTCGGGCGAGTGGACAATCTACCCTTACCCACTTATTAACTAAATATATCGTGATTCAAATGGATAGTGCATCCAAACGAGGCCTAAAAGAAATCCAAACAAAAAACTTGCCTGAAACAAGAAAAAAGGAATTTCCAAGGCCTTGAGAGTCTGTTCGAGCTCACGCAGTCCCCTCAGCATGAACCCTAACTGACGGGCTTTCGCTCCCAAGAACTGATCGAACAAGTTGAATGCGACCGCGACGGGTGCGTCCATCTTGTTAGCCTGATCGACGGCGTGGATTAAGGCCCAGTTGTCTTTTGACCGTTGATCACGAAACATCCAGTAGATCACGGGGCACTTTCCTGATGATCTGCCTTCCTTGAGGACTCGGATTCTACCGGATTGCACGCTTTGTCCAATGCTCGGTCCATCGGCGATGGACAGATTTAAGTGCCCGGTGTCGCCTTTCTTTGAAGAGGAGGTTTTGGGATCTGTTTTGCCCTTATTGTTCGCAGATTTTACGACAAGTGCCATTGACGAACGAGTGGAAACAGAACGCATATAGAGACAGAGAGAGGAAAGGAGTTTAATGGCGGGAACTGAAGTGATGGGCGAAAGCTGGTGTTTTACTTGACTAATGAGAAAGGTGACCAAATCTCCTCAATGCGCTGAAGTACGCATGGGGCGTAGTCGATGGAGGTGATGGAGAGGATTTTGGCGCAGAGCTGCCAGTGGATGGGACGAGCGACGTAAAGGGAACATGTAAGAGAGCGTCTTCGACAGTTGAGGAAAAGGAAAAGGCCGCTGGATATGTGGTTTCGAACGGTACACGTCAGGACTGTTGGAGATTGGGACCGTCGTTTGGAAATGCCTGGCGTCGCGCGACTGAGTGGGCAGAGGTTCACGTGATACTTGTTGGCTGTTGTCAATGAGAGCCGAAAGCGTATTGCGTCCGAACGGGTTGGGGATCCGAGGGGCCACCGTTATGTATTGGTTTTATCCATACCGTCCATCGACTTCGCCGCGAGCGGATTGGATACTGAACGCTTCAGTAGCCAAAACGCTACTGAAGTGATGTGGCAAAACGGCATTGGTTAGATACCAACCGCATGTTCCCTTGGTATAAATGCTACTCCGTTAGATCCGTTAACGGATTTTTCTCCCTTTCCGCCGTGCTCCACTCGGCCATGAAATCGGATGGTCATTCTGTGAAAATTCAGTTGGGCCCACTGTGAATTTATGTGATTTATCCACACCTTCCATCTGTCTTTCCATCTAATTTTAGGCGTTGAGCCCAAAATTGAAGCTTGTAAAAATCTCAAGTGGATCATACCACAGGAAACAGTGGAAATAATGATTTCCACCGTTGAAACCTTTCCAGCCCCACAGCGATGTTTATTTTTCATCCAAACTGTTCAAAGGATCCAAAAACATGGATGAAGGTAAAAAAAATAATATAATCTTGATCCAAAACTTCTGTGGCCCCCAAGAATATTTCAACGTATAAATTCAATTCACACTGTTTCCTTTGGTGTGGTCGATTTTAACTTTTCATATGCTTAGGTTTTGAGCTAAGGCCCTAAAATTATCTTATAAAATAGATGGACAGACTGGATAAAATATATAAATCACGGTGGACCCACAGAGTTTACTTACGCAATCCGCTTCCCTTTGCCACTCACCGTTAAACTCCGCATTGCATTTTTTTCTCGACGCGGATTTCTTCCTGCTCTGGGAATCCAGGCCCACTGTGATGTTTGTAAGAAATCCTCCCCTTTCATCCGTTTTTTAAATTAATTTAAGGATATGATTCGAAAAATGAACCGTATCCAAAGCTTAAGTGGGCCGTACTAAAGGAAAATGTGGTTATGGAAATTCCTACTGTTAAAATCTACCTGGGCTCGACAGTGATGTTTACAATCCATCTGTACCGTTAATAACTTCATTCCTACTGGGATGAACTGAATAAAAAATATTAACATTACTCAAAACTTCTGTGGCCCACGGATATTTCAACCATGAACGTTCAATTATCACTTTTTTGGCCCACTTAAGCCCTAGAAACTGTTCATTTTTGGCTTCAAGTCTGACTTGAACTAAAAAAACAGATGGACGGATATGATTTCTCACAAACATCATGGTGGGCCCCACCTGATTCCTAGCGCAAGAACTTCTTGGAATGTCTTTTGGCAGGAAATCCGCGTCTGTGCGTGGCCGAGTGCGTTCACGGCCTAAACGTAAAAACATCTGCTAATGGATCTCCGTTGACAGAGTATTTATTGAAAGGAAACAGCCGCTTGTCATCCAGCAATGGCGTTTTGCCACATCACTTCAGCAGCGTTTTGGCTACTGAAGCGTTCAGTATCCAATCCGCTCCCGACTTCGCCGTACCATTTTATTGGTCAAACTCAAAATGAGTCGGATCCAAGGCTCAAGTGGACCACACCACTGGAAGTGGCAATAGTAGTTCTTAGGCCCCACCAACATGATTAAGTGTCACCCATAATCAGTACGGTACATTAAGGTGTTAAATTAGTCTGATTCTAAAAAAATATTATATAATTAAATCGTATAACACCCATGAACAGTACGGATCATATTAATCAAATCTCACATTTTACACATTAGCCTCAAAGCTACGTGCATACCTTAAAATTTTACGTTTTATAGTTTAACCTTAAAGTCATATGCATACCTTTTTACATGAATGAATTAAAATTTGTTCATAAGGTCACGTAAACCTGAATGAAAGAAAAACATAAATATCAATTGTAGAAGTTTAATCCTCAATGTAATTTGCTTGAGCCTTGGATCTACCTCAATTTTGGGACTGGCCACTAAAATGGCATGACAAAGTTGAAGGACGCCCATACACCACAATGGCCTCACGTAGCCTTGCCTGTTCCAATATGTAGATGGGGGGTAGGACGCAATCGGTGGTCATGAGAGCCATTCATCCTGTCTTGCCATCATAGATGTGCACTCACACAAATACCATTGATATACGAGTATTACCTTTTAAACCCACATTAACCTAAATCAGACTGGATTAATCAAGAACTTGAATTTGACATACATAGGCTGGAGATTCCGGTCAACATTAAAGTCATCCATCAGGGTCTCCAAGAGCCAGAACATGCCCTATGACAACGTCGAGCACTCTAAATTAAAGCCATTATGTCAATTAATACTGGTGCAACACACTTGACACCAACACTTGAAAACTTGTTAGTGACAGACCAAGCCTTCATCCCAACTAGCACCTTATATTAACCATTGAAAACGAATATCGGGCCCGCCCGACCAACAGATCGCATCATAGGGGTCAATACTAGCTCAAAGGAGAGTGTAACGGCCCACCTAGAGCTTGGCATCGACCTAAAATGGGCCAGGGTCCCAATGTAGTGTCTCCCAATGCAAATGAACGGGGTGGATTATGATACTAATGTCGCAGTGGACCCCTACACGCCACATGTGCACTGAGAGTGCTTGTGCGCGGGTTGCACTGGAACCATTGGCTCGGTCAGATGACCTTTGACCGAGCCCTATTCGAAAAATAAGAGAAATGTTCTCTCCCGCCATTTTTTATTTTGAACGGAGGATCTTTGGGCTCCAAAGTGGCCCACCATGGCCACTTTCCGAGCCATCTGATCCGTTAAAAACCTCTGTGGCGCCAAAATTAACAAAACCCTATAGCCGTTCGACCCCTTGTAAACGAATGAGGGAGATGGGCCACCACCGTCCAATGCATTGCACGTGGAGGGCGTCCGAGATGTGGGCCATGATGGAATCGGATGGACGGCTCACGATCGGTCCGATCGTACAGTCTCAACCGTCCATCACTAAAGGAAGGCGGTGCTCCTTTCTTTCCGGAATTGGCCACGCAAAGCTCTGCAAGAGGAAAACAGAGAGAAAGCTTTCCTCTCTGGGAAAGACAAGGCTGGTGAAATCTCAGTCGTCCGACCGTAGGGGCATTCTCAGCCGTTCCCTTCTCCCTCTCCCCCTCTATATAAAGGACCCTGTGGACCTAGGGATACGCGCTGAGAGAGAGAGAAAGAGAGAGAGGAAGTAGGTTGGTGCCGGTTACCCTGTTGCAACTCGACCCAGTCGAGTCGGTAGTAGCCATCCGGACCAGGTAATGAACCACCTTCCATTTATTTTTCCAACTGTTTATACTTTAGCCGTCTTTCGGACTGGGAGCGGACCCAAATCATGGCCAGAGATAAGCTGAAAGCAGCCAACTAATGGCTGTATTTCGGACTGAAGTTGGCCGAAGCTTCGTTTTGAGCTCTCTGTAGAGCTTCGAAACCAGCTTAGAGGGCAAGCCAATCAATGGCTACGGAACGACTGAAGAAACAGTGAGTTGAGTCTCTGTTTCGGACCAAAGATGAGCCAATCAATGGCTCTATGCCAAGCTAAAAACTGACCCAATTGCAGCACCTGTCTTGAGCTGTGACCCGGCCAAACGATGGCCGTGCGTCCGGCCAAAACCAAGGAAGTCTGAGGCTCTGTTTTGAGCTGTGAGCTGGCCAATAAATGGCAGTGATTCAAGGCTTACTGAAGGCCTATCTCGAGCTCGGTTCTGGGCTGAACCCAGGCATTTATCAAATTCCCATCTGGACCTTGAAACAGGTCTGCAATGGTGATGATAATGAGCCCAGCTGGGCCAGCTGTTGTGCTGAAAACCAACCACCACATGAAACTGCAGACGTCCATTATCAGGACCGGAAACGGGGCTGCGGACGGTGGATTGCGCGATGGCTGTAGGTAGGCCCCACTAGCTGATGCTGGGGACCGCACCGTGCAGAGCAGCGGGACGAAATCGGCCCCTGATGAGGTCCGGAAGTCAGCCCAGGAGGTGGAGAAACCCAACCTTTCTGCTACGTTGCCAGTCTGAAGGACATATGGGACAATGGGCCCTGCAAAAATTGTAGGTGGCCTCACCCAACGTCAGTGGGCTGCTCTGGCCACGAGCCCTGCACAGACTGTGGGCCCCACCAGATGCCGATGGGCCACACTAATGATAGGCCGCCGCGGACCGCTTGTGTTTTGACCGTCCATCAGGGACATTGCATCCAGAAAAGGGGCCCTGGGCTGGACGTCCCTCAGTGACGTCCAGTGCCGGATGTTAACAGCGAACAGCAGTTGTAATTTTATAATAAAATATTACTATATATAAATGTAAACATATGTGAAAAAAAAGGGGCAACCGTTAAGTGGTGGGCCCATGTGGGACCCACGCTGAGGTAATCATATCTGCACCATCCGTATTTGCGAAACCCACCTATTGCCTGTGTTGAATCCAGACCCTCCAAGGTCTGGACGTGGCCCACCGACCGTGGTTATTCTAAATCCGCTCTGACCGCCTGTTTTTGCCAGCGGATGGGACCCACCCTACACGATTGTACACATGTGGGGTGTGGGGCCTACCATGATGGATGTATTGTGTCCTCACCGTCCGGAGAGTGACGGTGGGTGGCAGTTTGGCTGGAGTACCTCACGCCAACTGAACAAGTTGCTGTACTCAGCCATCAAGTTCTGTGAGTCCACCAGCTGCCTGACGTCAGCAACTCTGTGGACCCCACCTTGATGTATGAGATTTATCCAAACCATCCATCTAGTGGGCGAACTCGTCCTAAGAATCTGAGAAGAAAATAAGGCAGATCTAGGGGTCAAGTGGACCACTGCAGGGATTGAACGCCCAGATTTAAGGCCTTATGGGTCACAGGAGCTTTGAGCCAATATGATATTTAGGTCTATACAGGTCATATGACGTGGGTGCTGGGCTGAAAACTACCCTTAGATGGGCTGCAATCAAGGCGAGACTAAGCCTATAGGTGGGCTGGAATCAGGCCTAGTTTGGGTCCTGCTCATTACAAATGGGCCGCGCCAAGGAAGCGGGTTGATGCACGGCGGGCCCCACACTAGCCCGTATGGGCTATGTATGCAGCATGGGCTGGCATGCCCAGGTCAAACGAGGTCCACCATGGCCAGTTTTGGGCTGATTGGGCATGGCAGAAGTGGGCCCTGATTGGACCCAGTTTAATTGAAATAAGGGCACGTGTTTGATGGGCTTGATCGCCCTTGGTTATAGCCCAAACAACTTTGGTTTTGGGCCTTCTAACCCTCATGTATTAAAACTTGTGGCTTATTGTCTAATGTAAATAAATTTGTACAGGGAGTCACGTGAGTGGTGTAAATTCACCATCTTCTCAAGGAAACTTACCTCTAGGAGCACTCTACGTCTTGTTTGGTGATGATTTCTTCTCCTTAAGCTTTCCATCCCTAACCAGACTAGAAATAATAGTTTTATTAAATTAATGGCTAACTAGACTAATGATAAACCGCAGCGGAAATAGACTACGTTCAATTGACTTATCTATTTAATATATTAATTTTTGTGCTTACTATTGTTTAGACTCCTAATTTCTTTAAGCTGCCTAGGTAAGTAACCTGATCATTCATGTTATGTATCCTATGTTAACTCTGTTAGTATGTTCTGATAGAAATATATGTATTGTTTCTCATAGTTGCTATGATGCGCACACTGTTGCAAAACTCTCCATGAGAAGTTCCAAGTAAAAGAGAGTCCGTCCTTAGGGTGTAATCAGACTAGTTGTAAAGTGAGTAGGCTCCTGACATGGAAGTTTTGGTGTTGTTGATTGACCCCATGTTGGTGGGTACTACACATACCCTAAGACGGTAGTCTCATGGACCGGGGATGGTGGTCATGAGACACTATGCCTGAGTCGTCGGCTTATGCTGGGCCATGTGCTCCGCGTAGTGACTGTGAGCTTATTTAAATTGGCTGGATGCAATTGGACTAATAATGAGTTGGCAAATCATGTATGCATAGCACAGACCAACATTTATTGCTGTCGTACGCAACACACAGATTAGCCTGACTGGATATTTTGTCCGGGGTACAAACCACCATCTATTGTTATCGTACATGTTACCTGTCTGGATGTTTTACCTGGGGCATAGACCATCTGGATGTTTTTCCTGGGTCGACGTTTTCGCCTGACTGGATGTTTTTCCTGAGGCATAGACTATCTGTATGTTTTACCCGGGTCAATGATTGCATGGGTGACAACCCCAATGTCCGTCTGAATGTTTTACTCGTGACGATAATTACATTCATACATTCCTGCATTTAACAAGATGCATCTATTATGTTTTGGAATGTCTGTATATTTTTTTATGCTATTCCTTGTTTAGGGCGGCGGTGTGTAATCTTGAGGGGAGATCACATTGAGCTGGGCACTCATTCATCAATATTCAACCGTCCAGAGGATGCAAGTACATGAGCCGACGAGTATGTGACAGAATTGGAGGCGGTGACGGCTGAGGAGGAGATATATGACGAGGAGCCGCAGCAGGAGACCGTCGCCTATTACGGGCTGAATCAATAGATTTGCCCTCTATTTTAGTTCAGTATACTTGGAGTTTGAGAAGTTTAAGGTTTTGTATTGGCCTCCAGCTTAGTGGGCTAGAATATTGTTCCCATTTTGAATCACATCTATGCTACGTCTTATTTCTGTTATGCGATTTGATTTATTGATTACCACTATTAACAGTTAACTCTTGGGTTTTCGGAATGCGAGTCATGTACTCGGGTTTTGAAAATCAGGGTGCTACAGATAATAACACCCATAGTTGAAACCTTCTTAGGGCTCACCATGATATTTATTTGCCATCTAACCTATTCATAAGGTCACTCGGTCACGGATGAAGGGAAAAATCAGCTTGATCCAAAACTACTATGGTCCTAAGAAGTTTTCAATGGCAGGTGCTCAATCCCCACTACTTTTTGTGGTGTGGTCCGATTGAGATTTGGATATACATCTTTTTAGATTTCATATCTTAAAATGATCTCATAAGATAGATAAACAACGCGGATGTAACACATACATCATGGTGGAGGCCAAGTTCCACATCAACACACCACCCGGGTGGGTGGCGGGTGAGGATTAGGTGTCACCAGTTAAAACCTTAGTGGCGTTACCCTTGCCGTGGGGCTCACCTTGATGGTGTGTTTTATATCTATGCTGTCCATCCATTTTTTCAACCAATTTTAATACGTGGTCTAGAAAATTAAAAAGATCCAAATCTCACGTGGACAACACCTTCGGAAACAATGGTGATTATTCCCACCATCGAAAACTTTCCCGGGCCGGACTATTGCAAATTCCAGAAAAATATATTAAAATGATTGAAATACCAATTATTTGGAATCGATAGTTTTCTGAACAGATTCAAAATATTAAAAAATCAACCTTTGACTTTGGGATTTTTTTTCCCCAAAGATAAGACATTAAGTTTCTTTTGAATCATCTTAATTGAATTATATTAAAAAAGGTATACCAATTTAAAGTTAGGATATTTAAGTTGTTTATTGTCATCAATTGCGCTCACATCGGGCTGCATCATAGTCCCAAGTTCTAACCATTTTTTTTGGGCTTAGGCTTTGGCCCACCATGCTAGGCCCAAGATTTACGTGGGCCTTTGATCATAAGTGTAGGATCGGGCTAGGGAGTAGCCAGCCCATTTGCAACCCTACCACCAAACAAGATTTAAAATGACTACGTGGATAGTTGTACACTTCTTAAGCACCGCTATTTAAATGGCAATATGGCATATGCATACAAATATCTAAATAATTACAAGAGTGGTGGTACTCACTGTGAATGGTGCAAAGGTAGGAGATCTCAATAATCAAATTTTCTTAATAATAGAATAAAATATATGAAGATTGATCTGACTATTTAGCCACTAATTATATGAGATTAGACGTTTTGTTAAGGGGAGGGTTAATCATTCTGAAAAGTTTTTATCTTACCTCTCGATTGAAAAGATTTCAATATTCACATAGTTGTAACTATGGTTTAACAACATAATAGTAGAGAAAACAAATATAACTAGATGAAATATAAAAGTATTTTATTAATGATTTTACAATATGGACACTTCAATTAGTTTGAAGAATGATGATCTGTTTATCGACCAATGTGGACTGGGCTTCTGTTGGTCTAAAATTTGGCCATGTGGTATACATTTGAGATTTGCGAGTGTGCCATAATTGATTGAGTCGAATTCAAATTGAAACCACCAACCCCTAGCATTGAGATAGAGCGATGCTTGGTTGGGAGTGCGGCAATCGTCTATTTAGTCAACTGTTGAGTGGGCTATCAGACGATTCATGGAAGCTAGGAATATTCCTCCAATGAGTTCTTTTTTATATCGAAAACTAAAGACTTCCAAAGGTGCATCAATTGTGTGGTTGAGCGGAAATAAGTTAAAAATGGATGTGGAAAAATAAAACTTACTACTAAGGTAGGATTACCAACTCGACTGAGAGCAACATTGTGCTCTGTGAAGCAGAGTGCTAATGAGCAAGGATTGAAATATGTGGCCCTAAAGGACTGGATAAGCAACGTCATGCTAAATTGATTTGTTTTATATAGGGTTTGGTTGATTGATCATGAATCATTTCCTTTGTGCTTTCTTTTGCTATTTATAGACTCATTGATGAAGTCGTGATAATAACTATTACCTACACAACAATCTCACATATTGCCAATTGTAAAATAGTGATTACCTTCATTTGATCGTGCTTATACTTCGACAAATGTATTTTTATCTCGTCAATAACCTTTCACACGTTCTTCAATGCTAATGTAACCCTAATGGTTACAGAAGCTTATTTCCTAGTCATGTGCACGGCACGCCTCTTCAAATATTTTCTCGGCAATGAGCTATCTTCTGTATAACACAAAGATATCATATGTACCACATGCTCATACTTACGCTCTCTAGTTGAAATTGTTGATCTTGTCCCGATAACCACTTTTATAAACTTTGAGAGACGTCTTCGGTATTATAAGAGATTGAGATGGTTGGGCGTATGATCTCGTACAAATCTCCTTAATCAAATAATCTGATCATGCATGCTACTCTCCCAATGGTGCAAGGTATAGAAAGAGCTTTACTGAAAAGTTTTTGGTTGTTGGACTTTTACGTAGCTAAAGAGTTTCTTTTATAAGATTTTTATACTTAATTGCTTTTGTTAGAGTTCTACATTTAATGCTTATCAACAAGGACAATTCTTTAGTTTATTGCTTTTAAAGTTCAATGTTCATCGCCTTTGACATATGGCTGCCATGTGAATTTTTCTGACTGGTGGATTGGGTTTAAAACACAACCGAGTGGGGCCACTAAAATCGAAGTTAGAATAAAATGGTTAGCAGTCCTTGGCAGGTGAAATTCTCTGATTAAAAAACATCCGATTGCGTTATTTCAACGTATGCTCCTCCACAACACGGGATAAGAATTGAACAGCTTGGATTTCCGAACACGTATGCCAACCGGGGATGAGTCAGCACGTGACTTGCAGAACCCATGTCAACGTGAAACTTGTGACTGAGATCCCGGCCATTCATCAGATGGGGACCCTACCATGCCCTTTCCCACTAATGAATCCGGTTCCATAATCAAGTGGGTTGCACGTGTACGAGAGAAATGGAACGCTGGAAGAATAATCAACGGTCTACATTGAACGGAAACATATGCCTCTCTCACCAGTGCATCTGCCCGACTTGAGGGCTAGGGCTGAAAGTCGGGCGGGTCGGGTCGGGTCGGGTCGGTGCTCAACCCTAGCCCAACCCAAGGTTCTTGTGCCTCAACCTTATCCCAACTCAACCCAACTTGGAGTTGGGAATTCTCAACCCAAGCCCAACCTAAGCGGGTTTGGTCGGGTTGGTTGGGTTGGCCGGGCGGATACATGCTAATATTTTAATAATTGCATTAGTTTATTATGTTTTAATATACATCTTGTTTTTTATATTTTTGATTTTATTAATTATATATGTAGTTATTTATCATAAAGAACTTCATTTATTCTAAACAAATAAGTTAAAATATAGGACAACTACTCGTTTAAAAGTCGTATTGTATAGCACACAATCTATTTGGAAGAGAGAAATCCAACATTTCTTATTAGCTTGAGTCATCGGATATGATGTGGACCAATGAGACCCGACAACACTTACTGAAATTTCCTATGTCTTCAACACATACGGTCCACACTCAATAATAGTTTATTAGTTACTTATGGATTGATTGGGTTCGGGTTGGGTTGTGCAACCCAAGACCTTAACTCAACCCAACCCAAGATTTATCGGGTTGGTGTTTACATCGCCCAAGCTTGAGATCGGACTCGATACATCTTGCCCAAGCCCAACCCAATGTTGGATTGGCCATGGGTCGGTCGGGTTTGAGCCCAACTTTCAGCCCTATTAAGGGGAAGGGCATATTGCAATGACCCTCATCTGATGGATGGCCCAGCCTGCGACGCGCATCCAGATTGGCAAGACTGCCGCGAACCACCTCGCCCCAGTACCGTTACCGAGTCTTGCGGCTCCAGCCTCCGCGGAAAATCTGAGAACGAATACCGATTTTTCAAAAGCATAAGCCATATTTTGTTTGGCCCATAGACCGTGCATGTGGGTCCAACTTTGGTGATCCGAACCGTTCATATGGTGTTTCCGACGGTGGATGGAAATCTATAAATGTTCTTTAAGTGATCACAACTATCTAGTTTGGTTCCGTTAATCTTTACCAATGATCGTAACCGTCAATTGATAGGGTCACCCTGGGCACCGACACAGTGCGGAGAGCATCTACATTCTACACCGTGCGGTTCTCCAGATGAGCAGTGTGGATCTCTCAAACGCGTGCCAATTTGCCACGTGTAAGAGGCAGTGCACGCGTACTCAGGTCCGGCCAAAGGAAAAGAACTAAAGAAGAGAATTGGCCTCCTACCTGGGCTTCCAGACCCATCTTGCCGCGACGCATACTTCCTGCGAGAGACTTTCACAGGAACTTCTGTGATGGGAATCTAAGTGGGTCCTCCGTGATGTTAGTGAGAAATCTACGCCGTTCATTCATTTTTTGAGATCATAATAGGACATGGGACCAAAAATGAAGCAGATCCAAAACTCACGTAGGCTGCAGTACAGGAAAAGGTGGGTAGGGAAATGTCCACCGTTGAAACCTCCCTGGGTACATAGTTATGTTTGTATTCCATCGAATAACGTTCATAGCACATTCCTACTGGGATGAACTGAAAAAGCAAATATTAGCCTATTCCAAAATTTCTGTGGTCCGACAAATATTAACTGTGGACGTTCAATCCTCGCGATTTCGGCTCACTTGAGTTTTAGATCTAACTCAATTTTTTATCCTTGGTTCTAATACGATCTGGAAAAACGAATGGACGGAGTGGATTTCTCTAACATAACGGTGCAGCCCACATAATTCCCGAAGTTCATGTGAAAGCATTCGGCAGGAAATCCGCGTCCATCTTTCTGGAAATCCGCGTCCATCTTTCTGGCCCATGCGTCACACTTTTAAGACCTTATCGGCCGTCCAATAATATTGTACATTTTGAAGGCAGTGACGAGTGGTGGACGGCTGACTTTTTTTTTTTTGTTTTTCTCACACAATGGTTTTCACAGTGTATTACACCATTTTTACGGATCAGATTTCGAAATAAGGTGATCCGTTGGCTGGAAATGCGCGGATGCATTCTAACCTCGCAAGCGACTGGTTGTAGGTGATCGATTCTGAAAAAGAATAGAATCGAACGGCTGAGCGGGAGTCGCGACCAGCGCACCATCAAAAGCAATTGACGCGGAGGTTAAAAGCGTAATTTCGCACCAGATTTGAATCGGTTGAAGAAGACGGCTATCGTCAAGTTCCCGGAGAAAGCGAAATTCGCGGTAAACACGTCGTCCCACGACCTTCTCGACTCACCCCAAAATACCCTCTGCACATCTCTTCCCCCGTTTTCCTATTTTCCTATTCCTTCCTTCCACCGCTCATATCAAAGAAAGAAAACAAAACAAAAGCACAAATCCCTATCTCTCGAAGAAGCTCTTCAACGAAAGAGAAGAAAAAACCATAAATTCTACGCCTGGATTGGGAGAACGAGAATTATTGATTGATTCGCAGAAGCTCAAAGTGGAAGAATCATGTTAGATTCCGATTCCAATGGCGAGTACAAAACCTTCCGGCAAATCAGTCGAGATCGTGAGTTCTCTTATCTCGTTGGTTCCTCTGAATCCCTGTTTGCAGTCGCGTTTCTTTTTAGTCATAGATTTCAAATCAATCTCAGTTTCAATTTCAATAAATTGCAATGATCTCGGAATGTAGTTTTTGTGAGTAATTTGCAAGGTTGTTGAGTGCAGATCTTCGCAACGGTTTCTTGTTGTTTTTTGGATCTTTGTTCGATTTTCCGGTCTTTCAATTTTATTTTTTTTTCATAGAAGATCACGACCTGTACCAATCGCATTTTGTGGAATTCTCCATAGATTATAAGGGAAGAATGGATTTTTGAAGAATTGAAACAAAGTTGTAGTTTGGTTAGTAAATGTGGCCAGTAATATGGCGAATGTAGAATTTTGTCAAGATGGTCGGCATGATAGGCTGGTACCCAATTACAAGTGTGATATGCTTGTATCTTTCCTAAAATTCTCACTTGCGATTTGGAGTGAAAAAAAGGGTTGAGAATTGAAGTGCTCGCAATAGCAACCACAACTTGTTGGAGGGGATCCCTCCGGCCACATTTTGGCACTTCATCCATATGGACCCTAAATCTTTGGAAGGATTCTTAGAAAAGCGAGTAATGTGAGAATTGCAACTCATCCCTGCGATACTTTCACTTCCATCATCGGATCTATTGCCATTGCCTGTGTAACGATTTACATCTAATGGCTAAAATGAAATTGTGCTTGTGCCTTGGTAACACACTAACAGTACTTCCTCAGCAGAACAATTCAATAAGGGATTGCTGATCATGTCATCTCAACGTATTCATTAATTAGATGCCATTACCTGGTCTCATCATTTAGGGGCTCCACCTTGCAATTGATATACAATCCAATCAATTGATATACAATTCAATCTTGCAGGTATCCCCACAAATGTTTCCTATTGCATGCTATTGTTTTACTCATGCAATTGTTATGTTCTTGGATGTTACTTTGGAGGTTTGTTAAGGAAATGAAACTGCTCTGTTTTGGCATGGCAATCCTGTTATAGTTTCTATGCCGCTCATGAAGTACAGATTCGAACCATGGCATTACCCTGAATTTTGGTTGACCCATGTGAACAGATGAATGTGATGCTTAGAGGGAAAGGTGCTTGCCAAGTGTGTATATATATTAAATTGGATTAACTGATTCATATAACACGGGTTGGCACTTCAACCCCTCTTTTTTATTTTTTGTCATTTTCTTCTCTTGGGTTGCATCTCATGTTTTCTTTGTACCACCATAGCTATTGTGATATTCATGACATCTGCCAGCATAATGTTTCCCATTACTCGAGTTCAGTATAGGTCCCCTCACTGCATTTGGATTTTAGGGCAACTTTGGTTGCACCTTCTCTCTCTCTCTCTCTCTCTCTCTCTGTCTGTCTGTCTCTCTCTCTCTCTCTCTCTCTCTCTCTCTCTCTCTCTTGTTATGCTGTTTCAATTAGAGTGGAACCAGATCATCTCTTAATGGACGCTAAAGAAGGTGCTTATGCAAGTTGAAGGTGACTGAGTTGAGATGTTCAGCTCATCTCCAAGGGCTGAGTAGCTGGATTGTCAGTGATTCAAGTCGATGATATTACAAGATGCCTCATGAATTGCTCCCACATGTTGAACCCTGAAGAAGATGTGTAATAACATCAGTTATTCTAACATTTTTAGTAAATTTTGGCTGAGCTGCACCATGCTCTCTCTTCTGAAAAATATTTTCTTATTAGCCTTGGTGGCTTTTCTCTGTTACCCAAGCCACTGCCCATAGGATTCATGCTAAGTGGTGATCAAAATCTGTCCTCATGGAAACTGATGTGCATCGTGTGGAACTTGTGGCATTTGCCCAATAAAATCATCACCTTTCAAAAAAAAAACCTTGGCATTGACTGTAGAGTAAATGGCAGAGGGTATTAGACGAGGATAAAATGTTGCAATATTATCGATGAGGTTCTAACATTACTTGTTGGAGTCAGAAAATATTATGAAAGTAGTTAAGATTGCATGCATCATGTTACGCCATTCTATGCATACTTTTATACACTGGGAAGAGAAATTAATTCTATAATAATGCAAATAAATTTGTTATTTCCAGCTGTAAAATGTAAGCTGCAGTTCTACTGATAAATTGCTTGATGTAGAACTTTGTTTTTGTTCATCTCCAAAGGAAATGTGTTCGACTGCTAGAGTTCCCTCCCCCCCACCCCCCGGTGAGGGGGTGTAAAGTTCATGCATCTTGCAACTTCATTTTGTTGGTTGATTGGGCTTACTGTGTTGCCCTCTCTCTCTCTCTCTCACACACACACACACACACACACACACACGTGAATTATTTAATAGTTTCTTTTGCATTTCTCACCACCACCATCATCATGGTCTCGCCATAGCCATTTGGGGTCAATTTTATAAATTAGATTTTGCCGATCATCCCTAGGCCCTATTCTTGGTTTGTGAACAAGCCTTCATATCCTTTCTCATCACCTAGTTCCAAGTTCTTTTAGGTCTTCCTCTCATTGTCTTTCCATCCCTTCAACCTTAATCAAGGTTCTCCTCATTGGAGCCATCTCTGGTCTTTTGTTGCGCAGGGCCGAACATCTTGACTTGCTCTCCATCATTTTTGGTCCTCTTATTAAAACTACTCCTGGGATGCTTTAAATGACCTCATACAATTCTATCCTTCCTAGTCTACCTGCCCATCTCAACATCTATCTGCAAGACAGTCTCTGCTCATGTTGCCTTCTAACTGAAACACAGTCTTTTCAAAATCTGAAAACATTTTACCAGTTTGCATTGTATTTATACCCATTAATTTTATTTGGTTAATATTACGTTGTAGGCCTTCTCACTTTTCTTACTTTCTAACATGTCAGTTATCACTTTCTTAATTTTCTCATTCTACGAGCTTGTGCAGGATTATTGCATGAAATGCTACAATCGACCAAAGTGGGGGATTGTAGATCAACGTGGAAGGTATTTTCAGCATTGTTATATATATATATATATTATTTTTTTTTTCTTTTTCTTTCTTCTTATTTTTATAGTTACATCTTTCTTTTTATTCTCTCTCTCTCTCTCTCTCTCTTTCACCTTTCTTTTATTTTGTCTCTACCTTGATCTATCATGGTTATGTCCCAAAGGAACAACCGTTTGTGATTTCCCTTTCCATTTCCATCTTAAATTTGCTTTGAAGAACTTATAGATTAAGGCCACAAAACTTCTCTAGGCCTATAGGTTCTATATCACGATTGATAAACTCAACATAATGTGATTCCTTCCAAACTAAGCTAGCTAAAGAAATTCCACAATGCTGTGCAAGCTCCATGATAATTTTCTAACTGATTTTGTGATCTGTAAGCCTCTTATTTAATCTCATGAAAAGTCCTGCAATTCTTTTACTTCCACACTCATGCATCATTCAAAAGAATTTTGTTTTGAAATGGTCTTAGCCTTATCAAAACTTCGCGGCCATCTCTTCACTTGTCAATAACAAGTATTGGTAATATCTAGGATGCACTGGAGAGGTTAAAGAATTTCATGTTTGTGGAGATTGACAGCAATTGAATATAAGTGAACACACTTTCTTTACTACATAGCATGTTATGGTCTTGTATAGCATGCTATGGTCCTGTAGTTGAACCCCTGCTTGCTGATTGATAATCTTTAAGAGTTTAGTGCCATAATTTTAGCTAAACAGTAGGTGACAGGTGGGGGTATTGAGCACAAATTTTATCCCATTGGATTGGGTGGACTCTCCTTATTAATGTTTGAGTAGTTTACATACTGGATGCATTTACAGATCTTACTGAGCTCAAACTGCATTCCTTGTACCCTATCATGGGCTGTAGATTTAGTTACAAAACTTATTTTACATTTTTTTATTGCTGGGTTCAAACCCTTTTATGCACTATGAAATACCGTCTAGGCAAGAAGTAATTCTACACTTATTTTCTATATTCTTGTCGTTCTGTGAAATTAACTAATATCTTACATGGTTCTAGTTATTCCAATGGTTGCCAACAGGTACTCATCATGGATAAAATTACTGTCAAAGTAATGTCTTCTTCTTGCAAGATGGCAGATATCACGGACGAAGGAGTTTCATGTAAGCAAAAAGAAAAGAAGGAATTCTTTAGAAATTATAACCTTCAATATCCTTCTTTCTTCCTCTCATGTGTCTGCTGAAGACTGGCTAGTTTTCTCATGCTTACTGTCCCTAGCTTCAGATTGGCCGTTGCATGTCAGTAGGAAACAGGATACCTTCACCAATCTTGGTCTTGTCACCTACCTTCCCACTTACTTAGCTCTTACATCTTTTGATTGATGACTCATAAAATGCAGCTTTTCCTTCCATATAAGATGCTTCTTTGACTGTTACATGCTGATGTCTGAATTTTTCTTATTTTTATCATTTTCTCTTTCTGTTGCTTTAGATTTGGCGGTGATGTCTCAAATGCTATTTCTCCTTTGGGTAATTCAATCGGTAGTGTTGGTTTTGGTGTTCATGGCATGGGAATCACTCTTAGAACCATAATATGTGCTTCTGGAATATTGTGAATTATAGAAGTTCATGAGGGCTACTTCTGGAGTAACTGTTCACTTTTAATAGTCTCCCTGAAACTCCTAGATTATGCATGGAATTTCTGTATTTGATTTGTTGAAGTCAATTATTCTGCCATGGAATCTTCTGGTTTCAATGGGTGGAACTTAGGCTTCCATTTTTTTTTTCTCGCAGTGGTGGAGGACCTGTACAAGCGACGGCAGCCACTACCCTCCATGGATGCTATATACTTCATCCATCCATCAAAAGAAAAGTATGACTCCTTTTCTTTCTGGCATTGATCATGCATTGGTCTATTCTTTTCTGTCCTGTTGAGTAAGGACCATCTGTTCATTGTTTAGATTTCACAGGTTAAATGCTGCCTTCACCCCTCTCTTTTTGTTGTTTTCCTTTTCATGATCATGATTACTGTTGCATCCTTGAAGCGAGATTGTCAAGTCAACCTACCTTAAGGTTTAGCTCTGTGAAATCATTTGTTACAGTTGCTTGCTGTGAATAGTCCAATGACTGACCTGGAACCTTTGTGAAACTTGAATCATGCTTAAGGTCTGAAGGTTTGAAAGTTGGTAACTTAGTCTTTTCTATGAATCCTATCTTTACATCCTTACTTCATTTTGTGTTTAGTTTTTCTCTCAAGACCTGAACATGTCTTCTTGGCAATGGACTCTCTGTACTCTTCTACTGCCACAATACTCCTTGCAACACTCAAAGGAACTGATTCTTTTTTACTACATATATTTTACATATTGCTCTTAGGATGTCCCCCTGCTACCAGAAGTCCGACTTGGAGCCAGCGATCCTCCACCACCATTCTCCCAAGAGAGAAAAGGATCTAATATCCTAACTGTTTTCACACTTAGCTTTCAAACATGACTTCATTTGAGCCATGGAGTTTTTTTTTTTTTTTTTTTTTTTTAATCCTATCCTATCTAATTTTGTACCAATTGTGCTTTTGTTCTTCTGAATGTGAATGCAATGCATCTAAATATTCTGTTGGGTTTAAGCACTGTGAGAAGCATGAGATCCTTTTGCATTGTAGATATGTACTAAATAGTTTCTTACTCTGTTTTCGGTACATGCAGTGTTGTCTTTTTCATATCTGACATGTCAGGAAGATGTCCTCTGTACAAAAAGTATGTGAAGAATTTTCTTTTGTTCAAGTTATTGCTTTTGGACTAATATCTGCCAGAAGATATATATATATATATATATATATATATATATTTTTCCAGTCTCTTTACCCACAAATCTAATGCTTCTGTGATAGGGCATATGTGTTCTTCAGTTCACCTATTCCAAAGGATTTTGTTTCTATGATCAAGAATGATACGAGTGTCTTACCACGTATAGGTGCATTGAGAGAGGTTAAGCTTATCTCCTTTCTCAAAGTTTTTGTGGCACTGAATGCTTCTATTAACTATTATTGGACTGTAGATGTTTTCATCTCCAGTCTTTTGTTTGAAACCATTATCTGCTTGATAGTGATTTCTCCTTATTTGTGTGAGAGAATGCAGATGAACTTGGAGTACTTTTCTATTGACAGTCAGGTAGAAATTAATATCTTTATTATTCACCTTTTCACTGTCGAAATTTATCAACATGCCATACCTTAAGTTAATCATAGTTTTTGGAAGTCTTGAAGGCTTTTGGTCAAATTCTTACCTTTTGTAACGGTTAATACAGAACATACCCAACTATGTCATATTCTTTTTCATCATCTGGTTTTGCTCTTTAGGTGATGGCGTGCTTAATAGTAAAACCATGGATTTTGGCTACTATCTCCCACGCAGGGTTTTGTTACTGACAACGACACAGCATTGGAGGAACTCTTTGGGGAAAAGGGGGAGAATTCTCGCACGTATGATGCTTGTTTAAACATGATGGCCACACGCATTGCTACAGTTTTTGCTTCCTTGAAGGTACTTAAACAATTCTCAATGTCGGACTAAGGAGTTGCATCAGTTGAATCCCCTCTTGGTTAGGATCTATTTATAAGGAAGAGTAAGGGTTTTAGAGGAGAGAACCAGTTATGGTACTTCTCACCCCTATAGATTTTGGTATGCCCTACACCATAAAAAGCCTTAGAACTACGTTACCCATGCACCCAAATTGACAAAATCCCTCCACTAACCAGTGGTATCTACTCTTGACCAAAATCCCATGCCAACCTAAGAGGTAGACCACAAAATCTCAACCATCAGATGTCCATCAAGCATGCTAAAACACTTTTAATGGTTAAAACAAAAGATCAATAGTTAAAAGTTCTGATTAAACAATAAAATCTTTTTAGTGCCATGGCCATCTAGAAAACCACTTGATGGACAGTCTGATCACTAAGATCTAAGCCATAAATAAGTTCCTTGTGGTAACCAATGGATCCTATGTTGGAACATCTGAGCTCATTATATTGTATCCTAATGAAATGCACCTAACCAGACCTGTATATCAGTAACTAATGTAACCTCTCAGGGTGAGCCAAAGAACATGATACTAGGACCATGGAGTCCCGACATGATCTCAAGTCAAAAGATTAGTCAAAATTGGTGCAAAATCAAGTCAATCCAATCTGGGCATGATGGGTCTTTCGGTCCAAAGACTCGATGTGGTCCTGCAATGCAAGTGCTCACCCATGTCGAACCACAAGAACCTACATACATGAACAATCACACTCCTACGTGGTGTAGGGCCTAGGCACCAACTTGTTGTTGAGCCCATTGGTGGAGACAATCCATCACAACTCGTCATCAATTCCTTCACACAAGATGACCAATATACTACCTTTCAAGGATTGCCCAATCCTGCTACTATAGTCATGGAATTTAGGGTATTGAGATCCTAAAACACAACTCTCCCTTGGCCGGTGGCAGTTGTTCCCAAACTCATATTCCCCTAAGACGACTGGATCCCTCTCTTTAACCCATAAAATCACAGATAGTTCAGGCTTCCCACACATTTAATTATGGCATCCATAGACCAAGACAAACACACATAGTCATCAAAATACATGATCATTGTAATCATTATTGGCTTTCCACGGCATAAAATACCAACAAAGCCTTGCGTTGTGTAACCTTTTGGCTTTGCTTGGTGGAGCATGCTCTTGTCATCTTTCTTTCCTCACTTTTAGCTATCCTGCTAGGGCTCCAATTTATTTAGAGCCTTGTATAGCTTTATTTCTCTATGATAGCAATTTCAATTTGTTATAGTCTCCATAGTATCTTATGCATGCTTGTACTACTCTAGCACTAAGGATCAAGATATACTAGAAATTGTTTCGATTTTTTTTTTGTTCCTCTTTCAGTAGTTTCTATGGTTTGTTTGTACTTCCTCAGGAACTTCCATCTGTGCGCTATCGTGCTGCCAAATCATCTTTGGAAGAGTCCACAATGACAACATTTCGTGATTTAGTTCCAACAAAGCTTGCTGCTGCTGTTTGGAATTTTCTTACCAAGTACAAATCTACTATTCCTAATTTTCCCCAGACAGAAACATGCGAGTTACTCATCTTGGACAGAACTGTAGATCAGGTTTAATAACTGTTCCTGTCACAGTTATCTAATTGTTTTCTGTAAAAGGCTAATTAGATGTACGTAATGGTCTGTATTGATTATTGTTCACTATTTGAAATTGAATGCGCAGATTGCTCCAGTGATACATGAATGGACATATGATGCCATGTGCCATGATCTGCTAGAAATGGATGGAAATAAATACGTATATGAGGTATGTCTCACTAATTCTAATCACATTTGCAGTTTTATGCTTGTGATTTTCTTCTTAAATTCTTTTGGCAAGTGTTTTTGAAGAAGGTTCATAAATAATATACATTGTTTAGTCAAGCAAATCAGGAGGAGAACCTGAGAAAAAGGAGGTCATTCTAGAGGATCATGATCCTGTCTGGCTGGAGCTCCGCCATGCACATATTGCAGATGTATGTACAATGCTTTTAGAGAATCTCATTTAGATACATGATTGATGTGAATTCTATTTGACTATTAACTTCTGTGTCAGGCAAGTGAAAGATTACATGACAAGATGACCAACTTTGTATCAAAGAACAAAGCTGCACAAATCCACTCAAGGTTGGTATCACTTTCCTATGGAATTTGTCGAATCATTTGATTTGATTTTTTTTTTTTTTTTTTGTTTCCAAATCATTTGAACTTTAGGTTGTTCTTGTTTTGTTGAATTATCTTCTTAGATTATCATAGTTTCTCTTTCAAGTGTTACTATGAATTCTTTTCTTTGCAAGGAAATCTTGAGAATGTAGTGCATGTACATTAATCAAGATATTTTGCAGGTGAAAAATTACTACTGCCTTTTTGGCTGTCAACTATGGCTAGCTGAAACTAGTCTGTCGTTAATCAGGATACTTTACCCAGACTATCAGAAATCTTGCCACCACATACTTGCAACTGATTGGCAGATGATGATGATGATGATGATGATGATGATGATGATGTGTGTTTGTGTGTGTGTGTGTGGGCGTGCACACACGCAGAAAATTTAGTTAAGGCAAAAGGAGGCAACCCAAGGGAACCTAGAATACAGGATACAACTTTTACTTAACAACCAGGAATAGATAATGAGGGATCTATACACAAATAACACTCCTCAACTCCCCACAAAAGATCCTTACTACAACCCTTATAGGCCGTGGTGCCTCCTGCCCAGGCTTAACCCTCCCATTTGCTTCTCAGAACATGTCTTCTCTTGGACCTGCTTTATTTCAGAACATCCTATTGTTGATTGACCAAATTCTAGCCAGCAGGGTCAGCTTCCACAAAATTTTCATGTACACACTACCCCAATTCCAAGCTTCACAGGAATCTCCAATCAAGCCCGACATCTCCGAGGCAACCCGAAACAGATGAACAAAACACCGCCAGATAGCACATCCAAACTCACTGGGCATAAAAACGTGGCTCACTGTTTCTGCATCTCAAAGGCAGAGGATGCAAACATTTGCGATCATCATCTGTCTACTCCTTAGGTGATTGATGATTATTGCGACATTTTTTTTTAAAGTTTTTATTTGGAAAGTTTAGTTTTGTGGAGAATTTATTTATTTATTTTTAAATAATAATTATTATTATTATTTGGGGGGGGGGGCGCGGGCTCCACTGTTTTGAAGATGACTTTTTTTTCTTTTTTTTCGGTTTATTCGTGAAGAAAATGAAAAGAAGCTACTTAAACTGATTCACACCCCCCTCCAACGAGTGTGGGGGCCCGAGGGGCAATCTTAATGACATACAGCTACAAGATATTGATTCAATCGATAATGATGGTAAGATCTGAGAAGAAAAGTGAAAAACAAAAATCAGAATGCAACATATCGGTCCCTGACTCGTCTTCAACCATCTTCAACTTCCACCAACTTCTTTTGATTTGTGGCATGTTTTCTCAATCTTGCCAATAAAAAAAACATTTCTATCTCCCATTAGAAACTTCGTTTTTTAAACAAGCTCATTTTGTCACCTTGCAATGAAGTAGAAGGATCAATGTCTTAGAACACAGTTGCAGGAGAGAACAAAAATGGCAAATGTATCGCTAAGTATCGCCAACATATCAATATTGCTAATGTAATCACCAATATTTTCAACTATGTAATTCTAGGTGTCGCTTGTATTGCCAATGCATCAATATCGCCAATGTATCACCAACATTTTTTACTATGTAAATTATAGGTAATGCTTGTATGATAAGTGTATCGACGATATTTCGATAGTAAATTTTTATTTCAAAATTTTATTTTTATTTTTTTAATGGGAACATGGTTGTATGCAATGTTCAATTTATCATTGATAATATTGATAATATCTCAATATTATCGATATCACAACATGCGCGATATTGATACCACAATCTTTTGTTTCCTTTCCAATTGTTGATGATTTCTTGGTGAAATATCATATGTTGTTGATATTTTGCAATATTGATGGATGTTTGGATGGAAGGTTGGGTGGTTAAACAGGTCGGACGGGATGGTTGGACTGATTTCGTACAACAACACACGCTTTTAAGGCCCCATTAAATGGAAACTTGTTGTGTATGCATTCTTTTTTGTAATTTTTTTTTTTAAATTCTAAATATGCAAATATGTCCATTTTAACATTTCCTGAAGTTTCGCTGAAAATTCCACCATTTTCCCCATGTTTCCCCGCATTTTCGGTTATCAACGATATCGATATTGTTTCCGTATCCCTGGCCAGCAAAACTTGTAGCGATACCAATACTTTGAACATTGGGTATCTCTCATATACATTTGACCTTGCGCTTATCGACTGTGTTCTATGCCTTTGACATCTAATCTGCTGCATCCCGTGGATGTCATATTTCAACTTGTAGCCATAGTTTCTATGAGCTATCAGGTCTGCAATCAAGTGGCACTGTAACTAGACACATATATCTCATATGTGTCTACCTGCTTGCATGTGTGATGTGCATGCATGCACACATGGGCGTTCATGTGCACATTCACTTTTTTCTGCCTTTTTTTAGTTGATTAGATGCTGGAGTTTTTTCTTTCTTTGATCAATCTAAATATGGTTGTTACCTGATATTGTCATTTCAGCTCTAGGGGTCATTTGGGAACACGTAATCGATGGTAATTGGAGCATTTGGGAGAATGTATGTGATATGACTGGAATCCAATTCACATTAAATAAACCAAAAGTTCATTACTTGAAATCACAACAAAACCATGTGATTCCATTTCACATGGATTCTGATTACCACTGATGTGCAAGTCATAGTCCTCTCTCACTATCTCTCACCAATGCATTCTAAATATAGGCTGACAAACACATTCACATGGATTCTAGTTGGTTACAGTTACAAGTTGCCAAACACAACTGGCGATTCCAATTCACATGGATTCCATGGTAATTTCCAATGCATATCAAATACTCTCCCAAACGACTCCTAACATTGGCGGAGGTGTTTTTGTTTTACAAAAGAATGCTTGTCTTTAAACTAGAGAATTGTTTGGTTGTTTATAACATTAATGTAAAGCTCAGGAACTTACCTTTTTTTTAAAACATGTTTAAAGGTACCTTGGTATCTCTCTGCAAAATCCAAGGCATTGCTGGAAATAGTACTGAGATCAAGTGATACTCTTCTCGAATATCATATTAACAACATCTTTTTATACAGAGATGGCAGTGAACTGTCGACAAGAGATCTTCAAAAGATGGTACAAGCATTGCCGCAGTACAGTGATCAAATGGAAAAGCTTTCCCTGCATGTAGAGGTTGGTTCTTTGTTCATATTAATGGATGTAATAGTCTCTAAACAACAAGGAACTTCACATTTAAATCTGTAAAGTTACATTTTGAAATGTTCTAATTCATTGGGACGGGGACTGGGGTGAAAGCTAGAATGGGAAAAGTTATCTGGCTAGTATGTTTTGGTTCATTCATGCCTTTTTGTATGTACATGTGTGTTATTTATTCCGAGTGATGATTTTGTTAACAAATGATAGTGATGTTACTGATTCCATGATTTAAACATTGAGGTTAAGGGCCTCCAAACAAGTTAATGTCAAAATATGTAGAACAGTTCATTCTTTGTTATTTTTCATTTGTCCTTTCCTTATTGACATGCTATTTGTAAATTAGTGGAAAGAGAGATGGAATAGAGAAGAAGAAAGACACAAAAGGGAAGAGAATGCAGAGAGAGGAGAAAAGGGCTGAAGTTAGGGTTTCCTTTTATATTATGAAAGTTTCATAATAACAGAAATATCATTAATAATCGAAGCAAAAAATCCTCTCTATGTCCTAGACCAAAACAACCCATTTAAGTGGGCCTATGTAGGCCCATGTTGCATTCATTAACACTCCCCCCCAAGTTGGAGCATAGATATTATCTGTGTTAAGCTGGTAATATATGTGTGTAGCCTGAGTGGAACGAAGAACCTTGGTGAACACATCAATAAGTTGGTCCTAAGATCAAACATAGGGACTAGAAATTTAGCCACTGAAAAATTTCTCATGTATGAAGTGACGGTCGACTTTGATGTGTTTAGTTCTTTCATGATTGACTAGATTGTTTGCTATGTGAGAAGTAGATTGATTGTCATAAAATAATTGCATAGGTAGTTGCATTGTAAATCCCAATTTTTTACAACAATTTCTTGATTCACATAAACTCACAGGAGGTATGAACTGTTGCTTTGTACTCTGCTTTGACACTTGATCAGGTCACCACACATTGCTTCTTACTCTTCCATGTGATTAGATTTCCTCCCACAAATGTATAATATCCAGTAGTGGATCGTCTATCTACTAAGGAACCTACCCAATTTGCATCTAAATGTCTAGTGACTTGAAGACGACCATTCCGTTTATACAAAATTCTTTGACCCGTGCTCCTTTGAGGTAACGCAAAATTTGAATAACTTCTTCCATGTGAGGTACTCTTAGAGAACTCATGAATTGGCTTACCGTGCATACTACATAGGATATGTCTGGTTGAGTAATAGTTAAGTACATATTTCCAACCAATCTTCTATACCTCCTCGGATCCTCCATTGCATCTCTTTTATCACTCACAAGCTTGTGATGAGGATCCTTTGGAAAGTTGGCTTGATCCCAAGAAAACTCGTCTCCATGAGTAAATCCAGAATATATTTCCATTGAGATGGATTAACTGCTTTGGATTTGACTACTATACCAATGAAGTGTCAAAGATGACCCAGATCTTTTGTGAGAAAATATTGTTGAAGATACTTATTCAGTTCTTCAATCCCCTTGTTGCTTTTAATAACAATAATATCATTCACATATACTACAAGCACGATAAGGCCTAAGATACATTTTCATGCAAAACGGAAGATCAACATGACTTCAAATAAAGCCATAGTTCAATATAACCTTGTTGAACTTGTTTAACCATGCATGTGGAGACTATTTTAACCCATAAATTATCTTTTGTAGTTTACACATTGTATACTCCCCTTGAGCAACAAATTCAGGAGGTCGCTCCATATAAACGTCCTTCGTAAGATCACTATGAATGAATGCATTTTTTACGCCAAGTTGGAACATGGGCCAATCATGATTAACAACTATAGATAGCATAGCCCAAATGGAATTTAACTTGGCCACAGGAGAGAAGTTTCACTATACTCAACACCAAGTATTTTGACTATACCCCTTAGTGATTAGGCAGGCCTTTAACCGTTTAAGTTTCAACCGTACCATTAGGATGAAACTTGATTGTGTAGACCCATTTGCAACCCACAACACATTTACCAGTTGGAAGAGTGGTAAGTTCCCAAGTGTCATTGCGACAAAGTGCATCCATCTCTTCCTCCACAACTTGCTTCTTCCCCTTATGTAACATATCTTTCTCATATGACTTGGGAACAAAGTGAGAAGACAAGGACAGGGCAAAGTTGTGGAAATTTGGAGATAAATAATGAAAGGAAACATATTTAGAGATGGGATGATCGGTACACGTACACTTCAATTTTCTGAAAGCAATAAGAATATTAAATGGGAACTCACTAGACCACAAGTCTCTGAAGAAGATATATTGGACAACATGTCGTGATCAACTGTACCATATGTCTGTTTCCATTATCAGTAGACATTTAGCTAAGGCACAGTGGAAATGGAAGAGGCAGTAGATAATGGAGGTTGGATGCCTTTGTTGACCGCAATAGGTATGTGAATAGTTTCTGCGCCAAGAGATCTGTTATCTTTTGAGAAGAATGGGGTTGTTTAAAAAAGGTAACATTTGCACATATATATTATTTTCAAATTTATGGACTATAACAATGATAACCTCTTTGTGTACGAGAATATTCAAGAAAAATACATTTAACTGCTTGAGGATCAAACTTATCATGGCTAGACTCTATTTGATGGACAAAACAAACACATCCAAAAACTTTAAGAGGTATAGGAAACAACTGAGTATCTAGGAACACAACTTGATGACATGATTGACCCTTTAAAACAGATGAGGCGGTCCGATTTATTAGAAAACAAGCTATGAGTACTGCATCACTCCAATTTAATTTTAGAAAAATTCATATAAATTAAGAAAACACGAGTTACTTCAATGCGGTGACAATTTTTCCATTCTATAATCCCGTTTTATTGTGAGGTGTGTGTGCATGATGAATTAAACTGGCATGTACTCCTTGGCATTATCAAATCAAAACACACACTTTTGAATTAAACTGATTTTGCACTTCCATATGAAAAGTCTTAAAAATAAAAAATAATTCATATATGTCTTCATTAAATAAAGCATGTCATTCTTGAATTATCATCAACAAATGTAACACAATATTTAAACCCAGACTTACTAGATATTTTAACTGGACCTCAAACATCTGAATAAACTAAAGAAAAAGAAACTAAACGATGTTTCTCAACATGTGGTGGAAAAGTGACATGGTGATGCTTACCCAACTCACACATATGACACATCAAAATTTAGACATGACAATGACAACAAGGAAGGAATAACACTCTTAAGAATCTTCAATGATGGATGACCAAGGTGCATTCCCATTGATAGGCTGAGATGTTTTTTCATACTGTTGCGCTCACAATATCACAAACAAGATAGTGCAACCCGTTATGCTCAAGTCCTCTATTAAGCTTCCTCTTTGTCTTTAGGTCATGGAAAACACAATGAGAAGGATAGAAAGTGATGCAACAGTTAAGGGATTTGGTAAGTTTGCTAATTGACAAAAGGCTTAAAGGAAATATTGGAACAAATAAACAAAGGTTAATAAAAAGGGAGGGACTTGTATGAATGCTACCCATTCCACATACTTTGGATTGGGTACCATTTGTCAGAGTGACAGAAAAGCCTATTAATGAGCCACCAATAGATGAAAACATACTTGATTGACCCATGGAGTGTAAGACTTGGATCTTAAACAAGCCATACCTTAGCTCACAAGTGTAGCTGTAGGGGTGGAAGTAGTTGCAGTAGTAGCAACATACTAATTTTGTAAATTATACAACAACTTGAAATATTCTTCTTGAGTCAGAGTAACCATCTCACTAGTCATACGCGTTTGTAGAGTAGTAGATGTATAAGGAGTCAGAGGAGGCCCGCTACTCTGGTTTTGAAAGCTTGATTAGGCCATGCAAGCTTTTCATAGAGGTCCCAACATTTTTCTACAGAATAATTGAAGAGCCCATAATGCGAACACTTCCTAGGTCTGTGACCTCTGCCACGACCACCCCTCATGTCACCACAGCCACCACCACAGCCCTAGTCAGAGAACGATGCTAGGCTGTCATTGGCTCTATTAGTAAAGCCCAAAGATACATACT
Source organism: Magnolia sinica (assembly GCF_029962835.1). Classification (NCBI taxonomy): domain Eukaryota; kingdom Viridiplantae; phylum Streptophyta; class Magnoliopsida; order Magnoliales; family Magnoliaceae; genus Magnolia; species Magnolia sinica. The sequence goes on along the minus strand of NC_080590.1, from coordinate 14,599,246 downwards.
AGAGGTGTGCATTCACCTTGTTTAGAGATGGCACATCTTTCCGATCCAAAATTTGTGCATGAACCGATTCATACTCACGTTTCAATATAGATAAGAACTCAGCCATTCAGAACTCTTCACATTGCTGACATAGTTTTTCCAAATCAGTAGTCAGGGAATGATATACATTCAAATCTTCCCACATTCCTTTGAATTTAGAATAGTATTCATCTAACGATTTATCTCATTTTTGGAGCTGGAACATTTCTTCATATAATTAATAAGTATGAGAGAAGTTTTTATCAGATAAATAGACCTTTCATAGAGAATTCCACACTTAGTCGTATCTAGAAACATGACATTTTCACTTATGGAGGGTTCCGTACTATTCCATAACCAGGTCATAATTTGAGCATTTTCGTAAATCCATTGGTCAATAAGTAAGACTTGGATCTTAAACAAGCCATACCTTAGCTCACAAGTGTAGCTGTAGGGGTGGAAGTAGTTGCAGTAGTAGCAACATACTAATTTTGTAAATTATACAACAACTTGAAATATTCTTCTTGAGTCAGAGTAACCATCTCACTAGTCATACGCGTCTGTAGAGCAGTAGATGTATAATGAGTCAGAGGAGGCCCACTACTTTGGTTTTGAAAGCTTGATTAGGCCATGCAAGCTTTCCATAGAGGTCCCAACATTTTTCTACAGAATAATTGAAGAGCCCATAATGCGAACACTTTAGGTCTGTGACCTCTACCACGACCACCCCTCATGTCACCACAGCCACCACTGCGGCCTTAGCCAGAGAACGATGCTAGGCTCTCATTGGCTCTATTAGTAAAGCCCAAAGATACATACTAGAGGTGTGCATTCACCTTGTTTAGAGATGGCACATCTTTCCGATCCAAAATTTGTGCACGAACTGATTCATACTCACATTTCAATATAGATAAGAACTCAGCCATTCAGAACTCTTCACATTGCTGACGTAGTTTTTCCAAATCGGTAGTCAGGGAATGATATACATTCAAATCTTCCCACATTCCTTTGAATTTAGAATAGTATTCATCTAACAATTTATCTCATTTTTGGAGCTGGAATATTTCTTCATATAATAAATAAGTACGAGAGAAGTTTTTATCAGATAAATACATCTTTCGTAGAGAATTCCACACTTCCTTAGTCGTATCTAGAAACATGACATTTTCACTTATGGAGGGTTCCGTACTATTCCATAACCAGGTCATAATTTGAGCATTTTCATAAATCCATTGGTCAATAAGTACTGGACTCTTCATTAGGTTCCTTTGTGATCAAATATCTCAAAATTTCCTTGGTCGTGGGAAAAACTTAGATTGACTTAGACCACCATAAATAATTTGTCCCATTTAATTTAATAGAGATTATCTGGACTTCTAAAAAATCAAATGAGTTTATTAATTCAGATTTCAGGTTTTTTTTTTTTTTTTAAATAAATTTAATTTTAATTTTAATTTCTATAATAAATAAAAGAAAAGTACCTCATAAGTACAAGCATGGGCTGACCTAACACAATCAATAAGCACCACACTTGAACACTTAACACAATGCACATGTTACCTTAAACAGAGGAACCAACCCACATGTCCATTACTTCCAACCGGCTAAAAGAAATATAGTTGTGGACACTACTACATCCAACATGGGCAAACAACCCACAAGGTTGCAACAATCACACGTGAGGCAATATCATTCAAGAAGCTGATGTCTTTATTCCCCCAAGCACGCGTGGACCATTATAAAAGGCTTGCCCCACAAAAGAAACAAAAAGAAAAAGAGAGATCCTAGGTTTGTTAAAAAAAAAAGTTAACACAAGCAATATAAGGGGATACCGAGGGATAAAAGAAAAGAAGAAATAAGAATATTGAAGAGGATAAAAAACAAAGTAGCTCTGAAATTAGTGGAAAGAGAGATGGAATAGAGAAGAAGAAAGAGAGAGAACAGAAAAAGGATGCAAAGAGAGGAGAGAAAGGCTGAAGTTACGGTTCCCCCTTTCGTAATTTGCAGAAATGCCATTAATAACAAAAACAAAAATCCCCTCTGTCTTAGATAAAAAGTAACCCATCTAAGTGGGCCTATGTAGGTCCATATCACATTCATTAACACTTTATTATTTTCTTTTTTTAAATATGCCTAAGCTGTTCACTATTCCGTCATTGGATTGCCACAAACTATTGTATTCACACATTGTTTAATAAAGTCTTGTGTGTTTGTCTGCCTTTGTTAGTGTTGTCAGTATGGATGAGATCTACAAGGAATTAAGTTGTACTTATAGAAACTATGAATCTGATAAAATTATGAAGCTGCTCAGAAGTTCAATATCATTTGATCAATTAGTGTTTATGTGCCTTCAGAAGTGTGTTTTGAGCTGTAATTTCACTTCTGCGTTGTAACATTTGGTCGTGCGTTTCATGGACCTGTGGGTGTTAGATTTCTTAGGTAGATTGAGATCCAATGAGATGTCGTATCTGCACAGCATTAGCTCATGACTAAGTAATTGATCATCCTTAAAAGATTAATGCTGAAAGATACCCCAAAACATCTTTTTGATCCAATAAATTTTGGTGTAGTTTTATTTGTAAGATTGTGACAAGGAGAGAACTCATACATCAAGAGCTCCAATAACTGCAGAGGAGGTATTAAAATCCTTAGTAGCATAGATGTCTGATATCATGTTGAGGCAATGATGCCGATCCAACAAACCAAAACTGAAGTAGAGAGAAAAGGATGATTTCTTTAAGGGTGGTAAACAATACACTGTAGATGGCTTGGGGATTCACTCACCCAAATACAAGAGAGGACTCACTTTCAAGAAGAATCTAAAGGTTCTCATAAAGAAAGAAAACAAACACTATTCACTACCTTTTCTTCTCTTACAAAAGCTCCATTTATCGGGGGAGAGAGAGAGAGAGAGAGAGAGAGAGAGAGAGAGAGAGAGAGAGAGAGAGAGAGAGAGAGAGAGAGAGAGAGAGAGAGAGAGATTTGAATGGGGTGGGCCCCCCCAAGGTGACTGCTTGCCTATGCTGCATCAGGTATAATTCTATTAAACGATCATGACAGAATGGGAAATGACACTCATGAGTGGAACCATGCTTTGATGCAGATTGCTGGGAAGGTTAACAAATTGATCAGAGATCTGGGGTTAAGAGATCTTGGGCAACTGGAGCAGGATCTTGTCTTTGGGGATGCAGGGACAAAGGAAGTGATCACTTTTCTGAGAACTAAGCAGGTTCTTTAATAGTTTAGTTTTTCATAAATGGTCACATGCCATATTTTTTCAGTCCTAACTTCTTAGTACATAGTTATATCCTATCAGTACATCGATTAAATCAATTACCTATTCTATGCAGGATACAACTCCTGAAAATAAATTACGTTTGCTGATGATTTATGCAGTCATCTATCCTGAGAAATTTGAGGCAGACAAAGGCGCAAAGTTGATGCAGGTAGGCCCTCCTGTTTTTTATTTACTGGAAGGATTCACATTTCTGATTTTATGTGGTCATTTGTGCATGCAGTTGCCTAGTCTGCCCTTCTTATTTTATGATTACAGTGTTCTATAAGTTGTAGAGTGCTTTCTATCTTGGCTTGACTATTCAGTAAGACCATCTCTGATATTTACCATGCATGCTGTTTCACAAGGCTTTTCTTTTCAAATGTGCTATTGTAAATTCAAAATTGTCATGGAAGATGTGGCAGCACTTGTAGCAATACTACAATTACTTTGTAAAATGTCCTGGCCATATCACATCATCATCATCTTAGCCTTTTTCCCAGTAATTTGGGAACATCTTTTTAGTGGCAGATTGGAAAAAAATTATACCATTGGCTTCCGAATGGGTATCAACCTTCTTTTATTTGGGTTCTGGAACTGACCATGGTAGAGGTTAAGACACTTTCCTTTACATACCGAATCGATCTCTAATTATTAGTTTGAACATGGGTAATTTATTAAATTGCTTCTTGGACATAATTGATATGGTGTGAATTGGCATCCCAATCAATGTGGTCATTTGTTTTTTCTTGGACACTTTCATTTTTCTTCCTCGTCTGTTGACCAAATATTTGGCTTGTTCCATTTCCCACTAGTCAATATCATTTGTTTTTTCTTGATGAATGGTGACAATTTTGTTCAAGAATAAAACAATTATGCAAAGGAACTAAGGGCCTGTTTGTTTTTCCGGTGAAATGGTAAATGCAATCTAAAAAAGTAATAATTACTTCCCCTTGCATTTACAACTTACTTGATTTGACTATTACTTTTTGACACGAAAATAAAAAATATTACAAAATAATTGTGGGTCCCACTGTGATGCATTTCGCTTATTGACACCGTTCATTCATTATTTTAGTTGAATTCATAGCATGAGTAAAAAATAGAGGCATATCCAATACTCAATTGGATCACGTCATACAAAAAAATGAATCGAATACTTACCGTTAAAAACTTTGTAGGGCCACTGTTTCTTTTGGCGTGGGCCACTTGAGTGTCAGATCCGCCTCATTTTTTGTCTCATGCTCTAAAATATTATAATAAAATAGACTTATGGAATGGATATATCATTGGCATTACCTTGCATTTCAAAAATTAAAATTACATCTTTTAAACCAATTTCATAGGCACAAATTCCCATAAATTTCCAAACGCAGTGAAATTGTAATAATTACTATTTCCCAGGTATTTTCCATTTCTTTGAAAAACAAACAGGCCCTAAAGGAGGGAAGGGAATTACCCAACATGTGACCATCTCATCTTTGCACCTCTAGCAAGTGAGTCGGCAATCTCATTCACCTCTCCTGGAATGAAGAAAAGATGCACTCACGAGAGAGGAAATATTTTGAAGCCAACTTGATTGTATCGATGGAGTCAGAGTCACCTTTGATAATTAAAGGTTTGGAGGAGGCAAAATGATGATGTCCTTGATGAAGTTCTTGCTACCACTTTGTGGAATCTTTTTCTCCAATCATCTGGAATAAGCCATCAAGATGTTACCTTAGAAACATCCCTGACTCTGAAAGAACCTGGGTAACCAGTGGAACTCCCATCAAAATTTGAATTCCCAATGACCTGGAGGTGGAGTCACCCACTTAAGTTTGCACATTTCCTTCCAAGATTGGCTTCACTCAATACTTCCCAATTTCAAACCATGTCTCAAGCAAAATGCCACAAAATTATTCCATCATTAAATTCCATTGCATTAGATCATTCGTAATATAACTTTGGAAGTTTGGGAACTGGTTTCAACAAATTCTCAAAGATTCTTTTGTTCTTTCACTTCAAATTCCCTACATTTCAAGCTGAAACATTTTGCAATGGATTCTTCCCCTAATCGGAGGACCTGCTCTGCATCTGCTTATTAGCTCACAGATTGACCCATCAAAAACCCATTGGATACAAAAGAGACGGAAATAGTTGTTCTAAATCTCAGAGACCAACGACAATGGATAAAAAGATGATTGATGATCTTCAGATCCTGAGTAAAGAAAGATAAGGATTTTGTGGATTCCTTCTTTTTATTTTGTTGTTTAGAGGTTGCTTATATAGATTCTAATGTAATGTATCTATCATTGTTTTAAATATCGATGATATCAGCCGATATATCCCACAATATATCTTGTATCCCACCAGTGCGATACGAAACGCACAAGTAGTGTGATATATCCCACATGTTCTATCTAGTGAGCATTTTCAAATTTCGATACTCTTATTATCTGTAATTCATGTTAAATTAGTGTCAAATTGTTACAAATTCATGATTTTTCATGTTCTGCATGAAAAATCATGGATTGAGAGCTTCAATTTCGAGATTTGGAGGAGATGGGCCAAGTTGTGAAAATTTGAAAAAAAAATAATTTTTTTTCAATTTCTCGCAAATCGTTTGCAATATTTGTGTTCAAACATCACATTAAAAATGTTTGTAACCTAATCTACTGATTCCTCTTTTGCTTTTGAATGTATTGCTTGTGTTTCCACACGTCTTCTTACATTTATAAATTATATGAATAGACATTGAATATACTTGCATCAATTCAGTTAGACAACGCATAGATTAGGACCCCATATAAAGAAAACCTATTATGTGTATTTGTTTTTTTGTAATGTTTTGATTTATAAGTGTATATTGATGTCTTTTTTAACAATCACCGAAGTTTCATCGAAAAATTCAACCAATTTCCTAATGTTTCCCCATGTTTCCAACAACAATGATACATTACATGATACAACCGATATATCCCATGCGATAACCGATACGTATCCGTATCCCAAGAATGCGATACGTAATGCGATACCGATATTTCGAACACTGGTATCTATGTTAGTCGTAGTTACCAAAAACTACTGTCAAGTTCAGTATTCCAAGTTGAAAAGAAGCTGGTATATTTGGAGAAATGTAATTTCATGTTGAAGCTGTGTTTTGGATTCATGTATTCAATGAATTTTTGGTTTGGTTTTCCAAGAATTTGAGTGAAACATCACCTTTTCAAACTATTCCTTGAATTTGCCAGAACATATATCAATGCGAATGAAGCATTAGCAATGTGGTAGTCTAATTCCAATATACAAATGTAACCACCAAGCATGGATTTAAACAGCAGTTTCATAATGCAACTTGCCTAGGGATCAAAACTGGCATGAATCTCCCCAGCTTGGTGCATTTTGATCAGTTTTGATCCCGTTTTGGTAAGGTGATTCGTTTTCTAATGGACTGATACTGGTACAATTCAAGGAAACCGAGTCATAAGGGACAATATTTTAAATCATGCTACCCAGTGCCAATAAATAGCATGACAGTAACCTCAATCAGATGAATGAAAAAGGTTCTATTTTCTTTCAGTTAGCGAGATTACCGCTTGCTGATTTGGATGCGATAAATAACATGAGATACTTGGTGGGATCAGATAATAAAAAGGCCTCAGGAGGGGGTTTCTCTCTCAAGTTTGATGTTCACAAGGTAAGACTCTTTTGCGGCTCAAAATGCCATGGAGTTCTTTGATATCAATGCAAGTGTCCACCTTTTTATAGTGTTGACCATTCTGACAATTGCTTTATTCTTTTGTGGTTTCCAGAAAAAAAATGCAGCTAGAAAAGAGCGAAGTGATGAGGAAGAAACTTGGCAATTATCACGGTTTTATCCAGTGATAGAGGTATGTTGGAGATTAAGACCACGCAAAAAAAAATTGTTGGAGATTAAGGTGTATATCCTCTTTGCCTTGATGCATAATTGAGTTTCAGCAAAAAATATGCTTCTTTTCACGATGAGCCTCTGTTTTGTGATGCATATGAATTATGAAGTATGTCAAAACTGAAGTTTATAATCTGTTGGAAGTTCTGCTCTTAGCGATGTTTTTTCAATCAAACATCCTAGCTACGTTTTCCTACTAAATCTTTAGTTCATTGTACTCATTGTTTGAATTATCTCCGATATTATTGAAATATTTCCAATATTATTGAAATATCTCATTGTTATCTCCAGCTTGGCGATACCGACAACACCAGTTGTATTAGAAATTCCAAGCATCAACAATATATTGCTAAGTACCGCCAACGTATTGATATCACCAATATTTTCAATTGTGTAAATTCCCGGTGTCGCTTGTATTGCCAATGTATCGATATAGCCAATGTATTGCCAATATTTTTGACTGTGTAAATTCTAGGTAACACTTGTATCACAAGTGTATCAGCGATATTTCAATAATATCGCCAACATAGAGATATCACAGAAAGTTTGTTTATTAAAAACTATTCTATTTCAAAAAAAATTATGAGCTCATTGTTGTATTCAGTTTTCAATTTGTCGTTGCTAATATTGATAATATCTCAATGTTATCACTATTGCAACATGCGCGATATCAAGACCACTATCTTTTGTTTCCTTTCCTGTTGTTGATGATTTCTTGGCAAAATATTATGAATTGTTGATATTCTGCAATATCAATGGATGTTCGAATGGACGTTGGATGGATGATTGAATAGTCAAATGTGATGGATATGATGGTTAGAGTGTCTCTAACGATGACACATGCTTTTAAGCCCCCATTAAATGGAAACTTATTGTGTATACATTCTTTTTGCAAAATTTTTATTCCTAAATATGCAAATATGTGTATTTTAGCATCTCCTAAAGTTTCATTGAAAATTCTACCATTTTCCCCATATTTTCTCTCATTTCCGGTCATCAACGATATTATCAGCGATATCGATTTTGTTTCTGTTTCTCCGACCAGTGAAACTTGTAGCGATACAGATACTTCGAACACTGATTGTAGTTGGAACTAGGAAAATGAACTGCAAGGATCAAACAAGAGGTGCATTGCATCTCCACATTTAGCATATTTGGTGAGGAATCTTGCTTTTATCATGGTATGCACTATGCAGTATCTATTTCACTTCATAGCTCAACCCAATGATCAGTTTGGTGCTTATTTTGAATTGATTGAGAGATTGATGAAAACTAAAGAGTGATTTGTCTTTTTTTATTGGTTTAGGTTTACTCTTAGTCTAGGTATTACTTGTATGAATGAAAGAGGTTGTCAAACTTGATGAGTTTTTCTGTAGTGCATCTCATTATGAACTGACTTGATGACCTATGTTCTAACTGAAGGTATGGCCCTTGATAGAGTGGAATCGTGGAACAAGATTCATGTAGCCAACCCAAATTAATTGTAATAAGGCTTAGATGATATTGATGATGATCTTGTTACAAACTGAGTTTGTGAGATAGGCCACTAAATATTAAACTCTTTAGTGAGAGGTGGAAATGAGGATTATTTTGGCCATCCCTTTTACCTACAGACTAGATCCAGAAGAAAGCATGTGCTACTTAAGGTGCTACTCCTGCTTCAGCTTCTCTTACTCTTCCTATTGTTTTGATAGCTTCCTATTGGTTCCACATGGGCTCCCACAACTAGAGAAATTCACACGTCCATCTCTCACCTGAACCATACAGCACTGCTTGGAGTTTTTCTTTTTCTTTTTCCTTGTTTATATATACAGAATTTGGACATTGTTGATTCTATGACAGGTGTTGCCATGTCGTCTTCGTAGATGAAGTTGAATTAATCTGTATTCTCACTCTTACATATTCGATAGAGTTGAGGTTACATATTAAATATAAGGAAAGAAATGTCAAGAAAAGTACATATTTTACTCTCATTGTCACAATAAATGCGGGATATTTCCTTTCAAATGGTACTCTGTATTTGCCTGCATCTTGACACCAGAGCCCTCATGTTAGGTAGATTTGCACTTATTCTGTGTATGCTGCATGTGGGAGGGGAAATGCCTCCTGCTGCTTTGAGGATTTCTCTCTGTGTATGCCTATATGTATATAGAATTCTGTGGTACACTGTCATTTGGTGAGTGAATGACCATAAAAATGACAGGATACCCATATTCATCAGGATTTCCTCTGGGCATGTCCTGCCTTGGGTCATCCGCATGTTCTTCTTCATCAACAAGAGCATATCAAATGGATCTGACTGCCTTGGTGACATTCAAAACTTCTTGGCACTGGAAGAAATATAAACAAAAGATGCAACATGACAATAGCTTTTTCCTTGGACCGGATTGCATTCACTTATAAACTTGTACTACACCTTCTGCCTCGCACCTCCTTATTTCATCAGCAAGTACTGTTAAATGATCATCATTTCTGTCATCTTTCAGGAGCTGATTACAAAGCTAAGCAAGGGAGAGCTTCCAAAGAATGAATATCCTTGTATGAACGACCCTAGTCCTACTAGCAATGGAACTGCCCAGGGCCAGGGGGTTTCAGCACGCACCGGTCAAGTTCCACCAGCTCATTCAATGAGGTCAAGGAGGACTGCAACTTGGGCTAGACCACGTAACTCCGATGATGGGTCCTCAAGGTCCTTATTTTTGTAGTCATTCACTTTCTCTAGCCTGAAAGGTTGCTTGATTATCTGGAAGTTCCAGCTTTCATGCTATGAAATATTTCCAATATAATTATGAATTTTTCGTTATTGTTATGTCTAAAATAGATCATCCCTAAATTCGTTTGTTTAGGGTGCATTTGGTTGCACCAAATCATGAAATTATTCTCCTCCCAATCAATCACAGCTTTCTTAATCTCAGAGTTAATTTCATGTTCTCACCGCTCTTCCACTTGCTCTTGTAGTGATTCGGTTCTGAGGCAGGCATCTAGTGATTTTAAGAGAATGGGTCAGCGTATATTCATATTTATTGTTGGTGGAGCAACTCGTTCTGAGGTAAGTCAAATTCTCAAGCTCTTTGACATGCTTTGCCAATTTATTATGCATGTGTATCTTTTGTTATGTTTCTGACCAAATACTTCCGACAGCTACGCGTTGTTCACAAGCTGACGAAAAAGCTCAGTCGAGAAATCGTCCTTGGTTCATCTAGTCTAGATGATCCACCACAATTTATCCAGGTAAATCTATGAACTGATTTTTGTTCATTTCCATTGCAGTTTCAGCTTTGTAGCTCAAAGATGAAGAATGCATACTTGTCTTTGAGACTTGGTGCATGTTTGATCATTTCATTTGTTTGTTTGCACCGGAAGCACACATCCATGTCAAGATGTGTGTGTGCGTGAGTGTGTTGTCTGGATCATTGTCTTAGAAGCTTGGGTTCATCAAAACACGCTTCCTAATGAAACCATTTGCTTCCTTGCCGTTTGCAATGTATGCTTTTAAGAAGCCGTTTTTTCTTTTCTTTTTTTCCTTCTTCCTTTTCTTTTCTTAAGCCAAAGTAGCGATTTTGGACGCTTGCTTATTATATTTTTAATCTTGATAACATATTAATCCTTTGCAATGCAATTTAACATTTTTGTATTCTGATTTTCTGCATGTCCTAAGTGCTGTTATTTTGATTTCCAAACTCTGCTTGATTTGAAATGTTAACCTACAATATAAGCATTGTTTAGAGAATTTGTAGCTTAAGAATATCCAATATTGATATTTTAAAGGATTTATCTTTTTTACACAAGGACTTTCCAAGAAGTCTTACTTTGTGATAGCTCTACATCTGTATCAATCAGTACTCCCAAGACACTGTTCCATTTTTTTTCTTCTTTTCTGTTTCCTAGCTTTTATCAGTATTCCAACATGCTTCCACACTTCCCAATCTTTTGTACTTGGAATTACATAGATTGGCTCGATGTTCACAGTAAAATGTATGCAGCCCTTTTAACCTCAGTGTATGAGAGAATGTTGTTATTCTTTATTTTCTCTAATAAAATCTGCCTTTGTATTCAAAAGAGAACATGTCAAATACATCTCCGGTGTATTGCTACATCATATGTTGCAATATGTCAGAAATCTGGATGCCTTACTGCTCTGTCCTTGATGGCTGTGGTTATGAATTGCAGAAAGTGAAGTCCCTGTCTGGTGAAGAGCTTTCTGTAGATGATATTCACATTTAACACACACTCCTGGGCAACAATAGAGGTGTTCCTGTATGGCAGGTTGGCCATCCCTCATTTGTAATCATAACTCTCTCTCTCTCTCTCTCTCTCTCTCTCTCTCTCTCTCTCTCTCTCTCTTCAATACGGATCTAGCCCCCTTGATTGTTTTTGTTTTAAATTTGCCATCTAGTTGTATAGTGGCATGACAAGGTCCCCAGAAGCTGCCACTTTGGTATCTGTAGCTTCTTTTTGAACTGGGTCCATGATCTCTTTCTTTTGTGCTGTTGTAATTCATTTACGAACATTTCATGACGTGTTAGTGTGAATATGTAAATTCTATATGATAAACATTGATTGAAATATGAAGCTTCTCAAAGGTTGGGCGGTAAAATCCTCACTCTTTTCTTAGGCATTTTCTCTGCAGCGCACTATCTCAAAAAGAATTGAATTTTCTAATCACATATCCATGAAATATAATGTAGATTTGCTGCATTCACAAAATATGGTATTCTGATAGATGGAAAGATTTAGCTCTTTGCAGCTTCTGCTGCTCCTATCTTTTCTATTTGCATTTGGGTAGGGGTTGAAGACGATCCATGACCTCCTGCTGGGACCCCACTCATCAATGGAATTGATGTACTGGTCTGCATTGTAAGATATGGAAGCCTCAAGCTTCAGAAGGGTACGTTGAATCCCCTGTTACATAATCCATACTCTATGCGCTTGTCTGTGATGAACTTCTAACACCAGTTTTGATATCATCAACACCAAATTCTGATATGTTTCGACCTCACAGTTTGATCAGATGGTTATCAGGTTAGCTCAACATTGAGAGTGGCACAATCAGCTCATATTGTGTAATCTTAAATGTGGATGGGTAGGGTTCCAACTCATGGCTCAGTGGTTGATAGAGTGCATTTCAACACTGAGGTTATGGATTCGAGTGCCCATGTAGTGTGTGCTAAAAATAGAATTGCTGATGGATAAGATTGGTAGCTGGATTGGCTTTAAAGCAACGGACATTGTAAAAGGAATTGCCAATTTGCAACTGGTGGAAGTGGTGATCGAACACCGACCATTAAAAACTTCCTAGGCCCCACTGTAATGTCGATCTGCCATCCAACCTGTTGATTCAATCACCCAAAAATGAGGCAGATCCAAAATTGAGGTGAACCACACCACAGGAAAACAGTGATGAATGAATACCCACCATTAAAAACTTCCTAGGGCCCATTGATCTGTCTTAATTTTGGGCTCATGCCCTAAAATGAGCTGGCAAAATGGATGGATAGCATAGATAAACACATACATCATGGTGGGGCCCACAGAGCACTGCCTGATAGAGAGTTGCTAAGTAAGCAATCTGTGCCTGACCAAGATCATCTACCCAATGTGGCCCACCTTGCATGAATGCCTGCTACATGCATCAGCAGGTGTAGAGGCACTTGTGGGCTTAGCAAAACTCAAGCGAAGGCTGCGAAACACTGAACCGAAATGTTAATGTAGAAAATGATACCGTCATAACTCATAAACCTCCCAAATGAAAAATTGGCATACAAAATCTTAGACATTCCATGATATAAAGATCATTAGAGGAAACCCTTTCATTTGCAATACTCAATTGCTCCATCAAACATCTCTAGAGGAAACCCTTTCGTTTGCAGCACTCAATTGCTCCATCAAACATCTCTTCAAGTCCATATTTGAACTTAAATCCCAATTCAAACAGCTTCTTTGAAGATAGGTGAACGGGCTCTTCCTTTTCCATCTCACTCAATATACTAACAAAATCAAACAACATCAAGATCACCCAGTTCAGAGAATAGAGAAAAGAAGAAGGAAGAAAACAAAATATGGCCCCATATCATTGGTCTGCGGCTTCACACAGTGGATCGAGGATGTGCCAAAATATCCCTGATAAGACAATACTAACCTTTCCTTCTGTGGCCTACGAATAGGCAGTTGAGAAAAGAAAAACAGCATCAGTTCACATTCAACTTAAGAAAAAAAGGGTGGCTAGGATCTTTGAATCTAGGAGAATTTGGAGCATGTTCCATCCACATTGGGACACGCAACAGACCAACGACCTGGATTACTGAACAATGGGTCAACAGACCAGATGGGAAGGAAAATGGGAACTTACTCCATAGGCATTTGAAATTCTGGAAACCTGTTGCTGAGAAACTCGGCCAAGGTATGGATGGTGGTATCATTAGAAGAACAAATGTACCTTCCCTTTGCTTGTTCACACTCCAATAAGAATATGTGTGCCGATGCTAAGTCGTCGATGTGTACAAACTGCATCTGCTTCAAGACCTTGCACTGCTCACGATCGCCTGAAATGTTCCGAAACTTTAGAGATGTGGACCCCACCGGTGTGTATCCACTTACAATTGACAGATTTGGACATCACAATCAGGATCTTGGGCGAGCCCTGAGATCACGTTGACACGCCTGGCCACCCAAGGGTCAATAGTCCCAGTTTAATGGATATGATGAAATGAATCTATGGCTGGGATCAATTAATGATTTATGTGGGGGCCATGCCTATTTGGTTGACAACTTGAATTAGATTAATCCATGAGATATGTCCAACATCACATTTTTGAACCTTTGGTTGTTTAAGGGCTGGACCCACTGAACAGTATGGGTGGCAATGGGTCTAGTCGACCTACATGTCGATTGCTCCAACTGGCATGTGAGGCATGTTCGACCAGGCGAAATGGGTGGCAGGTTAGTCTCGGGCTAGAAATGAGACCCGTTTAAGTAAATGGATGCAGCTTGGGTCGAACCCTACACGCCCCGACCTGCCTACATAGGTTATCAATGGGTTGCTTACTGTCATTTACTCCATTCTTAAAACTGAGTTGGGTTTGGATTGGGCCAGTCGAACCCGAAACATTTACATCGATGTGATTTTCTAGCTTTGATCCGTTCACAGTTCAATCCTGGCCATCCAAATGATACATCCCACTATGGACAGAGCATAGCTAGAAAATCAGACTTATGGTGGATAACAAATGGACCATGTTGCACAATCCAATCCATCCAAACGAGGGCCCACTGTAGGTGGGCCATAAAGGACCGTTTGATGGCCATTGAATGGGTGGGCAGTTGAGCTGAAAAAGAGTCATCCATCCAGCTTCAACCAACAAATGCCCACTAATCACAGACAAATCAGAACCGTCCAATCATTCTGATCTTCCATCCCTACACCAATGACAGTGGAGCCTACAGTTTGGACGGTTTGGATTCATTCCTCTTAACCCACAGACACAGAGACACCATAAAAGAAGAAGAGAACGCAGCAGCACGTACCCCGGATCAAAGCCATGCTTGTAGCGAAACATCCAGGATAGTGGGCCACAAGGAAGGGCCCCACAACAGAAGAGGGCGCCACCGTAACAAGATCCACCCCATTTTCTTCTGCAAATTCCAGAGCTGCCTTCTCAGTCAAAGTCTTCGAAATGAAGTAGGATTTTATAGGAACGTCCTGAGCCCTACAGAACTGCACGTCCGTCCAAACGCTTTCATCCATCTCCTTCAGATCCTGGCCGTTGAATGCGACTGCACTGGCAGACGAAGTGTATACTACTCGTTTCACCGTCTTCGAATCCATGCATGCTCTGAGAATCCCACGCATGCCTTCCAATGCCGGTTTTATGACCATGCTTTCAGGATCTTCAGCGTCGAAGAGGATTGGATGGGCGGTATGGAAGACCCCGATGCAACCGTCGATTGCCGCTTCAAAGTTGTCTGGACGGCTGAGATCGGCGTCGAAGATTTCGAGGTTCTCGGATGCGTTTGGAAGGGCTTTTAGATGTGTGGTGTCTTCTTTGAATTCTGGTTTTCGGAGGGAAGAAACGGGTAATACACACATGCTAACTCATCGCGATTCACGGTCCAGAGTGTATCATCACTCACTGAGGCCCATATGCTGACTCATCCGATGATCGAGCCGTACTGTAGTCGATCTATGTTATACAATCGACATAAGAAAATTATACCGGATGGATGATTGTGACCATTACCTTCTGTAGATGAAAATATAACAATGAAAGAACTTTCAATGGGTTACATTCAACTCTAAAAATCAAAGGCTATGATCATCTACTAAGAGTGATTATGGGAAAATTGATTATTCACTTCCGTAAGGAGAATATGGACGGTTCGAATCATCTGAAAACTCAACATGTGAGGCCCAGTCGGTAGCGACACACACGCGTGATCCTGAGTCGCGACGGAGACAAAACGAACTCTTAAAAAAAAAAAAAAAAAAAAACTTGGGCGTCTCATGCGCGAGTGACCAGAGGCCTTTGCTTGGTAAAAGTTGCGCCCATGGTCCAGTGATCTACAGATCTAGACCATCAAACCATACCTTCAAAATCCGGCTACCGTCTAAATTAAATGGCTAGAGATCGGATGGCTGAGAAGATTAATTTTATATCCTACTCTTTCTAGTAGCCGTAGAGGGGATAAAAATATTTATCTACTATCCATAGCCGCTGGATTCATTCATTTCCGTGCTCTGAATCCTACAGCATTTATTGGCAGTCAGGATGATCGGCTTATCGTGAATTCCGGATTGTAGCTTATCCAGGCCAGGGCAGTTCAGATCATCAATCCATCTATGCGTACGGACTCCAATGATCTTTCACGTGCTGGAGCGACGATCAGATAACCTCGGCCAAACGAGGACTTATGGTGCGTAGGTGATCCATCGTGTGGCCCATCACACTAATTGCTTGGATCATCAAAATGTAGCGCCCCTCTCTTACAAACAGAGGCCCGAACATACAATACAATCTGTGGAGATTTTGCAGCGGGATTCACTCCAACACTGTCGGTTAATCTTAAGAAACAATGCCATGTGTGGGGGCACTGTGACGTTTGCAAGAAATCCAATCCATCCATCATGCGTCCCCTCATTTTCTCCTCGCACCCAAAAATCAGGCCGATGCAATAGTCAGGTGGGCCACACATCCACCGTTAAAAATTATCTAGATTATTTGTGGGACTGACCGGATTTTTATATGCCATCCAACCCATTCATAGATCTGTGGGATCTGATCTATATGCGGAATAGGCCCACGGATCTGTCTGTGCATGGGACATGGCGATCAGGGGTCGGATAGCTTACCTAGCTGAGACGCCGCCATGGAAGCCGGATAAGAATACCAGAAAACCTGTAGAGCTTAGGATCTTCCTCTCCTTCACACCCTTTCTGCAAATCAGTAGATGAGACTCGAATTTATGCTATGGTGTAGGATTGGGGACCCAGCTCTCTTTTATAGAGTCTGTGGAGAGGGAGTTTGAAACCCATCACAACTCTCTCTCCCATGCTCCACGTTGTGGCATCTTAGTTCAACTTAAACTGCTGTCTGCGTAAGACAGCTATAGCATTCCAGCCCTAGTACGCAGAGCTGCGCAGATAGACTGCGCAGCGCATCACCTGAAGTGGGGCCCACTGGTCTACTCAATCATCCAGTCCAACTGTATAACAATCCAGACCGTTGATCAGTGAGGCCCACTAAATAGAGTTCTTACATTCTCCCACTTGGGCCTCATTGAGCAACGTCAATGATAGTCACATATATAATAATTTTGTAAACAAGTTTTGATATATTTTTTTAAAAATATCTAAATGGTTAACCAATGAAAACAGTTGGACAATATGAGTAATGCTATTCAATCTGGTCAATCAAAACAGTTAGTATCGAAACGCGGTAGTCATCACAACATTTAATTTAGGCGAAGTGAGTCTAAGCGCGATCACAAATACTTTCAATCTTAACGACATAGATCATGAACTAGGAAATGTGGTATAAGGATTACACATTTTAGTGTGATAATATGTGCCTATCCTTAAGAGGTCCTGAACCTTTTTTATGTCTCCAACGAGACACAACTGTAGTTCCACTTATTCAAAATTTGCGCATATATATAAATAAGCAGAAATAAATCTTTATATCAAAATCATCCAAACAAACTGTATAAAATGAGATCTCTAAGTGTCTGTGAAAATCAAAGTACGCTCAACTCCCACTAACTGAAAACATCTGTGGGATCAATGACTCCCATGGATGTTACATGCTCCTGAAATGGCGTGATAGGGAGCCCTTTAGTGAGCGGATCTGCAATCATCTGCTTAGTGCCGATGAATTCCACGGACACTTGATGATTCTGAACCCTTTCCTTTACAATAAGATACTTGATGTCGATATGCTTCGACCTTGACGAATGCTTGTTGTTACTAGAGAAGGAAATAGCAGCCGAATTATCACAAGATATTCTCAATGGTTTCGGGATATGCTCCAATATCCGCAAACCCGAGAAGAAACTTTGTAACCATAGTGCCTGATTAGATGCCTCATGACAAACAATAAATTCATCTTCCATAGTGGATGAGGCTTTGGTAGATTGTTTCATGCTTTTCCACGACAGTCTCTCCCACCGTCATGAAGATGTATCCTGAAGTAGACTTCTTAGTATCAACGCAGCCTGCGAAGTCTGCATCTGAATATCCGATCAACTCTAACTGATCAGACCTTCTGTATGTGAGTCCGAAGTCTTTTGTTCTCTGAAGATACCGTAATACTTTCTTTGCAGCTATCCAATGTTGCATTCCTGGATTAGATAGATATCTTCCCAACATTCCAGTGACAAAGGCAATGTCCGGTCGCGTACAGACTTGAGCATACATGATGCTCCCTACTACTGATGCGCACGAAAATTCTTTCATTCGATTCTTTTCTAAATCATTCTTTGGACACTGAAATAAACCAAATTTGTCGCCCTTCACAATGGGGGACTTTCCTGAAGCATAATTTTGCATGCCATACCTTTCGAGTACCCTAGCAATATAGGTCCTCTGTGATAAGTTGAGCAGTCCAAGTGTTCTGTCACGGCGAATCTCAATGCCAATGACGTAAGAAGCTTCACCAAGGTCTTTCATTTCAAACTTTTGAGATAAAAATTTCTTGGTGTCGCTCAACATCCTGGTATCACTGCTAGCTAACAGAATGTCATCAACATACAAAATCATCATAACGAACTTACTCCCACTGGTTTTAATGTAGATGCATTCATCTGCAGTGTTTTCTACAAAGCCATATGAAGAAATGACTTCATGAAACTTAAGGTACCACTGCCGCGATGCCTGTTTCAACCCATAGATGGACTTCTTAAGTTTGCAAACCAAATGTTCTGCGCCAGTAGCTACAAAACCTTCGGGCTGCAACATGTACACATTCTCATTTAGATCCCCATTGAGAAATACAGTCTTTACATCCATCTGATGTAACTCTAAATCCATATGAGCTACAAGAGCCATTATGATCCTGAATGAGTCTTTCTTTGATACTGGTGAGAAAGTCTCCTTAAAGTCAATGCCCTCACGTTGGTTAAAACCCTTGGCAACAAGTCTGGCTTTATATCGTTCGACATTACCTTTGGAGTCCCGTTTGGTTTTAAATATCCATTTACAACCAATCGGCCTTATTCCAATGGGTAACTCTATAAGATCACATACTTTATTGTCCTGCATGGATTTTCAACTCATCTTTCATAGTATTAAACCAATGAGAAGGATCATCACTTTGTTTGACTTGTGTAAAGGATTCAGGATCCTTTTCCACCCCTATGTTAAAGTCGTGTTCCTGTAAGTAAATAATACAATCGTCTCGATTTACAGGCCTTCTCCCTCTTTCAGATCTTCTTAATGGTTCAGCTTGTTGGGTCTGATCTTGATTTTCCTCATCAGTGGTTTGTATATGAGGTTTTACGTGGTGCTCTGCAGTGACTGCAGAATCGACTACATCATTAATGTCCACGTGATCTAGATTGACTATGACAGGAGTCGCAGTCCTTTGTTCCTCAAATACAAAATTTGTTATGTCCGTGCTCCCCCTGTTTTCAGTGTCCTCTGAATCTGGCATTCCCAGTCTCAACAATCCCGATGGAGTGGGAAGGACGGTAGAATCGATAGCCTTTTGATCTTTCGGGTATCCAATGAAGAAACAACTTATGGTTCGGATCAAGCTTCTTTTCATGCGGATTATAAATTTTGGCCTCAGCAGGACAACCCCAAACATGTAGATATCGGAGACTTGGTTTTCTCCCATTCCACAACTCAAAAGGAGTTTTGCTTACTGCTTTGCTGGGAACCCTGTTTAATATATGAACTGCGGTTTTGATCGCATCACCCCACAGAGATTCTGGTAATGTTGAATTGCTGACCATACTTCGCACCATATCCATAAGGGTGCGATTACGTCTTTCAACAACTCCATTCTGCTCTTGAGTACCAGGCATAGTGTACTGAGCAACAATGCCACAATCCTGTAGGTATTTAGCGAATGGCCCTGGATTGCGTCCTGATTCGTCATATCTGCCATAGTATTCACCACCACGGTCAGATCTGACAACTTTAATTCTCTTATCGAGTTGATTTTCAACCTCGGCTTTATAGATTTTAAAAGCATCCAGGGCATCTGATTTCTCACTGATAAGGTATAGGTACCCAAAGCGAGAGTAGTCATCTATAAAGGTAATGAAATATTTGTGGCCACTCCATGAGGCTGTAGGGAATGGTCCACAGATATCTGTATGTATAACCTCTAATAGATCTACACTCCTGGTTGCACCTTTCTTTCTCGTTCTAGTCTGTTTGCCTTTTATGCAATCAATGCATACTTTATAATCAGAAAAGTCTAGAGAATGCAAAATTCCTTCTCGCACAAGCCTGTCTAATCTCTCACGAGATATATGGCATAGTCGCCTGTGCCACAACATGGAGGAATTCTCATAGTCTAGTCTTCGCTTAGATCCCACTACATTTCTATGCAAGGTATTAATATTATAGACGTGAGAGGCAATCAAGTCTAACTGGTATAAGTTGTTTACTAAAGAGCCGGTTCCAACTTTAATTGAATTAAAGTAAATACTAAAACTTTTATTTCCAAAGTGGAACGAATATCCCAACTTATCCAAACAGGAAATTGAAACTAAATTGCGCCTTATAGACGGCACACAGAATGTATTAACTAAATTCAAAAAATGACCAGACTTCAACTTAAGCCTATAGACTCCTATTGCCTCCACGTCAACTTTGACACCATTGCCTACGTATACTGAGCGCTCCGCATCAGTTGGTGGCCTGGCCTGTAGTAATTCCTGCATAGAAGTGCATATGTGAATAGTAGTTCCTGAATCTATCCACCAGGAATCTACTGACACATCGGTCAGATTAGATTCAAAACAGACAAGAACAGAATGATTACCTTTCTTTATGAGCCAATCCTTAAAACCTTCGCAGTCTTTCTTTAGATGACCCGTCTTTTTACAAAAAAAGCACGGTTTGCCTTTAACCCGTTTGCGTTTAGATCCATTTCCAGATTGATTCTCATGGTTTCCAGATGGAGGACCAGAGAATCCATTATTAGAACCTTGTTTCCTCTTCCTTCTACCTTTATTCCCCTGCCCATGCCCTTGTCCTGAAGTCACCATATTAACATTTTGAACTTTTATCATCTGTCTGATCCTGTCTTCTTCTTGGACGCACTGAGTGATGAGTTCATCCAATGTCCACATGTCCTTCAGAGTGTTATAGTTTACCAGGAACGTGCCGAATTGGGGAGGTAGGTTGTTCATGATCAAATGAACCAGTTGATCATCAGTGAGTACAAGCCCTAGAGCACGGATCTTAGAAACGACTTCGATCTGCTCTACAATGTATTCACGGATGTTGCCTTTTCCATCGTAGGACGAACGAGTCAATTTATTCAGAAGAATGCCCACTTCAGATTTATCAGATTTCTTGAATCGTTTTCCCATTTCGATCAGGAAAACTTTAGCCTTATCTGTTTCAGGCATGGCACCCTTCATCGATTCAGAAATTGAATATTTAATGACTTTCAGGCATGTATCATTTGATCTAAACCATGCAACCCATCGATTATATTCAGCTTCAGTCGCATTATCAGATGGCTTTGGCGGTTCTGGTGTTATCAGGGCAAGATCTAATTGAAGACAACCCAGTACAACTTCATTGGCGTTCTTCCATTGAGTATAATTAGATCCATTTAAGGCAGGGACTTGATGCGTATTAGTTGGAATTGAGACTGAAATATAATAGATACACATATACTCACATTAGTTCATTATTTCACAAAACAGTTTAGTAAACAAAATATCAGGCAAAGATAACTGATTCAGTTGCTAAGGGAGGCATCAACTGAATCATCTAGGATGACGATGGGCCCAACCATCTCATCCTAGTGAGAATCTGTTACATCATCATCATTCCTCCTATGGGTGGTAATGACAACATGTTAGTAATCCTCCTAAATATGAAGCTAAGTGATGTCAGTGATGTAAATCTGAGACACTCAACACCTGTGGGTGAGATGAGTCTTTCAGCTTTACATTACCTACACCATTTACTCCACCCGTTCACTTGACTGCCAAACGGTGATCGTCTGTGTTTTCGTTACCGTACGCATGAAAAAGTGAACGCAACTGTATGCAATCTTTCTAATCCCAATGTTACAAGTCTGTACTTGTAAAGTTTTCATCGATTGAGGTCACTATGGTGGCTAACACAACCAAATCCAAAACTACAAATATAGACTTTAAGATTGCTATTATAATCTTGCCTCTCTATGGATTATTTCTTAATTAGTCCGATGCGGTCCATAAGTTAGTTGATACTAACCTTTTTGGAAATAAAGGGACCTTAAGTGAAACATATAAATAGGTTTTACACCTTACTTTCCAACGGTCCATATCAATACTTAAATATGGGTGATGGGCAAATAATAGGGCCTAATCAGGACTCATTTGATCTGTACTTGTTCAAATGAGCATGATTAAATCGAGCTCTTGACATTCTAATAATGGACCGATATTATGGATTGAATAAATTTGATGGGTAGATCTGTGTATGGCCGTCCATAAGTTTGAATAGATGAGTTAAAAGTCAGATGAAAGTTCCTGATCAAACTAATAAACGGTCAGATCATAATAAATGGTCCCTATCCTCCTGAATGAGTTAGATCATACGCTCATGATTGAACCCATATATGGTCCAGGCCAAAAATAAAAAATAAAATTATACCAGAATGATATCAAGTGGACCGGATTATCGAACCAATGGGCCTTGAATGATGTCAGGGCCCACTAAGAGAAATATTGGATAATAGAAAATCTGGTTCGGGTCCTGAATTGCAGACCCGACTATCATTCAATCGGGTCCGCAAACCCGTCACCCAAAAAAACTCGGGTAGGTAAAATCCCTGCCGCTAATGCTTCCGTTTGGAAACAAAACAGCTGCTGTTGCTGTTTCTGTTCGAAAAAAAAATAGCCGCTGCTGCTGCTCGCCGTAGTTTCGAAAACGAGTTTTGTGCTACTCCTGAGAGACGAACTGCAATCGCGGCCAGAATCTGGTGGCTAAATCCATAAGCCGCACGAGTATTGCCGTTGTCTGAGAAGATTAGATCCAGGAAGGTGGCCGTGATCAATGGCAGCAACACCCAGCCTCTGAACGAAGGATCGGAAGGCCACAAAACACGATGTTGATGGCTGACGGAGATAGGACGAGACCATCAAGAGCCTTGGATGAAAGGGTCATGATCAGAAAAGGTGGCCGAATCTCCGGTATCCATCGGGCGTTGTCGTCAGGCATGGCTAGCTTCATGGATGATATAGGTAAGGATTGAGAGACAAAACCCTAACAGTTGGTTTGGGAATCAAAATCCCAAACGGTTTGTCTGGATTTGGGGTTTTGGATCCAAAAAAAAAAAATCCCTAATTAAAACTGGATTTAGGGTAATGGAACTGAAATCCCCAATATGGGAATTGGGATTCGAAATTCCTATATATTTGATTTCTGATTTCAGGGAAAAATCACTAATTCTCTGATTTGGGGATTTCGAAATTGATAAACCCTAATTTCACAATTTGGGGATTGAAATTCCTAATTCCTAATTTCGAAAAACTGAAATCCCTAAATTTCGAAATCTGGATTTGGGGATTAAAATCCAAAATCCCTAATCTCTGAATTTGGGTTTGAAATCCGAAATCCCTAATATAAGCTGGATTTTGGGGTTATTAGACTGAAATCCCCAATTTTGAGATATGGGATTCGAAAAACCCTAATTTAATATTACTGTATTCAGGGATTCGGATATCCCTAATTAACTTAATGAATCTGTATCTGAAACAGATGAATTTGATCATCCATTCCTATGCACAGATAGCTCTGATACCAAATGTGGGATCTGATCTATATGCGGAATAGGCCCACGGATCTGTCTGTGCATGGGACATGGCGATCAGGGGTCGGATAGCTTACCTAGCTGAGACGCCGCCATGAAAGCCGGATAAGAATACCAGAAAACCTGTAGAGCTTAGGATCTTCCTCTCCTTCACACCCTTTCTGCAAATCAGTAGATGGGACTCGAATTTATGCTATGGTGTAGGATTGGGGACCCAGCTCTCTTTTATAGAGTCTGTGGAGAGGGAGTTTGAAACCCATCACAACTCTCTCTCCCATGCTCCACGTTGTGGCATCCTAGTTCAACTCAAACTGCTGTCTGCGTAAGACAGCTATAGCATTCCAGCCCTAGTACGCAGAGCTACGCAGATAGACTGCGTAGCGCATCACCTGAAGTGGGGCCCACTGGTCTACTCAATCATCCAGTCCAACTGTATAACAATCCAGACCGTTGATCAGTGAGGCCCACTAAATAGAGTTCTTACAAGATCAGCCTATTCCAAAACTCAGGTGGCTCACACCTTCTGATTTTAGAAGTTTTAGGCATGATTTTACATGGTGAGGCCCACCTGAGTTTGGGTCTTGCTGATTTTTAGGTGCGAATGATAACATGCTGAACGGACTAGATGTCATGAAAACATGTGGGCCCACATATCACATTGCGGGTTAAGCTTTAACCTACAATGCTTTGTAATGGATTCTCCCTCATTTTGATTTTTAACGGTGGCCATAGAGACTGAAGAGGTTCCAAACCCTCGTTGATGACACGCGCCAGCGAGTAGTGTGGCTCGGTCGAATATACACGCAGCCATCACCATCGCCGGTCGTGGATCAACGTGAAGGGCAAAAATGGAACCTAAAAAGAGAGTTTACCAACGCCAAATGCACGCGCGCGAGTGAGACGGAGAGGGGCAACTTCGATTGTGATAGATTCAAGATCCCTTAATTGCGCGGCGCGCCACGCATCACCGACCTCGTGGTGGGTTGACGTCAGCTCCACCATTATGTATGTATCATATCCATCCATTTTCCCATGAAAGTGGCAAGCCCCCTCCAAGAACCTCACTCTCGCCGGTACTACTAACGAACTGTAAGAGCGATGGAGACGTACTTGGGTCGGATCTGACCGTCGCTCTGACCGAGTAGCCATGCTGGAGAAGCCTCATGATGAGGTGCGAAGCGAAGTAGCCAGCTCCGCCCGTCACACATACCTTCCCTTTCTTGCTTCCTTCCATCTCCGTTTTCCTTTCCTTTCCCTTCCCTTCCCTTCCCTCAAAGAAATATACGAAAGAGTAAATGCGGGTGGGTTTGGTACGAGGTTGATGCTTCAATTCCAATTTAATGATACACCGCGTAATATGAATGCCAATTTCCTACAGCGGCTGTTTTGGGAGCACGGATCACAACGGAAGCGGATTGGTTGTTGTACCACGCACTAGCGATCTAGCTGTGTGTTGACGTCAGCAAGTACTTTGGTTCACATCATGAGGTATTTGTTATATCCAAACGGTCCATCCATTTTGCAAGCTATTAGTAAGGCCTGATCCGAAAAATAAGACAGATCTAATTATCAAGTGGACCACACTACAAAAATCAGCAGGGGATTGAACGTCTACCATTGAAACCCTTTTGGGGTTACATAAGTTTTGGATCAATATGATATTTGTTTTTCCTCTTCATTCATTCAGGTCTTTTTGACCTTACGAAAAGATTTGGATGGACAATAAACCTTTTTAGTGGGCCATATGGATGTTTTAACATTGAAAATCATTATCCTCGCCGCTGTTTTTGGTGGGTCCATTTGAGCTTTGGATATTGTTATTTTTTTCTAATACTCTAAAATAATCTCAAAAAATGGATTAACGGTGTGGATATAATAAATACATTAGGGGCATGTAACTTTTATATCCTTTGAACCGTTCGTACATCTCGAATCTCGAGGAGCGTAGTCGTATTCACACCATACATATCTACACCAGCTGTATAGCTGGTGTGATATCCAAACCGTCCATCTATTTTGCGAGCTCGTCATAAAGCTTGAGACAAAAAATAAAACATATCTAACAATCAAGTGGACTACATTGAAAGAAGCAGTGGGAGATTGAACGTCTGCCATTGAAACCCTTTTGGGGTTCAAAAAAAGTTTTGGATTTTTCCTCTTCATACGGGTCTTTGTGATCTTATGAACAGATTGGATGGAAAATAAACGTTATGGTGGGCCCTATGAAAATTTTAAAGGTGAAAATCATAATCTCGACTGCCATTTGTGGTGTGGCCAATTGATCTTTAGATATGATTCAGTTATTGGATGATCTTGAAAAATTGATGAACAGTGTGGATATAATAAATACATCATTGTGGGGCCACGTAACTTTAATCTCCTATGAACGGTTTGTACAACTTGGAGATCAAGGAGCGTCAACTGACAGTGTTTATACTGACAGGCTGGCCAAAAAACTAAAAAAGAAATTTCCTCACTCTTGCTCTCGTGGTAGACTCTCAGGCGTTTCAACACCCGGTCAAGGGTTTCAGTATCCATAGGTTGTGTAATCCCACTACTCCGTGAGTGCGTGGGGTCTGTGTGCGTGGGTAAAAAAAATAAAATAAATAAATAATCAAGGAGCGTAAACGCTCGTCTTCGCCCGACAAGCACCTACACCAGCTATATACTTCCAAATATGAGGTGGCATGGACGCGGATTGCGTCCTACCCTAGGCAGGGCTCTGTGGGGGCCACCGTGATGTCAGTGTTTTATCCACGCTGTTCATCAATTTTCTCAGATAATTTTAAATTATTAGCCAAAAAATGAGGCAGATAAAAGGATTAAGTGAACCACAAAGTTGGGATTGAACATCCACCATTAAAACTTCTTGGGAGCTGGAGAAGTTCCTGATCAAGTTGATATTTGTTTTTTCACTTCATCCACATCTACATGACCTTATGAATATTTTGGATGGTAAAAACATCACGCTGGGCGCCCTTAGAAAGGTTTTAACAGTGGGTATTATTATCACTGCAGCTTCTTTTGGTGTGGTCCATTGGAGCTGTGGAACTGTTTCATTTTTCCTATAATAGCTTAAAATGATCTAAGAAAAGCGATTAAAGTTGTGGATAAAATACTTATATCACAGTGGGCCCCACATAGGTGGCATAGAGTTTACATGTGAAAAGTCGGTCATCATTTATATCATTTACAGGGCGACTCATGTGCTCATGATGCATGACATCCATTTAGTGCATCTGTTTTAAGGGGCTTGGATGCTATCATGACATATATCTAAAATTCAAGTGTGCCACCTTTTGTTTTTTTTAGGTCTTAAATCAATTTAGAGACTGAATTTGTCAATGCCATCGACGGCACCGTCCATTGAGAAATTTGGTTTTGCTGTAATTGGTTGTTGGACTATTTGATTACGTTTTTTTTTTAACACACGCGTGCATACACCCCCACACACTCACACCATAGTGGGGTTTCACAACCGACGGGTACTTGAATCCTCAAACAGGTGGTGAAACTCCTGAGAATCTGCCACCGGATTAAGAGCGAGGACCCATTTGGGTACATGTTCGATGCCAATGACACCCATCAAAGAATAATAGAAAAAATTTGATTTTTTATGTTTTGTTTTTAAATTGCTTTGGTGCTTGTTCGATGCTACCGATGGTCTGCTGATAAACCCATCGAAGGTCTCATCAAGCGAATTGCAAATTTTACATAGATTTCTGTACCTGCAAAATTTATTTCCAATTTTATTTAAAATTCTTCCCATAACTATAAATATGGGTGAAAATAAAAAATAAGATGTTTATGTAGTGCTTGCTTGGTGCGGTTGAATTACTTTATTTAATTCATCTACGTGTGCTTCTGACGTTGGACACAGGAAAACATTGACGAGGTGAGCACCTTTGTCTCATTATCTCTCAGCATTGGGTCCCATTTCCTCTAATTTCTCGTCGTTTTTTTTTCCGCTTTCGTTATTCTCTGCGACACTCACACGCTTAGTGAGTTGTACGTGCCATTTCCGTAGCATTATCGTTCCCATTGACTGGAGGGTCTCACGTGATCTTACTCGTACGCACCACATGTGCGAAGCAGCAGCAGACATGGCGATTCCATAGCATGCATACTCGCTCCTATTGACCGGAAAGTCGCTCGTGATCTTACTCGCCCTTAACCACATGTCAGAAGAAGCAGTAGACAGTATAATTCCCTTGAATACTTAAAAGTTAATCGTTCCTATCTACTGGAGGTTCGCACGTGATCCTGCTCGCACGTACCACATGCTCAAAGAAGCAGCGGTCAGGATAACCTTCTTGGACTGTGTTATGGTTGCTTGGTGAGAATATCCACTTGAATTTTAATCCATTTGTACATGCCAATGTGCACGTGCGAGATCAGAGTCATTCATCACGTGGTTCCTACCGTGAGTATTTCTGGCCCAAATATCAAGCCACAGTTCACTACGTAGATGATTAAGAACATCTGATCGGTGTGGCTCTTAGCTGACCCGATGATTGGACCGTCTAGATCAACTCGAAGAGATCAATCAAAGATTTATCAATGTCACATGGAGAGTTTTTTGGACTATGGTCCATCCAGGTGGGCCCACCGGGTTAGCAGTCTGGATCACCAGATCATTGGCCCATTTGTAAAAAAAGATGGTCAAAGGATGCTATAGGGTCCTGTAGTTTCTCATACGTAGGGTCTTGATCCGGTGCGAAACATGCGGTGGGAAGGTTATAAGGTCCCGCACTGCACGTTTAGACATTAGATCCACACGCATTGGAGACGTGGGATGGGACCTGTTAGCTCTCTCTCCACCGTACACGGTTCTGATTGCTATGTCCCCTTGCCACGTGTACGGTCAGGAGAGCGCTCCATCTCGGTCTTCATGGTGTGGTCTCCGTGAATCCCAGTCCCTCAGAAAAAAACGCCAGAAAACTCGATGGCGAGCGGAGTACATTTGACTGTGTTCATTTACATAGGACCGGAATCCTCTATGATGTGTGCATGCCATTCACTCCGTCCATCAGTTCAGTCACCTCATTTTAGGACCTGACCTAAAAAATCAGATAGATTGAAAACTCAGGTGGGCCACACCACTAGTAAAAGTATGGATGAGGACGCACACCACAATTACTCGTGATTTTAAATACTTACTGCTTGAGTTTAGCATACATATTATTTTTGTTAAATACCGATGGACGGGCTGGATTTTAAACAAATATTCTGGTAAGCCCTAGAGAAGTTGGGTGGTAGTACACTCTCTTTTTACAAAAAGCAGTATAGAGAGTCTAAAAGGACTCTTTTTTTCCATTTTATTTTTCTCTTATTAAAACTCCAAAAACACCCAGACTCATCAGGTGGTGAACACGAATATGTCCTGGCTGAGAAATCAAGCTCTTATGGCTGGCATCCTTCTTACTAACCGTCCATTTCTTTCACATGCACATGGCCCACCTGAGGATAATTGATGGCTCGCTCTCTCACGCGCAATGTATGGGCATGTCGCTCCTTAATTAACCCATGTCAAGGACCTTGGGGTGAGTGAGTATCCACGTTAAAGGAACCTCATCTGGGGAGTGGAAGTGCCACGCACAGCCACCTCCCCCGTGGTTGGTTGCAGAAAATATCATTTGTTAGGTATGATCTGTGGTTGGGAGCTATGTCAACGTGGATATGGTCATATGTTTCTTTTTCCTACGGTTTTTAAAAGCCGAGAAATGTGACAAGGTGTTGATTTCAAGTTCCACCTTGACTGGGATTCGGTAGGGAAACTGACCTCGGTGTTGGTCATAGCTCCATGACCTCAATAACCATGTTTGTGTTTTATCCACGCCGTCCATCCATTTTTCTAGCTTATATTTGTGCATCGTTCTAAAAATGAGGTAAATCCAAAGCTCAAGTCAACCACACTGTAGGAAACCATGGAGATTAAATGCTTACTATTGAAAATTTCTTATGAGTCACGGAAGTTTTGGATCAAGCTGAATTTTTTTTTGAAAACCTTCATCCAGGTTTTCGTGACTTTATGAATAGGTAGGAGGGCAAATAACTAGAAAGATTTCAACAGTAGGTGTCACTATCCACTCGGCTTCTTGTGGTGTGGTCCACTTGAGCTTTGGATCTGACTCATTTTTGGGTTAACATCCTCAAATGTGCTCTCAAAATGAATCGTACGGATAAAATACATACATTATAGTGGGGCCCATAGAGCTTTTCGTTGTATGGTATTTTGTTTTAATATAGTATTAAAATTTGAATTTTCAAATTTTCGGTAATATCCTTCCAATTTTGAAAAGTTGTAGTACTTTTGAATTGTAGGTTTTGTCACGAAACTATCTTGTATATAAGATAGTCTTTTGCTAGGGCTTGAGCCCCTTTTAGGGGCATGTGAATTTGGTCTGTGTAGGGGGGCTATGCCAATAGCTCTAATCTATGCCATCGACCACACGCCGAGCCGTGCCGAGCCAAGTCCGTGTCTATGTCCGTGTGCGTCTAGTTTAAATATACGAAAAATTCATCTCTTATAAAACGCTCTCGATATTCGGTTTTAAGCATTTTCTACTAAGTTCATCGCGAGTCAACTCAGACCTTTGGATTAAACTGCAAGTGGTTCGAGTCCGTGTACAGTGAGTGCACTGGGACCGGGTCATAATCATTGTATCCTGAGGTCGATTGCTTTGGAAACTGTTGCACTTGGGACGCTTCAAGGGGAGCAAATTCGATTTCAAGCCAAGTGACTCGATCCACGCCTCGACTCAATTCAATAAGTTCTTCTTTCTCAAAATTTATTTTCCTTTTTTTGTTTTCGATTTTAATAGTTTATTTAATTCAACCAAATATTCCAACAATCTTGAAATCGAATTCTTGAATTACATAGACTATGGCTACGGTAAGAGTTGCTTCTGTTGAGTTAGCCAAAATCGAACCGTTCTTGACAATCATTTAAATGGTGGAAAGCTACTGATGTTCGCTTTGACCACCCGAAAGTTTCATACATTTTATCTCGAATCATTTATTATAGATCCAACAAATCAAATCGAAGTAATGATGAAAATAATTGTAAAAATTATATTCTAAACTCTTTATCTAACGAACTAATGATGTGTATGCTTCTTATGTGTCTGCTAAAGACATATGAACTACTTTGGAAAAGAAATATATATTAGAAGATGCAGGCACTAAGAAACATGCAATTGCTAATTTCCTTCATTATGAAATGACAGATGATATACCTGTCACAAATCAGATTCACGATTTTCAAGTCTAGTTCACGAACTATCGACAGAAGGAATTAAGTTGGATGAAGGGTTTCTTTCAGGAGCACTAATAGAAAAGTTACCGCCCTCCTGGAAAGAATATAAGAATAGAATGAAACATAAAAAGAACGGTGTTTCTTTGGAAACCACTATCGTACACATACAAATAGAGGAGGCCAATAGAATCAGGGACCAAAAAGAAAATAAAAATGAGATAGATTCAAAGGCGAATATTGTGGAATCAAGTCGAACAAATAATAAGAAAAAGGGCAATTGTCATAACTGTGGCAAACCTGGACATTATGCAAATGAATGCAGGCTCAAAAAGAAGAATGCGAACAGTCAATTCAAGAAAAAGAGAAATACCTATAACTGTGGAAAGCTTGGGCATCATGTCAAAACCTGCAGCTTAAGAAAAATAAAGATAAGCCGCAGACTAATCTTACGGAAACAGGCAATGAGTCACATGCTAGTAGTTGTAGTATTAAAAGTCTTCCTTATAAACAACTTGGAGTGGGTACTGGAACTGGTGCAACTAGGCACGTGTGTAAGGATCGTAGCATGTTTACCTCCTACCAAGTATCAGGAGATGATGAACAGGTGTTCATGGGTAATGTTAGAACGTCTCCAGTTGTAGGGAAAGGGAAAGTACTTCTGAAACTCACTTCTGGAAAGACTCTAATGTTGAATGATGTCCTACATGTGCCTGACATTAGAAGAAACTTGGTCTCTGGTTCACTCCTCAATAAGGCTGATGTTAAGTTAGTATTTGATTCAGATAAACTTGTAATGACTAAAAATGGAACCTTTGTTGGTAAGGGATACTGTAGCGATAGTTTATTCATTATAAATGTATCCAATGATAATAATAAGAAGACATTCAGTTCTGTTTATATCGTTGAACCTTTTTATCTATGGCATAGTAGATTAGGTCATGTGAATATAGCATCTTTGAAGAAAATGAAAAGATTAGGTTTATTACCTAATATATCTAATGAAGAATTCGACAAATGTGAAACATGTGTCGAATCAAAATTCATTAGAAAACCCTTTAAACAAATAGAAAGATCATCTGTTCTATTAGAGTTAATACACAGTGACTTAGGTGATTTTAGAAATCATATGTCTAGAGGTGGAAAAAGATATTACATAACTGTTATACATGATTACTCTAGGTTCACTAGAGTCTATCTACTCTAGGAACAAAGATGAAGCTTTAGATGCTTTTTCTAAATACAAAATTGAAGTTGAAAATTAGTTAAATATAAAAATTAAAAGACTTAGAACAGATAGAGGAGGTGAATATGAATCTTCTCAATTTAGAGAATTATGTGAAAAGAATGGAATAGTTCACGAAACTACAGCTCCTTATACACCAGAACAGAATGGAATAGCAGAACGTAAGAATAGAACTCTAAAAGAGATGATGAATGCTATGTTAAATAGTTCAGGCTTACCCTCAAATATGTGGGGAGAAGCAATTCTATCTGCTTGTTATATTCTAAATAGGATTCCTTCTAAATCTTCTGAACAAACACCATATGAACTTTGGAAGAATCATGTTCCTAGTTATAAATATATTAAAGTGTGGGGGTGTCTTGCTAAAGTAGGATTACCTGAAACTAATAAAAGAAAATTAGGTCTTAAAACAACCGATTGTGTATTTATAGGTTACATGTAAAACAGTGCGGCCTACAGGTTTCTAGCTTTAAAATCTAAGGATAATATTCTAGATCCTAATACAATTATAGAAGCTAGGGATGCAGAGTTTTTTGAGAATGTATTCCCTATGAAATCTAAATCTATAGAAATAGAGGAAGTAAATGAATCAGATATTGCATCTACTAGTAAAAATGCATATGAGAAAGTAGTAGAAGAGATATAACCAAGAAAAAGTACTAGGGTTAGAAGAAAAACTAACCTAGGAGATGGTTTTTTCACTTTCTTAGTAGAAGATAATCCTACAACCTATATAGAAGCAATTAACTCTCCAGATGCAACCTTTTGGAAGGAAGCAATAAATGATGAGTTAGAATCTATTATATCTAATAACACTTGAGAAATTGTAGACCTACCACTTGAAAATAAACCAATAGGTTGTAAATGGGTGTTTAGAAAGAAACTAAAACCAGATGTAGACTAATTAAATCATTATATGGTTTAAAACAGGCTCCTAAACAATGGCATGAAAAGTTTGATAATGTTTTAAAATCAAATGGTTATCATATAAATGATGTAGATAGATGTGTATATAGTAAACACCAGATGGACGTTAAGACAGCTTTCCTAAATGGAGACTTAGAAGAAGAAATATATATGGAGTAACTTAAGGGTTATAAGATATCAGGTAAGGAAAATAAAGTATGTAGACTAATTAAATCACTATATGGTTTAAAATAAGCTCTTAAACAATGACATGAAAAATTTGATGGTATTTTAAAATCAAATGATTATCATATAAATGATGTAGATAGATGTGTATATAGTAAAATTTCTGAAAATGATTATGTTATTATATGCTTTTATGTTGATGACATGCTCATTTTTTGAACTAATATTAAATTAGTTAATGTAACTAAGAAATTCTTGTCATCTAAGTTTGACATAAAAGACTTAGGAGAGGCTAGTGTAATCTTGGATATTGAAGTAACTAGGAAAAATGATGTTAATATATTATCACAATCTCATTACATTGAGAAGATATTGAGAAAGTTTAATCATTTTAACTGTTTACTTGTCAGTTCTCCTTATGATTATAGTGTGACTCTCATAAAGAATACCGAAAATAGTGTGTCTTAATTGGAGTATTCCGAATAATTGGTAGCCTTATATATCTAACAAACTGCACTAGACCGGACATACCTTTTGCAGTAGGAAGGCTAAGTAGATATACACATAACCCTGAAAAGAGCATTGGAATGCTTTGTCAGGATTTTGAGATACCTAAAAGGCAGATAGCCTATGGTTTACATTATAATGATTTTCCTTGTATTAGAAGGATACGGTGATGCTAATTGGATCAGTGATTCAGATGAGACAAAATCCACGAGTGGATGTCTTCACTTTAGGTGGAGGAGCAGTCTTTTGGAAGTCTACCAAGCGGACATGTATCGCTCGGTCTACTATGGAATCCGAGTTTATTGCTTTAGAAAAGGTTGGATCAGAAGCCGAGTGGCTTAGAAATCTCTTAGGCGATATACCATTGTGGCCAAAGCATGTATCGGCCGTATCTATTCATTGTGACGGTCAAGCAGCTATAGCGAAAGCAAAGAGTAAAATATATAATGGAAAGAGCAGGCATATTAGACTCGAGACACAACATAGTGAAACATATGTTGCGTGATGGAGTCATATCTATTGACTTTGTGAGGTCGAAAAAATCTAGCAGATCCTCCGACCAAAGGACTATCTAAAATGTTAGTTAATGATATATCGAAGGGAATGGGGTGAGCCTAATATATGAGCTACGTCGTCAACCCAACCTATACAAGTAGAGATCCCATGAGATAGGTTTAATGGGTAAACAACAAGACACGAGGTAGACAATTGCACCGAGTTGTATGAGCCCCTTCTATGGTGTACGGTGCGAGCAACAACGCAAAAGGATGAGTTGTTAGAACTCTTAATGAATCCATAGCCATAAATTTGGTGGTGTATACAGTTGTTGCATACACTTGATAAAATTCACCTATATGGGTGTGGAGGTGGAGGCCGCTTCTATGAGAATCTAGGCGAATTCTCTAGAGCACTCATGAAATTCGTAATGGTGTATGGCCGAAACACACCGAACCGCGTAATCACTTGCAGAGGAAGAGTTGTGTGAGTAGCATGTACTTGCGATCTACATTAAAAGGATTCGGTTTAAGACTATGGTGTCACCCGATTCCTGTAGACTGTCTTGCTTACTCTAATGTTGGTTTAAGTCTATGGTGACACCGACACCATTGCGCAACTATTACGCTTTAATCCGAAATGGTTTATTTTAAAACATATGGGGGATTGTTGTATTTTGTTTTAAAATAGTATTAAAATTTGAATTTTCAAATTTTCAGTGATTTCCCTCCATTTTTAAAAAGTTGAAATATTTTTGAGTTGTGGGTTTTATTCCACATCGGATTTGACATAGTAAGCTATCTTGTATATAAGATAGTCTTTTTGCTTAGGACTTGAGCCCCTTTCAGGGGGCATGTGAATTTGGTCCTATGGGGGGCTATGCCAATAGCTCTAATCTATGCCATTGACCACATGCGCGCGCGTGCCGAGCCGAGCAAGCCGAGCCGAGCCGAGCCGAGCCGAGTCCGAGTCCGAGTCCGTGTCCGCGTGCGCGACGCGACGGGCTGGGCTGGGCTGGGCGTGGGCGCGGGTGCGGGTGTGTATACTCGCGTGGGTGTGTGTATGGGTACTCGCAGGACTGTATGTGCGGGAGTGTACTCGCACTTGCGCCTTTTCGTTTTAAACCAGAGAGATGCGTCCCTTCCGGTTGGTCGCACCTGTTGGGTTTAAACCCAACGGACCTAACCTTTTATAAAGGGTGCTTATGCACCACTTCGGAGTCTATATAAAGACAACCGATTCCAGTTTCAAATATACGAAAAATTCATCTCTTATAAAACGCTCTCTGATATTCGGTTTTAAGCATTTTCTACTGAGTTCATCGCTGAGTCAACTCAGCACTTTCGGATTAAACTGCAAGTGGTTCGAGCCCGTGTACAGTGAGTGCACCGCTGGGACCGGGTCATAGTCGTTGTATCCTGGAGGTCGATTGCTCTGGAAACCTGTTGCACTTGGGACGCTGTCCAAGGGGAGCAAATTCGATTTCAAGCCGAGTGACTCAGTCACGCCTCGACTCAATTCAATAAGTTCTTCTTTCTCAAAATTTATTTTTCTTTTTTTGGTTCTCGATTTTTAATAGTCTATTTAATTCAACCAAATATTCCAACATCCAAAGCTTAAGTCGGTACCAAAGGGGTCACTACCGAATCCGAACACTTTGGCACTCGCCCTACGTTCGAGCGGGGCCCACACGTAATGTGCATCGCTATGGGCCCCACAGCTGGAACGTAGGATAGTGACCATTAGTTCGAACGTCATGTGATCATTACGCGTAATAAAAGACAGTTCTTTTATCAACGGTTCGGGTCTACTCCACGGCCAGTTCATACCGGTTGAGACACTATAAGTGGTTCGGATTGAACTGATGTACAAATGACACACGTGTATATCAATCCTCACCACCCAAAAGTATGAGTCAAGCTGTGGATATAGCATATCCTGAAAATTGTATGGATGGGAACGTCCATTTGATGGTCACCAATTGAATGGTTGGGATCATGCGATATACGTGATTTTTATGGATATACACCTGGGATGTGGCCACGTTATTTGATGGTCTAAATTAATACAAGTGGTCGTTTTCTGATCTTTAATTAATATTTTCTTCCTTTACGTTGTTTTATAAAATTTGAAAGCAATTACATTTATATATTAATGGAATTTTGATATGGTTGTATGGTCAAATCTTGAAAGAGGTTGGACCTTCGAAGTATTTTGAGGGTAGTCATTGACAAGTCTTGAGAAGCTTTTTGACTAAATTATCCTTATCCTTTATCCTTTTTTTAGTTAAGTATACGATTTTTTGGTGAATAATAAGTTATGTATTTAATGTTGCAAAGTGATTGGATGGAAGCCTTTTTTAACGTAGGCAAGGCCCAACTCGTGGGGCCCACATTGATGTGTGTGTATAAACCACATCACCTATTCTTTTTGCCGTATCATTTTAGGGCTAGGGCCTAAATATCAGCCTAATCTAGAGCTCGTGTGCGTCACATAATAGAAAACAATGGTGATAGTGGCATCCATTGTTGAAACTTTCCAAGCTCACTGTGATGTTTGTTAGAAGTGTACACTGTCCAAGTCAGGACTTTTTGGGCCCACGTTGAGCTAGCCAACAAGGTGCATGGAACGTATCACCCCATTGTGGGCCTCAACCCCTATTATTTAATTACATGAACTTAACAACCCTGACTCTCAATACATGATAACCATGTTACAACCACAACCCTTACCACGTTACAACCTCGGCCCTTACCAAGTTACAACCATGACCCTTACAATGTGATAAGGGTTGGTAAGGGTTGTGCTTGTAACGTAATAAGGATCGTGATTGTAACATGGAAAAGGTCGTGGTTGTCATGTATTTAGGGTTGGTTGTTAGGTTCGTGTAATTAATTACTTGATTATTTTTAAATAATATGGGTTGAGACCCACTACGGGGTGATCCGTTCTGTCTACCTTGTCAGCCAGCTTGCCATAGGCCCAAAAAGTCTTGACTTAGGCAGTGTTGACTTTTAATAAATATCACAGTAAACCTGAAAAGTTTCAACAGTGGGTGTCATTGTGTTTTCTATTATGTTGCGCACATGACCTCTAAATCAAGTTGATATTTGGGCTCTGGCCCTAGTATGACATGGTAAAAAGGATGGACGACGTGGATTATACACATACATCAATGTGGGCCCTACAAGTTGGGCCTTGCCCACGCCCGAAAAGGCCTTAGTCCATGTCACTTTTTCAGCATTAAATATGATGTAACTTCTTATTAGCTAAAAAACCATACAACTAATGAACCAAGAACAAGGACAATTTAGTCTAAAAAACTTTTCAATACCTGTCAGATGGCTACCCTTAGAATATTTAAAAGGTCAAATCTCTTTTGAGAATTTAACCATACAACGATGCGAGTATGGTCAAAATCCCTTTATTAATTTAAAGATTCAGGTTTCACACCTTGGGTTGAGAAATTTTCAAAAATTTTCAATTGTATGACGGGTTTTGACTAAGAGTGGGAGTGGGCCTAGCGGCCCCCGAGGCCCAATCCTGCTTTGGACCACATTTAGACCTCTTACCTTGGCCCATAGGCCGGGCTAATTTTCGAGCCGGCTCCAGGCATTTTGATCAAGGTGGTCAGACCTTACACCTACATATTGTACAAGTGGGAGTGGATTAGCTGTGGCCTTGACTCACCAAAAAGACTGCAGCCCGGGTCCACCTTGATTTATGTATTCTGTATCCACGTTATCTACTCATTTAATTTCCATATCATTTCAGGGCATGTGCCCAAAAATGAAGCAAATCCAATTCTCAATGGACCGTATCATGGGAAATAGTGGTGATTGAGCATTAATGGGCCACATAAGTTCTGGATCAAGATGATATTTATTTATTTATTATTCCTTTATCCAAGTTCATTTCACTTAACAACAGGTTGGATGGCAAATAGGCATTACGGTGGTCACAACGAAAATAATGGTAGGGTGTTCAATCATCACCATTTCTTATATTATGATTCATTTGAAAATCGGAGATTTTTCATTTTTGGTATCATGTAATATGATAAAATAAAATAAAATGAACGGCGTATGTATAGAATACATGCATCAAAATGGGCCCAGGGTAAAGTCCTGACCTTCTGGGTGACGCCCGGCCGCACCTAATTCGCTTCCCGTACAAGTATGCTATTCCAAGTAGGGCTGTCATTGGACATGGCCTGGGCCTGGGCCTAGGGGATTTTAAACTATTTCGGTGGGGCCGTTGGGCCATGCCGTCAGGCTGGGCTTATTTAAAATTCTGATTTTTCAGGCCCGAGCTTGGCCCATTGACACACCTAATTCCACGTGATGAGTAGATTAGCATGAGATTTTTGAACGGCCGTCTTTATAGCACGTACCTAAAAACATGTCCACACATTTGTTATTTTGGCAAGTGTGATGCATGGTGAAAGGTTGTTTTCCAATTTGAAGATTATTTTATAGACAAGTACCACAACTTGTGATACCATACCATCTTTTCCGCCAACGAACCAGTTTTTCAGGACATCAGTACGATGAAAACGGTAGGCTCTCTCTTGAAGAGCACCTGGAAGAAAAGATCAGGTTGTTCCAATTACCATGCAGGCCACAATGTTGGAATCGATGGACAACCGTCCGTCTGTCTCTACACACTCGTATAGCCCACCTACTAAGCGGTTCAACTTGATTTTCGACAACGGTGATCTTCATGATGGGGCCTACCATTTTCATTCATGGTACTGATGTCCTACATAACTGGCATGTTAGCGGGGGAAAATAGTTCAGTGCTGGAAGTTGCATGGCAATTAGGGGATCAGTTTTCTATTCTTATATTAGGAAATGTTTGAGAGGTTGCTGGGAAACAACCCTCCGACTCTGGTCATTTGCCAAAGGATATTTTATAACGATGTCAACGCATTCGTAGAAAAAGGCGTAAAGCTTGTGAGTCACACTTTAAATTAGATGGGCCCACAGAAAACAATATGAGAACTGATTATCCACCCTTGGAGGCCATGGTTGACGGCCCACATAATGCAAATACAAGGCCCCATCATTAAAACCAGCTGGGCAAATAAATAAATCAAGAAAAGATAAGAAAAAGAAAATTCAGGTTAGTTCACCCATCACGTGGGCCGTGCCATTGAAAACCTTGTAAAATAAAATAAAAATAAAATAAAATAAAAATCAATGGAAAACTGATGGTCTGACTCAACATACATGTGTGGCTCATCTGATGAGCGGATGTCATAATGGGGCCTGCTATTTGCATGGTTGAGATGGTCTACCCTGCTGTTTAGGAAAGATGGACTTGCATGACCTGTTAAGGACGCTAAAGATGGATATGGATTAGGTAGTGAGGCCCCCACCACCATTAGCAATGGTGCAATGTGGTGAGATTTGATTAATGGAGCCGTTGCTGTCAGAGATGTTTTAATCGAGTACATACTCAATTCATCTTTGACAGCGCACGGCTCCATTAATCAAATCTCACCATGACGCTACACGCTGAGGGTGGTGAGGGCCTTGGTACCTAATCAGCCTCTACCGAAGATCTCCATTTTAAAATTTTCCAAAATCACATAATTTTCTCTGCAACTTAAATGGCTATTTTAATTCCTTTTGTAGAAGAGGAAGGCATGGCCTCCAGCATAATGATAGGGTGATTAGTGCTTGGAGAGGTTTTACACATCTCTAAGGGCCTGTTTGGATACCACGAAATAGGTTACTTTTTCTACTTACAATAGTAGATAAGTAACTTATTTTAGATAAGTAACTTTGGTTTAAGATCAATTATAAGTAACCTTTTTACTTAAAGTTATTTAATCATTTCAACTTAATAAATATAAATCAAGATAAGCTACTTGAGGCATAAATAACTTATGATCCAAACACCCCCCAAGTGGCACAATATCTCCGCCAAGGCGGCCTGGCCTGAGCATGCCCTGACAAAGCTGGCAACAAATGCATGAGAAACTGAAAATTGGAGAAATTGAAAAGGAAAATGACCCATCACTGGCATTCAATGATCAGATCATGAGATGGATTCAATTTCTCAGGTTAACAATTGAGTGCGTCAAATGTATGGTGATTAATGACGATGATATGCATGAATTTTTATTTTTATTTTTTCAAATTCTTATTTGTAGAAAAATAAATTGAGCTAAATGTCAATACCTCTCTATGACAATTGTAAAGATCTCCTATCTGTTATGGATTGTTACAAGTATCCCTTGGAATTTGTACAAAATGACAAAATATTCCAATACCCTTATACCAGTTCTTTTGCCGATATGTGCAGCACACTGTTATTTATATATGTTATTCAACCTGTCCATTAAGAACTCCTCTATCATAAATATTGGACACCCAAAAAATCAAGGCAATTTAGCCATAAGGTAGATCACACAACTAAGAACCACCCAAAAACCTCAAATTGATCTGTAGGCTATCTGATGTGGTTGAATCAGCGAGATTTCAACAGGGCGTATGTGCAACTGGATAACCCAATGCAGCTACATAAATGCATTTGAGATAGGGGTGAACTATCACCGTCATCATCTAAGCATTGTCCCAACTAATTGGTCAGTTGCACAAATCCTTTTCTGTCGTTTCCCTCTGCCATAGCTTGACTTCAGTTGGTCCATGGGTTATCAGGTCTTTTCTTATTAAATAATTGACTGAATTTAAAATATATTCCGAAATTTACTTAGAAGTCCAAACTAGAGGGGAAGCATTTACAACTGTCAAAAAGCAAAGAGGAGGTTTTTGCAATTACTCCCCCCCCCCTTTTATGGAATGAGAATTGAATTTTCCATTATATATATTAGAATTTTGAAAATTAAAAATCCAAGATTCTTTTTATTAAAACTAAGAAATTGAGAAAATATGGCATCATAATCAGTTTAGCACAGGAGAAATTGAATTATAATAATAGGAGAATAGAAAATGAGGCCTTGTTTGGGATTAAGAAAATGAAAATGTGAAATTTTTGGGCATTTCTACTTAGGTCCTGTTTGTTAACACTGAAATTTTTTACTTTTAAGGCAGAATTTGGAAAGCTCCATGTTTAGTGGTGTTTGTTATCGCCGAACATGGAAAGTGCTCCCTAATTTTATGCTAAATTTTTTCGACGATCAAGGTCTAACTTAACGATGCCCTTCGCCAAATCTTTAAAATTTTTCAATATTGACCTCCGCCAGGGAGATTTTCTTCTTTACATAATACACAACCCAACTTTTAATGCACCACAACTTTTAGGCCCACCATAATTTATGTATTAGATCCACACCGTCCATCAACTTTTCCATATCATTGTAGAGCATGATTCCAAAAAATAAGC
Organism: Magnolia sinica; assembly: GCF_029962835.1. Taxonomy (NCBI): domain Eukaryota; kingdom Viridiplantae; phylum Streptophyta; class Magnoliopsida; order Magnoliales; family Magnoliaceae; genus Magnolia; species Magnolia sinica. The sequence continues at coordinate 14,557,615 of NC_080590.1, read as the reverse complement.
ACACCCAAAACTCAAGTCAACCATACCACATAAAGTTGCTAGAATGGAACAACTAACGCTAAAACCTTCTTGAAGTCCACCGTGAATCTTATTTGCCATTTAACCTCTTAGTAAGGTCATATAGATTTGTATTAAGGGAAAACACAAATATCAGCTTGATCGGATCCTTATTTGGTCTCAAGAAGTTTTCAATGGTAGGCACCCAATTTCCATGGTTTCTAATCTTTTGGCTCACTTAAGCCTTAGATTTGCCTTGTTTTTTGTGTTAATTTCTAAAGTGATATGGAAAAAAATGGATTGGCAGTGTGGATAAAATATATACATCTAGGTAGGCCCCACAAAGAGCCTTTATATTACCGTCCGTCTCTAGCTCAATTCGGGTGGAAACGGAGTGGCTGCTGTACCTGGTGTAGGTACGTGTCATGCGAATACAGGGCTGCCGCTACTGCTTCTCGAGCTCCCACTTATTCGGATAATTTAAAAGGATATCAAAGTTTCATGGGCCCAAAATAATGTATCTATTATATCCACACCGTTCATCAATTTTATGAGATCAATTTAGAAAATGGTACCAAAAATTATTCATATCCAAATCTTAAATGGACCACACTAGAAATAGCACTGGGACAATAATTCTTACTGTTAAAACATTTGTAGGGCCTACCATAGCATTTATTTTCCATCCAATCTTTTCATAAGGTCACAAAGACCTTGATGAAAAGGAAAAACAAATATCATATTAATCCAAAACTTCTGCAACCCCCAAAAGTGTTTCAATGGTAGATGTTCAATCTCCCACAACTTTTTATGGTATGGTCCACTTGATCATTAGATTTGTCTTACTTTTCGGTTCAGGCTTAGGATGGGCTCTCCAAATGGAAGGATAGTTGGGATATAACACATACCTTATAATGGGACCCACAGAACTTGTTGATGTCAACCCACCAGCCCAATTAGCAGTGTGTGGTTAGGGGTGCACGTCGAGTTAAATTGAGTCGAGCTGGCCTCAACTCGACTCGGCTCGGCCACTAGCTGACCTTAGCTCGAACTCGGCTTGACTCAGTCCTCAAGCCTGACTGGCCAACTTGGCTCGGTTCAGTCAGCAGCTCAGGCCAGTTCGAGTCGAGTTTGAGCTAAGATCGAGCCGAGTTCGCCATTGCAACATTTCCATCAACACCTGGACTGTACCTTCAAAATCTTATTGTTTATGAAACAGAAGCGATGGTTTTACAAGTATTTTATCAAACACCCTCTAAGCAACATAAAAACCAAGGAAAAAAGGATATTTGTTTTATGTACGTACCTTCCTTGCCACCGGCCACACTTCGTTGAGTCATTTCATTAAACACTTGGTGAGCAACATCAATAGCAAAGTAACGAAGTCACCGAACTGGTTTGATTCGAGTTGGGGCTAGCTCGAACTCATTTTCGAGCTCAAAAAATCAACTTGACTCAGCTCGAACTCAGCTTCGAATCGAGTCGAATTGAGCTTTTTTGAGTCGAGTCAAGCGAGCTAACTGAGCTAGCTCGGTTCGTGTACACCCCTATGTGTGGTACACCAGCCAATCTGCGGTTGGTGGGCGTAGCACTGAATTCCAGCTTGGGGAGTAGATTAGGTGAGACCCTTGAATCCTGATCCACCGAGGTGGGTGTGATGCCTGACTGTGGGGATCACTGTGATGTATATGACTACATCCACACCATTCATCCATATTGAAAGCTCATTTTAGGGCATTATAAAAAATAAAAATAAAAAATGAAACAAATCCAATTATCAAGTGGACCATAACATAGGAAACGGTGGTGATTATCCATTAATGGGCCATGAAAGTCTTGTGGCACATGAGATTTGGATCATCCTTATTTTTTGGATCATTCCTTAAAGTTAATTGGAAAAATGAATGGATGGCATAGATAGAATGCGTGCATTGAAAATTTCTTGCTGGTTACAAAAGCTTTGGATCAACATGATATTTATGTGGTCTCTTCATCGGGGTCTTATTACCATATCAATGGGTTAGATAGCAAATAAACATTCAAAAAGAATCAATGAAAATTTTAATGATAGAAATTCAATTACAATTATTTTATATGGGTAAATATGTCAAATTATCATATTTCAAATATTTCAACGATAGTTAACAAACTGATTGCTCTAGATTCACTGCTAGTTTTTCAACTTTAGATTCCGACTTAAGACTCAGACTTCAAACTCCAGATTTAACAAACACGCCCTTAGCCTACCACTTAAGCTATTGATTGAGGTTTGTTAATTTTCAAGGTCTATTATTTAAAATCAAACTATAAATTTATAGATATATGGAGCATTTATTATTCTAGTAGTAAGGCATTCACAGTAAGGAATTATTTTCTTCTTTTTTTTTCTCTTTAATAAGATTTTCTCATTATTTTGAGGATTTGTATAAGTCCTTAAAATTTTGAGACTTTATGGAGTGAATTTGTGATATTAACTGATTTAATAAATCTGGAAAAAAAAAGGAAAGATTTAATGGCTAGATTTCACAAATCCCTGTCCCAAATCCCGCGCGCCTAGACAGCCCTTCAAAATATTTCTAATCCTACCCGAAAATGACATGATGAATGGCAGCAGATTAGGTGTTACCCTGACCATGCGGAGCCCACCTTGATGAATCTGTTGTATATCCATGCTGTCCATCTATTTTTCTAGTTCATTTTACCACTGGATCTGCTTAAGTTTTTGGACCATGTCCTGAAATTAGCTGTAAAAAAGGATGGACGGCGTGGATATACAATATATTCATCAAGGTGGGCCCCTCGCTCAGGTAACATCCACTAACGTGTTACCCGGGTAACACATGATCCACCCCACTAGGAATCCATCGCATCCTTGTTAAATGAAGCATCGTATGGAGAAAGAAGACTTATGGATGAGCTTGAGTTTTCTCATTACAATGACACATGGACCGACCGGATTTCTATTCTTTACAATAATGGTGCACATTCATTCAAGAAAGGGGCTAAATATTCATACAGGCTAGTTCCTGTACAGTGAGACCCAGCATATCAATGGTTTGGATTTTTTAGCCATGGAGTCAATTTGTAAAAAGTAAAAACTCCAGGTCCACGAAACTCATCTTTCGGCAACCGGCTTATATCCTCACTTCAATTCCATGAAAAGGGCAGCGCACCTAAGAAACGTTTGCAACAATTCACGGTGAACGACCGATCACCTACATGCTGCAGTGTATTTTGAGCCACATGAAATCACTGGGAATTTTATTTTTATTTTTTATTTTTTATTTCTGTGGCTGAAAACGCGCATTGCTCTTGCCGTGCCTGAATTTTTTAACAGATATATATATATATATATATATATATATATATATATGTGTGTGTGTGTGTGTGTGGGAGAAGTTTGTATGGGAACTTCCCATGAGGTCTAGCTTTGTGAGGCCACCGTGATACGTATTAACTACCCCCATCAGTCCGATGCGGCATTCCATGGTGTGCTTAGGGCTTAAAAATCAAGTCAATCCAAGACTTGTTGGGCACACCATATGCAAAAGTTGAGAGGGGTTTCCTTCTATTAAAACATTCAAAATCATTTGTTTGGCCGCCAAGATGTGGTTCACAAATCTAGTCCATCCATTATGTGTGTTCCACTTGGATGAGGGGCCAGACCAAGTTTCAGATGCATCCAAATTTCAGGTGGGTCCCATCAAGTGACTTTATATGTTTTAGACATGCCTTCACATGATTTTAGATGGCATGGCCCACCTAAGTTCTGTATACGGTTGATTTTTTGGATATCTCATAATTTAAAGGGGACCCATCAAATACATGGTGTTGATGTTCAACAAACATCATAATGGGCCCCACATAGCTTGACCTCATGGAAGTTCCCATGAGCTCAACGGCAGAGTACCAAAACACACACACACACACACACACACTCTCTCTCTCTCTCTCTCTCTCTCTCTCTCTCTCTCTCTCTCTCTCTCTCTATATATATATATATATATATATATATATATAAATGGTGCTATGCCGTTGAGTGTATACAAGGCTATTGTGAGGTCGAGTCGTGTCTCCTCGTCGGATAACATGCTTGAAAATATACATGGAAGATATTTGTGCCGTAACAATTGGCGGTAAGCGGAAAACCAAGGAAACCGGCTATAAACAATTGAAATTTGTACCCCACTCCCACTCCTAATAGGTGTTACCTTATCACGTGGGAGTTCACTTTGATGAATTTTTTTTGTATATCCACGCCAATTATCCAAGTTTTCAGCTCAATTTAGAAAGTTATACTAAAACTTAAGCACATCCAAATCTCTTATGGACCACACCACAGGAAAAGGTGGCAAATGACCATTAAAAAAATTTTAGGCCACGAAAGTGTGGGATCAATTTGATATTTGTATTTTCCCTTCATCCAGGTCTAGTTGACCTTTACCAATAGGTGGATGGTAAATAAACATTATGGATCTGCTTTTCAAGGGTCTTGGTAAGCTTTTAATGGTGGGCATGTTCAATCACAACTTTTCCTGTGGTGTATTCTACTTGACATTTGGATATATTTAAATTTTAGTACAATATTCTAAAATACACTGTAAAAAAAGATAGACTGTGTGGCTATACAATATATAATCAAGGTACGCCCATGGTAAGGGTAATATGTGTAAACCGGCAACAAGTAATAGGGTGCCCTACGGCTGCGGATTGCGTGGTGTGCACAAGGCCTTAGTGGTGCTTGGATGTTATCAAGTTTTGTAGACCCACTATGAGGCATGTGTTATATTCATACTATTCATCCATTTCATTAAATCATTTTAGCGTATAAGTGAAAAAATTGAGGTAGATTAAAATCCAAATGAACCAACACCAAAGAAAGGGTCGGGGACAATGATGCCCACCTTGAAACTTTCAAAGAAACCAGCTAATAATGTTTATTTGCCATCTAACCTGCTCCTAAGGTCACACAGACTTGGATGAAAGGACAACACAAATATGAACTTGATCCAAAACTTCTATGGCTCCTAAGAAGTCCTCAATATTAAGCGTTCAATCCCATGCTTTCTATGTTGTGGTTCACTTGAGCCCTGTATCCCCCTCATTATTGGGCTCATGCCCTAAAATGATCTCCCAAAATGAATGTGCCTTGTGGATATAACACTTATCATAGTGAGTCCTACATAACTTACATTAGGCAATTTGTTTTTTATGCCTATATCTTGTCGTCCATATTGCAGGGGAATGAATTTCTAACTATGGTAAGTTAAGTGGGTCCACCGTGATATTTGTGAGAAATCCACTCCGTCCAACCTTTTTGTTAGGTCATGTTCAGGCATGGGCCCAAATATAATCAGATCTAAAACTCAAGCGGGATGTGTGACAAGAAAAAGTAGGTAGGGAAATGCGTACCGTTGAAACTATTCTAGTGCCCACTGAGATGCTTATATGCCATCCATGCCATTCACAAGCTCATTCCTAATGGGATGAATTGAAAATGCAAAAATATCAACCTCATCCAAAGCTTCTGTGGCCCTGCGAAATGTTGAGCAGTGGAGGTTCAATCCTCACTTACTCTGTCATGCGGTCAATTTGATTTCCATTAATTAGACAACAAAGAATGCTTGGTCAGTGTTATTTTTGTATATGATAAATTAAAAATGAGACCCACAATTGGTTGGTTTGAATAAATGCAAATAAGTGTAACATATGAAAACAGGAAAACTGAATATTGAAAGTTTACACACTGGGGAACTAACATTGAAAGTCTACACGAGTTTACTGTACATGTGCAAACGACAACCTCACTGGAGTTCTTCAAGTGGGACCCACGTATTATTTATGTAAAATCCACCCCAATTATCAGGTGAATCACTTCAACTTAAGCCTCTCGCCTAAAAATCAGCTTCATCTGTGATTCAGATAGACTACACGGTTGGAAAGTGTATATATATGACCATGCTTACCCTCTAAATTATTTCTATGCCTGTAGCCCACCTGAGTCACAGATGGACATGAGTTTTGGAACCAGGCATAAGATTTATGGTGGAATCTAATGGTTGGAGTAAATTTTATATAATTATTATGGTGGGCCCGTAAAAATCAAGGGTGGATGTTTATGCCAACATTTTTCCATTTGTGTGGCCCATTTGAATCAAAACACATCCTGATCATTTGACAAAGGGGCTAACATGGGATTATACATATAATGGTTAGATTAGATTTCATGCACAAAACTTCAAGAAAATATAATAAAAAATTATACATGCAGTAATTTCTGTAGCTTTTTCCTGGAAGCCGATTGCACAGCGTGCGAGACACTTCACCGACCTCGTTAGTGTGTTTTGTTACTAAGTTCTGTTAATCCACCATTGTACTATATACACCATTCATCCATTTGGTAAGATCATTTTCCAGCATGAGTTCAAAAATTAGACAAATCTAAAACTCAAGTGGAGCACACTATGTTGAGCAGTGTGGACAATGACATGCCCTGTTGAAATCTTCCTAAGTCACACCATGATTTTTGTTCATAATCCAACCTATTCATACGGTCACACAAACCTTGATGAATGGAGAAAACAAATATCATCTTCGTCCAAAACTTCTATGCCATTAAGAAGTTTTCAATGCTAGGCAATCAATTCCCATTGCTTTCTATTGTTGAGCTTTGAATCTGCTTCACTTTTGGGCTCGTAGCCTGGGAACTTAGATGCTAACAAAGATAGAGAGGATGATAGAGCCTAAGAACTTAGTTGATGATAGAGTCGTACACGACTCTTTTCAATTGGTTACAGTTGGTTATGCCGGTTAAGCAAATTAATAAAGGTAGACAAGATGATAGGGTCGTACATGACTCTTTTTAATTGGTTACAACTGGTGTAGCAACTTGGTTACATTGCGTATATTTTCAAATATGTTATCCAACGGCTGACTCTCGACCGCATAGTACTATTTCCCTGTATATATTCCTTTCCACAGTGCATTTGATGGCCACCAGCCGTCTGGCTAAGACCGTTCAATCAGTGTGTTTTTGTGACTATATCTGTGATGGAAGCTGTCATATGTGGCATCCGCATTAGTATGCACGTATGCCACATGAACCGTAGATGATTTGGCTCAGTTCAGTGAATCTGGCGAAAGGATGGTTTAAAATGAGGCCACTCTCATAGTAAATCGAGCCCATTAGATGAGGACGCGGATTAGATACTGACGGTTGAGTAGCAAGCCGGCTACTGAAGGGACGCCACTAAGTTCTGTGGGCCCTACTATAATGTATGTGTTGTATCCACACAGCCTATCCATTTTGAGATATTATTTTAGGGCATGAGCTAAAGAATGAGTCAGATAAAAAGCTGTAGTGGACTCTACCACAGAAAACAGTGGAGAGAGTGATTCACACCGTTGAAACTATCCTAACGCCCACTTAATGTTTATTTGAAATCCAACTCATTGAAAAGTTAAAAAAGATATTAAATAAGGGAAAACACAAATATCAGCTTGATTTAATGGTGGGTGTTACTGTTTTCTGTGCTGTGGTCCGCAGAGCTTTGGATTTAACTCAGTCTTTGGATATTGCCCTAAAATGATATCTTCAAATGGATGGAAAGTATGGATACAAAATATACATCGTGGACTCACATAACTTGGTGACCTCACTTCAGTAGCGAGTCTCGCTGCCCAACCTGTTAGTGGCTAATCCGCGCCCATTAGATGATTGGTTCTGATGGAAACATCAACCTTCCACGTGTATCATGAAGAAATGGCTCTACCATACTCGGGTTCCTCTGACGCTACCGATTCAACCCCAGCTCAAGAACTTTCCACGTGGTCAGGTTGGGTTGTGGCCATCAAGCTTATATTTACTCCCGCTGTGTAGGGGTGGCAATGAGACGGTGTTTGGTCGAAGCCAGGTTACGTTTGGACTAAGATCCCAAGTTCGAGTTAGGCCCAAGCTTGGCTAGGGCCAACGACAGCATGCCAAAGGCCAAACCAAAAAAATAATCTGGACAACTTCATCTAGCCTTCCCAAGAAATGAGAAAATCCCTATTCCCCACTGAAAAGTTTGTTATATATCCATTGATGTAGTGGGCCACACATGGAAGGAAAAGTAAGGGGAAAGAAATTACCAGTATGCATTCGAGAAGCATGAGTTGTAGAATTAGAATAACATATTTATAAAAAAATAAGATATTCGTATGAATTCAGCCGAGCGCGGTTGGCTAAAAATAAGATATATATATATATATATATATATATATATATATATATATATATATATATATATATATATATATATACACACCTCATAGGAAGTTCCCATGAGGTCGAGTTGTGTGGACCCCACCATGATTGCTGTCGAACATCAACACCATGTATTTTTCATGGTCCCCTTTAAATTATGGTATATCCCAAAAGTCAGCCATATATGAACTCAGGTGGGCAATACCATTTAAAAGCATATGAAGACACGCCTAAAACATATTAAAGCACTTGGTGGGGCCTATTTAAAATTTGAATGTGTTTGAAACTTGATCTGACCTCTCATCCAAGTGGGATACACATAATGGATGAGTTGGATTTGTGAACCACATCTCGATGGGTCCAAAAAATGATTATGAATGTTTTAATGAGAGAGTAATCTCTCTCAACTTTTATATGTGGTGTGGCCCACACAAGTTATGGATTGACTTAATTTTTAATCCCAAGACCAACCATGGAATGTTGCATCTGATTGATGGGGTAGATGTCGACATGCATCATGGTAGGGCCCACACGGCATGAGAAGTTCCCATGAGTGGACCGCATAGAATATATATATATATATTGAAACTAGACTGTTACATTAGGATACACGTCATCACCTACAACCACATGTATTTGATAATGCTGAGGGAAGTAGAAGCTGCATCTATTGGAAGCAAACTCAACAACTATTGAATATTTTTATTTCTAACCATTCAATAGTTGTGAACCATTCCAATACTCTGATAACCAACCAGCTTAATTTTTGGTTCATGATACATCTATATTGGATATTATATTTGGGGCGGTTTAATTTGATGTGCCTGTGTATCATTCATCGTACTCTTTCCAAGTACCAAAGCTTTTCTCTTCCCTCATTTGTAATCTGGATGTCAATGGGCCGGGCTCGGCCTACCAAAGTTTTGAATAGGCCCGGTCTTGCACAGTTCAAAATCCGGGCCGAACCAACCTTAGGCCCGGTCCGGTGACAGTTTTCATCCAACTTCCATGCGTTAACGATCCACATACGAACGCCAATAAGACCACACGCGTGTGAGCGATCCTGCTTATTCATCAGGTAACGTTACAATATAAATGTGTTGGCCCAAAAAATAGGCTGTTATGCTCTTCGGATGGTCGATTAGTTTCATTGACTATGGATCACTGGAGAAAATTTTATTAACCGTTCGTTTTTCTGTTATGTGGATGACCTAGTATGTAAAACAGCCGTAAATTTTTATAATGGATTTTCAAAGTCGGTCGAGAGATGACGAACGGCCCCGATTTTTCATATGCAAGATAACTTGGCACTTGTGTGGCGATGCCTCTTCGCGACCTTACTCGCGCGAGTCCCAAATCGTAGTAGTTTCCGTCCTCTCCCAAAACCCAAATCGGATTGAGTACCGAGAAACTAAACTCTGTTGGGCCCACCATGAATGTAGGTGGTTTATCCATGCCGTCCATCCATTTTTACAGCTCATTTTAATAGAAAAATTCAATAATATCCAAATCGCAAGTGGACCACAACATAGGAAACAGTGAGAATAATGATTTCCAACATTCCATCATTGAAACCTTCCTAGGGCCCACAGTGATGTTTATTTTCCATCCAAACTGTTCATAAGATCACAAGGACATGGATGAAGGGAGATAATAAAAAAATATCAGCTTGATCTAAAACTTCTGTGGCCGCCAAAAATTTTCAATGATAGACGTTCAATTCAAACTTTTTCCTGTGGTGTGGTCCATTTGAGCTAGATATATGATTCACTTTTATTCTCAAGATATAAAATTATCTCTTAAAATGTATGGATGGAGTGGATAAAATACATAAGACACGTTAGGCCCAACAGAGTTTACTCAATACGTAATCCGCTTCCTTTTCTTATGAACCGCGGTAGCTTACCTCGCGCTTGGCACCTGCTGCGGGGTTATTTTTCGCAAACCGAGAGCCAGGTGAGTGAAATTTTCATGAGATCGAGACCGTCCATCAGGTATAATGCCCAATGTTAACCATCATAACCAAAAATCACAGCAATAGAAAAAAAAAAAAGAAAAAAAACTCATGTAACCGCAACAAAAGAAACGGTTGGTATGAAACGCCCACCATTAGTTTTTGGTAGGGCCAGTGGTGCTTATCTGACATCCAACCCATTCATCTGACATTAACCATCAGGATGAAAGAATTAACCAAAAAACACAGTATTCCAAAAGTCGCATGGGTCATCCCATGTAAACTGAGAAGTTTTAGATTTAAATTTTTTAAAATTGTCTACGTGAGTATTGAATCAGTCTCATTTTTCGGTTCAAAGCCGAAAAAGGTGATGTGGGTGATGGACGGTGCGGATTCCATGCATGTTCGCTTTCTCAAGTTAGAGAAAGTAACCCCACGCAAGCGTTTCCTTTTCTATATTCTCCTGTTTCCTTTATTTATTAAAAAATATAAAAGACTGGTTTAGTAGTCTGCGGATTCAGCAGAAATTGTAGTCCGTAGGTCTCAACACCACCCATCTAAGCCATGACGGTGAAAGAAAACCATTCATCTAATACTGACCCAAGTCATAATTTTTTTAACGGTGGCATCAATTGGGGAACCTTTCTATTTATCAGTATGGACCGTTCAATCAAGTGCTATGGTGGGTCCAAAAAAAACATCTAACTAGCAAGATTTTCACATCAAGGGCCATTTAGTTTAGAACCGACCTGGGATGAATGCATGTTAGTAGGCTGTGCAAATAGCCAATGAAATCAGGTTGTAAGGGCTCCGGGCAGATAACTTAATAACCGGGTCAGAAATTCTGGCTCAGACCCGATTCAATTAAAATTCAAAGTCCCACCCAGGCCAGGTACAAAGTAAAGGGAAAAAGCTAATTCATTTGTGTAGTGGGCTGGGTCTATCAAACCTAACCCTTTACCTCCAGCGTTGGATATATATTGAGTAGAAAAACCATAAGCAAGTTTTTGCATAAATAATATTTCTAATGCGTTAGTTGTATCAGAGTAAATAATTTCTTTTTTCCATAATTTCCTTGAAAATTCAAAGTGACATTTTATAGGTATAAGTCAGGTTCAGCCTAGGATGAGGATTGCTGCATATCCCAATTGTAGAAAATTCTGGTGGTTGGAAACTAGGTGGGGCTCACTCTGACACTTATGGGAAATTCACTTTTCCCATCTATTTTGCTTGGTCATGTTAAGATATGATTTAAAATATGAGGTAGATCGAAAACCTAAATAGGCCAGATTACATTTAAAAAAAAAGAAGAAGAAGAGGAATGAAAATCATTTAAACCTTCCCAAGGTCCACCTTCTTTTTTTAACACACGCACACACGCCACCACACACTCACGCCTTGGTGGGATTTCACCACCCATGGGTGCTTGAACCCTTAAGTAGGTGTTGAAACTCCTAAGGGCACGTTTGGCCGGGTGGATTGGAAGGGATTGAATAGTATTGGAAGGGTTTGGAAGTTAAATCTTGGATTGGCTGAGCGTGCCAAACAGACTGGGTGATCTAATCTCGGGATATAGCAATCCCATGTATCTTAAGACAATCAACTGACAACACCATTATTACCTTTAAATCCCATCTAATCCACCCTAATCTGTTCAAATTTGCCTGGAACTTGTTTGGTTCGAGAAATTAGAAGGGTTTGGAAGTTAAATCCTAAGATTGGTTGGGCATGCCAAACAGACTCAATATAGTAATCCTGAGATGTAGCAATCCCATGGATCTTAAGACAATCCACTGACAACACCATCATAACTTTGAAATCCATGCCATCCACTCTAATACCACTCAATCCCTTCCAATCCACCCGGCCAAACGGGCCCTAAGAGTCTACCATTGGAGCAAGAGCAAGGACCCCCCAAGGTCCACCTTAAAGTGGTAAGGAAAATGCCTACGGCTTAACCTTTTCAAGGTTTACCTTGATATTTATGTGCTATATAAACTGCTCATTAGCCATTCACAGTGGGATGAATTGAAAACATGAGACTATTAAGTTGATACAAAACTTTTGAGACTATTAAGCTAATACAAAACTTTTGTGACCTCATGCATGTTTCACCAATGAGCATTCAACCCACTATTTCTTTCCTATCGTGTGGCTTACTTACGTCCTGAATCTATTTCATTTTTTGTCCCATGTCATAGCACTTGGAAGTTGGCAAAAGAATAGCCACATTGAATTGATGAGAAACATCATAGGCCCCACTACTAGCAATCCGTGTTCGTTCAATCGTATGTCAAGCCCATTTTAGATAGCTAAATCAGACGTAATTCTAAAAAAACAGGCCAAATTGGGTTTAAGTCATCTGAGAGGTCTCAAATCCAACCCATTTTTGATAATTAGGGCTGAAGTATTGGTGCTACTACACCTCCCTCCGTATAAATTTTGGACCCGACGAACTCATTGCCGGGGGGGTCGGGTCCAAAGACCGGTCGGGTTGACCCGACCGATTCACAACCCCTACGCGTCGTTGGACCAGAGGATAAACGGGACCGCGAATCTGTCACATTTTCCTTAAAAAAAAGAAAAAAAAAGAAAGAAAAAGGAAAACACCTCCTTTCTAACCTTAATTTTTTAAGCCTTCTGAGTTTAGCTAATATTTTCACGGAAAAAACGGAAACCCATATACGGGATGGAATTCCACATCCAGTGCTGGAATTCCCAAATTCCCACTCTTTTCTCCCCAAAACCCTAGATTAGATAGAAAGGAAGGAGAAAAGGTAAATCCAACGTTCCCAGCCCTCGTCTTCTCTTCCGCCCTCTTTCACCATTGCCATCATCATCACCATTCATCTTCCTTGTCTATGATCATGCACAGATCCGGGCCCACAATGGCTTGGAACGTCTTCAAATTCTGTACGGCCCTCCGCGGCCTCGGGTCGATCATGATCCTCCTCGTCCTCGGCGTCGTTGCTGTCACTTACTACGCTCTCGTCCTCACCAATTACGGCCCGGCCTTGTACGCCGGCGGCCTCGATTCGGTCACTGCCTTCGCCATCTTACTCATCTTCCATTGCCTCGTAATTCTCTTCTCCCTAACCCTTGTTTTCAACCTTTTTACACTTCTGCTACTGGGTTTCAGTTGTTCTAATTTTCCTTGGAATTTTGGTGTGTGTGTGTGTGTGTGTGTGTGTGTGTGTGTGTGTGTGTGTGTGTGTGTGTGTATTTCTAAAACATTGTTAATTGCTTTTGATTTGGGCAGCTGGTGATGCTGCTGTGGAGTTACTTTTCTGTGGTGTTTACGGACCCCGGTGGCGTCCCACCGAATTGGAGGCCTGTTGTGGATGAAGAGAGGGGAGACACTGTCCCATTGACTGGTTCAGAGTATGGTGGGACGCCAGACCCTGATCCGTCGAATACAAGAATCCGATACTGCCGGAAGTGCAACCACCCAAAACCACCTCGCTGCCATCATTGTTCTGTTTGTAAGCTCTAACATACATACATACCTATGGATGCATATAGATTGCTTTTAAATGAATTGATTGTTATTGGTTATATAGGTGGGAGGTGTATACTGAAAATGGACCATCATTGTGTGTGGGTCGTGAATTGCGTGGGGGCTTTGAATTATAAGTATTTCCTTCTTTTCCTGGTACGTGCGCTTCACTACACTCCCTGTTGTATTCTCCATTCAATGAGTTGTATTCTTTCGAAAATTGATTGTGCGGTTTGAACTTAAACCAATGTCACCTAGATCGCCCAAGTTTTTTTTTTTTTAATCACATAATCCAAAATTTGGGTCTTGCCATCCGGATTGCTATTTTTAACAGCCCAAACTTATGATTATTGTTGATTAAGTTGTGATGTGAATTTAGATTGAGAATGTAGGGAATTGCACTTTGATCTATGCAATAGCAGGCATGCAACATTCATTATTACAATACTATGCATGCAGGATCTACATTAATAACATTCATCTCGCAATATCAATTTTTACATGAAACTATATTGCATATGCTTAGAGAACGTATTGACATGGAGAGAGCCACATGATCCTATGCCCAACGTACCATGAATTGGAGTACTGTCCTATGTACCTGTTCCTCTACCATATACATGTGTGACGCGTGATCTAGGTAACCTTGGGTTAGACATGTCTATAGTTTATGTCTTGAAGGAATCTGAGTTTTTGTTCTTTGTTGATGAATATGAATGTATGGTGCAATTCTTATTGATATTTTGAAGCATTTTGCTTTCGAGTCGTTCACCAAAGTGGCTAGATTTTTTTATTTTTATTTATTTTTTATTTTTTAGCTTTCTGTGTTTTTGTTCATTGTGGCCCCTCTGGGGAGTGAAGCATCTGGTCTAGTGATACTGTTTGCCAATTACACCTGCAACTATGCATTCTCACACTATCCTTTACATGACTCTATTGTGCCCAAACCTTCCGATGTCTTCCCTGTATATCATCTCGTGATGGGCTTGTTCAGTGACCTTGACCCATTAACTATCTAATACATCTTCATAGTTAAGGAGCCTAGTCACTGAAGCAGAATAGTGTTGTGCAGAACGCAGCTTTCTACCAAGATATTATAAGACAACAAAGATGTCCATGGATAATTGCACATATACAAATCATCAAAAATATAAATAATTAAAAGAACATAAACAAATATAAGATATTTAGTCGAGTTTAGTATTGTGGGATCAGTATCAAATAATATGCATGTAGGCTGTATGGGATGTATAAAAAAGTAGATATGAAGTTTTAGATTATTACCTTCACCATCAAATAAACCACCAGGACCATTTAGAATGTTTTGTGCTGGTAAAGTGAGGGTATGGGAGAAGATGGGATGATTATGGATTAATTCACTCGTGAAAGCAAAACACCTTGTGCTAGGACATCATTTTGTTACAGATGGTGGAAGGCTATTGTTTCCTCCAATCAAGCTAAACCTCGTAAAAAAATGTCAACAAATAGAAATAAAGTTTTAGATTACTATCTTTACATCAAATAAACAACCAGGGCAGGACCATTTATAATAATTCGTGGGGGGCTTGTGCCTAAGACATGTTTTTGTTATGAATGGTGGAACTTTATTGTTCCCTTCAATCAAGCTAAGCCAAGCTTGTCCGCTGCAAGAATGAAGGCTCTCTTTGACTATAACTAAAAGATGGATCCTAGCATCCAAAATGTCTGTGTACAAACAGTCTAGGCCTGTATTTGGAGTTTCCCTGTATTGCAACCTGGTTATTGAGTCAATGAGATCTCAACAGCTGAATCGCAAAAGAAATGGACAAGAGTACACCCGCAAGAATATTTGAGTGGAGAGGGAGGACTACTTTATTGATATCAAACTTTTTCTTACAAAACTTGAGAAAACTCACACTTGAAAATTTGGTAATGGCTACTTCCTACACCACACTCCCTTTTTATAGACTCTTAAGTGAATTTCTAATGAGAATTCCCTCAACTAAGAGATTGATTTCAAACTAATCCTATCTACCTAAGATAGTAAAAACCTAATAATAGTAAAAGCAAATCTAGAAAATAATCTTCCAAATCTTCAATCAAATCTTCAAATTGGCCTCCATATTTTCAATCACATCTCCCCACAACTTCAATCACAGCTTTAAATCGGCCCTAATATTTTCTGCAAATAGTAAATTGCAAATCTTGATAGTTTGGTTCAAAATCAATAAATAAACAATCCAAAATTAGCACTTGTTGGGCGTTGCAGTGGATTGTGGGCTTCGGTGGGTCGTGGGCATGCATCACCCTGGGGTTGGTAAAGTTAAATGGGGGCCACCCTGGCCCATTGAGTGCTCTACATCGGGCCATTGCATCATACGCTCTATGAATACAACCATTGTTGGCAGCATGCAGACAGAACCAAGTACGATGGTTAAAAGACGACCAACAACTTTAGAGAAAGCGGCAAGGATAGACAAGCTAAAATGGAGATTCAAGTCTAGTCTCTCTGCTAGTCCTTTCTTTTCTCTAGAGAGTTTCTAGTAGTCAAATCTCTCAAGAGGAAAAAAGTTTCTAGTATCTGTGAACAAATGAGGATCCCCTCTTATTATTATTATTATTTTTTATGTAATGGAATTAGAGTAAGAAAAAAAAAGGATACAAAAGAAAGGACTGCTGAGATAGCAGAACCAAGGGCCTACAAACCCAAAAATAAAAGGTTATGATCTTTGAGACCCATGACATAAACAACCCATTCAATGATAAGATTTTTAGCAAAAGAACCAACAGATTGAGCTGAACTCTGCACATTATTGAAACATCTATCATTACGTTCCGTCCAAATAGCCCACCAGATGGCAAGAATAGCGATCCTCCAGATATGGGTGTTGGTTTTACCCAGATTAAAGCCATGCCAATAAGCCAACATAGAAGAGGCGGAGTTCGGAATACATCCGCTGAAATTGAAACAGGTAAAGAAATCCCTCCAGATTTGGGATATGAAAGGGCAGAGAACAAGGAGATGATCCAATGATTCCTCATTCTTCATGCAGCATAAACAAACATTAACCAACTGCATTCCACGTTTCTTCAAATTGTCGACTGTTAGGATCCGGTTCTTGGCCGCCAGCCACCCTGAGACGAGCCGTACTATTGAGAGAGAGAGAGAGAGAGAGAGAGAGAGAGAGAGAGAGAGAGAGAGAGAGAGAATGGAATTGAGGGATTTAACCGTAAAATTTTCAGAAGTCTCCTTTTTCCATAAAATGCTATCTGAGGCAGATATGTGGGGCTTCACATTTAACAAGCATTCCAGCAGATCCACATACTCGGTAGTCTCCCAATCATGGAGATTTCTGACGCAGGGGATGTCCCAAACCACATCTTCTGAAGAAACGACATACCGATTAGCGACCATACTATCTTTCTCTACCGCAATATTGAAGATGTGAGGGAATCTGTTCCTCAGGGTACTATCTCCCACCCATTGGTCCTCCCAAAACCTGATTGCTGCTCCATTACCCAGTCTGAACGCAATATTTTCAGTGACCACTGTTTTTAAACGCTGAATGCCCTTCTAGAGAAAAGAAGCTCTATAAGTAGTAGAGTCCCTAGGCCACCAGCCACCCTGAGACGAGCCGTACTTGCCTAAAATAATCTTCTTCCAAAGAGCATCCCTTTCAGATCCCATCCTCCAGATCCATTTCCCCATTAGAGCACTGTTCATAGTTCTTAGATTTCTTATATTCGCACCGCCGTATCGAAAATGTTTACAAATGTCTTTCCAGTCCATAAGGTGAAGTTTTTTGTGGTTCTCCTTGCCGCACTAGAGAAAATCTCTTCTAAGGTTCTCAATTCTTTTCAGGACTGAAGCGGGGCATCTGAAAAGTGACATAAAATAAATTGGGAGGTTGGACAGGGCAGCTTTCATGAGGGTCAACCTACCTCCCATGGACAGATAATGGCACTTCCACCTGGCAAGAGACTTATGGAATTTTTCAACAACTTTATCCCACATGGATATCGGATGTGGACCTAAAGTGAGAGGAAGTCCAACGAAAGATGATGGGAGGGAAGCCGGCGAACAACCCAGAGAGTCGGCGAAGTTAGAGAGTTCCATATCAGTGATGTTTATGCCTAGAATCTTGGATTTGGACATGTTGATTTTCAGACCCGACACCGTCTCAAAACATTTCAAAGTAGTATGAAGATTTTCAGTAGCTTCTGAGGTTGCTTCCATCATGATTAGAGTATCATCAGCGAATTGGACTAGAGGGAGAGGGGCTTGCAAACCAGCAATCGGTATACCCTTAAAGAGACCAGCTTGTTGGCCTTTTAGAATCATTTGACAAAGAGCTTCGGCAATAAAGAGGAACAGAAGAGGGGACAGGGGATCCCCTTGTCATAAACCTCTAGAGCTAGGGAAGAAACCTTTTGGGACCCCATTCAAAAGAACCGAAAAGCAAGCCGATGACACACATGAAGATATCCAGCATTTCCATTTTTCACCAAATCCCATACGGGCCAGCATATAGTGGAGAAAATCCCAATCAACGTGGTCGTAGGCCTTTTCGATATCCAGCTTACAGAAGATATTTTTCTCTCCAGAGCGGTGACAAGATTGAAGGCATTCGTTAGCGATCAGAGCACCGTCTATTATTTGTCTCCTTGTTATGAATGCATTTTGATGATTTGAGATCAACTTCCCCATAACTGTGGATAACCTCATAGATAGGATTTTAGCCAGAATTTTATAAGGACCTCCAATAAGACTGATTGGCCTGAATTCTGAAAATGAAGAAGGATCCCCTCTTATAGGTGAACGAGGGTTGTAATATGTTGGGAATCCGTCAATGCTTAATCAGCTCAGGTCCCTGGCTACTTAAGATCTTTGCGTTGTAATTGTAAATCCCTTAGGACCTTTATGTTAGAATTGCAGATATGTCAGTACATGTGGTAGAATGTAGTGAGAAATCCTCCAATGGCTGAGGCTTTCAAAAGATGTTGGTGTCCGTCTGATGAAGTGAGCTTGACACGATTTGTTGAATCTCTTAATGCACATGATCAAACTCCAATGGAGTTTTTAGCAAGGGGCCTTGGAAGATGCTACCTCAGAACCTGGCTGGCCAAACAGATATACGATGACTTTGAGATTAAGTCCCATCGTAGTGATAGCTATCGGCAAAGCTGCACGGGTCTGAATGATTACTGCCTTCACCAAAGTAGCACAAGTACTGAAACACTTTGGACTTCCATTGTGCTGACTATTTGAACCCCCTCATCCCAGTTCGAACTTCAAGCAAGAATTTACCAACAACTTCTAAAAACAAGCAACTCTAGTTCAAAGGTATTAGATGATAAAACTGTTTCACCCTATTCTGCATGGCATTAGGCAGAGGATTCAAAGTTACAAATGATAGAGTGTTCGAGTTTGTTTTTCGGCTCTTCCTATGAGGATTTTGTTGGGGAGGTTGTGCACCTTGTGTCAAGATCAATATGGTTGTTTTTGTAAAAACTACATCTTGAGCTTGTCATTTTAATGGATGGTGCGTACAAACTTGTAGTCTCTTTCTTGACTTTTAGACTAGCAGATAAAATATTGATTCCTGTTCGGGGCATTCGATCTGTAGTGCTCTGCGCTTTCAGGGGTTGATATTTTTTTCCAGCTTGAAGCTCCCTACTAGGTTTTTTAAAATCAGTTATGATAGGGTCATATTGGCTGCATCATAATCATGTCAGCCACCCTGTTGCGTGATATAGCATGAGCTTGTCCATTAGAGAATATGTGCCATATCAGCTGATGCAGGTCAATATGAGGTAGATACGGGCTGATATGGCCATAAAGCCCCCATTTGATTTATTTATTTTTTTTCCTTTCAAATTTCTCTAGTTTTTTGACTTCGTTCTCACTTCAACCATGGAGGAAGCTTACAAACTCATTTTAGAATGGATTTAGGCCTATTTTAGGGATGAAAACTCGAGGTTGAGCGGGTTTGATGAATCAAAGCAGAATAGACCCTTTTGGGAAAAATCATAAGAAGTGGTTAATCATCATCTTTCCCTTTATTTTTATTTTTATTTTTTTTAAATTTCTCTTTTTTGGACGTGTCTTAATCTACCAAATCATTCTTGATTTGTTTTTTTATTATGGCTTATTTGGTATACATTCAGTAGGTCAAGCAGACAGACAACATTCTTATCAGATGAGGGTTTGATACTTCACTGATGCATTTTAAAAACACAAAAAAATGATAGATTTTAGCGTTTTACATTTTTAAAAAAAATATTTTTGCTATAATCTTTCAAAATTCTTTTGGGAAAGTAATGCGGGGGCATTTTCACATTGGGCTCGAGTAGGGTGGCCTGTGGGATGCAGGGGCACATTCAGGGTGGGCGGCCTGCAGAACCCATGGATTTGGGGCTTGTGTGAGGCAGAACCCATGGATTTGGGGCCCACATGGAGGGTTTGATCGAGGACCTAACCTATGGATTTGGAGCCTGTGCTATGAGATAAATGGCTTAATTTGTCATGCTCTATCAGTTTGAGCTTTTATAGCAAGTGGTTAATTGTCCTGCATTAAATTGGTATCAGAGCGGAAGTTCTCGTGTTCGAGACTCCTCATCAGGGGCGATTAATGCGGGGGCATTTTCACATCGGGCTCGAGTGGGGTGGCCCGTGGGATGCGTGGGCACACTTGGGGTGGGCGGCCCTCAGAACCCATGAATTTGGGGCCCATGTGAGGTGGAACCCATGGATTTGGAACCCACGAGGAGGCTTCAGCCAAGGACCTAACCCATGGATTTGGGGCTTGAGCTATGAGATAAAGGGATTAATTCGCCATGCTTTATCAGTTCAAGCTTTTAGAGCAAGTGGTTAATTGTCCTGCATAAAAAAGAGCAGCCGATATGGGCCCCTATCATCCAATATGATTTGATATGCCCCGTCTCTTATCGTTCTGGGCCCCACCAACATGCTCGCAACACTGACAGTGAACTTTGTCTTTGTACTAAAAACCCTTTTGTTACTCTCTGAAGTTATTTGGAGGAGTGTAATTTTGATGTCTTCTAGTGGGTGGGCGCAAGGTTTTAGTGCCACTAGCTTGATTAGTTTGACTATAGTTGAAGGGTTACTTCTCTTATATGTTGCTGTCTCTTGTCTCTTAACATATGCTTCATTCTTGCGAAGACTAGATCTTTGGGATGGCCTCCCACTTCTTGGTCAGATCTTGGAGAGCTGCATCAAGGGCACATTTGACAGCAGCAGCATTGAATATAGGTGGTTGGCAGGATTTACTATGCATTGCCTTTTGTGAAGTGCTATTAGAATCTAGGGAGATTTGGGATCGACAAGGTGGTTAGGGATGGCAAAGATATTATTTTGTTTGTTTATTCTTGGTCCACTAACAAAGGGTATTCAAATGAATTGGTGATTGAAGCTTTTGGGCTTGTATTGTTTGAAGAGTCATTCTTTGGGAATGTTGTAGTTGAGGGCGACCTTGTGGGTGTTATCTCGCAGGCCTCCCAAGAAGAAAGGTAGAGTCATGGAAGCTGGCCTTGATGGTTAATGAGATTCAAGTGAGTGCTTCTCATAAATTTAGCTTTTGCTTGTTAATAAAAGGAAAGGTTTAATAGTTGCTGTATGCCCATGGTGGTCCTTGTAGTAGTATTGGCTTGACTTGTTAAAAAAAAGAAGGAAAGGTTGAATTGTGTATTGCATCTTGCTTTCAGGATTTAGTATTGGTTTGCATGTTGATCCTGTTGGTCTTCATTTTATTGGAGATTTTTACCTTGGGACTTATCATTCGATGGCAGAGAGAGATTGTATCAATACCATTAAGGAGCCTAATGTTGCTCAAACCACCACGGTCATGATCACATCATGTCATTAGGTAGCCTAATGTGGCTCTAACTACTATGGTCATGATTGCATCTATTGTTATTGGGGAGCCCAATGTGGTCTAACCATTATGTTCACGTTTAATGGGAATTATGACTCTTTTTTATCTTTTATTTTATTTTTGGAGGATTAGGGTTGTCCTCAATCCAGGGGATTATGATCCATTGTCATTGGATGCCAAATTTTGGTTTTGTCTGAATTTCGTATTGAAGACATTGGTCTCTTATTTTGGTGTCCATGACCTTGTTCTTCCCTTTTTTTCAAATTGAAGAATGGCAAATGAAATGCACTGAGCACAATGTTTTAAATGTGGGTTTCGCAAGTGGTTCGATGCCTTAGAATCAGAATTTTCATAGGAAGTATTCACAAATGTTTCGATATGGCATAAAGTTTCACAATCCAGGGGAGACTCTAGGAAAGTGGTGGAGTTTTCAATGAAACATTAGTAGATGAAAATAACACATGATTACACACTTTGAACGCAAAACATTGCAGAAAAGCTATACATGATGGTTTTTAATTGTTTTGGAGACAAAACTGCGTTGTCTTGTTCATCATAAATGATGCAATTATATCCAAAAATGAGTTTATATCACTTAAATGTCTTTATGACACAAGCTATAGAGCACAGAAAATACAGCAACAGATACACCTAGGTCTCAGATCCATGTGGAATTAATGAGGTGTCCCGAAGTCTTCATCTGCATCGCTATTCGGGTGGTCATAATATTGCTGCAGCACATGTGCCCAACGTATGAGGTGATGCACTGATGATACAAGGATGTACTCTCAAACACATTAATGGTACTCATCCTTGCCAATGTGCAGCAATATAACCATTGGTGAGTATTGAAAAATCACCATAACTGTCACAGTTGCTCCCAGTGGTGCCACACCTGAATGCCCATATTTGGATCCTGGATACATCTATCCATAGCCATACGGCCCATACCCCTGTTCATTAAATAATCGAGTACTTTTTTATAACACAAATTTGTCCATTGCCGTACCCTCACAGATTTTTCTGACCTTTGGAGGTCCAGCCTGAAAACCCTCTCCAATTGTGTTTTCTCCACCAATTCCACGTTTTGATATGAGGCGGCTATAGGAATTGTTAAAACACTATATGAAGGGGACTAAACAAATAATTATGTGCAAAAAACTCTTGAATTTTTGGTGATTTGAGGCAGTTTCAGTCAAAAGTTCTGAAATATTTTAAGTGTCAGTTGAAACATTGGAGGCATATGACTAAAAGACCGCAGATATATCGTGATATCTTCGATGTTGCAATGCATTGGCACTTCTGATGATATTTTTGTGGATATTTTGTGAAATATGTAGACTAGAGGGGTTTTCCCAAGGTGTGAACCTGATATATTGGCTGATATTGTTGGAACATTAAGCCATGCTCGGCAGAACTTTAGAGTCCAAGAAAGTTCTTGCAACATGCCTAAATCTAATTTCTAACCCAGAACACAGCCTTATCATCATGATATTCCATAATCATGTGGTAACAGGCCAAATTGTAAACCAATGTCCTATCATATTCATCTTCTGACATAAATATCTAGCCGTTGTCATCATGCTAGCCATTGCCTCATCTCCACTCTCTGACATAATTTCTTTCCAGATTCCCTTGAATTATTTCTTGCTATAGTGGGTCTTTGGCCGCTGCATGTATACTTCATTCTGTTCTTGCATATATTCATCTGACCTACAACTCTCTCTTATTTTTTGTTCCAGACTCTCATTCTCATCAGGTTTGTACATTGTTACTTCTATGCCTCCACACCTGATAAGATGTTCATACCTGAGTGCTGCATGCCACCTGTATCTTTTTTGCACTTATTCCGTACTTCTGTTTCTGGGCAAATTCTCTGTTCTTTATAATTTTTAAGATCTCCAATCAGATGGCATGTTTGGTGGTTCTGATTTTGTTGCTCCACTTCCATGCAGTTCTACACTTTTCTTGAGACGAGTCTTGTTACCTTGTCGTTATTGCCACATTTTGTGGCATTCTTTAGCGATGGAGAGATTCCTGGAACTCCAGGGACCCTTGCAACCACTTTTCTCGCATTTGGTAAGCAGCTGTTCTTATTGGGTAATTTGCTTTTCATCCCACACTTTTTTCCTATAACCGTTTCTTGCTCTGTAGTGCTGAACTTGGCATTTGCACTGAGTGTTCTCGGATTCCTGATCATGCATATGTCATTGGTGGCTGCTAATACGACAACCATCGAGGTCATTGTTTTATGCTTTGTGCTTTTGTTCTTCCTGTCCTTTGTTTTCTTCTTCACTTGTACCTAATGATGGCAGTTTCCTTGCAATCAGGCTTATGAGAAGAAGACCACTCCTAAATGGCGGTACGACCTTGGCCGAAGAAAGAACTTTGAACAGGTGTGCATTTTCTCACTTGTTGTCATTTTCAAAACTCAGTCCGTCAGACAAACTACACTAGCCTATTGAAGTCAGAATAACTTCAAAAGTCATTCTTTTAATCAATGCACAGTCAATTTCAAGTTCTTAAAACTCACCCTAAAATAGCATTCACTCATAGAGGGTGTTGGCTGATTTGAAATGAAATAAGTGGAACCTATGTATTGGCTGGTCTAATCAACTAGCATTCTAATGGACGTATGACCATGCAAATTGTTTTATTGAGGAACTACAGGGGTCTTGCTCATTGTTCACAACCCCAAGTGTAGGGTCGCGATGTAGTAATAATCTCGGTAAGACCGAGGTCGAATCCACAGGGACTAATCTTGTGCGTTTATGAAATTAACTAGAAGTAGAACTAGAAGAAGATGTAAAACTAATTCTGAAGTGATTGAGAGAGTAATTGTGAATTAAGTAATTAAAACTAAGAATTTAAAGGTGGAAACTAGGGTGCCAAGTATCCACTTGTAGTGATCAGGGAGCCCTCTTGCTTGATTCAAGTAACACAATTAGAATTAGAGTCCTATCCTATCCAATTGGAAAATATATCAATAAAACCAAATCTGAACTTTCATTGACCTAATTCTCAATGAAGGAGAACTATGATAATTGGCAGGGATTCCATCACCAAACCATGCCCAGGAGACAATGGCAAATCACAGGATTTACCAATCATATAATCTCAAAACAGGAGAATTGTGAAGATTCGGAAGGATTCCATCACCCTACCATGCCCAAGGGACGATAGTGAACAACAGGACTTACTAATTTCACAATATCAAATCAGGAAAAGAAGATACTAAAAGCTATTGCAGATCTATTGTAATTTGAGTCACAATAAACCATTTAAAACTGAAGGTATTCTTTAAATATCAAATTAGAATATATGGAGTTCAACATAAACATGAATTAAAGCAATAGAAACATCCCATCATTCTACAAACTTCACCTTTTAGCCGTAGCTAAGAGGTTTAGCCAACCATAGACATGATTGGATCTAAAACCCTAGAAGAAAGCATGAAAACAACTAAGGAAGAAGAATAAAAACTCTTGGCGACGGCTTCTCCACCCTTTTGCTCCACTCCTTAAACCCTAGAAGATGCCTAGGAACATCCTAAGGAGTCCTATTTATAGTTGTGGAATTTCAACTTTCGCACTTAGTTGGAAAACTCAAGAAACCGCCTTAAATTTACGCAGTTTGCTAAAATAGACTTCACTCTGCGCAGTTTTCCAAAATAGACTTCACTCACGTAATTTTATAAAATAACCTAGAGTTTTAAAATATGCTTTTTCAGGACGATTTCAAGATTCCTTTTCTTCGCTTCAAATCTTTGATTCTCTTCATTCCTCACTTAGTTTTCTTGATTTTTGGCATGTGAATTCTTCAATCTTGGTCTCTTAAGATCCATCCCTTGCCTTGGTGATTCTTGAGTATCAAATCCATGCTTTTAGTACTCTTTTTTAATCAAAGCTCTTAAATTTACCTTGCAACACAAGCACGAGTAAAATAGAACATTAGGCATTATCATGCTTATAAAACCAAGATATAAATGGGGGATAATATGCAATATTTGACCCTCAACACAATCCCCAACCAACATTTTTCTAGTCCCAAGCAAAGTATGTGAATAATATTTTGAGAACTACATGATAATTTATATAAGCTCAAGTGGTTAAAAAAAAAAACAATCCAGATAATAGAATTCTAAAATACATCAATGTTGTGCATTACCTTCTTCTAAACTCTAACACTCGGTAAGTTTCATAATCAAGTTCAAAGCATTAATCCTCCAATTAGAACAATTCCAAACATTGAGTTCCATAGGTGTGTAATGAAGTCTAGACTTATCACAATCAAAGGTTCAATTCTTCAATTTCATGATGACATTGATAATTAAAAGAGCATTCAGGACAACCAAAACCTAAACCGAAACTTGCGTTACAGTTCATTTTTTAGTTCCCTCTTTTATTCCTCCAGCTTTTGATTTTTCCATCGATGACTTTCACGCTATGTCAACCTTTTTAAAGATCTTTAATAAGTAGCCCTTTTTTACGACAACTGTTTTTTTGGCTGGGGTATTTTTTTTCTTTTTATTTCTTCCCATTAAATATGATGGACAAATCCCCTAGGTTGGTTCCTTCCATGCTTAATAATCATCAAGTTAACAATTTAATATCAAATTGACACTTTAATATGTAAGTTGGATGTGACATGTGAAATCATGACTTAATTAATGTTTAAAACTTTTAATCGAGGATCGATGACTTAACTTAATTTTGAGATTTTCCAAGTGACTAAAATCCAAGAGACATAAGGCATCAACATTAAATATCTTGTAATTCTAATTCATGGATTAACTTTGAAATCACTTAAATTTGCAGAAATTTCAGAAAATTTTCTCAATTTTTCACAACTTTGCCCAAAGACTAAGAAAACAACTGATTAGCCTGCCTAATTCACACCCCAACCTAAAATTTACATTGTCTTCAATGTAAAAGAGATGAGCATTCAATGCAAATGAGGTAACAAAAAGAAAAGGGAAGTGGTGGAAAGGTAGTACCTAAAAAAGGAATTCTGAAGTTTTTTTTTTTCAAAATATGTCAATGTGAAGATGGGTTAACACAAGAATTAAACCATCAGAAAGAAAACTTTCCTAAACAGCAAAAAGCAAACTATCCTAAACGGCGAAAAGCAAACTATCCTAAATGGTGAGAAGCAAACTATCCTAATCCTAAATTCTTTGAAAGCAATAAGCCTAACCAGGAAAACAGGGGAAAGCTACTTAGTCATGTTGCAAGGTTCCTCCTCCGGCTAGTATCTTAATAAATTTCTCAGTAGGTTTCTTAACAAGATCATCTAAAAACCTTTTTTACAATAGGCTTGGATGCCCTAGAGTATGATTTTTCAGAGAAATTTATGAGCCTCAAAAAAGCATCGATGGATCGCCTGAGGTATCCAAAATATATATGATTCACCTGTGACAGACATTTTCAAAGTTAGAGCAATATGGTGAATCAGAGACTGCAAGTAAGTGAAATTCAGAAAAAGTCTCAGTAGGTGATGTAGTCTCAACACATTCCGAAGTTTCAGACTAGGTTCAATTTTTAGCTCCTCTGATGGTAAACATTCAGGATCTGTGGAAGGAGGTTCTTTAGAGTAAGGGTTCTCTCGGTCAATAACAACTACTGAGGCATTGTTCTGCAAGGCATCCATTATTTCTTTTATCATGGGGTCATTTGAATCTGCAAAATATGCCAAACAATCTTCCAGAGAGTTGAGAGAGTCAGTTGAGAGGGGCTCATTTTCCACATCGAGGTTTGTGATGATATGCCCAATGATTCCTTCGTTCTCTTACAATAGCCGAAAACATGCTCTCTTGCTTTTCACCTTGGTGAGAGTCAATTTTCACCGGATACATCTCACCCTGCCCTGCATAAACAGACTGTGGATCAATAGGCGCATTGATGTGAAGACTCTGTTCATTGATATTGCTCAGTAAAAACATTATACTGTCAAGGGTTGACAGCTCATATGGTGGCCTCAACTGGGTGGTTTCAAATTTCATAGTCATATCGAGCAACTCGTCCATCTCTCAAGTTATATTATAATCTAAATCAAGGGAGTGGTCTAAACATGTGTAAAAAGACTTGGAAGAGTCGATTAAAAGAGGCTCATCCTCCACATGTAAATTAGGCATGTCCGATGGGTGGAGTAGATCATTATAGTCGATAACTTCCTGTACCTCATGATCATTTACCTGGGCCAAACTTGAAATCGATTCTAGGGGAATTTGGGTGTAAACTCATGATTGTCATCCCAATACTCATCATCTTCTAATTCGGTGCAGTTCACAAGTAGGATGGGATCACTTTCCTCACATTCTGTTTTTAGGTTGGGTTGAGGTTCGAATAAACTAGCCCCTTCCTCTTCATTGAAGCCAAGTGTATTATGTGAGTGAAGTGTGTCAGTATCATTATATTTGAAAGATACCCATGTCTCTTGATCATTCCTTTGGACAGTCATTGAGATCGACTCTTTGGGAAATTAAATCGTATGCCCATTAACATAGTCCAACTCTTTATTCTCAATTTCAGTAATCTTCACAAGCGAGTTAGGATCACTTTCCTCGCATTGTTTTTTTAGATTGGGTTGAGGTTGGGATAACCTTGCCTCTTCCTCTTCATTGAGGTGTGATTGAACTCTTTGCGTTGAAGATATGAGCGATTCGCATGATGTTCTAATGGCAGCGAGTGCTTGTGTGACATATTTGTTGAACTGTTCTTGAGCAGCTATGTATTTCTAAATTGGCTTCTCTTGGATTATTTCTTGTTCAATCCCATAGGTAGAGAATCCAAGGGAGTAATTAAAATCAATTGGTGGTTCCTCTCTCTAATGTTGATGTTTCCACTGAACATAATCATACGGGTCATAGGTGGGAGAGTTTGATGGTTGTTGGTTCATATTATCACCCATAATATAATCATGCATTGTTTTCGTCTTGTCTGATGGGGGATAATAGTCCTCACTCCCATAATCACGATGACTCCAACATTCATGTACTGTTTTCTTAATCCGTGGAGTGTAATTATTCTCCTGCATATGATCACGTAAGGATTTCTTAACCAGTGGAGCATTACATTCCAGTGATTTCAGAAAAAATTCTAGACATAGGTTGTTTTCTAACATAATTATTTGACAGCCCTTCACAATATCTCGCACTTTTTTGAACTAGCTCAGCATACTGACGTTCCCACTCTTACATATACATGGTAAAACGTTAATTCTGAATCTAATCCTAAAATAGAATAAAAGAAAAATCCTACAACAATATGGAAAGTAAGTAGAGGAGAAGTTAGGAGTTTATCGGTTTGGAGAGTTCTATGTTAGGATCCTACAAAACAGAAAACAATGTTAGTTTCTAAAAATAAATCAGAAAAAACCCCAACCTAAAAACAAAACAAAAAGTTAGTCCTAAAAACAAATTAGTTTCTAAAAAAAAAATTAGTTTCTAAAAACAAATTAGGAAAGTTTCTAAATCTAGAAATAGAAAAAAAGAATTAGTTTCTAAAAACAAATTAGGAAAGTTTCTAAACCTAAAAATAGAAAGAAAAGTTAGTTTCTAAAAACAAATTAGGAAAGTTTCTAAATATAGAAATAGAAAGAAAAGTTAGTTTCTAAAAACAAATTAGGAAAGTTTCTAAATCTGGAAATAGAAAGAAAGAGAATTAGAAAGAAGTTACCAAATTAGAAGTTTCTATTTTGGGATCCTGCAGAAGAAAAAGGAAAGTGAATTAGTTTCTAAAAAAGAACTAAGAAAGTAACTTAGTTTCTAAAAAAAGAAAACGGAAAGTTTCTAAAAACAGAAAGTAAGTTTCTAAAAACAGAAAAAGGAAAGGAAATTAGTTTTTAAAAACAGATTAGGAAAGTTTTTAAAAAATAATTAGTTTCTAAAAACAAAAAAAGAAAAGTTTCTATCCTAGAATTAGAAAGTAAATTAGTTTCTAAAAACAAAAAAGGAAAGTTTCTAAACCTAGAAATAAAAAGTTAAGTTAGTTTCTAAAATAATTCTGAAAAAACCCTAACCTAAAAATAAAAAGTAGAAAAATCCTAATCTTAACCTAATTCCAAAACTAATCAAATCCAGAAAATGCAACCGTCAATCCTCGACAATGGTGCCAAAAACTTGTTCACAACTCCAAATGTAGGGTTGCGATGTAGTAATAATCTCGGTAAGACCGAGGTCGAATCCACAGGGACTAATCTTGTGCGTTTCTGAAATTAACTAGAAGAAGACGTAAAACTAATTCTGAAGTGATTGAGAGAGTAGTAGTGAATTAAGTAATTAAAACGAAGAATTTAAAGGTGGGAACTAGGGTGCCAAGGATCCACTTGTAGTGATCAGGGAGCTCTCTTGCTTGATTCAAGTAACACAATTAGAATTGGAGTCCTATCCTATCCAATTGGAAAATATATCAATAAAACTAAATCTGAACTTCCATTGACTTAATTCTCAATGAAGGACAACTATGATAATTGGCAAAGATTCCATCACCAAACTATGCCCAGGAAACAATGGCAAACAACATGATTTACCAATCTTATAATCTCAAAGTAAGAGAATTGTGAAGATTAGGAAAGATTCCATCGCCCTACCATGCCCAAGGGACGATGGTGAACAACAGGACTTACTAATTTCACAATCTCAAATTAGGAAAAGAAGATACTCAAAGCTATTGCAGATCTACTGTAATTTGAGTCATAATAAACCATTAAAAATTGAAAGTATTCCTTAAATATCAAATTAGAATCCATGGAGTTCAACATAAACATGAATCAAAGCAATAGAAACATCCCATCATGCTATAAGCTTCACCTCTTAGCCGTAACTAAGAGGTTTAGCCAACTATAGACATGATTGGATCTAAAACCCTAGAAGAAAGCATGAAAACAACTAAGGAAGAAGAATAAAAACTCTTGACTATGGCTTCTCCACCGTTTTGTTCCACTCCTTAAACCCTAGAAGATGCCTAGGAACATCCTAGGGAGTCCTATTTATAGTTGTGGAACTCCAACTTTTGCACTTAGTTGGAAAACTCAAGAAACCGCCTCAAATTTACGCAGTTTGCTAAAATAGACTTCACTCCGCGCAGTTTTTCAAAATAGACTTCACTCTGCGCAATTTCACAAAATGACCCAGAGTTTCAGTACATGCTTTTACAAGACGATTTCAGGATTCATTTTCTTTGCTTCAAATTTTTGATTCTCTTCATTCCTCACTTGGTTTTCTTGGATCTTTGACATGTGAATTCTTCAATCTTGGTCTCTTAAGATCCATCCCTTGCCTTGGTGATTCTTGAGCATCAAATCCATGGTTTTAGCACCCCTTTTCAATCAAAGCTCTTAAATTCACCTTGCAACACAAGTATGAGTAAAATGGAACATTAGGCATTATCATGCTTATAAAACCAAGATATAAATGGGGGATAATATGCAATATTTGATCCTCAACACTCATCAACGAATCTATAGCTTCCTTATGCGTACGACTCTCCATATATGGGGGTTCCATGATTTGGTAATCCAAACCATTGATCTGATGGGCTCCACCACAAGATTTGAGATTAGTCTGTTTTGTAACTTATCTTTCACGAATGATATCTCCCCGCATCGAGTTGTTTTGGGCGATAGGGGGCCAACTCGCCCGCATTGTTCATGGGAAATACTGGTACATATTGGACGATATGTAGTAGTTTCTGATGATACTTCAAACCAAGGTATTCTGTATCCGTTACGATTTGCCCCATATAGGTAATGGCCATGATCATTACGCGATACATGGGTGAAACGGGGTAGTTGGTTTTTTGGGACCGTATTGGTCGTTAAAGTGGCCGTAAATGCCCTTACGGGGCATAACGACCGTGACTCCCGTAACATCCGAAAAACAATAACTTTTTTTTTTCTATTTGAATCCTTTTTTTTTTTTTCCCACTTTCGTCATTCAAAAAACTTTCCTAGATCATTTTATAACATATTTTGACTGCTCTTATTACAATTTTTAAGATTCAAACCATATATTGAAGTGATTTGAGCGAATAAAAGCTCCCGAGACCCTTTTTTCAAAACAAATTGAAAAAATGATATTTATGCCTTCTTCTTCTTGTTCTTATTATTATTTAATGATTTTTTGTTCTAATGCTTGATCATGATGTGTAAACATTAGAGACATATGATCATGTTCACAAATTCACTAGACAGCCCGGTATAACACTCTCATCAAAGAGTGGACCGGTGCAACTACCATAAACATGATCAAAACAAAAATTGAACACATGTTTGAAATATTTATATTATTCTAGATTTTCTAGATATTTTTTCAGAACTTTTTGGGCAAAAGAAATTTTCAACCGTTATAAGGGTCGTAACGGTCGTTATGCTCCTATATCGGCCGTTACGGCCAATACTCGTATTGGTAATGGTGGTGACCGTTATGGCCACCGTTACTGATACGGAATACCATGCTTCAAACCTTGCTCTGACATGGATGGGGGATGACCTGGAAATCTCCCAAATTGGAAGATCCTAACCCATCAATTAAAGTAGCCCACCAATAGAAATTAAGAGAAAAAAAAATGCATATGACCACAACCAATGGGGAAAAGGCCAAATATCAAAGGTTTGGTATCTTCCAATTTAAGATGTCAACAGTGGGGCCTATCATATGAACTGATTTCGAACACCAAGCAAAATATGCATTTACAGATGAGAGAAACCCACAGATACGCTATCCGGTTCTAGTATCTGATTTTTTTGTCGAGCTTGTATGTTAGGGCCATTAAGACCTGGTTCAAGTCTTCTTAAGACTTCATATCATGTTGATGCTTGATTATTAGTTACATTTTGCTCCGATGTTGGGTTTGGAATATCAGGTGTTTGGAACAGACAAGAGATACTGGTTCATCCCTGCATACTCCGACGAGGATCTGAGAAAGATGCCCGCGCTTCAGGGTCTCGAGTATCCTTCCAAGCCCGACCTCGATGGCCAGGAGTTCTGACAATCCATTCGTGCAGCAATCCATGGCACCTGAAAGAACAGCTTAGCTTTCCCTAGTCTGATCATGTGCAGACGAAGGCTGCATGCTTGGATCTTTGCCCACGACCAACAAAGCACCCAGCACAGGGGTCAGGGATATAAGCTTTTTATGGATGGGATAAGCTAAGAGGTGCAGTACAAAGAGGAGGGTTTTGCATTCTTTTTGTTTTTTCCCTAAGGTGGTGATGTTTGTTTCCTGTGTTACTTGAATTAATCCAACGTGGGGTTGGAAAGAGGTGGGATGTGGATGTTTCCGCGTTTGTTGTATAATCATCATAGTTTAATACCTGTGGGATGTAATGAAGGGCCACCTGCCAAATACCATACTAATAATCATTTTTTTTTTTTTTTTTCTAGAAGTGCTAGAAAATCATTTTTGTGGATGGTGGAATTAATATATTGGGTGGGCCCTGTTTGGGACCAGAGAATATTGTAAGTAGAAATAAGAATATTGGTTGGAACATATACACTCAAGCACAGTTTGCCTTTCCATGAATCAATATGGACTCGGTTTTGGCTTTGATACCAGTTGTTAAGAACTAAAACAGTGTGCCAAAAGCCTCAACATTGATGGAATACCTCAAGTTAGGCTGTCAATATTAAGAAATTAACAGCATGTCATATGACCTCATCTTTCTGATTTTGATGTTGAATTTTATATTCCAATGGTCAACTGTGAATATTGGGACGATGGCTATGCTACACCTGTCAAACAGTGTGAATTTTGGATTACTTCATTGGAAAGGGGCCGTTATTTTGACAATCTGGTATATATTAATATGCCCTGTGTACGATGGATGATTTGCCGTAACTTGAGTTTTTACTACTGATGTCCATGTGATCTGAACGGTTGATGATAATGGGCCTATGATAATCTTCTAATAAAAGAGTCTTGATCCTTCCATTCATGATAAGATAAAACTCGTTGAGATGATTATTGGCCCCACGTACATGCATGTACCTAAAAATGGTATCTAATTTCTGGAGCCATGATTCCACATGGGCACGTGCGCAATGGGCTCACATGTTGCCCATTGGCGCACGTTCCGTATGGGCATGTGTTCAATGAAAATACAAGAATATCTTTTGGCCTTCGAATACGTAAGTTCACATGCATGAACTATTTGAAGTTTTATATTAGTTCCACCTGAGACGTTATCATTCCTCTCTCTCTCTCTCTCCATGAACACATGGAAAGCTTTTGATGCAGAGAAGTCAGGAATCGATGAAGTTTGTAGAGTTCTAGCACACCTGTACAGTCTTCCCAGGGCGAAATATATTCATGTTTTCCCATTGACAAATGAAACAGGGCAATCACAAGGTCATGCTGCAAAAGTAAGCCCCCTATTTCCCCAAACCTTAAATGCATGGGAGTTTTCTCTTTTCCCCAATGCACTCATTCCAGAGAAGGGGCTCATGATTCAGTAATACAGACTGTTGATCTCATGGGCCTCTGAAAGTGGGATGCTCCAAAATATCCCAAATTCAAATATCCTAACCATTTCTCACAAGTAGACAGTCAAGAAATCCAATTCAAGCGAAAAAAAAAAGAAGAAGATCGAAGTTTCAATGGCTAGATCTTCCAATTTCAGAAGATTTCTGGGGCATTCCCAGTGTCCTCCATTCTCACTGGGGATTCTCAATAGTCTGTAATTACTTGGTAATACTTTTATATCCTCTATTTATGTGTCTTGCTGCAGGATGTCGTTAAAAATCAAGACACTATTCATCACGAGGTAAATTTATTCCTCTAACTTGGTGGTTACGTGGTAGTATTATTATTATTATTTTTAAATCACTTTCTTGTCTTCGTGAAAATCATTCTTTTGAGGATGCAGAGCATGTCTTTTTGATACAGATCACAGGTGAACATCAAAGCTGGTTAAGGGTATGTTTGGATAGCTGTAAATTTTTTAAGTAGTAAGTTACAGGTAACTTCCTTATAGGTGAAAGTAAATTGCAGGTAATTCGGTTTTGACGTAAGTTGTAAGCTACTTTCAAATAAGTTGATTTCTGTGTTTGGATAACCTATAAATTAGTTATAGGTACAAAGATGTATATTCATACCACCTAGAGCTTGAAATAGGGAATAGTATAAAAGTTAACTTGACACATGATAAAGATTGGATAGAAGTATGTCATTTTGTGAAGCCCATCTATATGAATAGTTGAGCCGATTCTTAGGCTAAACTAATCATTAGGTGGGCCATAAAAATGGGCCTACCTATTCAAAATACCTATAATATGGAACAAAACTGAGGTGAATGCATAAACAACATTCTTCACATATTTTTTGACAAGATGGTTTTAACCAATATCAAATAAAGAAGAAACTCCATGGTTCAGCAACAAATATAATGCAGAGATGTAAAACGGAAGTAGACAAAGGTAGAAATACTTTAAAGAATATAGATGTAATCATTGTAATAATTTACATGCACACATTTCACAATGGGCTATCATGCAAGCATTACTTCCCATCTGGCAAATATGAACCATTTGATTAATGACCATTAATATGGGCAGTGAAGATAATTTTCACAAAAGTAGGTCCAATTGACTATCCATATGTTAAAATAAAATAAAATAAAAGATACATCTCAAATGAATCTGGAATACTAGCAATGAAGAAAAAAAGAAATACTCCTAAAAGGAAAATCACTTCAGCTTACAATGGAGGGCTAAAACTTGGTCTAATATGTTTCGGACACTGTGGGCCATATGATGATGGACCGTCCTCTTTTTTGAGCCTAAGACCTAAAATCAGCTGGAAAAACTGATGGATGGCATGGATCGATCATAATGTAGATGATAGTGGGCCCATTGTCATGGCCTCACTTAATCAGGCCACCCCATTTCAATGGACGTGGATTGTTTGCGACAGCTAGGTGGGCCCATGTGATGTTTGTGAGAAATCCACCCCACCATCTGTTTTGCTAGATCATGTTAACATTCAAAAATCAAGTGGGCCACACGATAAGAAACAAATTCGATGAATGGCCATCGTTGGGTCACAGAAGTATTGGATATGTTACGGCATGGGCCCAAAAATTAGGCACATTCAAAAATCAAGTGGGCTGCGTGACAGGAAACAAATTTGATGAACACCCATCGTTGAAACATTTCACAGAAGCATTGGATCAGGCTAATATTTGTGTTTTTTGTGCATCCCAGTGTGAATGACCTTACCAGCCGTATGGTTGGCATCTAAATATCATGGTGGACCCTAGGGAGGTTTCAACGGTTGGTTTTTCCTATCCACTTTTTCCAATTTTGTGGCCCACTTCAGTTTTGGATCTGCCTAAATTTTAAGCCCATGTCCTAAAGATGATTTGGGAAAAAAAAAAAAACAGATGGACAAGGTCGATTTCTCACAAACATCACAATGGGCCCATCTAAAAAATAATCTGTTAGTTTGTCTCAAAGTTACAAATAAGTTGAAACTCAGTTTCACTGCATGTGAGATTTTCACTAGTCTTTAGGTTGAAAGAAAGCTACATGTAACTTTCCTAGTTACAACCATCCAAACTCCTCAAATGTTCAAAAAGAGATGTCGCACAGCAGCTATTGGGAATAGCAAAACTTATTATGTATTCGGAACAAGAAAAAGAAGAAGAAAATATATACCACAGATGCTTACTGCACAAACACCACTTTCACTACAGATGGCAGTGAATACCAGTACCACAGCTGCTTAAATATTTATTTATTTTAAAAAAAAAAAAAAAAAAAAAAACCCTCTGTAGTTACTGCAAAAAACAGCATATTAGATACCACCCATCCCCCTAAGCTGAATACCGAACAATACCGAACATTTAGAGAAATCTACACGACATATACAAAAAGAAAAGATAACGAAGAAATCTTTAGATGGTTAAAACCAACGCATTTTGATACTGTAAGATGGATGCATTGAGCCTTGAGTTTTTCATAAGCAAATACTGTTCTGTTTGGATCCAAGTCTTGACAAAACCAAACATTTAGAAGAGGAGAAGAAAGATTAGTAAAAGATAAGTCTATTTGTTTGAAACTATAGAGGGTCTAGATTGGCCAATTTTTAAGAATCCGCTGCGTTAATCTGCAAATTGGCATGGGTTCTGGTGGGCCAAGATGTTTGATTTACTATCTGTTTTGGAGAGAGGACTTTGTGTCACACTTGCCAATGATGTTTGGATCATTCGTCTGGTTTGCTGGCCCAAAAATCAGTGTTCAAGTAGACTGCACTTATAGGCTAAATTTAGACAGCCATTTTTTCTTTCTTTCTCATTTTGCTTTTTGAAAATCTTTTCTAGAGCATGTTGGACGTAGAGATCAAGAGCATGAAAGGATAACTGAGTCTTTCTCAAGTGATTAAAATCTTAAATTCATAAGGGTATTTTGTTTTTGAATATACAAGAAATAAAAAAGGAAATTCAAAATTTTATTAACCAATGATTGCTTAATGTGTATGTGTAACAATTATACCATTAGTAAAGGAAAAAATAAACTAAAATTCATAATTACTAGAAATAATAAAATTTCAATTCTAATAAAAGTCCTAATTCCAGTAAAACTCTTTTAAACTTCAATGTTTTTAAAATAATTTTTTTATTTTTAATTTTTATTTTATAAGAGTCTTAATATGATTACAAATTATTTCTAAAAAAGAAAAAGAAATTCCTAAATTCTAAAAATAAAAATACTACAAAAATTGAAATGACTAAAAATAATATCTTTTTTTCTAAAATTTTATTTTTGAGTTGAAAACACACATTTTCAACAAACAAAGGCAATAGTCAGTTCACCCCAGATGTTACGGTAAAAATTGATGCGGTATCAGGCCTACAATAATTCTAGGATAAAAAGTTATGGCCAATTTACAATTCACTTTATTTTATTCAACTATACTAAAAATGCATTTGCACCATGTCCTACCTTAGGGACCCACCTTATTAGTGGACCAACCTGAGTTTTAGGCCAAGGTGTTTTACCCGGCTTGCCATTGATGATCAGGGCTCTAGCCGTTGGATTTGGGTTTCTTTTAAAGAGTTGAAATAATTCAATTCAGGGTCTACATTTGCTTATTTCCACCATACGAAGCGCGGATCATAATATAAATGTTTTGGATCATTGGAAGATGACCCAGCTTCAAAGGATAAAGTCCAGATTAATTGTATGGCAATACAGCAAGATATATTCGAGCAAACCGCACTAAAACTAGCTAATTGTATTTGGAAGATGACCCAG
Source organism: Magnolia sinica (assembly GCF_029962835.1). Taxonomy (NCBI): domain Eukaryota; kingdom Viridiplantae; phylum Streptophyta; class Magnoliopsida; order Magnoliales; family Magnoliaceae; genus Magnolia; species Magnolia sinica. Next base: position 14,519,797 of record NC_080590.1, on the reverse strand, counting down.
ATTCAAAGGATAAAGTCCAGATTAATTGTATGGCAATAAAGCAAGATATATTTGAGCAAACCGCACTAAAACCGGATATGACCATCTTATCAGAATTGAACTGTGGGGCCCACCGTGCTTTGCGTGCCCACTGGTTAAATCATGTGAACCTTCTCATGTTCACCGTCCAGACCAAAAATCAGACCAGAGAACAATGTATAAGCACCCCTAAAATCTCCGAACTTTACGCCGTGTGGCCCACCTGAGTTTTGAATTAGTCTGATTTTGGTAGTATCCTTTGGGGCACATCTGATGAGATGGTTGGATGGAATATACACACCATGGTAAGCCCATGCACAAACCCACCTGATTTGTTAGATTTATGTTAGATTTTCATTGCGTGCCTGGCAATTAAGAGCCTAGCCTGAGCCCATCTATCCAGAGGCGGCTTAACATTTTTGGGGGCCTTAGGCAAGTCATAAAAATGAGGCCTTCTAGTTTAAAATGATGATAAAATTTAATTTTTTTTTGAGAACTTAATTAATAATAAAGTAGGTAGTTGTGGTCCTAAGTTTTAGGAGAAGAATTTATTGGGAATGATGTTATTATTTTGAAAAGAGACGATAGAGTTAGGTTGTTATTATTGGTAGTGCTAGTTTCTATGTTTTTTTTTAAAAAAAAAAAAAATTTTGTAGGCCTTTTAATAAGTTTTATTTCAAAAATTTTAAGTTTTCTTTTCTTCTTTATTTTAATTTAGCTATAAAATAAGACTTTCATAATTAAGAAATTTTAATTTTGCTAAAATATAGGGCCTTCATAATTAGGGGTCTTTAGGCGATTGCCTTACCTGCCTATCCCGTTGAGCCGCCCCTGCATCTATTTATAGTCTGGAGAAGCTTGCTACATACCATGCAGAATGTTACGGGCGTGAATCTTGAGCTGTAAGGACTGCATGGACCAGCTTCGGCCGAGCCCAATAATTTTAGGTTGTGAAACAATATTTTGATTTGGTTATGTTTTAACTAGCAAAGATTGTTACAGTAGCTAAGTTGATAGATAATCATTGTTAAGATTTGACGGTTACTGTTGATTGATGATGTGAGGAATGGTTGGGATGGATCTTAGCTATAAATTTTTGCTGAAAGTGTATATTAGTTAATTATTTCTAGATTATTTATATTTTTCCTGAGTTTCCCTGTGAAATATAAACAATAGGGAATATAATTTCTCAATAATCAAACATGTCTTAAGTTTCCAAATAGTAGTGAGATTGATAACGAAGTTGTATTTTTATAGGAAAATTAAATTTAAAAATAAAATATTTTATTTTTAAAATGTAAATAAATATATTATAAGGTAAAACATTCTTAAAGATGATAATCTAAATTAGTGGTAAGAGGATGGCTTTTGGCCCTAAGGGATAGTGTGCATGGCATGAGCTGTGGAGCTGTTGGCGGTTTTAGACACCTCCATCGTGTTAACATAACTACCATGGGTATGTAAACGTCTCCAAGAAACTCAAGGATGTAGAATTGGATTGCCCATGACCTCACACGCAGAGGAGTTCTCGTGCCTGGGGCTATGTGGGGCCCATATAGATATCTGTGACAAATTTACTTTGTCCATATATTTTACAGGACTAAAATAGGATATGAATCTAAAAATCAAGCAGATCCAAAACTCATGTGGGCTATACAATGCAAAACAATACGCATTAAATGCCTGGATGTGATAGAAATTTTGAATTAGTGGTAATAACCCTATGAACAGTTTGGTTGGCATACATATACCATGGTCAACCACAAGAATAACTATTAAAATCCTTGATACACATTGATGCATCATCTTTTAATTACTCCGGCTTTTAGAGCAAATGATTATTTGACATAGTATTAGAGTGAAAGGTAAGTATTTGAATCTCAGAACAACAACGAATATGCCTTCATAATATATTCTCCCATGACACCTGGTGTGCATCCATGACACTTGGGTAATATATTATCTTAAGGAGGGCCAAGAAAATAATTAAATACCCCACAACCTTGAGCTCTTATCTTAAAAGGGATTTCTCCATAGTGCACTTCTCCTAGGGCTGAAAGTTGGGCGGGTTCAACCCGACTGACCTGACATTGGGTTGCGCTTGGGCAAGATGCATCAAGTCTGATCTCAGGCTTGGGCTATACAAACACCAACCCAATAAAACTTGGGTCGGGCTCGGGTTGAGGTCTTGGGTTGCCCGACCTAACTCGAACCCGATCAATATATAAGTTACTAATAAATTATAATTGAGTGTGGTCTGTGTTGAAGGTATAAGAAATTCCAGTGTTGTTGGGTTTCACTGGTCCACATCATTTCCAATGACTCATGCTAACAAGAAATGTCGGATTTCTCTATCCCAAATAGATTGCGTGCTACACAACACAACTTTTAAAGGAGCAGTTGTCCTATATTTTAGTTAGTTTGTTTAGAAAAATATGAAGTTCTTTACGATAAATAACTATATATATAACTATTGAAATACAATATACTAATGTCATAATGAAAATATTAGCATGTATTCACCCGACCAACCCTACTCACCTGACCGAGCCCGCTTGGGTTGGGCTTGGGTTGAGAATTCCCAACTCGAGGCTGGGTGGGTTGGGTTGGATTAGGGTTAAAGTATAGGAACCTTGGGTTGGGCTAGGGTTGAGCACCAACCCGACCCGACCTAAGCCAACCCAACCCACCCGACTTTTAGCCCTAACTTCTCCTATTGCTAGCCGGATAAAGAGGGCTGAATTATATTAGCAACCAGTGTCAAGCTTGGGCTACATCTTTTCTAGATTCAGGTGGTCAATCCAAATTAATTAGGATAAGGCTTCAATGATGAAATAAATAATAAAAACACTGCTACTTATAGTTGGCGGTCACGTGATAGGCAAATGACCATAAGAGATAAATGGCGCTATTAAAGGAAAAAAACCCTGATTTATTTTGGAGTCGTCGATCATTACATTTCGGACCAAAGAATAATAATTCCTAATCAAGAAAGGGATTGATTGTACATGCCGGGACAATGCAAGGATCCAAACCAGTCTTGGCGCATCCCACGGATGTCTAACTAATGCAACTCAACTCGCAAACCGAATCATCCACTCGATGGGCCAAAACTTCCACCACCTTGCAATAATCGCCTCAGTCAAACTGATATAAATGGCTATCATGTTCTTCTTGGTATTGGATCGTTGCCTATTATCTCTTTGTTTTTTTAAACCCACCGCGGTTATTCTATTTATTTTGTTTCTTAGCTGTCAACGTGGACAATGCTCCATTTATCATATCTACCACCCGTTGTATTTCTTTATTATCACCAACAATAAGGACTTGATGGGACACGTTTGTCCTGTTACAAATTTTGGGTTATGGGCATGTATAGGTGCCCATATCGCGTGAACAATTAGATCGTTTGAGGTGGGGCCCACATGTTTTTTTTTTTTGGAGGATGGGCTCCCTGCCATAATGTTGCTAAACAACTCCTCTTTGGACGGTCCAGTGCATCTAATTTCCAGATAACTGGGCCATGGGCCCCACATGTAATTTGGCGACTGAGACAACGGTCCGTTTGCTGGGTCCTCTCAGTAAACAGGGGTTGTTGGATTAGTGAAGCAGTGAGTGGTTCTCCGGATTACCAAAGGAAAGTGGTCACCTCATTCCTATTGATTAGGAAATGGGACCCACCTGTCAGTACTTAGGACTCTTGATGGTCACCCAAATGAAGATGGGTGGTTCGATATTTGAGCTGAATTGGAGGACCATCTTTCTTTGGTGGTCCATGAACTATCAAAATGGTATTTTCCATTGATTTTGGAGGCCATTTGAACAGAGGACCATAGAGAATATGAGGGTCCCAGACTCCCAGTACAGAAGCAGGTGCATGGTAAGATGTGACCCGAGGGACACCTACCTTTTTCTCCGAAGGGACTGCAGTTCGTCGTAATGGAAGAGCGACTTTTGCTGGAGATCAGATGGAATGTGCATGAATGGAACCAGAAACGGTCAGTGTTTTACAATCATCGCTTAAATGATGGTGATTCATCTGCCATACAGGGGTGTGTATGTGTGTGCACACGCACATCAATCACTACGGTTCAAATCATGTGGACCATCTTGGAAGGAACATGGATTGAAAAATATGCTGACTGAATGATTCCAAGCATCTGAGAAGTTATAATCAGATAAATGGATAAAAATGGATTACTGATGGTTAGGATTGTCCAATGATCATGATTTACTGCCTATGCTCTGCTAGAGATAGGTTCTGTAATTTGGATGGTCTGGATTTCCATGAACATATGCCACTAGCATTAGTCATGGGTGGGACCATGGTGATGGGCGCATGACATCCAGCCCCGACCCCACCCCCATGTTCTTCTTTGTTCCCAAAAACAGTCCGATCCAAAACTTAGGTGGTCCACAACACGTAAAATCATGCTTAAAACCTCTAAAATCATGTGGCGTGACCTAGATAAGGTTTCGAATGACCTGATTTTTGGAGTATCTATTCTTTCTTCTGGTGCACATCTTCTGAATGGATTGGATGGCATATACAGAACATGGTGGGCCCCAAAAAAAATTCGAAAGGTTTTTAATGATGGGTGTCCCCATCCCAACTTTTCACTGTGGTGTGGCCCACCAAAATTTTGGATTGCCCTGATTATTGCTCTCCAATAAAGTCATAAGGGGGTGCACAAAATGGACGAATTAGATATCATGCAAACATTAAGGTGGGTCCAATGCACAGTGTCGCAGGGCTTTGTAGTGGATCCGGCCTCATTTCATGCAACTCCACCACCTACATTTTATTCATTCCTTGCACCACGTACGTTCATCGTGGTGGGCCATCTACTCGTTTTCTTAATAGTATAACACAGATACGGATCTCACCATCTCTGTCCACATGTATCAAGACATGTCACTTGTTGGGGTGCAGTCCATTGAATCAAGATCTTTGAAGTCGCACGCACGCTCATCGCGTGGGCCATGGTGTGGAGCATCGGCTCATTTTCTTAACACTATAAGGCCGAAATATGGGGCCCACCGTCCTCTCTAGATGTATCAAGACGTGTTTCTTGTTGGGGCGTAGTCCATCCAATCAAGATCTTTGGGCGCATACCATGTCTCACTTTCCGAACACCCCCTCTTGATTTTTTATTATAAGCTTTTCGGGTCCGCAGCCCTTAAAAAACCGCCTTACATAAGATTAAAGGGTAATTATATAATACTCAGACAGCATGTGACGCTTGATACTCAGGTATTAAGAAAGTATACAGGTGACATACGTTAACTCAGGTTAAAACGGGTAAATTGTGGAACGCACTGTCTATAACTCACAGTCCAAGAATAAGATTGATTGAACGATCCTAACCTCTGATCCGTGGACACTTGCTTGTTGATATGGAACCATTGAATATTTTTCATTTTAACCGTCCACTAAATGCACACCAATCCAATAGTTAAATAATTAAATAGCCGCGCACACACACACACATATATATATAAGTTCATGATACATCTAAACTGGGAACTATATAACGTAGACATTTTGGTTTAGCTTACTCGTATGCCATGTATGCAATCTTTAAGTAATTTCCAAGGATCTGTGTATCGTCTATCTCACCCTGCCGGAGTATCAAAGTTCCTCTCTAATAAGACTAAACTTTCACTGCAATACCATGGGCTAATAACGTGTTAAAATATCCGATAAAACAGGAGAAATAAAAATAGGAACATGCACCGAAATATTCGTATATGTGAGCAATCGAGCTAGCAACGGGATTGGACTTAGATCCGTGTGTTAGGTATTGGGGCAGGAAAGATGCTTGTTGTAACCCAGTCGGCATTTTTCTTGGAAGGTAAGCCAAAAAAAAAAAAGAAAAAAAAGATCTGCGGTCTACGGACGCGTTTTGCTGCTGACACTGCCTGGAGCGACTTGGTCATGGATGGTACTCTGTGGGCCCTACCATAATGTAGGTGTTTTATCCACGCCGTTCATTCAATTTTCCAGATAATTTTAGCAAATGATGATAAAAACGAGTAAGATAAAAATCTCAGGTGGTCCACAACACAGGAAACAATGGTGATTGAATTCCTACCATTAAAAAATTCTTGGTGTCCACAAGAGTTTTGGATCAATGTGATATTTTTGTTTTCCCTTCATCCGGTTATTTATAACCTAATCAACAGGTTGGATGGCAAATAAACATTCAAGTGGGCATTAGGAAGTTTTTAATGGTGGCTGTTCAATCAAGACTGTTTTCCAATTGTGTGGCCCACCTGAGATTTGGATCTGTCTTATTTTGCGTCTGGTATCCTAAAATGATGAGCCAAAATGGATGGACGGCGTGGATAAAACAAAATAGCGACGTGCTACTGGCAGTGTCAGTACGCAATCCGCTTGTGCGGTCTACTACTCGGTGAATTCAGTCCGCACATAGAAAAAAAATCATAGTCCGCTAGTTGGACCATTTACATGTACGATCGGAACGGTTAAAGTGGTTGTACCACCATGAATATACCTGAAAAGTATGATTTGCCACAAAACGATCCTAGCCTTTTGATCTTTGGACTCACAAAACAATAGAAAGGTCAATGGTTTACATTTAAATCCATTTCTTTGTATGGTTGGGATCAACTTTTAAAGCAAGAGGACCGCGTATGGCCTATTCATGTGTGTCCTACCTCATTAAGTGGGTCTTACATCAATCTGCAACAACCAGCTAGTGGACTACGATACCATTTCAGTATTTCGGGGACTACCTGCCATTTTGTTCATGTTTTCCATTAAAACAAGACCGGCAACCGGGGCAAGAACCGGTCCGGCTGATGGAATAGGCAACATTCGAAAAAAAAAAAAAAAACAGAACTGATCACCTACCATCTTTTACGCGAACAAATCAGTTATGGAATACATCAGTACCATGAACTTGATGGGCCGTATCAGGAAGATTAGCAGGAAATAAATTCAGGCCGTTTATATCAACAGATGGGCCACGCTATTGGGATCAGTAGGCAGCCGATGTTCAGACTCTACAAACAGGTGTGGCCCACCTAATGAGTGGACCGTTATGGATTTCGATCTTGGTAATTCTGATGGTGGGGCCTACCATCTCCATCGTATGGATGTACTACACAAGTCGCATGTTGGTGGGACAGATCGCACACAAGTTGTAGTGCCACTTTGTGTAGGTGATCCGTTCCCCCCGCAGTAGAATCTGTAGGAGGCAAATTCCTGTCACGTGAAAAAATCTACCAACCTTTCGTTTAGATTCAGGCCCACCCTACGAATAGGCCAGCACACTAAAATAAGGCCACGAGCAGTCTCTCTTTCAGGACATACTTAAATCCACGTTGATACTATTATCGTGGGAGAGGGCATGTACAACTGCCTTAAAGCACTCAGCCCTACTATTGGGACACCCCATGGTTCTGTAATCCAGACCGTTGTTCTGATGATCTCCACCGTCTATGTGGTATACCCAAAACCAATCTTCCAAATCCCATGAACCTCACCCCTTGATCAATGGCCTACTAATAGTCAGTACAGGTACAAAAAGAAAAATAAAAATCATCGGTCCAAAATAAAAGCCTAAGATTGAATAGATAAGATCTTCAGATTTAGAATGCTTTTCTGGGACCAACCATCCAGACTGGGGCCCATTAAATCACGGTCAGGATCAACAACCCACAAACTCCACTCGTGCGCATCAGGGCTCACATAATGTTAATGTGATGTGTGCGTTTGTGAATGGCTCGACCGGTCCGGTCGGTCTAGTGGCAAAAATACCAGTATTAATAACAAAGGCAGTTTGCTTGTGTTGCTGCTGAAAGGAACATGGGCCTTGCTGGCTTTGTCTCCGAGAAATGGCTACTAGTTTAGGAGACATTGGCTTATCTTTTTATTGGTACAGTCCGGTCCGGTCCAGTGTACGACATCACAGCTAGTAGATGAATATTTTGGGAATGGTGTATAGCCATTGGATTAAATTAGGGCACCGTCAACCGTCAGATCAAGAAAAATAATAATTAGAGTAACATCCTGGAAGTTCTCCAAACATTTGAAAACGATATCCTGATTCCCTGATTAGGATCTGAACCGTTTTGAATAAGGATATGTGATACGTTACAGCTGTTTGGGGCCCACTTGTGATGTGCACGTGGAATCCAAACCGTGCATGTGGTGCCTCTCCTCATGTTATCTGTACATCTCAAGAATCATTCTGACATAAAACTCAGGTGGGACTCACCGTAGGAAGCAATGTATTGTGGGCCACCAGAGATTTTTAATGGCCTGAGGTGTGTGTTTTCCTTCATTGTGGTGGGTTACACCTGATGACTGGGTTGGATGACATATACATAAGACGTACGGTGGATTACACGTTGAATATAGAAGTTTCTATGGAGGGCGTTCCCCTATCCAGTGTCTCCAATTTTGCCCTTTTGTGTGGCCCACTTAATTTGTGGATCTGACTGGATTTTGGAACGTAGGACTAACAGGGAAATGATCATCTAATGGACGGTTTGGATGGAACTCACCCATCATGGTTGGTCCCACATATGTGATCATTGGTGGGGAACGATTTGTCAATGATGTTACTATGATTCCGTGGCTGTGTATCATCCGTCTCTATCTACCTTCCATTCAGTGCTCATGCCGATTGATCTGGACCGTAAATTAATCGCCACCCTCTTAGACACTCCATAGTCGACACTGATCCAACGATCCCAACCGACCAATATAATAATTTTTTGTGGACCATGGATATAACTCTCAGTGACCATCCAAAAGTTCACTACCGATCATTTCACATATTTTTCTCTGGACCATGAACAAATTTTGCATGGCCCATCCAAAAGTTCAATCGTACCTTATTTTAAACAAGATAAAATGGACGGCCACTAGCCAATCCTATCCAACTCCATTCTTTGAATGTTCAAATGACAAAATCCCTTATTAAAACCTTCCCACGTTTGTCCTTTTCTAAAATAAATGCCCAGACGCCTTTCCTTCAGTCCTTCAAATGTATAAGAGTAGGACGCCTTCCATTCCCAAAATTCGGAAAATCCATATCAAGAGAGATGGCATGGTCAGCTGAGAACGCCATAAAAGCCTACCTTCAAACAGTTAAAATGGTTAGAAGACGAACACCTTCAATATCCATACATACAAATCTCTTCCATGTATGTTCCTTCATATTTCTAAACATGGTTTCTTTTATTTGTGTAGGGGAAGAAGGCAAAAGAACCCGACATGTCGGAATTCATATCGGCATTAGCAGCCGGCAACAACGCGCAGCTCATGGTGGAAGCTTGTAGCAGCACGGCGGGTACTACCACGCTAGCATTAGTCGCAGCAGCCCACCAGACGGGTGGCCGAGTCGTGTGTATCCTTAGCAGGCCCGAAGAGCTACGTTTGTCGGAAGATGCTCTTGGAGCAGAATCCGATTGCGTTGAGTTCGTTATAGGTGATGCTCGGTCACTCTTACTTAACGACTACCATGGAGCGGATTTTGTACTTATAGACTGTAATTTAGAGGAACATGATCAGATCCTGAGAGCAGCCCAAGTGGGCCTGAAGCCCCGTGGGGCTGTCATCATGGGCTACAATGCATTTCGCAATAGGTTATTGTGGACTAGTGGAATGAGAACCGATCTGTTGCCGATCGGAGACGGATTGCAAATCACAAGGGTGCCGGCGAGTGGTATGGAAGGTGTTTGTGGAAGGAGGAGTAGATGGGTGGTGAGGGTAGATCAATGCACCGGTGAAGAGCATGTGTTTAGAATAAAATCTCAACATAGGAAAGAGCTTGCAGCTTAGGAATTGTTTGTCTGGTTATGTGGGTTTTAAGACTGTTTTAAGTAATTTTTAATTCTTAGCAATTCAAGTTGCGTAAGAGTGGTAGAGAGATGAATGGGAGAAGGGTTTGTGAATTTTGAATGTTTCAATTCCTCAAAGAGGCTTTGTAGCTTGTATATACATGATTAATTGCATGAATCAACCATTCATTGACTGTAATCCTTATATACATCGTGCGTGTGGGCATGTGTGTTTGTGAGAGAGATATGCTCACATCGAACTTGTTGGATCAGTACTTTAACGGACATGTGTGCGCGACATCCAACTCTTACAAAGGGTAGGCTACTTAGTGAGGACTACTTACGGGTCTTTTGGATGCCTTTAACTTTCTAAGTTGTAAGTGACTTTTAGTGTAGATAAGTGACTTCTAACCTAAGTTTAGAAGTTTCTTAGTAGTTCGATCTGCCTGTAAGTGATTTATAAGTTGTGATTGGATTAATTTTCTGTTCCAAATGCTACTTGTGTATGACTTACTTCAAAGTCTTTTCAGTGAGGAGCGTTTGGGTTGTAAGTTAGTTAAGATGAGCTAATTATGCCTATAACTTATCTTCATTTAATTCTACTCATTAAACTGAAGTGATTAATTAACTTGAATTTTTTTTTTTTAAAATAGTTATAATGGATCATAAACCAAACTTATTTGGTGGTATTCAAAGGATCCCTTAGGGCTACTTAATTGGTTGTATTTATTTGTATATTTTTTTTCTGAATTAAGCATTTATTAACTACAATTAGGGGTCTCAATGGAGTAGTTCAGATCTGAGATCCGATCCACTCTGAACCCATATAATACGGTGTTGGATCTTAAAATAGATCTGATTAATTAAATGGATTGGATTCAGGTTTATAAAAATAAATTCAAATCATATTCGGATTGGATTTTGATTTAGTAGTGAGATCCGATTAGATCATCACTATTGTATGCTTCAAGCCGTCAACTGTTTCGACTTCCATGGTAGTGAAATTCTGTATGGTTGTTCAATTTGTGATGTGGTGGATTCTAACTAGATTCAACCTGAAATCAAGGGCTATATGAATTTTTCAATCGAAAATGGATCTGACTATTTATAAATGGATCGAATATGGATATCACCTTTTAGATCCATGTAAGATCTGAATCTGATTACAGATTTTTGGAGTTGGAGCCGGATCCAATTGGATATGATCCGGATCCAATTGGATATGACTCATTGAGAGCCCTAACTACAATGGTAAATGCCAATAGTTATTAATGTATAATATTGACATTTACACTTTTTGTTAGATCTTGACTTAAAAAACGAGATAAAGTATGCGAGCCTCATTGTGATGTATGCATCGAATCTATTCTTCCATTCATTTTTAGATTTCATTTTAAGGCATAAGCTAAAAAATGAAGCACATCCAAAGCTCAAGTGGACTACATCACTTGAGCTTTGGATGATGACACCACCATTGGGAATAATGACACCACCATTGAACTCACTCTTTTCTTTGACATGGTCCTCTGGAGCTTTGGATTTCCTCTCATTTTTAGGCTCATGCGCTAAAATGATTTGGAAAGAATGAATGGACAGCATGGATATAACTCATACATCATGGCTGGACCACAGGGTTTTGGATAACAAATAAGGTTGAATATCCATATGAGTAATTCCACTATTTTCAAAAATAAAATGGATGTAATAGGTATGCTTTTATAGTATAATTACAAGTATTAATTACAATGAAACAAACAGGTTTATAGAACTTACAGGCATCCAAACGATCCTTTAATGGGAAAATGAACCAGATTCATTCGTCAGCTGAACCGTACCTATAGCTATTTCATTATATTAGTGGCTATGCATTGTTTTTGTGTGCTAGGAGAAGATCCAAACCGTTTCAAGTCAAGGGCACTTTGGGAACAGTTCTCCACCCAAAAATCACACTGTCATCCAATATCGGTGCACGTGGCAAGCATGCGAGATCCAGATTATTCATTGAGTGTTTTCTATTAATTACAAGTATGCGAGATCCAGACACTCTCATCCAAGCATGCGAGATCCAGCACATGAACCGTCCGGATCTTGTCCATATTTTCCAAGATCCCGTACATATTTGCCACGTACGAGGTAAGCGTGCTGGAACATGAGAGGGGGAAAATTACAAATACGCGATGCACCGTACCGTGTAGTGCGTCTCAGGACATGAATGGTGTCCTGGTGCACCATTCCATTAAGTGCTTCTCATGTTTCGGTGATCCACCTGGTTGATATTACGGGCCCCACCATCAATGGAAGATGAAGAGAAAATACCCAAGACTGGAATATCCTCACCCTTCATTCAGCGCACTATCGATGGATGGTTAGGAAATGAATACAGTGACGTCCTGGAAAGGCTAAAGATTTGAGTACTCCGATGATTTCAACCGTCCCTATTTTGTTTAGTAACATAGATTTATATATTTTTCCAGAATCACACTTTAATTATGATCTGCATCTTTGATTTTTAAAGTTGAGTTCGAGCCATTTAAAAATTTTCTTTTCAATGTTGCTGACAGTAAAAATCATCTGCTCAGTGCAATTTTATTAGGTTGTCTGCATAGCTAAGAGCCTGAAAACTGAACGGCTGCGATCATTATGACAATCAACATGTGAGCCTCAGCCGGCGGCATTAGAAGCTTGATCCTGAGTCATGACTCAGGAGGAGGGAGTCAGGGTGGCAACGGCCGGGTTAGGCCAAGGCCCAACCCAACACTTAGACCCAAGGCCTTGGATCGGCCTAATCTTGAAGTGAAAAAATTATTTAGGTTGAGGCCTGACCCGATGAAACATCGATGAAAAGTTCTGAAAATCAAAGAAATCATAGGAGCAATGAATACCATGGATTGCAACGGAAAGAGCGTCAGAGCAGTACTGCTTGTTAACATAACACCGCAAGTATTTTCAAATGGATAAACAGTTGTAGCCATTCAAATCTCACATATCTATTATTCAAACAAGCCTTTGATTCAACTGCACTATGTTGAAAGTTTATATCCAATTGTGCATATCTACTTATAATAGTGAAATCTTGAGATCCAATGTGGATTATTTTCCCAAATTTCACTTAAGCTTTTACTTCTTGTGTTGAGGCTGCCTGAAGTATCAAGGCACGGTGATATTCTTAGGCTGGCAATGTGTTGGTTACAGGTTGTTGGCCTGCGTCTAGAAGAGAATGAGAAGGGAGAAAAGGAAATGGGTAACAAGCCAATGTCGAAGAAAACAGGGAGGAAGAAAGGTGTGGCAATAGTGGATGGTGAAGCTGGTGGAATGGAATCAGCATGAGGCGGTGATGGATGGTGTGGCAATGCGAGTGGCCAATATTGGGGAAGGAATAGGTCATCAGGCTAGGGTGTTGGGGTTGTGTATCCAATGGACGACGTAGAGAAGAGAGGAAATGATTGACATATAGGCGGAGTATTGGGTGGTGCGTGAGGTCTGTGAAAGATGTTGTATAACTCTGCTTTAATACCATATTTAAAAGTTTTAAATACTTATTACTGACGGATGAGTTAATAGACTGGACCTACAGGTAAAACCAAAATGGCCCATGAGCTACACCATATTAACAATTCATGAGCAAGTGGGTAATGTGAACATGCCACAACAAAAATCAACGTAGTACACTCACCAAGTGAGGCAAACATGCATGCGTAGTTTGGACTGTTGACCTTTTTTTGCTAACTACTCATTTTCCTAATGCAACTTTGACTTGAATGATCAAAGAACCCATGTTATTTCTGATCCAATGAATTTTTGAAAAGTTCAGTGTATCCAAGCACCTGCTCACACAAGGGGACTCTCATTGAATGGCCCCCATCCCTGACACAACATGCACCTGCTCACACAAGGGGACTCTCATTGAATCATTACGAGAAAGTTAAAAAAAAAAAAAAAACAGGGATGTGGGGCCCACTTCCCACCACCGTTAGCCAGTGGTGATAAGATTCTGCTATGAGTAGGGCCATCAATTGGTCGGGTTGGCCTCTCGACTTTTTTATTATTATTATTATATTTTTTTATTTTAAATCATGGCCCACTTTGGGCTGGGCTGGGCTTGGACAAAAAATGCAAGGCCCATGGACAGGGGCTGGAACTAAAATTTACACCCATCATTAGTCGGGCCAGGTGAGAGTACATCCGATACTGGCTCATTAGCATTAAAGGGCATTTTTATCACATACCATGTAATCAGAGCTTGCCCTAAAGTGGGGAGTGGGCTCGGGCATGGGCCTCTCTCTTTCGGCCCATCATGGACTAGGGTCAGGCCTAGGACCTTGGCCTGACCAGTTTATAGGGCGTTCAACACCTGAGAATTCTCGTGGATAAGATGGGCTTGACAATGTCTTGGAACGTGGAGCATGGGAAATTTTTATTCTAGAAGAAGCAACGGGTCAAGTTGTAAACTACGACTCGTTTCAAAACTGAGTATTTTTATTCGGTCTGACTCTTGATTCAATGCAACGATTCGTCAAGACGGAACCTTCTCCGTTTCATCAACGAAACTGCTACAAAATTCGGACCCTTTTCTTGATAGATACACCCTTTCTTGATGGTAATAACAAATGATGCATAAAACTACCGACTACTGTTTAGGGTATTTTGTACTTGGTACAAGTGGGGCCCATCCATGCACCAAAAATCCCCTGTATTTGTGATGTCCTAACTCTTCAATTGGTGGTCCACAAAGACATTGTTAAGAGAGAAAATACTTCCAGGATCTTCCAGAGTGGGGATTTTTAGAGCATGGCATCACGAGGCTAGTTGTTTCACGGTTTGGATGATTGAACCCATGGGTTTCACGAGTTCAAAATTGAAATTTGAATGCTACATAGGAACGTTTTTCTTTTCTTTTTTCTCTCTCTTTTTTTTTTTAATATTTTAAAACCTTTCATCCATGTCTTTGTGACCTTATGAACAGGTTGGATGGTGAATAAACATCATGGTGGGCCCTAAAAAGGTTTCAACATTGAGGGGTTTTTATCACCACTGCTTCCTATCATGTGGTCCAATCCAGTCTTCAATCTACTTCTTTTTGGTGTTATCCCATAAAATTATATTTAAAAATGGATGGATGGCTTGGATAAAACACATATATCACGGTGGTCCCACAGAATCCCTGAAAAGATTGTCTGGCTCTAGTTAGGTCCTAGTTGGGGGAGTACTCAATTCGCACGTCTTTTTGCTATTTGTCCCGGTCGCGGATTGCGTACTACTCCCATCAGGACCGTCCCCTAACTGGGACCTAGTTAAAAACGAACGGTCCTGTCAGGGCCTCTGATGTATGTGTTTTATCTCTGCCGGTCATCCATTTTGAAAGATTAATTTAAGGCACGAGGCCAAAAAGTAGCGGATCAAAGGTTCAAGTCAGCCAAACGAAGTGATAATGACTCCCACGGTTGAAACCTACCTAGGGCCCACCATGATATTTATTTATCATCCAACTTGCTTATAAAATCATATAAACCTGAAAGAAGGAGAAACATAAATATTAGCTAGGTTCAAAATTTCTGGGACCCTAAGAGGTTTTCTATGGTAAGAATTCAATCCTCACTCTTTCCGTGGTTTGGTTCATTTGGCTATTCAATCTACCTCATTTTTTAGATTATAGCATAAATTAATTTGTCAAAACGGATGGATGGTATAGACAAAAAATATACATCAAGGTAGGCATAAAAAATCTCCTTCATAGCTTGTACATCTCTAGGTAGGTGGGGGTAGTACCCAATCCTCACCCCTCCAAAAGAGAGAAGAAAAAGAAAATCATACAATCGTCAATCAAATCCTCAGTAAGAGGTGCGGTGAGATATCCCTCTACAACTCATGTATGTAAAGTTGGGCATCGAGTCGAGTTGGACCGAGTTAGGGTTGACTCGACTCGATTCGTTTTTTAAATAGGCTTGACCCGAACTCGATCTAACTCGATACCAAGTCCAGCATGCCTGACTCAATCGAGTTCGGCCTGGCCTGGACTAATCCAGATCGAGTCTGATTTGGTCAGAAGTATCAAGTTGGATTGAGAGATGAGGCAAGGAGAGACTGATAGAGTGGAGAGGAAAGAGGAGGAGGAGGAGGAAGGCGATGGTGGTGGGTTGTTGGAAGATGAGGCAGGGAGAGAGAGAGAGAGAGAGGCCGGGCTTGGAAGATGAGGAGGATGAGGGAAGGAGAGAGAGATTTTGGGATCGGATCGAGGTAAGGTGTGGTGGGTAGGGTTATAGAGTCGGGTTTCAGATCGAGTCAGGTCTAATAGGATTGAGTTTCGAGTCGACTTGCTAGGTAACTCGAACTTAACTCGATTTGAGTTTGGATTGGGCGAAGCCTACTCGATTCGGACCAGCTCACCTATTCAATTTGGGTCGAGTCGGATGAGTCGAGTTAGCTGGATCAAGTCGTCCGGTGCCCACCTCTACATGTATGCATATAAATTATTAATGTGTGTAAATGTTATTAAAATATATAGAAACTTATTCACCTGACAGAAATGTTATTCTTCTTCTTTTTGTTCCTTTTTTTTTATGGTCACTGGTGTTGTGTTCATGCAACTCTATAACAAGTGATCCTAATCCTTGGGTCAGGCTACATGGGTGGTAGATGGGCTTTGTTTCAACACTGGCATGATGGAATTTAGTGCGGTTTGGGTGTGTTGAGCGTGTGTTTTAATATATATATATATATATATATATATATATATATATATATATATATATATATATATATATATATATATAAAGTATGACCCACCCCACGATAGGAAGCTTGATCAGATTTAAGCAATTAATAGGTGGGCCATGCCAAAGTGTAAAATGGACGGCTACTCAAGTCCTTACTCTTGCTCTAGTGGTAGACCCTTAGGGCCTGTTTGGGACCGTGGATTTGGAACCCCTTGGATCCAGAACCCTCGGGATTGGAAATCCCCTGCACTGGCAATCCTCCCTATGTGTTTGGTACACCTGCGTGTGAATCAACTTTAATTCAAAAATACCTAGGAATGATATAATTGTGAGGGTTTGAATTTAATTACTAAATCAACTTTAATATCCCTAATTAGTGAGATATATAATTTTTGACATTATGGTTGTGATAAGTCCGCTAAAATATATGCTTTGCCTGAAAACGATGAAATTCTAAGTCTTGATCCGCTTTGCCTGAAAACGATGAAATTCTAAGTCTTGGATGGACCGCAAGCATAAATTTTAAATATGGATAATGTTTGGAAGGTGCTGGACAATGTTTGGACGGTGTTGATTTACATGGACAATGTTTGGACGGTGCTGATCATCATTAGTGGGCCATGTGCCCAATAGAATGATAGTGTACAATGACACACATGTTACACCTGCAACTATTGAAATGACTTTAGGTGTAATTAATCCAAGCTCTCACCGTGGATGGCAAATCCTCTCAAAGAGGGGATTAGATACCCCCATCCCCCTGTTACTTTATGCTGCCAAACAACCAAGGTGATGGAAACCCCCCTTTCAATCCCCTTCAATCCACGGTGCCAAACGACCGCCCAGGAGTTTCTACACCCGGTCAAGGATTCGAGTAAAATTCCACTACCGCGTGAGTAACTTTCACATTCATGTGGTTGCCCGCACCATATTTCGACTTTATTTACGCAGCATGCTACTTTTAAGCCCTTGTGCGATGTACGCACCTGACTAACCGGAGGTCTGTTTGGCTAAAATTGAGAAAAAAAAAAAAGAAAAAAAGAAAAAAAGAAAAATAAAAGAGTAATGTCTATCAAACACTTGGGTGTCAATATCAACTCCGAAAATTGAAGGGAGACATGAAACAGGCTACCTCACACGCAGCTGTGCACGCGGCTTACATGCTACCATGCACGTGTTAAGGCACCTGACCCGGGTGTAACGTTTGTCTCCCATGTCGCAGCCCATATTCTCATTCGGCGGAACACGTGTACTCTGTAATGAAGGTGGGCCTATTGAACCCACACGCGCGCACTGCCGTACTCGTCTACAAGCCAGCACGTGCTCGCACAATCTGAGCTGTCCATGATGCGTGCCACATTGTCCAGATCATGTGGTCCAGACAACGGCCCGGTTCAATCCTAACATAGGCTGTGTGACACAAAATAACTAGACGGCTAGGAAAGACATTCAAACCTATTTCAGTCACATAGGGCCTACCTGTGGAATGATCACGGACCAGATGCTCTGAAGTATGTCTCCTATCTATCAAAAAATCGGATCTCATACACATAAGTCACTTGCGGGCTGTACACACGTGTGGGCTTAGTAAACTTCCTGAAGATTTATCTAAACCATTCTTCGTTTCCAGCCTGAAGAGTGAGCCAATATCTGATCATCCGTACTACTAAAAATCAAACTGATTAGATGATCATAACCGCTGATTTCAGTACTGTGATTGAATGTAGATGAATGGGTTGGATCTCTGTTTTCTTTTCCCTCATATACACGCCTGCGCTGGAGGCAATTAAAGTGCTTGATAAAATAGCTAACAAAATGAGAAATGATCCGTTGCACTTAGAAAACATAAATTACAGTACACCTAGTTGCATTTGGATACTTGATAGTTTAATCCATCAATCTGAGCAGTCCAGTTGGTTCAGCAGCCATTTCATGGACTACCATCCAAAAATCAAATTGATCAGGGGATTCTGACCAACTGATCAATAGCTCATGAAATTGACAGTTAATGTCATCTATGAACATGGGGCCATCAATCATGGATTGTTTATGGTTCTAAAGAAACACTTCTATGATACAACCTAACCATGCAGCCATCTGTGACTTGTAAAATAGACGGCTATAAAACAAAGGACAATTACGGATGGATCTGATCATCCAAACAGATTGGTGAGTTGGACCATCCAGCTGTCCCTGTTCAAATCGGATTCACTAGCAGGATCCTTTTCGGGTGGTAGTCTCTCAGGAGTTTCAACACCCGGTCAAGGGTTCGACTATCCATAGGTGGTGAAAACCCACTGCGGCGTGAGTGTGTGGTGGTGTGTGCGCTTGCTAATTAAAAAAAAGATTCATTAGAATTTTAGTCTGTGAGAGCACCGGATCATTTCTCAAACAAAAATACTCTGGCTGAGCGTGATGGATGACGCGCAGACACTTCCAAATTGCAAACGTGGCATTCAATTAATTCAAACTTAACTGTCCAAATTATGGATCGCACTTTAGATGTATTACGAAGCGCTAATTAGGTATTTTCGATTATCTGATTACCAGATTGGTGGACATCCATTGGACGGTTAAAAATGAAAAACTCAAATGACTCGATTTCAACAAACAAACGCCCAGGTATCAGAGGTTGGGATCGTATATAACCACCCAATAAAGAAAGACCTGAAGTTTGAACGATAACAACAAAAGTCATTTATTCTCTTTTCATATATAAACATTTTTAGTTGTACAAAAAAGGAGAGAGACGGAAGATAATAAGGGTGCGTTTGGTTGTAACAAATATCATGAAATCATGATATTTGGTATAGCCAAACGCACCCTCAGAGGAACTAAAAAAAATCGCTACAAAATCATCTTCGGAACACGTGTTCCTCTCCGGTGTGCTGATCGATATGCTTAATCCAACGGCTCTTGTTTCCCGAACCGGAAACCCCCGAAGCCACCTGAGCGATCTCCATCCCTTTCCCGAACGGAAGAAAAGCCGATCGAACGACACGTGTCCCGCTCCCTAGTATGCCACGCCACCGGAAACCGGGAACGCTCCTCGGGTGAGCGTTCTTGCAAACCAGAACCCCACCCCTCACGCTCATTTTAGCAAACCTCAATACTTTAGCGAAGTCCTTGCGCCGGCAATCCACCACCACGAAATCTACGCCCGGCAGCCCACACATCACTTCCTCGGCCTCTCCAACAATGAAATCTGGCGATACGCCGGCCAGACGCGTGGCATCCCGGTACTCCAATCGCGACCGTTCGTCTGGAACGACGCACACGTGCCTCCCCTTTGTGTGCCTGCTAGCGATAGAGAGGGCGATGCTGGTGGATAAGTCCCCGCCACGTGTCCACGCCTCGACGATGAGCTGAGCCTTGAAACCAGCAGCCATGGCGGAAACCAGCTCTGCCACGTTGGAATCTTCGAAACCGCTAGCCACGGATGGAAAACCGCCTGGTTTTACGGCTTTAACGGTGTCGATGTAGGCCTTGGAAGCCGTTTCTGCGCACCAAGTCGTCTTCATATCTTTTGAGTTGCAACTATGGAAATGAGAAGGTTATGGTTGGAAAGCGGTTCCAGCGGGTTTTATACGCGATGGGAACGAGAAAAAGCGCGTGAGTTTCTGGAAAGTGGGTTTTTAGAAAACCGTTGACATTTGTTGTGGAAATCCAAAACGTTGATTTGGACTGATAGGGAACGCGGAACATAAACCCACCTGTTCTCTGCAAAGAGGATTTTTGCGGCCGACACGCTTTGCAAAGTGAGTTGCCCAGCGTTCTCTATGAAATAACGTAAATGACCTTTGGGAGCATGTAATACTTGCCGTACACGTTGGGCTTTCGATTTTTACCGGTGGACTGGAAGATCTCAGCTTAGAATGTTTGCCTCTTCATGGGCAGAAAGAGAACGGTGGTTGCATTTTATCTCTTAACCATCGGACCCGTTCCCCATCTACTTACAGGTCGGGACTTTGTGATTGAAAAATTCCAAATCGGATTACGTACTTAATAACCCAAGACGCTTTTATTGTGCTAAGTAAACTCTTTTGGGCCCACTGTAAATGTATGTGGTTTATCCACGCTGTCCATCCATTTTTTCAGGTCATTTTAGGGATTAAGCCCAAAGTTGAACCACATCCAAAGCTCAAGTGGACCACACCATAGAAAAAAATCAAGGTAATAATGATTTCCACTGTTGAAACCTTCCTATGACCCACGGTCATGTTCATCTGTCGTGAGATCACACAAACATGGATGAAGGGAAAATACAAATAGTAGATTGATGCAAAACTTTCGTGCCACCCAAGATATTTTCAACCGCGGAAATTTAAATCACATTATTTTCACTGGTGTAGTCCACTTGAGCTTTAGATATGTTTCATGTTTGATCTCGAGCCCTAAAATTATACCATAAAATGGATGGACAATGGATAAAATACTTAAAGCATAGTGGGCCCTACAAAGTTTACTCATTATGCAATCTGCTTTCAAAAAATTAAGTGAGCCCACAAAATTATAAGGTTTGTTGGGAGCCTATATTTGAAATGTATTGGATTTTAAATTAGAAATCAATGTGATTTTGCATCTTTAGTTATACTTGGCAGCATAATGCATGGAATCCAAAATTAACATTGCATTGAAATTTCATAGCATATTTATACGAATTTGAATTTAATTATCAAATCATTGTTAATCTCTTTAATTTGTATATATATGTGATACTTGATATAATGAATGTAATGAGCACATTGAAATATATGATTTGGCAAAAAATGCCAAATTTATGGCACACATGCAAACCACAAGCATAAAATCACAAATGAGTGATTTGTTAATATTTTTTTTACCGTTGATCTACATTAATGTTTTGACTATTTACATCATTCTATTAATGAAAATTTAATGATGTAGTGATAATTTGATTGTTTTGGATATAACTGACATGTGTATAGGTAAGATTGACGATACATATGTAACCACATGGCATGCACGAAATCTTTACAATACCTACTAAATACGCGAAGGATAGCTCATTAATGACCATGTCTTCGACAAGTCGTGCTGGTTGGATAACTCAATTATAAAAATGAGTAACCGTTAAGGCTATATCAACATTAAAGTACGATATGTAACCGACTATTATGATAAGGACGTATTTAATAAAGGTAAAGCATAAACGATTAAAAGCAACCACCTCTTTACAGTTGACAGTATAAGAAGTCACCATGTAAGCAGTAGTTATTCTCACGATATCGCCACGAAGTCTATACATGGCAAGGGAGATCGAAAAATAAAAGATCTTGAATAATTAATCAATGAAACACAATCAAAACAACTCAAATTCAGCACAATGTTGCTTATCTAGTCCTCTAAGACACGTATCATCTCCACAACTCGCCATAATCAGCAGTTGTAATTTTGTTCCATCTTTGCCTGCATGCCGGATCTGAGGAAAGACTTTAGTCTTGAGAACTGTCCACTTACGCTCCTACACTAGGTTGACAGTAGCTTGTAATTTCGGCATTGTTTATTCTTAATGTAGAGCGGGCCGTAGACACTTTCATAGTAAAGATGGACCAAATAATACCCAATCGGAGGTGAAAATGATCGCAAGCACTTTCATAGTAAGTTTACCATTATAGCAAGTCACTTTTTCAGGGTGTTTGAGTTGGAGTTTAAGTGTAGAACTTCGTCTTAGGTTTGAGTTTCTTAATTAAGGACTTGTAATTTTTGTAATTTTATTTTATCATTAATCCAGTTATTTCAAATTTATTAAGAATTATTTTTGCTTTTATCCCTTGTGAATTCGAGGAAGCTCTATAAGGAGTCCAGAGAACTCCATGGATTCAAAGTAGTTATCCTCCGAGGAAGGCGATGATCGACTTCATCACATCCTTCCCTGTGCCATTTTTTGCCCATCAGTGTGTTGTTCGATTAAGCACCCAACTGCTCCTAGCCATGATTGTTTTTAATGATAGGTTCTATTTTCGATCTCCATTGTCTTATTTCTTTGTTCGACCAATCTTATGCTACACCTTTGGAAATCTTTGATTCCCAGGGTAAAAAGAAATTATTAGAGAAAGAACCACAACCTCGGCAAATCGCCTTATAAGTGTACTCGACGGTTGGTAGAATAGTCAATTAATTTGTCGATTAATTAATTATGCACAACTTTATCTCGACACTAGAAGCCAAGGCCATTTAGGTTTCAATCAAATTATAAATTGATTTTGATATGCCTAAAAATTACACATGTGCCACACATGTCCCAATTCGAAACCAAGAATATGTAAAATAGATTAGTAACCCAATAACACATTTATTACATGCATGACTCTGTCGTTTAACCAACAAGGGAAAATAAAGCATGTGATTTCAAAATAGACATGTTTTAAGACATGAATTTTAAAATCTACTTCCAAATTATTACTGCCACTTGACTTTTGGATTTCAAATCCACTTAGTTAAATCACCTTTACAATCACTGTGCCAGAGCACTCAAGTCCCTTGTCCAGTTTAGTATTTTCTTTCAAAGAAGAGGGTAATTTGGGGGCGGGGATAGGGTACAACCCCCACCAGGACCTAGGAACGGATGATTCTATCTAGGGGTGTACACGAACCAAGCTAGTTCGGTTAGCTCACTCGAATCAACTCGAAAGAGCTCGATTTGAAGTTGAGTTCGAGCCGAGTCGAGCTGATTTTTTTAGCTTGAAAATGAGTTTGAGCCGAGTTCGAGTAGGCCCCAGTTTGACTCGACTCGGATCAAATGCAGCTCGACTCAAACTCGGGTCAACCAGTTCGGTGACTTGGTTACTTTGCCATTGATGTTGCTCACCAATTGTTTGATAAAATGACTCAACCAAAGGTGGCTGGTGGCAAGGAAGGTATGTACATGAAACATATTGAATTATTGTGTATTCTCAATGCTTGTTAGAGATCAAACACCGCATATACAGCAGAAATGGGTAGAGAAACCTCTGCTGAAACTTCTCCCAAAGAATTATGTCAGTTGTCTAATGGTGTGGTATGGAAAGCTTATAGATTTGATGGGTCGGGGAATTATTTTAGAAAGGAATGGGATCTCATGGAAGGTATAGGGAAATATTTCTATTGGTATCATGGAGAACTTCCCAATCGAAATCAGAAGCTTAGTTCATTCAAGAAATTTTTTTATTGAGAAGCTCTGCCCACCTCTGAAACACGAAGACATTACAATGATGGTTAGTGGCGGACCATTTTGTGACCATTTCAATGGGGCACTTTTTCTTCGGGTAAATTCGTCAGGACCTTCTCTCAGTAATTTCGAACTTAGGCTTGCTACTAGAATCACTCAAAATTCAGTGATTACAATGTCTTTCAGTCCAAATCTCAGATTGGGTGTCTTTCCTGAGAATCAAAATCTCAACAATACCCTTCTTCTCTTTATTTTTCTTGGGACTTTGAAGTTGCAGATCAGGTGTTCATGGAAATGCCTCAAAATGGCGAACTGGGCTCAATCTTGGCTTGAACACGGCCCAAGCTGGCTGGAGTTGCTGACCGAACCGAGCCGAGCTGACCAATCAAGCTTGAGGACTGAATCGGGCCAAATTCGAACTGAGGTCAGCCAGTGGCCGAGCCAAGTTGAGCTAAGGCTAGCTCCACTCGGATCGACTTGATGTACACCCCTAATTCTATCATGGTCTCTGTGGGACTCGCCATGATGTATGTGTTTTATCCATGCTGGTCATATATTTTGAAAAATCATTTTAAGTGATGATCTCATTTTTTAGGCAGATCAAATAATCAAGTAGACCACAAGACAGGAACCAATGGTTATTGAAACTCTACGGCTGAAAAACCTCTTGCGGGTGACGGAACTTTCGAATCAAGCTGATACTTATGTTTTCCATTCATCCAAGTCTACGTGACCTTATGAACGGATTGGATAGCAAATGAACATCATGGTGGCCCTAGGAAGGTTTCAACGGTGGAGGTCATTGCACCATTGCTTCCTCCAGTGTAGTCCACTCGAGCCTTTGTTCTGCCTCCTTTTTTGGTCTCACGCCCTAAGCTGATCTTTCAAAATGGATGGACGGCTTGGATAAAGCAAATATGTCAGGGGTGGCCCCGTCTGAGCCCCTGACTGGACCGACCCTCTCCTGCTAGGACTTGGTGTGGGAAACGGATTGGCTACGCCCCCTACCACCGGCCCATGGCTAGTGGTCGGTGCTCTGTGGGCCCACCATGATGTATGTGTTTCATGCATGCTGTCTATCTATTTTTCAGATCATTTTATGGTATGAGACGAAAAATGAGGTATATAACAATGTCAGGTGGATCACATCTAAGGAAAAAGTGTTGAATGAGCGTGGACCATTAAAAACCTTTTAGGGGCCATAAAAGTTTTCGATCAAGCTGATCTTTGATTTTTTCCCTTCATCTGTGTGACCTAATCAACAGATTGGATGTCAAATAAACAGTACAGTAGGCCTTAAGAGGATTTCAATGGTGGATATCCAATCACTATTGTTTTCCTTAGGTGTAGTCCACCTGAGATTTATATCTCTCCTTTTTTGGGCTAAAGCCCTAAAATGATCCGTAAAATTGATGAACGGAATGGTTAAAGCGCATATATTATGGTGGGGCCCACAGAGCACCAACCACCAGCCAAAACGGGGCTAGTGGCATGGGGAGTAGCCAATCCATGTCCGTCGTGGTGGGGATGGTGCCAGATCCACGCCCGTAACCCGGGAAGGAAATGGTCTATGTTCGCGCCAACGGTTTTGAGAGAATTGATATTTACACCCGCCCTGTCTACTTGACACCCCTTTTAATACACTTCCTAGTACGAACTATCAAACAAGGTGGGTTTGGAATTTGAGCAGCAGGTCATCGAAAGTCCTACGTCCGTATGCCGCAGAGAGTACGAAACTGACATCACTATCCGACGTGTCATCTTCATGCGTGCTGCCTTGACCTGAGGATGGTGGCAGACCTATCTGCCGATGAGAGCGCCACATCATTTACGGTGCGACCCACTCTAAGATAAGGTTAATGCTGTAGCTGACGTGGCAAGAGTACAAGTGAAAGGAATCCACTACATAATAGATGTAACATCCATTCGGTACATCACCTTCCAGCCTTTATTTTAGGTCCCTGGGAGAAAAAACCCAGCTAGATGTACAATTGACGTAGACCACATCACAGGCAACAGTTGGGATGGAAAGCAAACCATAGGCCTGTACGTGGAGCCACCATGATTTGTATATTTCACCAAATCCGTCGATCGTGTTGATCTGGCCAGGATAAATTAAGAGTACAAAAATCAACCTAATCCAAAACTCGGGCGACCGCATGGAGGGAACTTGGAAGTTTCAGTAGCAACTTACATTGCTCCTGTTTGTGTGGCCCACATGAACTTTCTATCGGGCTGATATTTTCTTTTTAATGTTTAAAGTAAGTGTTTCCATATAATGGACGGTGTGGATTTACACATACAACATGGTGGGCCCACAGAGCTTGGTGTTTTACGCGCTGCATAAAACAGGTGCCGTGGACGATTCTGGTCCATGCACAAGTGGACAATAACGGCGATGCGCGTCTTTTTACCAGTTCTCCTAAAACGAGTATGATTCGCCTCTGACGCGGCTCAAGATACAGAGTTTGTAGCCGTCCATTGGCGCCTAAATGCTGATTTGGTCCAGTGATCGTTTTGGGTCTCATTATTTTGTGGATGGATTTACAACAATGATAAAGAAAATTTTCAGTGGTTGGCATTGAACTCTAAAAAATCAAAGGTTAGGATCATCACTCAACCATGATTATAGGATGATTCCTTATTTACCGCCCTAACTATGAAAAATGAACGGCTCAAATCATCGGATATCTCAGCATGTGGCCCAGGGGCTTTCCGAGAGGACTTGTTTAGTGAACAGCAGAACCACACAGAAACGTGCTGAGGCCCACCTCAGTGATCGGAACCATTCTTCTGGTCCGTCTCATCAATGATCGCCCATGTGCAAAATAAACGTAATGGACGGTCTTGGAAGGACTTGCTCTGTTGACCATATTTAGTTTTTAACCGTTCATTTGAAAGCCGCAGTGGAACCCACTAAATCGTTCTGATTAGGTTGTTTCACAATATAGCTACGGTATAGATGGTCGGATCTTCCGGATAACGTCCCTGAGAGTGTGGACTGCATGTGTGGAACGTGGAGTGATATAGAGTGGGTTGCAGAAGGTTTCATGGCCACGATGGATCAGAAAAGGCCCGTCAATAGCAGAAGTGATCCGGAGCATCGGACCTTACCTTGAGTGTATCTCACAATCCGGAACGAGTTATTAGCGTAAAATATTTGATTTTTGGGTAGAATGAGCTACTTTAGCCATCCAACCCTGCTATGCCGGGTTGCGAAAGCTATATTTGCAAAATACCACTAGATCGACAATTGTTTCCCTAATTTAATCCCATTTTTACTATAAATAGTAAATTTTAGTTTGATTATAACTCGTCATCTGTTGAGTTTTAGGAGTTCTTAGAATAATTAGGGGAACAACTTGTGAAGCCAAATATAACATTTACTATTTTTGACCAAAAACCTTGCGCACTGGTAGACATCACAGCCATCTCTAAATAGTAAGTTTACTATTTATACTAAATTGTAAATTCTAAGAGTTTTAGTTACAGTTTGATTTTGATTTCTCTCTCATTGCTTGGTATCTCTATTTAAAGGGTTATAAACTCGTTTAATTTATTCATCAATCACTTTATGAATTTATTAGAATTTATTTTTATTTTCTTGATTTCTTTTCTCATGGATTTGAGATATCTCTGTAAAGAGTTCGAAGAAGCTCCATGTATTCGGAATAGTTATTCTTGCAGAAGACGGTGAATGAATGTGTCCATTTGAAGACAATCAGATGCTACTCCATTGACATGGTTGCGGGGTCCATCGCACACGTGCCTACATGGCACGCATGTGAGAGACCTGAGTCATTCATCAAATGGGGAACTATACAATGAACTGTCACTGGTCCAAAAATCACTCCTGTCCACTCATCAGGCTAAAACAATTCAATGAGAAGCATGGCCGAGTAGCAACCTTTTAACATGCTAGTAGTCTCTATTCAGTGGACAATCGTGACCTACCAGATGAGTGTAATGGGCTATTTTAGGGTCAGGTTATGTGTATGGTAGGCCCCATATGAAGAAACAAATGCAGTTGAAATTTAACTCATGAGTGATAAATAGAATTCATGCAAGCATCCATAACATTCAAAGTGATGCCCCACCAGAGATCATCATCATCATCATCATTTATGTCCCAACTAATTAGGTCTATTACATGAGTCCTCTTATGCCACTGCACTCATTCAAATGTTAGACTTAATCATCTCCTCTCTTTCATCTCATTAATAGAGCTGTCAACCTGATACAATCCTACTCTTTTATCTAGTTGGGACCACTAATTAGAGCACAAAACTCCTACGAATTAATGCATTGTATTAAATTATTTCATTGGTTGATTGCAAATAAAATGTTACAACCCACCAAAAATGTCACAGCTAAAATGGTAAAATATGTACCTTCTTATGAGGTAGTTATCTATATATAATCATTATTAAAATATAAAAAACTGACATGTGGTCTTTAATTAATAGTAATTGATATGAATAGAGGTAATTGGTGCATTTGAGAGAGTGTATTTGAAATAAATTAAAATTTAATTTTCATCAAATGCACTTGAAACTTATTTTTTAAAGTAACAATAAAATTATGTGATTCCATTTCACGTGAATTCTCTGATGACCACCAATATCCAATTCTTTTTTTCTTTACTAATGCATTTTAAGTATAAGCTATTAAACACATTCATATAAAGTTCGATAGATTTTGATTATATGTTGTCAAATGTAACCGGTGATACCAATTTACATGGATTCTACAATAAATGCCATTGCATATACATATTACCAAATGACTCATAAAAGTGCACATGCATGGTTTAATGATTTCATGGCATGAAAATATACATGTGGCCCAACGGATTAAAATTGTTGAGACCTTAAGAGCCGTGCTGCATATAAGGCTTTAGATGCATCTCTTTTTGCATGCTTTAAGAATCCTGAAGTCTTTCCAACATGTTAAATAAAATAAAAATAAGAGCTTGTAATTTTGTAGCGGCTGTACGGATATTTTGGGTGGAATTTGTACGTGATAAACTTAAAAGTTTTGGTTTTGCAACTGTCTAAAGTTGCATATGTTTTCTCTCAATTTATTTTTAGTCACACGCGGTGTTTACGAGCGTGCTAGAATTGATTATGCAGCTCAAATTAAATCGAAAAACTTTAACCCTAAGCATCAAGACAGACAGATACATCGAATGCATATGACCAATACTTAAGAACATGAGACACCTATTTACCTAATCGCTCACGATTGTTTCAAGATGATTAAGCCACTTGTCAGAGGGTAGAGTTCTTCCTTCAAATACGAGTTGCACTTTAACTTACGTACAAAAAAACTTTTGATATACCAAACAATAAAAAAAAAAAAATATAAAAGAAATACTCACAATCAACCACATAACATGACTGCAAGGTGGCTTTCTAAATGAATCATGCCCTAAAATGAGCCGGAAAAATGGTTAGAGGGCATGGATAAATCTTATACATCACAATGGGCCCCACAGAGTCGCAAGTTGCCATGCAAACCACGTCCCATTAACAGGGTGTGCCCCATCTTAAAGTCATTGGTGAAGATGTTCACGCTCACCAGGTGATCAGCCCGCATCATAGAAAATGATGGATGACCAATGGATTGACTCAATGCACACATGAGGCCCTCCTAACGAGAGATTAACTTGATTTATTGTGTCCGATTGATGTAGAGCAAGTTGTGGACACTTTCATGTCTAAGATGGACTAGAGAAGGCCCGATCGGAAGCGGAAGTCATCAAGACCATCAAAACCTTAAAACATCCATATCTCACAAACCGAAATGAGTTACTTGGCGTACCATATATGACTTTAGGGTAGGATGAACTACTTTAGCCAACCAAACCAGAATAGCTGAGTTGCCTATGCTAAATTTGTGAGATTCCATTATAACGATGGTCGAATTCCATATTTATTTCCGTTTTTACTATTTTTAGTAAGTTTTAGTTTGATTATAACTTTTCATCCATTGGGCTTTAGGAGTTGTGTCAAACATGAAAAGTGTTTAGAAAAATTAGGAGAATAACGTGCTTAAGCCACATAGGACACTTACTATAAATAGAAAATTTACTGTTTATAGTAAGTTATGGATTTTAGGGAATTTTAGTTATAGCTTAATTTCTAAACTTATTCCAAGTCTTGCTATCCCTATTTAAAGGGTTATAGACTTATTTATTTCAGTTATCAATCATTCAACAAGTTTATTTCATATATGCTAAAATTATTTCTATTTCTTTTCTTAGTGGATTCGAGAAGTCTCTGTGAGGAGTCTAGAGAAGCTCCGTGGATTCGGAGTAGTTATCGTTGAGGAAGATGGTGATCGACCTCATCACGTTCATCTTTGCGTCACCGATAGTCTCTAAGGCAGGGCCCCCATTTCAACAGCCTAGATGTGATACACACGCGGCAAAATGGTTGTTCAAGAAACGTGGAATGGGTGGATGATTATGTCACCGTCTAATGAGATCCACTTGAACGCTCTTCTCTTTTCATTATGAACATACTATGCACACAAAGTATATGCCTAGTTGCATTCCATACACACTTTTCAAAAAGATTGAGAAATGTATATAACTAGTTGCATTCCATACATACCTTTCAATAAGATTAAGAAGTTAAAAGAAACATATGATTGGAGAAGCTAACTAAAAGTAATTAGAAATACAATCGTAGTTAGAAAAAAAAGTCCTTTTTAGCTTGATAGTAGTCATTAGGTCAAGTTGCACAAGTGAACACCGTCCTATTTCATGTGCCCATGCTAGATTAATACATGGCAATGTTTTGCACATGATATATACTTTAGGACTTTTATCCATTGGATCAGGGTTCTTTTCTTAGACCCAAATTGTCCATCGTCCAAAATAAAATAAAAAATAAATGATCATTGAAGTATTTTATCCTTTTGATTTATCCAATGTTATTCAGACCATTCGCATACATAGGAAATTAAAGAGTCAAATAATCTATGGGCTGAAACATTTCAATATAAGATCTTCTAATTTTTGTCCATCTAGTCTTATTGGTGGATCCCATGATATAAACGGTTTAAATTGTTAAGATTTGGCTTAGATTCAAAGATTAAAGTCTGATGTATCCTATAGCAATACAGCCTGATGTACTTTAGCGAAACTCATTGCCAGTAGCATTTTATAAAGCAGGTCAAATTTAAGCAATATTTTCTAGTTCTTAGCTTAACGTAAATTTAAAACATGGGCTGTTAGGAGTAGGGCCATGTGACGTAACCGTAGGTGCAATGCTAAAAAGTCATAGGATACAATCCCAACTAACCCACACAAATGAGTGGTCAGAATGGCACTTGATCCCCACCATCGTGATCGGGCAATGTAGTGCCGGGCCCACCATTTGGGTTTGGATGGTGGTGATTGGTGGCCAAATGAAGAATTATTCCCCATAACTTGTCACTCCAACTAGAAAACAAGGGTGGGTGTGTGTGCCTATTGGTGGTCACATATGGAGGGGGATTAGGTCCTATGCCCCTGCTTGGAGGGGCTCTGTGGGGCCTACCATGATGTATGTGTTTTATCCATGCTGTCCATCTATTTTGATGTATCATTTTTGGGCTCAAGTAGACCCACAGCAGGAAGCAATTGTAATAATGACACCTACCATCGAATCCTTCATGTATCCCACCGTTCGGTTTGTTTGCCATCTGACATAAGGAAAGTAGATGGGAGTGGATTAGGTGCAGCTAGGATGGAACTCAACCTGACCTATGTATTGTATTTTCATTCTGTCCATATATTTTGCCTGCTCATTTTAAGATATTAGACTAAGAACGGAGTAGATACAAATCTCAAGTGGACCACACCACAAGAAATATTGATGATTTGAACACTAGTGAGCTGGCCAAATGAATGGATAGCGTGAATATAAAATAAGTATGACACGGTGGGCCACAGTCAAGGCTGTATTTAATCTGCTCCGTACGGACCCGGATGAATAGAAAAAACAAATATTAGCTTGATAGAAACTCCTCCAGCTCCCAATCAGTCCCTAATAGTATAATATACCTGAGCCTTGGACCGCTTCATGTTTTTTTGGTTCATATCCTAAAACGATCTGCAAAATGTATGTACGGCATCTATAAGACATACATCACGGTGGGGCCTACAAAGCCCCAGCTAGAACCAAGTCTGTCCAAGCAGGCGCCGGACCCAATCCGGATCCATGTGATGCCAAGATACTGGAAACGGATTGGCTACTCTCCCTGCCACCTGGCGGCTGGTGGTCGGTGCTCTGTGAGCCCCACCATGATGTATTCGTTTCATCTATTCCACTTTAGGGATTGATTCCAAAAATGAGAGGTATAAAAATCTCAAGTGGATCACACCACAGGAAAACGATAGTGATTGGATATCCACTATTAAAATCCTCCTAAGGCCCAATGTACTGTTTATTTGACATCCAATCTGTTTATTAGGTCATACAGCCCATATAAAGGGGGAAAAAAAACAAAACAGCTTGATCCAAAACCTTTATGGCTCCCAAAAAGTTTTCAATGGTCGACACTCATTCAACAATGTTTCTTGTAATGTGGTCCACTTGATATTGGGATTTACCTCATTTTTGGTCTCATACCATAAAATGATCCAAAAAAATATATAAAAATACATGGACAACAAGGATGAAACATATACATCATAATGGAGCCCACAAAGCATCGACCATCAGCCATTGGCCAGTGGTAGGGGGAGTAGCCAATCGGTAAGATACTCATATATGCGGGTCCCACTGCCCTATACTGATCAGGCACGGATTAGATACTTACAAGGTCAGTATCCAAATCGCTACTGAAGTGACGTCACCTAGCTTTGTGGGCCCCACCATGATGCATGTGTTATATCCATACCGTCCATCCATTTGGAGAGATCGTTTTATGGCATGCTAAAAATAATGAGATAGATCTAAAGTTCAAGTGGACTCCACCATAGAAAACAGTGGGGACAGTGACATCCACCGTTCAAAACTTCTTAGGGGCCACAGAAGTTTCCGATCAAGCTTATATTTTTGTTTTCACTTCATCTATCTGTATGTTAATTTATGAATAGGTTGGATCTAAAAAATACATCATGGTGGACCCTATAAATGTTTCAACGGTAGGTATGACTGATCCCTCGGTTTTCTGTGGTGGGTCCACTTGAACTTTAGATCAATATAATTCTTTTTCTAATGCCATAAAAAGATCTCTACAAATGGTGGGACAGTATGGATACAACACATGCATCATGGTGGGGTCCATAGAGCTTGGTGACATCACTTCAGTAGCGAGTTGGCTACTGACCTTGTCGGTATCTAATCCGCGGCCATACTGATCCCTTCCGACGAAGAGAAGAGAGCATTTCTCTAAGAAACCTAAATACACACACGTGTATGCACGTATATTACACGTTTGAGGATATACACAAGGCTTAAAAAATGTATAGTACATGTATACAAGATAAATACAACATATTTACTACTAGCATAAACAACAAATCCCCCGTCCCTCCACCTGATGTATGTGTGGGGCCCCGGAATGCGAGCTTAGATTATATTAATTAATACTTGCTTGCCAAGCAACCTACTCCTACGTAAAACAAAGAATTTCATTAAACACATCACATCTGATATGGACGAAGTCTTCCCCACATTAATTACTCTTTACGTTTTTTGTTTGACATAAACCCAATGCTTCTCATATTCTTCATATGGGGTTAGTTGCTTAGCTGGTTGTGCCTATCAATTTTAGTACTGTTTTAGCCTAACTCTGCCCATTTCAATTATTTTAAGATGAGCTTTACTCTGTTTGAGTGTGATGGTTGATGCACAGGCGCTTAGAGATTATTAAAAACTGCAAAATTGCATACTTGGAGGACAACTAAATTATGGATACCAGTTTAGATGTAGAATGAACGAAAAATTATGCTTATTTGATTATCTGACCGTTAGATTAGTGGGCATTTACCCAAAGGTTAAAAATGGAAAATATTCAATGGTATTATTTCAGAAACAACTGTCCACAAATGTTCAGATGATCTGATTTTTGGATTAATTAACTTTGCAGTGGTGGGTTCCACATTTCAGTCAGTTTAATTTAAGTCAGTATACCCCATGTGTACCATTTTTGAGAGTATCGAGTATCATGCAAAGCCAGAGTATTAAATAACTCTCCGATATTTTATGTTTGGTGGACTAAAAAATACAAAGTATCCAACTGTCATTTTTAAGCTCCAAGAAGTCAAATTGGACTTTCATGCTCTCACGCTCTCTCGTCCGTTTCTAATTTTAGGCTTTCCTGAAACTATCCGTAAGCTTTTGTTTTACATAAGAAATGTGACGGTTGGGCCTACGACAGCAGGACTCCTAGGATGGTTCCCCACCATTTTCAAACGGTGGCAATTCATCCTCCTCACATGAAGCATTCTCATGTGGGATATTCAGACCATCCAAACAGTAGAGGACATTGCATGTGGAGCTTATCTCTAAAATCACTCTCATCCAATGAATCTGACCATCAAATCAATGGTTAGTCCAAATTACAAGGAAGTCAGGTGATGCTTACGTCTTCTTAATAATAAGGTGAGCCGATTGGACCATCTTATTGCTGTTGGTTTTGAACTATCATAGAAAGTTTAAATAACTGTGATATTGTCTATCAAAAAGTCTAAAATAGAACAATGCACGTACGTATTTTCGGTGTGTTAGGTGAAATTTTTTTAATATTAAACAAGGGGAGTTATTTGATATTCTGACATGATATCAGCTTGATATGCGAGTGCGCAGAAATCTGACAAAATTGTGGAACCCACTGTCACTAAGTAGCTTTCTCAAAATCAAATTGGTTTAATAATCCTAACCTTTGATTCATGAACACTTAAAATAACTTTTGGACGAGTTTTCATTTCTAACCATCCAATTAATGTCCACCAATCTCAATAGTTAGATGATCAAATAAGAGTAATTTCCATTCAGTAATATATCTCAATTGGGTCTCGTAATTTACACAGTTTAATTTGAATAACTAGGATTTTATGTATGCAATTTCAAAATAATTTCTAAATGCTTGTGTATCATCCAT
The DNA here is from genome assembly GCF_029962835.1 of Magnolia sinica. Lineage (NCBI taxonomy): Eukaryota > Viridiplantae > Streptophyta > Magnoliopsida > Magnoliales > Magnoliaceae > Magnolia > Magnolia sinica. Next base: position 14,484,979 of record NC_080590.1, on the reverse strand, counting down.
TACACTCTTCAAGAGTACCAAAGCTTTATGCTTACACGATGTCATTACTACGTAGCGTACCAACCACTTGTCAAAACCAAACACACATCTATCTAACAACAACAATCCACGACTAAAGCGACAATATATATAGAATTTTAATTTTTCTTCAAGTGAGCTCCTAATTTCATTCACAGACGGTATTTTATAAGTACGGAGGAAGCCTAACCGTAACTAGCTTGTCAGTCAATAAATTAAATGTCCCAGGCGTTCGTAAGCAACTGTGTTTCGCATTGTTTTAGTTTAAGTTGAAGGATTTCTTAATAATTTCCATTAATTTCAGTAGTTGCAACTAGGAATTAAGCAAACCTAAGATAGGAACAATTCATATTTTTAAGTGGGGAATGATCACATGATAGGGATGCTACTGTTAGTATGGAGCAAATATGGGGCGCACACGGTATTTATGCTATCCAACTCATCCCACAAGTTCATCCATCCATGTCATTGGGGGAATCTAAAAATCAGTCTGATCCTATTATCAAGTGGGCAAGACCACAAAGACCAGAGTTGGGCATCAAGCCGAGTCGAACTGAGTTAGGGCTGACCTGGCTCGATCTGGTTTTGAAATAGGCCGGACCAAAGTCTACTTGACTTACTATCGAGTCTAGCATGCCTCACCCAATTCGAGTTCAGGTCTGGCCTGGACCAATCTGGACCGAGTTTGACCTGGTCATAAGTATTGAGTAGGCATCGAGTTGGGTTGGGTGTAGCGGGTATCCATGGGATCAAGTTACAACTCAAAACTTAGATTCACTTAATAGAATTGCAACCTCACTTAATAGAATTGCAGCCTCTCCATCAACTCAAAAACCTTTTTTAAAAAAAATAAAATTAAAAAATAGACATGTACAAGTAAAGTTACGGATTAAGTCGAGTCAATACCAAGTTGAATTTTGGGACGAGTCGAGTCAAGTTACTGGGTGACTTGAACTCGACTCGAATTGAGTTCGGATTGGATGAAGTCAACCCGATTGGGATCAACTTACCCACTCGGATCGAATCGAGTCCGATGAGTCGAGTCGTCACGTGCCCAGCTCTAATAGAGACAATGGACAACCACTAGAAATCCTCTAAAATTAGTATGGAGCCCCCTGGATGTGTTTATGGCATCCAAACCCTGGATCAGGTGCACCTCACCATGAAAATTGGACACTGCAGATGTTAGGCCAATTCAATCATCAGGTGGGCCACTTGATGTGTTGTTTTTATTGTTTATGTAGTGTGGCCCAACTGGCGATCCGTCTTGTTATTGGAAAAGGGGCCAAGCACAGGGGCCGCACCTGATGGATGGACCGGATATTGCACACAAACAGCACTTGGGCCCCACCTTTGGCCGACAATGAAGCCAACATTAGTGGATTAGTCTCCTGTTTAACGGTTCTTTCTCATGTAATTATAATCATAAAAGGCCAACTTGTATGTGAGCCATAAAAGTTTTGGATCAAGTTGATCTTTGTTTAGTCTGAGTCTGTATGACCTAATCAACATATTGGATGTCAAATAAACAGTACAATGGGCCTTAGGAGGATTTTAATGGTGGATATCTAATCACTATTGTTTTCTTGTGGTGTGGTCCACTGAGATTTATATCCTTCTCATTTTTGGTATAAAGCCCTAAAATAATAGGTAAAAATGGATTAAAGGAATGGTTGAAACACATACATTATGGTGGGGCCGACAGAGCACCGACCACCAGCGACCGGGTTGGTGGCAGGGGAGTAGCCAATCCGTTTCCCTCTCCAGCTAGGTCTTGGTATACGCCCGTAATCCAGGAAAGAAATGGTCTATATTTTCGCCAACGGTTTTGAGAGAAATGACATTTACACCTGCCCTGTCTATTTAACACCCCTTTTGGCACATTTCATAGTACGAACTATCAAACAAGGTGGGTTTGAAATTTGAGCAGTGGGGCATCGAAAGTCCTACGTCCGTATATGCCGCGAAGAGTACGAAACTGGCATCATTATCCGACGTGTCAGCTTCATGCGTGCTGCCTTGACGTGAGGATTGTAGCAGACCTATTGGCCGATGAGAGCGCCACGTCATTACGGAGCGAGCCACTCTATGATAAGGTCAATGCTGTAGCTGACGTGGCAAGAGTACAAGTAAAGGGAATCCACTACATTGTCGGTACATCAGGTTCCGGCCTTTATTTTAAGTACCAACAGCTAGATCGACAACTGACGTAGACCACATAATAGGCAACAATTGGGATGGAATGCCAACCATAAACCTGTGCGTGGGGCCACCATGATTTGTATATTTCATCAAATCCGTCAATCGGGTTGATCTCGTTGGGATAAATTAAGAGTACAAAAATCAGCTTAATCCAAAACTCAGGCCGGCCGGCCGCATCGAGGGAACTTGGAAGTTTCAGTTGAAATTTACATTGTTCCTGTTTGTGTGGCCCACATGAACTTTCTATCGGGCTTATATTTTCTTTTTAATGTTTAAAGTAAGTGTTTAAATCAAAGGTTAGGATCATCGCTCAACCATGATTATAGGATAATACCTTATTTACCGCGGTAACTATGAAAAATGAACGGTTCAAATCATCGGACTATCCCAGCATGTGGCACGGGCTTTTCGAGAGGACTTGATTAGTGAACAGCAGAACCACACAGAAACGTGCTGAGGCCCACCTCAGTGATCGGAACCATTCTTCTGGTCAGTCTCATCAATGATCGCCCATGTGCAAAATAAACGTAATGGACGGTCTTGGAAGGACTTGCTCTGTTGACCATATTTAGTTTTTAACCGTTCATTTGAAAGCCGCAGTGGAACCCACTAAATCGTTCTGAGTAGGTTGTTTCACAATATGGCTACGGTATAGATGGTCGGATCTTCCGGATAACGTCCCTGAGAGTTTGGACTGCATGTGTGGAAGGTGGAGTGATGTACAGCAGGTCGCAGACAGTTTCACGGCCACGTTGGATAAGAAAAGGCCCGATTAATGACAGAAGTGATCCGAACCATCGGACCTTAAATCGAGCGTATCTCGCAATGTAAAATGAGTTATCGAGTGTAAAATACACGATTTTTGGATAGAATGAGCTACTTTAGCCACCCAACCCCGTTATGCCTAGTTGCACAAGCTGAATTTACAAAAAATCACTAGGTCGACAGTCATTTCCTTATTTTAATCCCATTTTTACTATAAATAGTAAGTTTTAGTTTGATTATAACTCATCATCCGTTAGGCTTCAGGAGTTGCGCCCAATGCTAGAAGTGCTTGGAATAATTAAAAGAACAACTTGGTGAAGCTAAATATAACACTCACTATTTTTGACCAAAAACCTGGCACACCAGTAGACATCGCATCTGTCTATAAATAATAAGTTTATTATTTATAATAAGTTGCGAATTCTAAGAGTTTTAGTTACAGTTTGATTTTGATTTCTCTCCCATTGCTTGGTATCCCTATTTAAAGGATTGTGAACTTGCTTAATTTACTCATCAATTAATTTATGAATTTATTAGAATTTATTTTTATTTTTTTGCTTTCTTTTTTCGTGGATTTGAGAAATCTCTGTGAAGAGTCCAGAGAAGGCCCGTGGATTTAGAGTACTTATTCTTGAGGAAGACAGTGAATGAATGTGTCCTCTTGAAGACAATCAAATGGTACTCCACTGACTTGGCAGCGGGGTCCATTGCACATGTGCCTACTTGGCATGCATGTGAGAGACCCGAGTCATTCATCAGATGGGGAACTATACAATGAACTGTCACTGGTCCAAAAATCACTCCTGTCCACTCATCAGGCTGGAACAATTGCACGAGAAGCATGGCCTAGTAGCAACCTTTAAACATGCTAGCAGTCTCTATTCAGTGGACGACCGTGACCTACCAGATGAGTGTAATGGGCTATTTTTACATCAGGTCATGTGTATGGTAGGCCCCATATGAAGAAACAAATACAGTTGAAATTTAACTCATGAGTGATAAATACAATTCATGCAAGTACTCAATGTGACACATGACATACGTGTATGATCCAGAACATTCAAAGTGATGCGCCACCAGAGATCATCATCATCATCATTTATTCTGTATCCGAATTAATTAGGTCTATTACATGAGTCCTCTTATGCCACTCCACTCATTCAAATGTTAGACTTAATCATCATCTCCTCTCTTTCATCTCTTTAATAGAGCTGTCAACCTGACGCGTGATTAGAGCACAAAACTCCTACCAATTAATGCATTGTATTAAATTATTTGGTTGGTTGATTGCAAATAAAATGTTACAACCCACCAAAAATGTCATAGCCAAAATGGTAAAATATGTATCTTCTTATAAGGTAGTTATTTATATATAATCATTATTAAAATATAAAAAACTGACATGTGGTCTTTTGGCAGTGCATAATTAATAGTAATTGATATGAATAGAGGTAATTGGTGCATTTGGGAGAGTGTATTTGAAATAAACTAAAATTTAATTTTCATCAAATGCACTTTAAACCTATTTTTTTTAAGTAATAGTAAAATTATATGATTCCATGTCACATGAATTCTCTGATGACCACCAATTTCCAATTCTTTCTTTCTCTACAAATGCATTTTAAGTATAAGCTGTTAAACACATTCATATAAAGTTTGATAGATTTTGATTATATGTTGTCGAATGTAACCGGTAATACCAATTTACATGGAATCTAAAATAAATGCCCATGCATATACATATTACCAAATGACTCCTAAAAGTGCACATGCATGGTTTAATGATTTTATGGCATGAAAATATACATGTGACCCAACGGATGCATGGTTAGTAAAATTGTTGAGACCTTAGAGCTATGCTGCATATAAGGTTTTAGATGCATCTCTTTTAGCATGTTTTAGGAATCTTGAAGTCTTTCCAGCATGTTAAATAAAATAAAAATAGGAGCTTCTAATTTTGTAGTGGTTGTATGGATATTTTGGGTGGAATTTATACGTGATAAACCTAAAAGTTTTGGTTTTGCAACTCTCTAAAGTTGCGTATGCTTTCTCTTAATTTGTTTTTAGTCACGTGCGGTGTTTGTGAGCGTGCTAGAATTGATTGTGCAACTCAATTTAAATAGAAAAAAATTGACCCTAAGCATCAATACAGACAGATACATCGAATGAGATCGTATTTGACTAATACTTGATAACATGAGTGTAACGCCCCGTGTTTTCAGGACCCGAGTATATGACCCGTTTCCCAAGAACCCGAGTGTTAACTTAAAAAGAGCCAAATTCCATATATAATCTTTTTCTTTTATCAGAGTTAGCACATAAGCGTAAAATGGACAAGTCAGCATAAAGGAATATTTTCATTTACATTTAGAGTATACAAGAATTTGCCCATAATGACTTATACAAACCAATGCCTCCATGTTAACATTACAAGATTTACATACATGAGGAATATATAAAAACATATAAACGAAAGCCTTAAGATCGCGCAGCTTCCTTGGTAGGTACAACTACGCATCATTGACTATTATACAGCTCCTCATCAGTCTGAACCTGCATATCACTTAAGCCACCTGTGTTACCTGTACGGTTATATATTTGATGGATGAGTGACCAACTCAGTGTGAATTTCCCTCAAGATTACACACCGCCACCTTAGCTAAGCATAGTTAAAAATAATAATCATTCAAAACAACTAAAATACAGTCTTATTTAAATAAATGGATGCGTGAATGCACATCGACCTGGGGATGTTCATCCAGTCGGACTTGGGCTTGTCACTCATGCAACCATTGACCTGGGGATGTATCCAGTCGGATTTGGGCTCGTCACCCATGCAATCATCGACATGGAAATGCTCTTCCAGTCGGACAAATAGGTCGATAGTCGGTGGTCTGGGAGCTAGCAAAGTAATCCTTTAATGCTCCTAAGGGAACACGCTACAGCTTCCAGAATTAGCCACCCGTCATCGCTAATATGCTATGGATGCATGATCAACCAAACCGTTATTATTCCAATTACAATCAGCCATTTTAAGTAACTCAATGGCCACTACGGGGGGCTCGTCACCCGGCGTAGGCCGACAGCTCGGGCATAGTGTCCCATTACCACTATCCCTGGCTCATGAGATTTCTCCCACCTTAGGATGCTTAATGAAACTCGTCGATCAGTGGTCAATCAAATTAATTGAGTAGGGAATCTCATGTCCTACATAACCTCCAATCGAGGGTTCATTCGATTCCACACTCCATCATGTTACATCCTAAGTATGGGTTCACATACACTAGAGGGTTTACCCACTAATAAGTGTAGTGAATATAGGTTCATAATGACTTACAACAATTTATATGAAAATATACTGATATAGCATGACAGGCATATGTTAAGCATAATAATCAAAACAGGTCATGATGTGAACTATAAATTAAAATGAGAGCTATCATGTAGCACCTATCGCATGCAATCATGTTTCACAATTATCAATCGTAAATCATATATAAATCATATAAGAGATCGCATACTATGAATTAACACTTTTAATATTTAATAAAGACTATAACTTAAACCAATTTGAAAATGGAAAGCTTAAGGGGAAAAATCATCACCTTATACTTTGAATCGCCTACCAGTGTTGCTAGGGAGTGCGTGTTTCCTTAGAATCAAACCCTATCATGAGTTATAAATTTATACAATTAGGTTCAAGCTTACAACTATTTAGGGTTAAAGTCTCAACCTAAGGTTTAGATTACCTAGCCGGGTCGAACATTGATACAGGTAAGATCCAGGTAACGTCGACCACACTCCACATGGAATATATGTATATTGATCAAACCAAATATCATGTGAGCCCCTCAGATTACTAGAGAAGTAGTACCTCATCCAGGTCGGTAGGTGAGATGGGAAACTTCGGCCATCTGACATGCAAGATTAGGATTTATTTGGTAATAATACTAATAAGATAGGGATTTTATAGCAATGGATGAAAAGATAGATATTTATATATCAAAATTAAAAAGTGAGAGTCAGACCTTTTAATGTGGCCGAAATGCAACCGGTTTTAAGAGATCCGCACTGGAACTGGAATTGAAATTTTAAAACAGAAAACTGCATGAGATGAACTAAAATATCGATCAAAACAAGAGAATTTGAATCCAACTAAACGGGAGAACGGCTAAATTCTAATAATGGCGGGAATTGGAGTTCAGATATGGGGTTTTACCTGAATCTTTCAGCTTTCTCTTTCTCTCACGTTTCTTCTTTTCTTTCTGTCGTGGCTTATACTAGTGGGACGGGAGGTCTTTTGTAGACATGAGGACTCGTGCGTATCCTTTACGCAACCAGATGATTGGCTGAACTTACGCAGAACAATTGCCACTACCGGTTTCAATGGGAAACGGTTGTCCTTGTGTGGCTGGTGCGCACGCCACGAATTGTATAGTCTTTCAATTTTTTGAGGTTTTGAGTTTTGTCGCGTAACTAACTGAATGGATGGTTGAGATCATCTTTAGGGACGGTTGTGGTGGGCCACGACTCGTCCCAGTGGACGGTCGTCCGTGAATGCGGAAGGAAGAAAGGATTTCCTTTGCTGAAATCTCGAGTGAAATCTAGGCTGGCCTTAATTTTGGTGATCCTCGGGAGTGTACACATTATGTGTACACGCACCACCAATGTGTGGGGCCTTCAGTGAGGATTAGTGAGATCCATACCGTCTGTCATGTTTTATGGGTCATATTTAGGTCATCTGACTATGGGTGGTGCAAGATCAAAACTCAAGTGGCCCATGCTAATGGGGCACACCCCAAATCTAAACTACATATCGTTACAATGAAGATTTTCATGGGCATTGCTGTAGCATGCGAGAGAGTTTCTTTTCCAAATCGGTCCTTGAGTTAGCAGGGTCCACTGAGGGTAGGGATCATCCCATATGGAGTGGTGAGATCTATTGATGCTAATCCTAGTTGGAACGTGATTGTTTTAGGAGGAAGAAATGGAGGCAGTTCATTTTGAATTTGAATACGTACTTATTTCGGAAGGATTTCTAGCTTGGAAAGTTGTGACTTACTGTAGCATTGAGTGGGGTCCACTATAATGGCATTCCCATAAATCTAATCCGTTCATTAGTTTTGTAGGGTTGTTTTAGGCCAGGAGCCAAAATATGGTGGGAATCCATTGATCAGGTGACCCACACGCGGGGTAGGGAAGTGGGGTGAAACCCATCATTCCGCTCGGTTTAGTCGCTGTTGTTACAGCTAGCTTGTGCGGAAAATTGCCAATCTTGTTTGATTAGGTGGGGTCCACTTGTGATGATCTTTCGGAGAATATATGCCATTCACCACTCTTTACATGTCGTTGTGGCCCACAGCCCCAAGTTTGAGTCAAATCCACTTTCTAGGTGGGCCACACGATCCTTTGATGCATGAGGTATCATTCACCGTTTAATCCCATCCTCCTTAGTACGTGGTTGCCATGCACTTGGTATTTACAAATTTGCCCTTTCCCCTTGCTGTATCTCCTGTCATCCGTTCCTCCTTACTGTGCTATCCAAAAGAAGTGAAACTTTACCAATCATTCTCATTTCTTAAGATCTCTCAACCGATTAAATTTGGGGCCTGATCTGTCAAGGATGGCCGAGATGCTCTTTCATTGGCTAACACTCTCCGAAATTAGAAACAGTATTTGTACACCTTTAATTGACGAGTTACCGGGTAGTTTCAACCTGTCCTAAGATCTTTATGATGGTCAGTTCACTGCGATATTCATGTGGCCCGTTTGGCGGATCCAAACATGATGGATGGTCAGATGACTAGCAAAAAAATAGGGGACTTGGTGGTTAGCACCCTGACCATGTATGTAGGTGGATGTACGGTCAAATTCGTATACGAATGGTCATAAAGTGTGTTTTTGGAGTAATTAGGGATAAAACATGACTATCGTTAGGATCGAGTGACTTTCTCACACATGTAGGTTTCTCATATTGTAATTCTAATGGTAGGTTAAGTATATTCATATGGTGTGAACAAGATGAACGGATCAGAATCTTAATCTGATAAGTGTACGGACGGATGTAGAGATCAAGTAGCTAATTTAATGTGATCTAAAGGCTGAAATTTGATGTGTACAGTTAATTTATAATAATTAGACCTGGTATAAAATTTTACATGAAACGGATCATGAGAACCATGTGAATTTGAATTCAAGGTAGAGGTCGATGGCATTTTTGTAATTATTGTTGATCTAAAAGTTTTGTGAAATCTAACGGTTCTACTTGGTTCTATGTCTATTTCTAAACAATTCTTACAAAATAACTTGCATCTAAATCATTATGGTTAAAGAGTTATTCATCGATTTAGTCGAGGGAAGGTACATGTATCCAACCACATGATCAACGGTCGGATGACTTGATTTATGGATGAAGGTCATTCCCAGTGGTCAGATTCAGGTTCGAGGGTAGATGCAAGGTGAGAATAGTTAAATTGGTATCATACCCATGTATATGTTACGGTAAATCTCACGGTAACGCTCGAGTACTGAAAAGTACAGGGTGTTACAATGAGCCACCTATTTACCTACTCACTCAAGATTGTTTCAAGATGATTAAGCCACTTCTCAAAGGGGCAGAGTTCTTCCTTCAAATATGAGTTGCACTTCGACTTACGCACAAAAAAACTTTTAATATATCAAACAATAAAAAACAATAATATAAAAGAAATACTCACAATCAACCACAGACTGCAAAGTGACTTTCTAAATGAAACATGCCCTAAAATGAGTGGGAAAAACGGTTGGAGGGCATGGATAAATCTTATACATCACAATGGGCCCCATAGAGTTGCATGTTGCCATGCAATCCACGTCCTATTGACAGGGTGTGCCCCACCTTAAAGTCATTGGTGAAGATGTTCACGCTCACCAGGTAATCAGCCCGCATCATAGAAAATGATGGACGACCAATGGATTGACTTAATGCACACATGAGGCCCTCCTAACGAGGGATTAAGTTGATTTATTATGGCAGATTGATGTAGAGCGGGTCGTGGACACTTTCATGTCTAAGATGGACTGGAGAAGGCACGATCGGAGGCAAAAGTCAACAAGACCATCAGAACCTTAAAACATGCATATCTCGCAAACTGAAATGACTTACTCGACGTACCATATATGATTTTAGTGTAGGACAAGCTACTTTTGCCAACCAAACTAGAATAGCTAGGTTACTTATGCTGAATTTGCGAGATCCATCAGATCGGTGGTTGAATTCCATATTTATTTCCGTTTTTACAATTTTTAGTAAGTTTTAGTTTGATTGTAACTTTTCATCCATTGGGCTTTAGGAGTTGTGTCCAACATGAAAAGTGTTTTAAAAAATTAGGAGAATAACGTGCTTAAGCCACGTAGGACACTCTAAATAGAAAATTTACTATTTGTAGTAAGTTACGAATTTTAGGGAATTTTAGTTATAGTTTATTCCTAAACTTATTCTAATTCTTTGTATCCTTATTTAAAGGGTGATAAACTTATTTATTTCAATTATCAATCATTCAACAAGTTTCTTTCATATATTTTAAGATTATTTCTATTTCTTTTCCTTGTGGATTCGAGAAGTCTTTGTGAGGAATCTAGAAAAGCTCTGTGGATTCGGAGTAGTTATCCTTGAGAATGACGGCGATCGACCTCATCACGTTCATCCTTGTGTCACCGATAGTCTCCAAAGCAGGGCCCCCGTTTCAACAGCCAAGATGTGATGCACACGCGGCAAAATGGTCGTACAAGAAACGTGGAATGGGTGGATGTTTATCTCACTGTCTACTGAGATCCACTTGAACGTTTCTCTTTTCATTACAAACATACTACGATACAAAGTATATGCCTAGTTGCTTTCCATACATACCTTTCAAAAAGATTAAGAAATGTATATGACCAATTGTATTCCATACATACCTTTCAAAAAGATTAAGAAATGTATATGACTAATTGCATTCTATATATACCTTTCAAAAAGATTAAGAAGTTAAAAGAAACATATGATTGGAGAAGCTAACTAAAAGTAATTAGAAATACAATTGTAGTTAGGAAAAAAAGTCCTTTTAGCTTAATAGTAGTTATTAGGTCAAGTTGCACAAGTGGGTGTATCTTATTAGAAACACCGTCCTATTCCATGTGCCCATGCTAGATTAATACATGGCAATGTTTTACACATGATATATACTTTAGGACTTTTATCCGTTGGATCAGGGTTCTTTTCATGGACCTAATTTGTCCATCATCCAAAATAAAATAAAAAGCAAATGATTATTGATGTATTTTATCATTTTAATTTATCCAATGTTATTCAAACCATTCGCATACATAGGAAATTAAAGAGTCAAATAATCAATGGGCCAAAACATTTCAATATAAGATCTTCTAATTTTTGTCCATCTAGTATTATTGGTGGATCCCATGATATAAATGGTATAAATTGTTAAGATATGGCTTAGATGTTAAGATTAAAGTCTGATGTATCCTATAGCAATACAGCCTGATGTATTTTAGCGAAACTCGTTACCAGTAGCATTTTATAAAGCAAGTCAAATTAAAGCATTTTCTAGTCCTTAGCTTAACGTAAATTTAAAACATTGGATGTTAGGAGTAGGGCCATGTGAGTACCAATAGGTGCAATGCTAATACAGTACCAAAAAAAGGGCAACGCCGACGGCTAGAAACCGTCGGCAATGACCTTCCCCGACGGCTATTAGCTGTCGCAAGGGCCGTCGGTAAAGGATGCTTGGTGTTGGTCGCCGACGGATTAAAACCGTCGGCATTTTTGACAGCTAAAACCATCTGTATATCCAATCGTAAGGGGGACAGTCAAAACCATCGTCATTTCCAACGGTAAAAGCGATGGTCAAAACCGCTGGCGTTTTCAACGGCTAAGGGCGACGGCCAAAACCGTCGGTGTTTTCAGCGGTTAAAAATGTTGGCGATTCTCATTAATTTTAAAAAATGCAAATTAATTGAATTTGGATGATATATGTGATTTTGATTTCTTTCTTTTTTATTGTGTAGACTTACCTTCTCAAATAGGTTGAGTTAGCTGCATTTCTTATGAGTCGACCCGTACATGGGCAGGCAGCGAAGGTTAGATCGACGCGAGGGCCACATACGTACATTAGCCGCGTGTGTATGGTGCAGGCAGCATAGTTGTTCCTAGTCTCTATTAGCAGCGAGCCTGGTTTGTTCAGGACTTTAGAGAAATTAGTATATTTAGTTATGGATGTTTGCATTGATTAATCAACTCACACATCTAAAACTAGATATACCCATTTCTCTAGAGCCCTGAATGAACCAATCTATTTGAGAAGGTAAGTCTTAACAATAGAAAAGGAAGAAATCAAAATCAAATATATCATCCAAATTCCAAATATTTGGATTGGATATATGCTTAAAAAAAAGAGAAACAAGAGAGTAGCAGCAACGGTAGCTTTTTCAAAGGGGTTTGGATAGAGAAAACCAAGAGATGGACATAGAAAACTAATATAATCTTAAGGGAATAGAAAATTGTAGATCCCAATAGTAATTTTACTATTTTGTTTGGAGAATAGTTCTCCATGGATATGTTAGAAGTCCAAACGTCAAATGGCTCTCTCGAGAGTCAAGACCTTGGAAATCTATATTTAACAGGCTCTCTAAAGAAATTGATATCCATGTTTTTTGAGGAAAAAAGTGGAAGTGGGAAACAATTTTCCATAGCTACCCAAGACTGCATCCAAGATCAACATCATACACGGCATAGCTCTAGGGCAATTGATTGACCAGGTGGGCCCTTGGATTAAGGGGATGTAACTTCAAAATTGCAGATATAGCCACTTGAAAATGGATGATCAAGGAAAAGAAGGTAAAAAAATGCTCCGAGTCATGGGTAATATTCTCCTATCATTGCCTATGGCAACACATGAATAGTCTGATTGCCCTTGATGTGTACCATGTGCATGGTGCAAGTGTTGGAGACATGATTGTTGTGCATGAAAACCAAAAACAATATATGATTCCCCATCATATGAGTGTGCATGACAATAAATCCACCAATAAAAATTGATGAAGAACAAACAAAACACTGAATTTACTTGAAAGACAACAAATGCAGAGAAATTCCTGAAACTAAATGGTAAAATGCTTCATCTAATCCACTTTACCTAGAAAGAAGAACTGCTTGAGGAACAAAAGGAGCATATGCCATCTCCCTCTCAGTAGCAAGCCGCTGAGCTTTCTAAAACTCTTTCAGAACTGCTTGGAAATCTTTTGCAAGCTTTGCATCAGCTATCTTTTTGCTGGCCTACATTTAGATAGAAGCTCAATGTATAAACACAACATCAATAACAAAATAGAATTTTTATGCTTAAAACAGAATAATAAGCGAAGGCTAACAAAGATGCCCGTCTAGTGTGGGAAAATTCACTTCAAATGAGACCTTCAGAAGGAAAGATAAAATGAACATGACTTTTAATTTATATATATGAGCATGAGAATGAGCATGCACATGAATAAATGGACACTCACAAAAGCTTGAAGCACATATAAATGAATTGCAATATAAAGTAAATGATCTGACAATGGGTACTACTATTAGTTCGTAAGTAACATGCAAGACATTCCTTCATGTGTAACTTTTTACATGATGAAAGAGAACAATGATTAATTGTAGCCTAGTAAAAATAGATGGACTGATAATTCAAGAAAGAATAATTATTCCATGAACACCCTTGCCAATGTGCCTCTATACAAAAGAAGATGATCAAGTGATCCTAAGCATCCAATGGGGGTATTTTTGTCCACCAAATCAATCATTACCCAGTCTCTGCCAAGAAAAATCACAAGACAATAGACATATCATTATGTTCCATCACTAAAGCTTTGAATCAACTATGATGTTGATGGCAAGGAAAAAATGCATTTCCAACCATACCGAATTTTACTATAAGAATCGCTAAAATAGAGCACCTAGAAGAAAAATAGAGGGTCCTATCACTTGTTGGGTGGATCCCATGTCTTCCACCAATGACAAGGCTAAAACTATAATGGACTACCAATCCAAAACACCATCTGAGTCAACAATCAACTCACCCATTACCAGGAAAAATTTTTTTGCGTTAGGTACAAGAGCCAATATAACCATGGATTTCTTTCTGTTGCAAGGTTGTGAGATGTTCTAACAGCTTCTGCACTACATGAATTCTGGGAAAACAAGGAAAAAAAAAATCCATGAATCATCCCTGCTATCAAAAGACGCAACTCCTAAATCTCTTTACAAGCCAACTATGTACATGTGATTACATTGAGTGTGATAGATAAGAACAGCGATGATATGTAGCAGGCCATAAAATTATGTTTTCGTGGAAGTTACCTTATAAATAGGCCCAAATCCACCCTGTCCAAGCTTATTTGCATCCCAAAAATTATCTGCAGCAGCAGAAACATTTTTCACTTGCATAAGATGACCTTCAATTTACTTCATAAGCATAAAATGCAATCTACATTCATAAATAATATAAGGCAATGGTTTTTTGAAAGAAAATCAAACTAGTCAACAAAAGAAAATCTATGTAAGAAAATCAAACACCAAGTTCAGGATTTTCATATCAACTTTGTCTTAACTATCATCTCCTCCTCAGGATTTTCCACTTGCATACTTCTATTTTTTATTTGAGAGACATAATATCAACAGTTTGGATAATGAACAACATGCCCCATTTGTAACAAAATAAAAACCCAATTAAAGTACCACTGATATATTTTCATTTTTAGTGATCAAAATTCCAACCAACGAACTTCAAACCAATATTCAGATATGTTCTTAGTGATCAGCTCATTCATCAGGTACACAAAGGCGTTGAATGTGGACCACCCATGAGTGAACCAGCCCAATTCATGAGCTAGAGCATCTACATTGTTCTGGCCGATGGATAGGTTGGATTTCTCATACATGTGTCACATTGGCAGAGTTTATACATGCGCGCGACATTCACAAACCAGCACATATTTTATATGCATATTGGCTTAGTTTATGTAACGTCTCAGAAAAAATCCGTACAAAGGCCTGAGTATCACCTCAGGCAGAAATCGCTAACGACTGAATCCTTTAGAAATTAAATGAAAGTTAATTAAGTATTAAACTGAATTGATTAGTAGATTAGCTTGAACTGCTTCCTATACGAACTGCAAGGCCCAAAACTAGTAGAATCGCTAACTCTATATTACCTAAAAACCTAGGATAAATCTCAAAACCTAGTTGCTCTCGGGAGTACACCGAAACTCCGTATCAGACCTAGACTGCGCGTCGAAAGTCCGATGACCGTGAAACTATACGGTTATTACCGCCTTACTAGGCTTGACAAGTATCGCAAAAATTAAGTCCAAATAGTATCTAGAGACGCACAACTTGAGCCTGGAGCAAAATGTGTGAGAAACGCGAATATCTTTAAAAAGTGAACTCAAACCTAAGTGAATTGGGTCGTTCGCTTGTAGGCCAAATTTAAGGTTTCGGACTGTCAGATCCTGACCCAACTATACCCTTAAATCAAAAAAAATTTTCTACACCCATTGGCATACTTGTGGCCCTGATTGAATAACGATGACTGTTGAATTGAAACGGGTCTTCCACGATCGATTCACTAATCCAATCGGACCGAAATCTTAATCTGGCATAGATCCATTGTCAGATAACTTTCTTTAGAGTATATGCAAGCAATGGACTTCCATGTGAGCTCCATTGGCCCGAAACAGCCACCCTTTGGCTATACCCTAAGTATACCATGGCCCTAGGGCCATTTACACCACTTCTGGGCCTATAAAAAGGGCCTTAACCTACCCCTCTCTTATTCCATACGAATTTCTTCCAAACCTTAGGAGAGGAGAGAAAAGAAGAGAAAAGTGTGAGGAGAAGAGTGAAGGTTAGGGAGATCGAGGCGGTGGTTCTCTTATCCAACTATACGCCCTAGATCACCTCTTTGCTACACTACTCAACTCATTTCGACTATGATTTAGGTAAGAAATCCTAACCCTAATCTCAATTTAGGAATCCAAATAGAAGAATCTATGAAATAGCTAACCTATCTCAATGTATAGGTACTCATTATTCCGTATTCAGGAACATAAGATTCAAACTGAGTTCGATACGAGTATACCGACGAAAGTTGTGGACTATAAACGTTTAGGTTATGGTTTTCAAGGCTTTCAATGTCAGTTAATGATTTATGACTGACTTAATTGCTGTCATATGTATTTAGATGTGATGTTTCCCGTATATTACACATGTATAAGAACTATGTTGAATATAATGCATTTCATGTGTTTGTTGAAATGTTTGAGTGAATATGGAATCATGATTTGTGCTTGCTATGATTATTGATTGAGAATACATGATTGTTGCATGAGTGACAACTCTTTGTGAAAGGATTTGCTATAATATATGTTATAACAAATTTATTACATGTATGTTGATATGTGTAGTCTAAGTATTTGATAAAATACTTGAATGAGAAAATGCTTGTTGAAATGTATTTAATGAGGGTGTTGAGATAGGATTCTCAATTACCTTATCTATAGTTATAGTTTTCCTTCATGTAACCTATCGTACTACTACGTGAATTATAAATGAAATGCCTATGTATGACAACAGGTGTACTATGTGTTTGTTAAAATGCTCAAATGAGATTTATATTTGAATTGGTTGTCACCTGCTGCTTGACTATCACATATGAATCATTTACCCAATATCCGATAGTATCTGGGTGAGTCCAACTCAAGTAGTCCCAAAGAAATCTGGAATAACTATTGTGCAGAATTCTAATAATGAACTCATACCAACACGTGTCACCACTGGTTGGCGTGTTTGCATTGACTATAGAAAATTGAACCAGGTCACAAAGAAAGACCATTTCCCTCTACCATTCATTGATCAAGTTTTAGAGAGGGTAGCAAGTCACTCCTTTTATAGTTTTCTAGATGGATATTCCGAATATAACCAAATAGAGATATCCCTGGAAGACCAAAAGAAAACCATGTTCACTTGTCCATTTGGCACGTTTGCTTTCAAACGGATGCTATTTGGATTGTGTAACGCCCCAACAACTTTCCAACGGTGTATGTTAAGTATTTTTTTCAAATATGGTTGGGAAGTTTCTTGAGATTTTCATGGACGACTTCTCTGTATTTGGGAGTAGTTTTGAGGAATGCCTCAATAATTTATCTCTTGTCTTGTTTAGGTGTGAAGAGAAACACCTTGTCTTAAATTGGGAGAAATGTCATTTCATGGTTCAAAAGGGAATTATTTTGGGTCATGTTATCTCCAAAAATGGAATCGAGGTAAATCGCTCAAAACGCGACATTATAGCCAATCAAAAGGGAATTGATTGGGCCTAATGTATGTTTACCATGTATGGACGCTGCTGCTTGAATTTAAGGTACCACTTATCAGTGAAAAGCCCATTTAACCTTGGTACCATGATCCACTAAGACTCATGAGCCAGGCATGGTAGTATGGGACATCGTGATCCAGTTGTTGGCCTACACTGGGGTGACGAGCCTCCCCATAGTGACCAATGAGCAACCCAAACTCGTAAACCGAATACGGTGGTATGGGACATTGTATTTGAGCTGTCGGCCTACATTAAGGTGACAAGCCTTTCCCGTAGTGACCTCAAGTATAAACTAAGCCTACACCAAGGTGACGAGTCTCCCGTAGCGACCCAAACTTGCCTGTCCACTGCTCTTAAATCAGAGGTGACATTGCCCTATAACTTGTCCATCGTATGTGATTAACTATAATTGACGACCCTATAAGGATCATCGTTTAGGTAAATGATATAAATAGAGGTACCTTAGCTTCCCGAACCTGCTTTATGAATAAACCTAATTAAGTATTAGCTAACATGATCATGCACCGCATTGTATGTGCTTTGGCGATGAAGCGCATATGTCCAGAGTGGTGCATGCTACGATCGTGAGATGATGTCGTTGAGGGAGTGTAGGCGAGGGCATACATCATTATTGTATACCATCTTTGCATTAACAAGAGTACTTAGGATATGATTGTTGTATTGCCTTATCATTACTGCTTGACTGAATTGATAACATGTTAACCTTTGCCTTATAGTTCCACTGAGTTGATTACTCACTCCCACTCTGGGACAGTGTTTTAAAACACCAACTAGTCTCTGTTGTAGCTACAGGTGATAGCGAGGCTTATGAGATAGAGCTCGACTTCTATGATGATGAGTTCTCCTACATGCAACTCTCTGGCGGGTCTATGTAGACTTGGAGTTGCGTCGACGGGATTAAATGGATATAAACTAGTTAGACATTACATTTGGTCATTTTGTATATTTTGGAACAAACATGTATACATTCAGCCTGGTGACATGGTCATACTCTAGGGGTTTACAACTACTTATGTACTTTATATATTTATCGCAGTCTTCCACTTACGTAATCAAATTATCTCTGGAGTATGATATGTTGTTTTAGTATAATCATATCTTTAATGCACTAATATGGACAAGATTTAAACATCATTATCTATGTTGCATAAGTGATGCGTTGAAACTCGGGAGTTGAGCTTCTGCTCGACCCCCGATTTTCGGGACGTTACAAGTTGGTATCAGAGCATGATTTGGATTAAACTGGACCTGGGTTATGATAACACGACGCACACTGTGTTATCGAAACGAATGTAGGATTCCCAATTTCATCGACGGGCAAAACTAACCGTTGAATTTCACCCCATATGCATACTAGATCATGTAAAGATGATCCCAATCCCCTTCTAAACCGTCAATCAACAAGTTTGGACAATGATTGAGCAAATCCCACACTCAAACCATGCCAAAAGTGTGAATACATGTGAGTTAAAGTCCGAAAGTGCCTCGAATGGATGTGGGGGCCACACTGTAATTTACAAAGGGACCCAAGGGGGGTCCCACATATTTTTCGTATCTCGGGGAGGGGTGGACACCGCCCCAGGCGGAGCCACCACCGGACGACCAGAGTCCGGGTGGTGGTACCGCCCGATCGGCGGTGCGCTGCCCACCGCCTGGCCAGGTGGGCCCGTGCACACGTGTGGGGCCTCTTATTAACCCCCCTCACCTCCCCTTTTGTTATTTCCTTTAACTCCTAACCCTCTAAACCCTCCAAAAACTTTCTTTCCCTCTTAAATCTTTTCTTCCCTACACTTCTAACCTTCAAATCCCCCACTTTGTTCATCATTACCTTCCCATTCCTCAATTCCATCTCTCCACCTTCACTATTTTCACTCATTTGAGCACAAAGCCCCCTTTTGTATCTCAAAATCTTCCAAACCCTCTACCCATCACCTTTACCTACCTCCATTGCTTTGAAACTATCCTTTTCCTCTCCCTTTTTTTTTCATATTTCCATCTATTGAGCACAATGGCTCTCCTTTCGTGTCTCAAACCCTCTAAAAACCCACCAACTTATCTCATCCTTCAAGCATTTTCGCTTCCAAGGGCCCATTTTGAGTCTGCCACCGCCATCTCCTCACTCTCTATGCATTTTTCCCTCATGGCAAGGAAGAGAGCACCCCAGATGAGGTCGGGCTGAGTCGACCACGCCGTACTACGAAGAGGGCAGACGCCAAAGCTGGTACGAGTGCCGAGCGTGAACGAAGGTCCAAGTAAGACCTCGATCCTCAAGTTCCATTGGAGAGATTGCTACCGCCAGACGTCACTCTTGGTAAGTTCTACAACCGCAAGGTCGTGTTCGAGGCTCATGTCGACGAGAAGTTGTTTGGGACGTATCCAGTCATCGACTTTCTCCTGGAAAATGGGTGGGGTCCCATATTTGAGGGGAACACTCATGCGAACGAAGGCATTGTGCGCGCCTTCTACGTGCACATTTGAAATCCCCTATTGAAGCCTCTCTAGTTTCTATCCCTTTGGGAAGGCATGAGGCTATAGTTGGTGTGGACGAGATTGCCCGCATTATGGGAGTCGAAAGAAGTGTGGCACACACCAGTGGGAAGAACCTCGCTAGTGAGCGAGAGAAAAGACTCTGCACACTTCCTATGTGGTCAGCTCGAGCATTGGAGGCGGGAAAATAGCGTCGCTTTATCTAAGATGACGAACGACTTCCGCCTGCTCCACCACATATGCACGTATAACGTGTACCCTAGGTGGAGTAACCGCACCGAATACACAAGATTCATGGTGGATTTCTTGTATAGGGTTGGATAATGAGAGAAAGTGTGCCTGCCTACACTTGTCTTATCCCAGATCATACTCACTACGCATTCTACTAAGGAAAGCTCATTGCTACCTTTTGGCTGACTTGTATGCAAAATTGCCCGCGACTACTGTTTTCGACTCCATATGAATGATGTCGCCCCAATCCACATTATTAGCGAAAACACGCTCGATAACATGGGTATTGGCCTTAGGCGACGCTGAACCTGACTCGAGGAACAGAGCGATGATCCAGAAGAAGAGAGTGAAGATGTCGAGGGAAGTGAAGGTGAGGAAGAAAGTGAGGGCGAAGAAGAAGGGAGAGGTGAGGAAGGCAGCGAAGAGGAAGGCAGTGATGAAGAGGGGCATCAAGAAAGTGAAAAGGAGGCCCAAGAGGCTGAAGAGGGGTCTCCTCCTGCTACACATGAGCAGCGCCGTGATCGGCCCGCTTGGCTCAGATTGAGGAGAGCAAGTCACCCTGCGACAGGAGGTCAGAGAGACCCGGACGAAGCTTGAAGAGAATTAGGCCTTCATAAAATAAAATTTTAAGAAGGTGTCTCGCACTTTGAAGGCTCTCCTATGCTATCTGCAGGACAAAGGTGCTCCTCTACCATCACCAGATTCAGACGACTAGTCCTATGATGTAGTCGTCTTTAGGTCTTCTTTGCTTTATTGTTTTCTATGTTATAGCCTTGATAGGCTTAGTATATGGTAGAGAGGTTGGTATGTTTTAGTATTCAAAAACTTTATTTAGATTAGCTCATGTGCATCTTCTGTCATGATCCATGTAAAACTACATCTCATGTATTGTGACAATTTTGGTTAAATGAAATGCATTCAACTCCTTTTGTTATGAAATGTGCAGAATGCTTGAGGAATTGAGTGTTGTTATGCTGAATCTCACACATGTTACACCCTATGTTGTATATAGGGAATGCCAGTTAAGGCCACTTGGAGTACGACACGTCTTACACTTAGCGAATCGAGTGATGGGGCACCTCCCCTAAGCGATAGCCAGACGAACCTTAGTTTGGGCCCGAATCACGAGACTATTCCAAATTCTTAACCGGCCATAGGCCCCACAAATGGGCCCACACCTTCTGCACCACCAGTTTCGGAACAGAACCGTGCATCCTCGTCAATGCCCCACATGCATCAGGCTCCTCCTCCTGATAGGTTGGAGCAGATGATGCTCCTTATGCAGCAACAACAGCAGATTTGGACCACCATCGCTGGGGCCCTTACCCAGAACATGAGCATGGCCCCGTCTGCACCACCTGTGCACCCTGCTAGAAACATGAGTGCCAGCGGCTTATTTGAGTGATTCCAGCACTTCCGACCTCCTACTTTTACGGGTACTCACAGACCCGAGGAGGCCGAGTACTGGTTTGACCGCATCTCTAAGATGCTAAAGCCGCTGCACTGCACTGAGGCGGAGTAGGTTGAGCTAGTCACCTACATGTTTGAGAAGGAGGCCAGTTTGTGGTGGGATAGTATCCTGCGGACAGTTCTCCTAAGACATGTATGGACGTGGGACGCTTTTGAGACCCGCTTTCATGAGAAGTGTTTCCCCCTCAAGTACTACAATGAAAAGGAGGGAGAGTTTCTTCACCTCCAACAGGGAGGGATGACCATGGCAGAGTATGAGAACAGGTTCACGGAGCTAGCCAGATACGCTCCGTTGATACTAGCAGACGAGCCGATGCGAATGCGCCGATTTTCTGAGGGTCTACGGCCTAAGATACGTACGAAGATGTGTTGTGCTATCATTCTTAATTATGCTAAGCTAGTGAATATGTCTCTACGAGCTGAGCAGGACAAGGACAGACTATCCCGTACACGTTCACCCGTAGGTCCGAGGCCTCGACCAATTTTGTTGAGTAAACCGTTCCTCAGCGAGAGGCCACATCCCGATTCACCGCCTAGGCTTATGACTCCATCGACACAACTGAGATGATCTGATTTGTGGTGCGTCTACTGCAAGAGGTCGGGCCATACTGACACTTACTACTTCACCAGGATGAAGGACAACAGCTTTATACCGCCTTAGAAGATTAACTGTCAGTTACCTCAGGCTATCTCAGCTCCACCTCTGCGATCAGTACCACTTGCACAACCATCTTACCAGCAACCAGCACCTCGATTTAGGCCGCCTCAACGACCTATGGCACCACAACCAAACCATTCTCAACAGGCTCATGTACACTCACTTACAACTGAGGCATCCGAGACAGCAACCGCAGTACCTTTGGCTTTTGAAGTCATAGCATACATCCAAGGTATACCAGTCTTTTTATTAGTGGACACTAGGTCCACTATTTCGATCATATCATGGGCAGCGGTCAAGCGACTAGTGTTGGAAACTACTCCTATAGTTGGGGTGAGACTCCTTACAGCCACAGGGACCTTCTCAGATTCCACCAAGACTTGTAGAGGTTACTAGATAGACTTAGGGAGAAGAACATTGCTCGTTGACCTGATAGTCGCCCCATTGTATCATTATGATGTTATTCTCGGTATGGATTGGCTCACTGAGATGAAAGCAGAGATCGATTGCGATATTAGAGTGGTGACATCTCATGGACCTGATGGCACGACCTTTACCTTTCCAATTCAGGTCAGTTGGTACTACCGCATTAGTTGTTATGCTACCTTACTAAAGAATATTGATGGTTTGACATTTGGGAACACGTCAGTAGTTCAGGATTTCGCGGACGTGTTTAGAAAGATACCTGGATTACCTCCTTAGTGTGAAATCAATTTTACCATTGATCTAGTGCCTGGTAAGACACCCATTTCGCTACCAACGTATCACATGCCCCCATGCGAGATGGAGGAACTGAGGAGATAGATCGATGATCTGTTAGATGCAGGCTTCATACGACCGAGTGTATCCCCTTGGGGAGCACCCGTGTTGTTTGTAAAGAAGAAAGATGGATCACTGCGATCATGTATTAATTATCGTAGGTTGAACCAAGTGACGGTGAAGAACAAGTATCCTTTGCCCAGGATAGATGATCTGTTCGATCAGTTAAAGGGGCACAGTATTTTTTAAAGATCGACTTACAGTTAGGCTATCACCAGTTGCGCGTCAGGGATGAAGATGTGGAGAAGACAGCATTTAGAACCAGCTTTGGGCACTATGAGTTCCTTATGATGTCGTTTGGACTCACGAACGCACCGGCTGTGTTCATAGACCTGATGAACCGGGTGTTTCGGCTGTATCTGTACCGATTCATCATCGTATTTATAAATGACATCCTGATATACTCTAAGAGTTAGGAATATCACGAGGAACACCTTCAAGTAATCTTTGATACGCTCAGGAAGAACCAGTTGTTTGCCCAGTACAAGAAGTGTGACTTCTAGGAAGAAGAAGTCAAGTTCCTAGGACACGTGGTGTCCAAGTAAGGAATAGTTGTGGACCTTACTAAGGTGATTGCAGTTCAAGACTGGGAGCAGCCTGGTTTGGTTACTAAAGTAAGGAGTTTCCTTGGCCTAGCAGGTTACTATCATCGATTCATTAGGAACTTTTCCAAGATAGCCAGACTGTTGTTTTAGCTCACTCGGTAGAATCTCAAGTTTACCTGGAATGATAAGGCAAAAGCAGCCTTCCAAGAACTGAAGGACAAGTTGACGTCCGCACCCATGCTAGTATTACCAGAGCAGAGGGTCCGATATACCATTTACACTGACGCCTCTCGTATTGGTTTGGGCTGTGTTCTCATGCAAAAAGGATAAGGTGGTTGCTTATGCCTCGCGACAGTTGGGAAGCACGAGGAAAACTACCCTACGCACGACCTAGAGTTAGCGGCCGTCATCTTTGCATTAAAGCTCTGGAGACATTACATCTATGGAGAGGAGTTCGAGCTCTTTTGCAACTACAAGAGCCTCAGATACATATTCACACAGAGAGATTTGAATATGAGGCAACGACAATGGATGGAAACCTTGAAGGACTTCCTGTTTGAGGTCTCTTACTATCTTGGCAAGGCCAACTTTGTGGCAGACGCGCTGAGCCGCAAGAAGATGATAGCATTTGCAGCTCCGCTGATGATAGAGGAATGGAATATGGTCGAATTTGTGCGAAGACTTTGAGCAGAAATTTATGGTAAAAGAGTCATTTAAGAGCGTTGCACATATTCATGTACAACCACTTATTGATGACCGAATCATTGTGGCTCAAGACGAAGATGAGCATGGCCCCGTCTGCACCACCTGTGCACCCTGCTAGAAACATGAGTGCCAGCGGCTTATTTGAGCGATTTCAACGCTTCCGACCTCCTACTTTTACGGGTACTCACAGACCCGAGGAGGCCGAGTACTGGCTTGACCGCATCTTTAAGATGCTAAAGCCGCTACACTGCACTGAGGCGGAGTAGGTTGAGCTGGTCACCAACATGTTTGAGAAGGAGGCCAGTTTGTGGTGGGATAGCATCCTGCGGACAGTTCTCCTAAGACATGTATGGACGTGGGACGCTTTTGAGACCCTCTTTCATGAGAAGTATTTCCCCCTCAAGTACTACAATGAAAAGGAGAGAGAGTTTCTTCACCTCCAACAGGGAGGGATGACCATGGCAGAGTACGAGAACAGGTTCACGGAGCTGGCCAGATACGCTCCGTTGATACTAGCAGACAAGCCGATGCGAATGCACCGATATTCTGAGGGTCTACGGCCTGAGATACGTACGAAGATGTGTTATGCTATCATTCTCAACTATGC
Source organism: Magnolia sinica (assembly GCF_029962835.1). Classification (NCBI taxonomy): domain Eukaryota; kingdom Viridiplantae; phylum Streptophyta; class Magnoliopsida; order Magnoliales; family Magnoliaceae; genus Magnolia; species Magnolia sinica. The sequence goes on along the minus strand of NC_080590.1, from coordinate 14,460,058 downwards.
TAAGCTAGTGAATATGTCTCTGCGAGCTGAGCAGAACAGGGACAGACTATCCTGTACACGTTCACCCGTAGGTCCGAGGCCTCGACCAGATTTGCCGAGCAAACCGTTCCTCGGCGAGAGGCCACATCCCGATTCACCGCCTAGGTTTATGACTCCATCGACACAGCTGAGATGATCTGATTTGTGGTGTGTCTACTACAAGAGGTCGGGCCATACTGACACTTACTACTTCACCAGGATGAGGGACAACAGCTTTACATCGCCTTAGAAGATTAACCGTCAGTTACCTCAGGCTATCTCAGCTCCACCTCTGCGATCAGTACCACTTGCACAACCATCTTACCAGCAACCAGCACCTCGATTTAGGCCGCCTCAACGGCCTATGGCACCACAACCGAACCATTCTCAACAGGCTCATGTGCACTCACTTGCAACTGAGGCATCCGAGACAGCAACCGCAGTACCTTTGGCTTTTGAAGTCATAGCATACATCCAAGGTATACAAGTCTTTTTATTAGTGGACACTAGGTCCACTATTTCGATCATATCATGCTCAGCGGTCAAGCAACTAGTGTTGGAAACTACTCCTATAGTTGGGGTGAGACTCCTTACAGCCACAGGGACCTTCTCAGATTCCACCAAGACTTGTAGAGGTTACTAGATAGACTTAGGGAGCAGAACATTGCTCGTTGACCTGATGGTCGCCCCATTGTATCATTATGATGTTATTCTCGGTATGGATTGGCTCACTGAGATGAAGGCAGAGATCGATTGCGATATTAGAGTGGTGACATCTCATGGACCTGATGGCACGACTTTTACCTTTCCAGTTCAGGTCAGTTGGTACTACCGCATTAGTTGTTATGCTACCTTACTAAAGAATATTGATGGTCTGACATTTGGAAACACGTCAGTAGTTCAGGATTTCGCGGACGTGTTTAGAAAGATACTTGGATTACCTCCTTAGTGTGAAATCAATTTTACCATTGATCTAGTGCCTGGTACGACACCCATTTCGCTACCAACGTATCGCATGCCCCCATGCAAGATGGAGGAACTGAGGAGACAGATTGATGATCTGTTAGATGCAGGCTTCATACGACCGAGTGTATCCCCTTGGGGAGCACCCATGTTGTTTGTAAAGAAGAAAGATGGATCACTGCGATCATGTATTAATTATCGTAGGTTGAACCAAGTGACGGTGAAGAACAAGTATCCTTTGCCCAGGATAGATGATCTGTTCGATCAGTTAAAGGGGCACAGTATTTTTCAAAGATCGACTTACAGTTAGGCTATCACCAGTTGCGTGTCAGGGATGAAGATGTACAGAAGATAGCATTTAGAACCAGCTTTGGGCACTACGAGTTCCTTATGATGTCGTTTGGACTCACGAACGCACCGGCTGTGTTCATAGACCTGATGAACCGGGTGTTTCGGCTGTATCTGTACCGATTCGTCATCGTATTTATAAATGACATCCTAATATACTCTAAGAGTCGGGAATATCACGAAGAACACCTTCGAGTAATCTTTGATACGCTCAGGAAGAACCAGTTGTTTGCCCAGTACAAGAAGTGTGACTTCTAGGAAGAAGAAGTCAAGTTCCTAGGACACGTGGTGTCCAAGTAAGGAATAGTTGTGGACCTTACTAAGGTGATTGCAGTTCAAGACTGGGAGCAGCCCGGTTCGGTTACTGAAGTAAGGAGTTTCCTTGGCCTAGCAGGTTACTATCGTCGATTCATTGGGGAATTTTCCAAGATAGCCAGACTATTGTCTTAGCTCACTCGGTAGGATCTCAAGTTTACCTGGAATGATAAAGCAAAAGCAGCCTTCTAAGAACTGAAGGACAAGTTAACGTCTGCACCCGTGCTAGTATTACCAGAGCAGAGGGTCCGATATACCATTTACACTGACGCCTCTCGTGTTGGTTTGGGCTGTGTTCTCATGCAAAAAGGACAAGGTGATTGCTTATGCCTCACGACAGTTGAGGAAGCACGAGAAAAACTACCCTACGCACGACCTAGAGTTAGCGGCCGTCATCTTTGCATTAAAGCTCTGGAGACATTACATCTATGGGGAGGAGTTCGAGCTCTTTTGCAACTACAGGAGCCTCAGATACATATTCACACAGAGAGATTTGAATATGAGGCAACGACGATGGATGGAAACCTTGAAGGACTTCAAGTTTGAGGTCTCTTACTATCTTGGCAAGGCCAACTTTGTGGCAGATGCGCTGAGCCGCAAGAAGATGATAGTATTTGCAGCTCCGCTGATGATAGAGGAATGGAATATGGTCGAATTTGTGCGAAGACTTTGAGCAGAAACTTATGATAAAGGAGTCATTTAAGAGCGTTGCACATATTCATGTACAACCACTTATTGATGACCGAATCATTGTGGCTCAAGACGAAGATGAAGGGTTGGTAGAGTTGAGAAAGCGAGCTATTGACGATGAAGACTCTGAATGGAGAGTTGGTTCGGATGGGGGTTTACATTATCATTGCCGCTTATGCATCCCAAATCTTCATGACTTGAGAAGGGAAGTTTTCGAATCTGCTCACAATTCGAAGATGGCGATGCATCCTGGTAGTACGAAGATGTATCGAGATATGAAGCATTCATACTGGTGGGACAACATGAAGGCCCACATAGTAGACTTTGTGTCCCGCTGTCTCACGTGCCAGCAGGTCAAGGCCGAGCATCACCGACCTCCTGGATTGCTTTAGCCCATGCCTATAGCTGAATGGAAATGGGATTTCATTTCTATGGATTTCATTTCAGGGTTACCGAAAACGAGGAAGGGGCAAACTCCATTTGGGTGATTGTGGACCAATTGACGAAGTCGGCTCATTTCCTTCCGATTAAAGTCTCAAACTTAGCAGATGATTTAGTCAAGCTGTACATCAAGGATATAGTATGTCTGCATGGAGTTCCTATGTAGATCATGTCAGATCGAGACACGATTCACATCTATCTTCTAGACTCGTATTCAGGAAGCAATGGGTGTGAAATTGAAGTCTAGCATCGCGTTCCACCCACAGACTGACGGGCAGATGGAACGGGTGAACCAAGTGTTAGAATATATGTTGCGGGCATGTGTGCTCGATTCCAAAGATAGTTGGGATGATTGTCTTCCCTATGCTGAGTTTTGTCTATAACAATAGTTTTCAAGCGAGTATTAGCATGGCTCTCTACGAAGCACTGTATGGGCGCCCATGTCGAGCACCACATTGTTGGGCAGAAGTTGGTGAGAGGAATTTGATTGGCCCAGATTTAATGCAAGCGACCTCAGAGAAGATCGACATTATCAGGCGTCAACTTCTAGTAGTACAGAATAGACTGAAGAGTTACGCCGATATAAGACGGTGACAGCTAGAGTTTAAAGTTGGAAACCATGTATTCCTGAAAGTTTTCCCAATGAAGGGAGTTCTCCGGTTTGGAAAGAAAGAAAAACTCACACTAAGATTCATTGGCCCATTCCAGATACTAGATCGAGTGAGTGTGGTAGCGCACCGCCTTGCTTTGCCCACACCACTTGCGGGCTTGTACAACGTATTTCACGTCTCGATGCTGAAGAAATACGTTCCTGACCCTTCCCATATTATCAAATGGGAGCAGGTACAGTTGAGTGAGGATGCTGCTTATGTACTACGACCGATGAGTATCCTAGACAGGAAGGAACAGGTGTTGCGCAGTAAGGTTATCCCGCTTGTGAAGGTACAATGAACACATCACACTAAGGAAGAGGCTACTTGGGAAACAGAAGCCGAGGTCCGTAAGAACTACCCTCAAATTCTCAAGGAGTACGAAAAGATACTAATTTTGAGGATGAAATTTTTCTTTAAGGGGATAGATTGTAACATCTCGGAACAATCCATACAAAGGCCCGAGTATTACCTCAGGTAGAAATCGCTAAGGACTAAATCCTTTAGAAATTAGACGAAAGTTAATTAAGTACTAAATTGAATTGATTAGTAGATTACCTTGAACTGCTTTCTATACGAACTGCAAAGCCTAAAACAAGTAGAATCGCTAACTCTACATTACCTAAAAACCTAGGATAAATTTCAAAACCTATTTGCTATCGAGAGCACACCAAAACTCCATATCAGACCTGAACCGCGCGTCAAAAGTCCGATGACCGCGAAACTATATAGTTATGACCGCCTTATTGGGCTTGACAAGCATCGCGGAAATCAAGTCCAAATAGTATCCAGAAACGCACAACTTGAGCCTGGAATGAAGTGTGTGAGAAACGCGAATATCTTTAAAAAGTGAACTCAAACATAAGTAAATTGGGTCATTCGCTTGCAGGCCAAATTTAAGATTTCGGACCGTCAAATCCTGACCCAACTATACCCTTGGATCAGAAAAATTTTCCTGCACCCATTAGCATACTTGTAGCTCTGATCGAATAACAATGACCATTGAACTGAAACGGGTCTTCTACGATCGATTCACTAATCCGATCGGACCGAAATCTTAACCTGACATAGATCCATTATCAGGGAACTTTCTTCAAACTGTATACGAGCAATGGACCTCCATGTGAGCTCCATTGGCCCGAAACAGCCACCCTTTGGCTATACCCTAAGTATACCATTGCCCTGGGGCCATTTACACTACTTCTGGGCCTATAAAAAGGGCCTTAACCCACCCCTCTCTCATTCCATACGAATTTCCTCCAAACCTTAGGAGAGAGAAGAGAGAAAAGAAGAGAAAAGTGTGAGAAGAAGAGTAAAGGTTAGGGAGATCGAGGCGGTGGTTCTCTTGTACAACTACACACCCTAGATCGCCCATTTGCTACGCTACTCAACTCGTTTCAACTGTGATTTGGGTAAGATAACCCTAATCTCATTTTAGGAATCCAAATAGAAGAATCTATGAAATAATTAACCTATCTCAATGTATAGGTACCCATTATTTCGTATCCGGAAACATAGGATTCAAACTGAGTTCGATACAAGTATACCGACAAAAGGTGCTGACTATAAACATTTAGGTTATGGTTTTTAAGGCTTTCAATGTCAGTTAATGATTTATGACTGACTTGATTGCTGTCACATGTATTTAGATGCGATGTTTCCTATATATTACACATGTATATAAACTATGTTGAATATAATACATTCCATATGTTTGTTGAAATGTTTGAGTGAATATGGAATCATGATTTGTGCTTGCCATGATTATTGATTAAGAATACATGATTGTTGCATTAGTGGTAACTCTTTGTGAAAGGATTTGCTATAATATATGTTATAATGAATTTATTACATGTATGTTGATATGCGTAGTCTAAGTATTTGATAAAATGCCTGAATGAGAAAATGTTTGTTGAAATGTATTTAATAAGGGTGTTGAGATAGGATTCTCAATTACCTTATCTATAGTCATAGTTTTCCTTCATGTAACCTATCATACTACTACGTGATTTATAAATGAAATGCCTATGTATGACAACATGTGTACTATATGTTTGTTAAAATGTTCAAATGAGATTTATATTTGAATTGGTTGTCACCTGCTGCTTAACTATCGCATATGAATGCCTATTGTGTTTGAGTATGATTGGAACTAATACGTAGTCCAGGCAATCGGTAACGGTTTACGATCGGTGGCCGAACTAGTTCGCCACAACGGATATGTTTGATGAATCCGAATTGTATGGTGATTATTGACAGTAGTTAGGCCACGAGGAGTGCGTATGCGCTCCATGTCGATTAATTCAACGTGCACTCATACCAGTCGAGCTTGTCAAGTAACCCGATTAGCCTAATGTATGTTTACCATTTATGGACAGTATTGCTTGAATCTAAGGTATCACTTACCAGTGAAAAGCCCGTTTAACCTTGGTATCACGATCCACTAAGACTCATGAGCCGGACATGATGGTATGGGACACCGTGGTCGAGCTGTTGGCCTACGCTAAGGTGACGAGCTTCCCCGTATTGACCAGTGAGCAACTCAAACTCGTGAGCCGAATACGGTGATATGTGATACTGTATTTGAGCTGTCGGCCTACGCTAAGGTGACGAGCCTTCCCCATAGTGACCTCGAGTATAAACTAGGCCTACGCCGAGGTCTATGTAGACCTGAAGGTGCGTCGACGGGATTACAGGGATATAAACTAGTTAGACATTACATTTGGTCATTTTATATATTTTGGAACAAACATATATACATTCAGCCTGATGACATGGTCATGATCTGGGGGTTTACAACTACTTATGTACTTTATATATTTATCACAATCTTCCGCTTGCGTAATCAAATTGTCCTTGGAGTATGATATGCTATTTTAGTATTATCTCACTCATGTTTAATGTACTAATATGAACAAGATTTAAACATCATTATCTATGTTGCATAAGTGATGCATTGAAACTCGGGAGTTGAGCTTCTACTCGACTCCCGATTTTCGGGGTGTTACAGTTTATAATAAAGATAGTTTAATTAGCTTAAAGCACATGTTAGCTTAGGTGCATTTGGTAGAACCAAATGTCATTCATGAAATTTAATGATTAATCAGTCTTATTTACTGCAAAATATCATCAAGTTTCATGATATTTAGTGCAACCAAACACACCCTTATATGAATTATCATATCATGCTCAACCTATGCATATCATTACTAAATGTTCTTACATATGAATTGCTATACAATAACCAACAGCATAACAGATGTATAAAAAGAGATTGCCTAACCGACGAGATGGACACAAAGTTATCCACGGTCCACTCTCCACCTCCATTGCATCATATCACAAACACAATTGGAATGGTGGGGGTTTTTGCTTTTTAGGTACAAGATCAAGATTCCTAATGAGATGTAATGGAGATCGAAGGTCACACTTTCCACATGATTCGACATTGAAGAATCATTCACAACTGTAACGCTCCGAATTCGAGGGTCGAGCAAAGGCTCAACTCCCGAGATCCATCGAATCACTTATGCAACATACATAATGATGATTAAATGTTGTCCGTATTAGCACAATAAACATGAATTAGAAGGGATTGGGTGGTGTGAGATTCAAAAAACATAATTATTACCCATGGCAGGGATTGTCCCCTGTTGCCATGGGATAAAATTAATGCCATGCTTTGTTGATAATACGGTGGTACATTAAATGGATATACCCACCAACATTTGAAATTACTAAAAATAACACACATGTGTTATATCTAAACCATTCATTTGTTTTGTAACCTAATTTTATAGCATGGGCCTAAAAATGAGGTAAATCCAAAACTTATGTAGCCCTAAAGAAATTTTCAACGATAAGTATTCAATCCCTGTTGCTTTCTATGGTAGGGTCCACTTGAGCTTTAGATTTACCCGTTTTTTGGCCCATGCCCTAAAATAATCTCGATAAATGGGTGAACAGTGTCGATATAGCCCACACATCATGTTGGGACCTACACAACTTCCCAAACATTGAATGAAATTGGCACAGGACCTAATGCAATTCCATTTAATGTAACTCCAAGCTTTTCCATTCTTCCCAAACATGGAGTGGAATTGGCACGAGACCAGATGAATCCCATCCCACCTAATCTCTTCTAATCCCACCGCCCAAACTGACCCTAAGAAACCTCAGTAAACACACGTGTATACACGTGTAATACACGTTTGAGGATATGCACAAGACTTTAAAAATATAGTACATGTATACAAGATAATTACAAGATATTTACTACTGACATAAACAACAAATCCTAATACTTGCTTATCAAGCAATCTACTCCTAACTAAAATAAAGAATTTCATTAAACACATCTGATGTGGACCAAGTCTTCCATACATTAATTACTCTTTACATTTTTGTTTGACATAAACCCATTGCTTCTCATATTCTTCATATGGGGTTAGTTGCTTCGCTGGTTGTGCCTATCAATTTTAATACTGTTTTAGTCTAACTCTGCCCATTTCAATTATTTTAAGATGAGCTTTACTCTGTTATCGGACCGTTAGATTAGTAGGCATTTACCTAATGGTTAAAAATGGAAAATATTCAATGGTATTATTTCAGAAACAAGTGTCCACAAATCAGAGTCAGGAATGTTCAGATGATCTGATTTTTGGACTAATTAACTTTGCAGTTGTGGGTTCCACATTTCAGTCAGTTTAATTTAAGTCAATATACCCCATGTGTACCATTTCTAAGAGTATCAAGTATCATGCAAAGCCAGAGTATCAAATGACTCTCTGATATTTTATGTTTGGTGGACTAAAAAATACAAAGTATCCAACTGTCATTTTCAAGCTCCAAGAAGACAAATTGGACTTTGATGCTCTCTCTGGTCCTTTTCTAATTTTAGGCTTTCCTGAAATTATTCGTAAGCTTTTGTTTTACTTAAGAAATGTGAGGGTTGGGCCTACGACAGCAGGACCCCTGTGATAGTTCACCACCATTTTCAAACGGTGGCAATTCATCCTCCTCACATGTAGCAGTACTCTCATGTGGGATATTCAGACCAAGACCATCCAAACAGTAGAGGACATTGCATATGGAGCTTATCTCTAAAATCACTCTCATCCAATGAATCTGACCATCAAATCAATGGTTAGTCCAAATTCCAAGGAAATTAGATGGTGCTTATGTCTTCTTAATAATTGGGTGAGCTGATTGGACCATCTGATTGCCGTTCAAATATATCCTGTGCACATACCATTTTTTAAATGGTGTTGAACTATCATAGCTAAAAGCTTAAATAACTGTGATATTTTGTATCAAAAAGTCTAAAATAGAATAATGCACGTATTTTGGGTGTGTTACGTGAAAAAATTTGAATATTAAACAAGGGGAGTTATTTGATACTCTGACAGGATATCAGCTTGATATGCTGAGTGCGCAGAAATCTGACAAAATTGTGGAACACACTGTTACTAAGTAACTTTCTTACAATCAGATTGGTTTAATAATCCTAACCTCTGATTCATGAGACACTTAAGTAACTTTTGGACAAGTTTTCATTTCTAACCATCCAATTAATGTCCACCAATCTCAATAGTTAGATGCTCAAATAAGAGTAATTTTCATTCAATACTATATCTCAATTGGGTCTCGTAATGTACACAGTTTAATTTGAATAACTAGTATTTTATGTATGCAATTTCAAAAAAAATTCTAAATGCTTGTGTGTCATCCATTACACTCTTCCAGAATATCAAAGCTTTACGCTTAAACGTTGTCGTTACGTGGGCGTACCAACCACTTGTTAAAACCAAACACACTTCAATATAACAACAACAATCCAACGACTAAAGCGACAATATATATTGAATTTTCATTTTCTTCAAGTGAGCTCCTAATTTCCTTCACAGACAGTATTTTATAAGTACGGAAGAAGCCTAACCGTAACTAGCTTGTCAGTCAATAAATAAAATATCTGCGCATCCGTAAGCAACAGTTTTTTCACATTGTATTAGTTCAAGTTGAAGGATTTCTTAATAATTTCCATTAATTTCAGTAGATGCAACTTGGAATTAAGCAAATCTAATATAGGAACAATTCATATTTTTAAGTGGGGAATGATCACATGATGTGGATGCTACTGTTAGTATGGAGCAAATATGGGGCCCACCCAGTGCGCATGCCATCCAACCGATCCCACAAGTTCATCCATCCATTTCATTGGGGGACCTTAAAAATCAGTCTGATCCTATTATCAAGTGGGGGAGACCATAGAGACTAGAGTTAGGCATCAAGTCGAGTTGGACTAAGTTAGGGCTAACCCGACTTGATCCGGTTTTGAAATAGGTCTGACCGAGCTCTACTTGACTTAGTATCGAGTCAAGCATGCCTAACCCGATTCAAGTCCGGGTCTGGCTTGGACTAATCTGGACCGAGTCTGGCCCAGTCACAAGAATTGAATCAAATTGAGTCAAGTCGGCACCAAGTCGGGTTGGGTGCAGCGGGTATCCACAGGATAAAATCATACCTCAAAACTTAGATTCACCCAATAAAAGTGCAACCTCTCCATCAACTCAAAACTTTTTTTTAAAAAAATACATATGTACAAGTCAAGTTTCGGATCGAGTCGAGTCAAGTTACCGGGTGACTTGAACTCGATTCGGTTTGAGTTCGGATTGGATGAAGTTAACTCATTTCGGATCAACTTACCCACTCAGCTCGAATCGAGGCGGACGAGTCGAGTCGTCACATGCCCAGCTCTAATAGAGACAATTAGGGTTGTACATCGAGTCAAACCGAGTCGAGTCGAGGTGGGTCAAACTCGGCTCGACTCGTCCATGCTATACTTGAGTTCGAGATCAATATTGAAGCTTGACTTGTTTGTCAAAGCTGTCAAGTCGAGCTAGTGGTTCGAGTCGAGTCGAGCTCGAGCTTATTCAACCTAACCTAAACCCTAACCTGACTCAACCCCCCCCCCAAAAAAAAAATTAAAAATTAAAAAAAAACTAACCCAACTCATCATCCATTGCCAAACCAACCAACCCGACCCAATCTGATTATTATTTGAAAATAAAATTTAAAAAATAGAACTAAAATCATATAATTATTATATTAAATAAAAGATAAACCTACCTTTGTTTGTGGATGCTTGGATGGTGGCCGAATGGGTTGACTACTAAGCGAGCCAAGTCGGAGAATGAGAGAAGGAGAGAGTAGAGGGCAGGCCGGCAGCGATCGATGGGTGGGCAACGGATAGGTTGGGTTTGGGGGAAAAAAAAAAAGAGAAAGAGAGAGAAAGGGAGGGAGGGTAAGGGGAATGGTTGCAGTCGGGTAGGGTTTGTTGTTTTTTTTTTTTTTTTTTTTAAATATAACTTTTAAGTGCGTGTGTGTATATTTACTCGAGCCGAGTCGAGCTCAAGTTTGAGCTTTGAGTCGAGTTGAAATGCACTCTGCTCGAACTTGGCTCGAACTCAACACGAGCTTCAGAAATTTAACTTGACTCGAACTGAGTTGACCATTCAAGCCAAGTCAATCCGAGCTGACACAAGCCAAGTCGAGCGAGCTTTTCGAGCTAGCTCAACTCGTATACAACCCTAGAGACAATAGACAACCACCAGAAATCATCCAAAATTAGTCTAGAGCCCCCTGGCTGTGTTTATAGCATCCAAACCCTGGATTAGGTGCACCTCACCATGAAAATCGGACGCTGCAGATGTTAGGCCAATTCAATCATCAGGTGGGCCACTTGATGTGTTTTTTTATTGTTTATGTGGTGTGGCCCAACTGGCGATCGGATCCGTCTTATTATTAGACAAGGGGCCAAGCATAGGGGCTGCACCTGATGGATGGATCGGATATTGCATACAAACAGCACTTGGGCCCCACCTTTGGCCAACAATGAAGCCAACATTAGTGGATTAGTCTCCTGTTTAAGGGTTCTTTCTCATGTAATTATAATAATAAAAGGCCAACTTGTATGTGAGCTAGGCACATGTGACGACAGACCATCTCTTTCAATTGACACTTAAGCAGGATTTTTCTAAGGCCAAGTCAATGATCTCTCTATCTCCATCTTCATTCAAAAGCTTCTTCCACGTATTTAGATGCCCTCTATCTAGCTGACAAGAGAGCATATACATCGAATGATCCATGTACAGAGGAATCATTTAACTCAAAAAAAAAAAAAAAAAAAGTAGGCCTTTCCGTGCATGGTTCAAAAACAAAATCACAGCAAATAACTCATTTTTTAAAACATGGTTTTAAAATTTAGTGGTGACTCGATTCAAAGCTTGGCTGACTCAGCTCCACTCATGAGATTTCAAGCCAGGTCGTTTGTGAATCTGAGTCAATCTGACTTGTTGAGTTGGCTTGCTGTCTCGGGTGTACCACCGAGTCAACAAAGGCAGCTGGTGAAAAATACCATTAACACAAAGGCAGCTGGTGAAATATACCATTAAACCAAAAATCACATCCACGAGTCACTCTTTTCTGTATTTCAAATGCTTAAAAAATACTTTTTAAGTTTGCTGGCATTTTAAAGGTGTGTTTGGATGTTACTCATTTTCAATTTTCATTAAATCTGTAAGGAAATGCCCATGCTCGAGAAGGTGAGCGCTCCCTTCCTGGTTTTTATTATTTAAAAAAAAAAAATTTAAATTAAATTAAATTAAATTTTAAAAAAAAAGAGAGAGAGAGGAAGATTAGTGATAGCGTTGCTTCACCACCTCTTACATGTTAGGATATGTAGAGCTATCATCCTATACTTTTATCAAATAAGCTTTATGTAAACTTTATTTCATTTAGAGTAATATATATTCTATTATAAAAGACAAATAGAGAGAGAGAGTGTGTGTGTGTGTGTGTTGTTATTGTATTAAGAATTGCTTCTTCATGTTCTACCCTTGGGGGTAGTGGATTAATGTGAATCCATGTATATACCAAAGAAAACCACATAAACCGTTGTGTTATGCTTTGCATCTTTTTTCAATTCTCCTTTTAATTTCAATATTGTTGTGTGATCCCTTCTCCCAACATAATACACATGTCAATATATAGATATTTTCAAAATATCCAAACCGTTCATTAAACTCGCTATCACAAGATAAGACATGGATGAAATTTCAGGCCGATTGGATAATTGAGCTAGTAGCAGTCTTATATTTTATGCATTAATACTCATTTTTAGTGGCATCCCAAAATGCTGTAATATTTTTAATTTGATTATGCAATATCAAATTAAATAAAGAGTCGGTCGAGTCTACCTGACCTAGCCTGACATTGAGTAAACTATTTTTTTTATAATTGAAATTATCTAAGGTTGATTTTATTAATTTACCCATCCAAAAAAATATTCATGTCTTAATCACAAATCTATATTCACTAAGAAAGTTATTTTCATACCACCATTATCACATGCCATATCTCTTATTTTTACTTTTTTTTCCCTAAAAATATACCTTTTCTTTTTCTTCAAGAAAATCTACTTCCACTCTCTCTTCAAATCTCTGTCCCACTCAAGCTTTTCCCTTCTTTTTTTCCTGTATGTTTTTTTGTTTTTTCTACGCTTCACACCGACACTCGCAGCACGTGTGTATCCTCCAATCCATTCATCTGATAAGCCCCACCAGGAAGAAAGAACTCTTAAAAAATCTCAAGTCCTTACAAAACCTAGCAATGATTTAATTAACCGTCCAACAACATCTGATTGAATTAATATAATCAAGGCTCATGTCTCTTTGATCCAGACCGTTGATATGATGCTACCTTCCGATCTTCCACCTAACGTGGTCACCTGATGAACGACTTAGATCTTGCACTGACTCTGTAGATGGACACGTGGCTTCTTCATGTGCACCAGCACATGGGCGGTTTCCCGCTAGTAACTCCACTACGAATACAGTTGTTTACATATAGATGGCGTGTCCAGACAGCACGTCGGTAATTCTGGACCCGTACGGCAACCGCTTTCACATTTCCAAAAATTGGAAAGGGCCGTGATAAACGAGTCCTTTCCTCAGAGAAAGTGGTGGACCCCACAGTCTTAACTTTTACTTCTATGGTGATATTCTGTAATGCACAAAGGATCATTGTCTGTCTTATACACAAAACTGGGGCGGCTGTTATTACTACTAGCAGCCCTTTCCTCAAACCAAGTGGTGGGCCCCACAATCTAATATTTGGTGGGTGATTACCCAAACTCTGGTAGACCAAAAGAACACTGTTTGTACCTTACTGTGGACCGTTCATGTGGACAAAACATACAGCCGCAGATACATGCATTCAGTCAATATTCCATCGCTTTCATGTGTACTTCATGTGTGAAAATGATGAACTAACTCAGCACTTCTTATAACCTCTAGTGGGTCGGTGTTGTCTTCTTATATTTTCTCTCCTTTATGGACTATATTGGCCTTATTCTAGAGTATGCTTGAGTTTTCATTTTGTAAAAGTGGGGTCCATTGTTGATTTATCAAGACCGTTGATAGATCTTGTGCTACAACGTCCCGATCATAAGATTGCATACATGGAATCAAGTGTTAATTCTTTTGTAATTGAATTAACGGTCATGATTTCATATCAAGCTTTATGAAATTTATGCATAGCTAAGCAGTGTCATTAAGTAGAAAACCACAAATTTTAAGTGTGGTTAGCATATACATTGAGATGTGTCAATCCAATGGTGAACGGCGTTCCTCCAAGAGCTTCAATGGTCATTCCATGCATCCCTGCATAGTAGACCTCTTTGGCTCACCTTCTTTCCAATTCTTACTCAAGTGTGTCGAATTGATGAAAATCATCATAGGTATAAGTTTAGAGATAGAGTGTTAATAGTCTTTCTTATTTATGATTTGGATCATAAGTTCCAAAATAAAAACTAAGTCGCATATGAAATTCCCTTCCTTGGATATAATAACTTTCTATTCATTTGAAGTTTCCTTTTATGTATGGCTTTAAAACTTAGAACCTAAAATTTTCAAAAATTCAAAAGGCCTCATGTAGCCAAATACATGTGTGTGCATATGTGTGAATGCGTGTGGGCCACCATAGCGAGAGACGCTAACATTTTAGCTTCCTTTTAGTTTAAGAGTGGGCAATTGTAGGTGTTTTTTTTTTCTTTTTTCTTTTTCTTTTTTTTTCTTTTGTTTTGGCTCTTTCTTTCTTTCTTCCTTAGCCATATCTTTTGTACACACGAGTTTAAGGATGAGAATTTTCCCATCTAGGAAATCATTTGGCATGTGGGCCATCCAGATTGGGGCCATCATATCTACATGTTGGATCACTAATCGATGGTCCCGCCTGTGTAAACTGAAAATATGAAAACGTGTGATATCTCCATTTCAATACCAAGAGACCAAGAAGGTTTATATATTTTATGGCTAATGTATGGTAGTATCTTCACATTAAAGCACTAAAAAAAAGAGATATCTTTCTAACGTGGCATTTCAATCAAGCTATCATTACGTCTTTGAATGTAATATAAAGAGGCTGATGATGCCTTTGTTTCTTGCAAAAGCCGAAGATTTTAGAAAGTAGTGGTGTGGATGAGTCACGTAGGGCTGTTTGGGAGCTGGTATTTAGATTGTATTGGGCAACATCTTAGCATAAAAGAAGTGAAGAGAAGACATTTTTTTGTCACGTGGCATTTGAATCAAGCTATTATTACGTTCTTGAATGAGATACAAAGAGAGGCTGAATGAATCCTTTGTTTCTTACAAAAT
This sequence comes from Magnolia sinica, assembly GCF_029962835.1. NCBI lineage: Eukaryota > Viridiplantae > Streptophyta > Magnoliopsida > Magnoliales > Magnoliaceae > Magnolia > Magnolia sinica. Next base: position 14,444,919 of record NC_080590.1, on the reverse strand, counting down.
TGCTGAAGTTTTTGGCAGGTGGTGGTGTAGATGGGTGCGAGTTACATAGGGCTCATTTGAGATCTTGAGATCTTGTATTTGGATTGCATTTGGGAATATCTTCGGGTAAAAACAATAAAGAAAAGACATCTTCTTCTTCTTCTTTCACGTGGCATTTCAATCAAGCTATCAGTCGTTCTTGAATGTGATACAAAGGGGCTGAATGATTCCTTTGTTTCTTACAAATGTAGTAGCAGGTAAAGGTGTGGATGGGTGTGAGTCACTTAGCACTCATTTGGGAGCTTGTATTTGAAAGACATTAGAATTCAAATTACAATTACACTAAATCGAGGTCATTCTGAATCATTGATGGTATTTGGCAGTTTGTACCTAAATGGAAGGCATTGGAATCCAAACCTTCTGTTTGAGAGCTTGTACTTGAAATGCATTGGAATTATTTGGTATATTCTCATGACTTGAATTATATTAAATCAACTTCATTATCCTAAATTAGTATACATGTGTGATATTTGATGGAATGGTTGTAATAAGTCAATCGAAATATATACTTTATCCAAAAAAATTAGGAAATTACATGCCTCAAGTGCACCACATATGTAAGTATCACAAATGAGTAACTCACCTACATTTTTAACCATCCATTTAGATGGCCAACATTGGAGCATTCAAATCATTAATTCTATTAATGTGATTTTAGTACTACATCTAAGAATTTGATTGTTTGTGGTAGTATTAGTTTGCATGTGTACAACTAACTCTTCTGCATTAAAAAGGGAGCCCAAAAGGCATTTAACTCCTAATTACAACAAAAACCTAAGATTGCAAAATATGCTAAATAAGTGTATTTCAAATACCATCGATTGTATTAACCTTCAAGTACATAGCGCCAAATGATGGATTTGAGGCAAAATCCTCCCAAATCCACTCAAATTCCCTCAAACATACTAAAAAAAATAAGGTGTCAACAGTCCCTCAAACACAAGAAAAAACTAAGAAAGTTGTTTCTTATAAATTAAAAAGAAAGAGTTGCAATGCATGGGCAAAATTGACCAACCAGCTATCAGTTGGTGCAAGATCCATGTTGTTCTGCAGATAGACACTGCAGTTTGTCTTGACCTAAAACCATGAATACAAGTTTCCACCCCACCTTGAAAAAAGAATGTTCGTGGTACCATGCCATTAGCATTTTAGATCACACTTCATAGCATAAATCAATGAAAGGCACCAGGTACCTAAAACTAATTTTTAAAAAAATTTCTAACATCTTTTCTAAAAAAGTATTTTTAAAATATCATGCATTTCATATATTTATTTTAAAAGTGCTTTTAGAAAGCCTATCGATGTGCACTGACTGGTGTTTTGTTTTGTTACTCATTGTTCAGTTGACTCTACTATGTTACTTAATTGATTCATCCCAAAAATCAAGCAATCCCACTCATCTAGGGGCCATTGATCTCACACATATATTGCCTCGACATGTCTGTCCATTTCATTTAAACACAATTCTATTCCATTGAGCATTCCTTCGATCTTAAGTGTTGACTACTGTTATTTTTAAATTAAAAAACTTGAAAAGAAAAACTGAACAAGAAACGGAAAAGAAAAGAGTAACGGAGGAGTTTGCCATATAGGTAGAGCCGGGCATTGAGTTGAGTCGGACGAGTTAGGGCTGACCCGACTCTACTCAGTTTTGAAATAAACCTGATCGAACTCAACCCTAACTCAGCACCGAGTCCAGCATGCTTGACCCGATCCAAGTCCAGGTCTGGCATGGACTAACCCTAACAGTATCCGACCCGGTCATAAGTACCGAGTTGTGTCGAGTAGCACCGAGTTGGGTCGAGTGCGGTGGGTTATCTGCGGGCTGAAATCACAATTCAGAACCTAGGTGGAGCTACCGGAATTTCAGCCTCTCCATCAGCTACACGGCATCTCAAATCTGAAATGTCAAATCTGAATGTATGCCTGGCTACAACCTACTTCCTCCACATCAACACTTGGAGGACGCATCTCCCATCTAAATAATGAGTCGGACGAGTTGAGTCTGCCGAGTCGACTCACCCATGACCAGCTCTACATATAGGTTGCATTCACGTACAACCCACCAGTTAGTATCACATCCAGCATTGCTCAATAACAGACACGGCACACGCGTAGAACATCCACACCGTCATAGGTGGGTCCTACCAAAACAGCTCATCAGGTTGTGCACCCTACATATAAAAAACAATGACAATTTTGAAAAACATTGCTTCTGTATGATTCAGCATATGCAGGTGGCCCACCTGATTTTTTTTGCGGCAGGCAATCTTCATGGTGGTCCACCTATGTACGGCTCCGATGTCATTTGTACATGCCACATTGATCTGTCTTTATAATTATGATTTTGGTCCAAATAATGAGCAAATATCATGTACGCTTCTCCAACACTTGACTTAAATAACTAACTCGGAAATCGGCCGATTAGGCAGCTCAACATCTTAATTTGATTTAAGTAAAAAGGAATTGTTAAGGTCGCGATGCATCAGAAAGGAGTAGATACACTTCTTATGCATCCATTTTTTGATAAGTGGGCCCACAGTTTTGGTGATCTAGACTCTTGTTATGATTCACTTGACCGTCGATTGGAGGATGTGACCAACTTTTTCTAGATTGGATGATTCTGTCCGTCTGATTCATGACTGTCAGTTCGGACCATTGATGTGTCATTTCCTTACCCATTTATTTTTAGGCCATGGTACAAGGGTTAGTTTGATCATCATATCTGAGAAATCTTCTAGCTATCACTTATCAGCCATTCATTGTGGTTCCTTCATATCAACGTGGGGACCATTGCACCACGGGGCCCACGTGTACAATGGGTTGCAAGTTGCAACTAGGTTGGGCTGGCCGGAGCCAACTTTGAGCTGGGTGTGGGTTAGCCAATAGGCCTGTTGGTCAGACCATCATCTATTGTGGGCCCCATAGGTTAATTGTAGGGCCTGGTTATGAGTCTTACAAACGCCCAGGCAGGTTGTCTCTTGGGCCGGCTGGTCTACTGGCCTGACCCAAATTCTGAGGTGAGTTGTTCCTAATGGGTAGCTGGTGAGGCTTGGGCTAGAAACTATGGCTTAATTAAGTAAATTGGTTGGGCTCGGGCTGAACCTCACCAGACCTATAGGTAGGGCAGAAAGTCAGGCAGGTTCAACCCAACCAACCCGTGATAGACCCAACATTGGGTTGGGCTCAGGCAGGATGTATCGTGTTTGGTCTCAAGCTTGGGCTATATAAACACCAACCTGATAAAACTTGGATCGGGCTCAAGTTGAGGTATCGGGTTGCCCAACTCAACTGGAACCGATCAATATATAAGTTATAAATTATAATTGAGTGCGGATTGTCTGTGTTGAAGGCACGGGGAATCCAAGTGCCATCGGGTCTCATTGGTCCACGCCATTTTCAATGACTCAAGCTAACAAGATATGTTAGATTTCTCTCTCCCAAATAGATTGCATGCTACACAACACAACTTTTAAAGTAGTAATTCTCATATATTTTAGCTTGTTTGTTTAGAAAAAATGAAATTCTTTACAATAAATAACTACATATATACAATAAATAAAATTATAGGTACAAAAAATAATGTGTATTGAAATATAATAGACTAATGTAATAACAAAAATATTAGCATGTGTCCACCCAACCAACCAGACAGAGCCTACTTGGGTTGGGCTTGGGTTGAGAATTCCTAATCTCAGGTTGGATTGGGTTGGGTTGGGCTAGGGTTGAGCAACAACCTGACCCAACCCGACCCAACCCACCCGACTTTCAGCCCCATCTATAGGTTATCAATGGGCCAGTCCAAATGACCCGGCCCAACGCAGCCCAAAACCTAAAACAAACTCATAGAAGATACACAGGCACGTAGATACGATGTATTAGTGTATGTATCCAATATTTGGGGCAGACTAGCATCCCTTTTGGTCGTTTTCCCTTCTTAAACATGAGTTGGGTCATGCCTGGTCAGGTTAGGTCACTGACCCGATTAAAATTAAATGGGTACAGTCAGATCAGGTTGGGTATTGGCTTGATGAATTTTAAGAGGGTTGGGTCGGAGACCGGGTAATGGCTCTGGTTTTGGCTCGGGTAAGAAATTTTTGACCTGTTTACGATACGGGCTAGTAGTGGCCTGACATGACCCAACCCAAACATGACCCACTTTCACCCATCAGTTATTCCTGCCTTGTGCAAGTGCACACCTTTCTGCAACTGGACTGAACGGATTGTGACAAATATTCCAAAATCTTGATTTTTTTTAAAGTGAAAACTAAATAATCAATGGTTAATATAATAAGAAATTTCAAATCTTAGAATTTGAAATTTTTTGCCATTGTTACTTAAAATAATTGCGATTTTATTTATTTTTGTTATTTTTTGTTGTTTCGTTATACTATATAGAAGAGTGCTCCCCTTCGAATCAGGTGAATAGAGGTCAACCGAACAAAAATACATTCATCAAACAAACACAAGTAATTAGAATTTTACAGGCACAAACCTGACGTTATATTTCACTAAGAAGCTGTTTGGGGTGAGGGATATGGAAAATTCATGGATTTTAAATTTTCTCTATTTTTGGTTTGGATTTCTCAAGTCTATGCCTTCATAAATTCTTGAATTTGAGGCAAATCCGAATCCTTAAATTTAATAATAATAATAATAATAATAATAAAACAAACAAACTACCATTTATTGTTAGTAGTTACAATCAGTTACCATTGCTGCCATGTACCTTAAGTACTTAGCCAATAAGTACCTCAGGCTCAAATGATTGAGTGCCCAATCTCATAACAGCCTTCCTGTGATGACTTATTGTTGCTATCAATCTCCCTTTATCCCATGTCACTAATTGTAAGGGCTGTTAATGAGCTGGGCTAGCTTGTCAGGCTTTTGAGAATGGCCAGCTTTGGGCTGAACTTGGGATGGAGAAACAGGTCCGTGGGCCAGATTTAGGTTTAAAATTCAAGCCCATTTTCCAATAGGGCCAAATTTGGACTGTTCAATAGTCAGCCTAGCCCATTAGGGCTTGCATGAGTAATTTTGTAATATACAAAATAAATGAAAGGGATTTTTTTTTGGAATAATTCCTCAAACAATGCTTTTTGAAAAGGAAAATTACTAAAGCACCCACATGTTTGATTTTCTTTAAAAAGTAAAAATCAGAAATATGGAGCCCACATGATATGTGTATGACATCAGGTTAATCAAAGATAGGCATTGAACCACAATTATCACATGGACAAAAAATCTTTCTAATTAAATTACCAAATTAACAAAAATGTTGTATTTTCTAGTACTATATTATAAATTGGATTAGTTTTTCTAGTAGCCCTCCTTAATTCTCTTATCTCTTGAACTTGTTTGGTATTTCTCGAATAAAAAATTGACCTCTCCATAAAATGGTTTGGATTGCTATTATTTTGGATAGGGCAAAATTAATTTGTTAAATTTATTGTACTTATTCGATCGAATAAATACATTGTGCCAGAAGTATTGGCCCAATTAACATGTCCGAATGAATCAATGGATATATTGGATCGTTAGCTATTTATACGAGGATTGGTCATTCGGGGTATGTAGAGAATTCATTTTATGAAATATCTAAAAGATCTTTGCATTTTGATTTTTTTAAGTAGTGCATATTATTTTTTATGGTGTAGCTCATCTTAAGTTTAGATTGATCATTTTTTTTTTCCTGAACATCATAGCGAATTATATCTATTGGGTGGGTTGGATGTCATACAAATATCACATGGCCTCCACAATTCTCCACTTTACCAACTTTTACAGGAAAAAGTGCATGGTAGGCACTATGGTAAAGTCCTAATTTGTGACGAATTTTTATATAAAACACCTCTCTCCAATAACCCATGCTCCAAAAGCCAGTGTCACAATACAAAATTCGGAGACCAAGTGTGCATCCAAATCCTGAGTTATGCAATGCGACATTTACCCAAAGTGTACTAAAATCAAATGAATGCAGGCAATTACTGTAATAATCATGTATGATTAACATTCAACTAGCAGGCAATTACTGTAATAATCATGTATGATTAACATTCAACTAAGTTTCACCCATTGCTATTATCTAAAAACCATCTAAGGACCCACCCATTTGGGGTCCTATTCAAATGGAATAATCAATATTCAACCAGAAAAAATTACATGTCCATGTCCACCTTATTCAACCCAAAAGAATCAAACATACAGATAATAAATGGAATGGTAATTAATTCAGAGCAGCAAGCTCTTCTTCAGTAAGATAAGGCTATGTGTCCCATGAATCATTCGCTGGCTCAACCACATGCTCACGTTCTTACGCCAATGGTTCATACCAAGTTCCATCTATTTATTTTCATTATTACCGGATGAGCTGGCCAGTCCCAATGAAAGTTCCCACCGGAGTTTGTTCATATGAAATTCAAGGATAGTGAAAAAAACATGAAGTATATAGAATAATCATTGATATTTTAAAATGCATGAGATACATGCGTGCACTAGGTAGGAGATGTTATCTACCTATATGAGTTGAAAAATCGTCAACTTGTATCTGCCCATTTGAGAAGGTGTCCACCATATATGTAAGCATGGGTAATACCCGCATTGGAAGCAAATATACTAGGAACAGCAATTCATCCCAAATGATCCCCAGGAATGACTATGCCATGCATGCATGATGTTAGGTTCAACCATTTATTTGTAGATATACAATTTCAACAGCTTTGGCAACACATATATGACAATTTGCGTACAACTATCACAATATATCAAGCATCGACCCATGTGAACAAGGGTTAACAATAATAGGTAGCTCTGATTTAGCATAATTTAAACACACAGTAAAACAAGAGTATTAAACAGAAACATTAATACAAAAAGTGTTGTATAACAATATAACAATCCAATAACAACTATCTTAATTCAAATAGGAAAAACAAGTTGGGATCCCTCAATTGAGGATTTTGATGGGATTGATTTGGTTAAGATCATTGAATTATAATGGTTTAAAAATTCCTAAAATACATTAAGTAGATAAAATCATTCTTCTTATTAATTAATATTAATTCATATGGTGAGGCCCACCTTGATTGATCGAGATCAAAATTAGAGTCCACAACATGATCAAATTGGCCCCTTTCAGCTCCAACCCTTGACACGTGGTTTATAATCATCCCAACTTGCTTGATCTATTAAAGTGATCTCCATCATTTTATCAATATTTAATTAATCCATCAATTATAATTAATTATGAGCCACCAAATTAATAATCTAATTAATTCATTTTCTTTTCAAAAATTGGAGTATAAGAAGTTTGATTTACCCTCTGTCAGTCGGACTTACAAGTTGGACCTACGATCTGTAGATTGGGCCTACAAGTTAGAACGTACGATATGTGCAATGGACCTATAAGTCGGGCCTACAATTAGTTGGTCTGACTGACAGAGTATAAGCTGTGTCAATGTTTTTTTGTTCAACCACCTTGTCTGTGCAATGGACCTATAAGTCGGACCTACAATTTGTCAGTCTGACTGACAGAGTATAAGCTGTGTCAATGTGTTTTTGTTTAACCACCTTGCCGATTGACCGATGATTCTGCAGGTTGAACCGACCGAACCCGGAATATTTTCTAGTTTGACAAATGGAATCAAAGTTTTTGGAGGTCTGTTTAATCTAAGTCAAGGGTCTACATGATGTACATAGGTCAAATCCAAACCGATTAATGACCTACCAATGTATGGTTAAGGATGTGGTTAGATATCAATTTAATCCAACTCTCTAGTGACCCAAATAATTCTTGGTGTCAATATTCATTTAGAATCACCATTGGATTAACATGGTCCACTGGTTGATTAGATTGACCTGATTTTTGAGGTTATAACATATTTTGATCTTAGGAATGAGATGGACCATGTGGATCGGACCCCACATATCAATGTGGGCCCAATATGAATTTCCAGCTAAAAGCTAAAGAAGAACATCTACCCATGGATTCATGGCTTATGCATATGTTGCTTTCTTGTCCATCAAATAGAGGTACCTATGTCATGACATATGTACATCTGATGGCCCTACAGTTAATCTAAACCATCCATTACGTAGATCTTAGTTGAAACACAATAAAATAAATAGAAAAAAAAAAAAACACCAACCAACATGAAGAACTTTACATCAAAAGTTTAGAATGCTCTCTCTCTCTCTCTCTCTCTCTCTCTCTCTCTCTCTCTTGATAGAGACATTGAGAAATCCTCTGATCTCTCTTTTATAAATTTAAGTTTTATAAAAGTCTTTTTCATTTGACTTGCTAGCTAGTGTTATTTTTAAAAGACAAAATTAAATATTTAAACTGATTTAATTATTTATGTAGAGGGTATATGTGTGTGCCGCATAAGTAAAATTTTGGGGTTGTTAGGGCAAGTATCTCCCATCTCTCTCCACTCCAACCCCTTCTCCATTTTCCACTCAAATCCAACCTATCCAAACAGCATTGTGGTCATTGCAACATATTTTTCTCCCTCTTTCTTATTAGGTATATAAAATTTTAGGGCTAAATGTTGTGAAAGGTTTAGTAAGAACACTGTTCAGTCTCAGGTAGGACTTGGGCTTCGTGCTAGCATAAACCTTTCAGAACTGGACTTAGGCTAGAATTTGGCTACGGGCTAGCATATATATTTCAGAACTAGACTCGGGTTGGACTATTTTGACCTGTGATGTAGGACGTGGTACATATACATTTTTTCGTATGGCTGGACAAAAAGAAGGTGAATAGTAAATCGATCATAACTTTTGATACAGGTATCATTACGGGATGCATGACCTATGAATTTTGAGTGGAACAGGATATTTTGGGCAAACTACCCTTGTAAACAGGTCATGTCACTCCGTTGTGTGAGAAAATGGCCCATTTCCATTCAAAAATTTTGTTTTTTGAAAAGCTTACTATTTTTAATAAGTTTTATATTGGATGTTTCTCTTTCATCTTGAAGTTTTAGTATGTGAACATTTTCTTAGAATTTACTACTAATCATACCAGGAATCATTCTGCCTAATTAGATTAAGACTTTCTATTTTTAGTAAGTTTTACTATTTCAGACAAATTCCAATTTATTCGCATTATAACTCTTAATTAGAATTATATTTTATTATTTAAAGTCTTATAATCTTGTTTTAATGACAACCATCAAAAAGGCGGGCCATCTAAAGAAAGACTGTGAAAGTTAACTTTTCGCAGTCCTTCTTTAGATGGTCCGCCTTTTTACAAAAGAAACAATTATTGTCTTTAACCCGTTTGCAGTTCGATTCATTTTCTGATTGATTCTCATAGTTTCTTGATGGAGGACCAGATGATCCATTATTAGAACCTTGGTTTTTTTTTCCTTTTCTCTTTATGCTCATGCTCATGCTTATGTCCTGAGGTCACCATATAAACATTTTGCACTTTTCCCAACTGCCTAATCCTATCTTCTTCTTGAACGCACTGAGAGATTAGTTCATTCGATGTCCACATGTCCTTCAGAGTGTTATGGTTCACCGGGAACGTACCGTATTGAGGAGGTAGGTTATTCATAATCAAGTGAATCAGTTGGTCATCAGTAAGTACGAGGTTTAGAGAGCGGATCTTAGATACAACTTCGATCTGCTTTATGATGTATTCACAGATATTTCCTTTTCCGTCGTAGGATGAACGAGTTAATTTATTCAAAAGAAAATTCACTTCAGTTTTATCAGATTTCTTGAATCGGTTTCCCATTTCGGCCAGGAAAGTTTTAGCATTATCTACTTTTAGCATGACACCTTTCATAGACTCAGAAATCAAATACTTTATGACTTTTAGGCATGTATCATTCGATCTAAACCATGCATCATAATGATTAATCCCTGATTCAGGGGCATCATCAAATAGTTTTGGTGGTTCTGGTTTTATCAGGGTAAGGTCTAATTACAAACAACTCAAGACAACTTCAATGGATTCTTTCTAATGAGCATAATTGGATCAATTTAGGATAAGAACGTGGTGCGTATTAGTTGGAATTGAGACTAAAATGGAAGAGATATATTTACTCACATTAGTTCATTATTTTATAAAATAATTCTTGAATATAAATAGATATCAGGCAAAGCTAATCAATTCAGTTGCTAAGGGAGGCATCAACTGAATCATCTAAGATAAAAATGGGCCCAAGCATCACATTCTGGTGAGGATCTGTTACATCATCATCATTCCTCCTATGGGAGGTAATGATAATATGTTAGTAATCCTCCTTAACATGAATCTAAGTGATGTCAATTATGTAAATCTGAGACACTAAACACTTGTGGGTGAAATGAGTCTTTCAACTTTACATCACTAGCACCATTTACTTCACCCGTTCATGTGACTGTCAAACAGTAATCGTCTATGTTTTCGTTACCGTATGCATGAAACATGAACGCAACTGCATGCAATCCTCCTTATCCCAATGACACAAATCTATACTTGTAAAATTGTCATCGATTGAGGTCACTATGGTGGCTAACACAACCGAATCCAAGTCTACGAATATAAACTTAGGATTGCGATTATAATCCTGTCCTCAACAGATTATATCTAGATTAGTCCGATGCGGCCCACAAGTTGGTTGGTACTGACCTTTTGGAAAATAAAGGAACCTTAAAGTAAAATATACGGTTAGGTTTCACACTATATTCCAAAGGTCCATATCAACTCCCAAGGATGGGTGATGGGCCAATAATAGGGCCGAATCAGTACTCTAATTTGATTTGTACATGTTCAAATGAGCATAACTTAATCGAGCTCCTAACATTCTCATGATAGATAAATAGTATGGACCTGTATCATTTGATGGGTAGATCCATGCGTGGGTATCCATAAGTTGAACAAATGAGTTCAAAGTCTTAATATTCATTAGATGAAAGTTCATGATCAAACTAACAGATGCTTCATATCTCCTGAATGAGTTAGATTATATGCTCATGAGTGAACCAATAGACAGCCTAGGTCAAAATAAAATTAGAACATTATCAAATGGACCAAATCCATGATCAATGGGTCTAGAATAGAACCAGTGCCTTAAATAGGTCCCGAAAGGATGGGCCCCACTTGTGGTATGATTTGGATGGCCAGGATATGAATAATGGGCCCACATATGCTATCAGGCCCAAGATTGCAGACCCGAATGAAGTATAAACGGGATCCATGGACCCGGCTTGATAAAAATCAAGTCCGCAGGATGGGAACAAATTGGCTACTCCCCTTGACACCATCCAATGGTTGTGGTCGGTTCTCTGTGGGCCTCACCATGATGTATGTGTTTCATCCATGCTGTCCATCTATTTTTAAAGATCATATTATGGCATGAGACCAAAAATGAGATATATCCCAATATGAAATGGACCACATTATAGGAAACAGTGTTGAATGAGTGTCAACTATTAAAAACATTTTGGGGGCCATAAAAGTTCTAGATCATGATGATTTTTGTTTTTACCCTTCATCGAGGCCTGTATGACCTAATAAACAAATTGGATGTCAAATAAACAGTACAATGGGCCTTAGGAGGATTTTAATAATAGATATCCAATCACTATTGTTTTCATGTGGTGTGGTCCACCTGAGATTTATATACCTCTCATTTTTGGAATAAATTCTTAAAATGATCTTTAAAAATAGATGAACATAACAGATGAAATACATACATCATGATGGGGCCCACAGAGCACCGACCACCAACCAATCAGGGGGAGTAGCCAATCCATTTCCTGCAAGACCGATAATAGCCTTGAACAAGGAAGCGGATTGGATAGTACCTCACACTAGCTATATATAGAGCTGGGCAAAACAGATTCGATCCGGTGGATCCGACCCGATCCTAATTGAACCAACAGCCTGGATTGGAGTGGATCGAGTTAAGTATTTCAGATTCGAATGATTTTCGGATCGGGATCGGATCATGGTCAATTCGGACTGATCCGATCCGAAACCTGATCCGAATGGACCCGATCCGAAGCCTTAGGAGGATTTTAATGGAGGATATCCAATCATTATTGTTTTCCTGTGGTGTTGTCCACCTGAGATTTTTATCCCTATAATATTTTGTATTAAGCCTTAAAATGATCTGTAAAAATGAATGAACGACATCGATGAAATACATACATCATGGTGGGGCCCACAGATCACCAAACACGGGGAGTAGCCAATCCGTCAGGCGTTAGTAACACACACCAGCTACTACTGTAGCCTAGGAAATAGGATTGCATATTGAGTTACTTAGTACGCTTTTATCGTACTGAGTAAACTTAGTTGGGCCTACCATGAATGTATGTGGGTTATCCACATCGTTCATCCATTTTTCGAGATCATTTTAGTGGTTGAGTCTAAAATAGAAGTATTCCCAAAGCTCAAGTGGATCACACTATAAGAAACAATGCGAATAATGACTTCCACCGTTGAAACCTTGCTAGGGCCCACAATGATTTTTTTTTTTTGTCATCCAACCTGTTCATAAGATTACGCAGACATGGATAAAGGTAAAAAAAACAAATATCAGCTTGATCCAAAACTTCTGTGGGCCCCAAGAAATTTTCAACGGTAGAATTTCAATTCACACTATTTCTTGTGGTGAGGTCCACTTGAGATTTGGATATATCTCATTTTTGGGATGAAACCATAAAATTATATGTTAAAATGGATGGACGGAGTAGATAAAATATGCAAATCACGGTGGACCCCACAAAGTTTACTCAGTACGCAATCCGCTTCCGTAGCCTAGGCTAGCTGGCTAGGTACGTGGCGTGCGAAGACGAGACTGACGCTCCTCAAGCTCCGAGTTGTACGAACGGTTCAAAGGAGATCAAAGTTATATGGGCCCCACAGTGATGTATTTATTATATCTACACCGTTCATATATTTTTAGAGATCATTTTAAAGCATTATCCAAAAAATGAATAATATCCAAAGATCATCTAGACCACACCACAAATAGTAGCAGAGAATGATTTTCACTATTAAACATTTCGCGTGGTCCACTTGATAGTTAGATTTGTCTTATTTTTCGTCTCAAGCCTTATGACGAGCTATCCAAATGAATGAATGGTTTGGATATAACACATACCCCGTTTTCAGACCCATAAAACTTACTAATGTCGTTACAGCAAGTCACTTGCGTGAAAAAGCACTCACTGCACTTTCGTGCAGTGCACGTCAACACACGTCTGGTAAAAGCATTGATATGGTAACGGAGAGTTCTTTCAGACCATGTGGGGCCCACCTTGATGTTTATGTTTTATCTAAGTCATTCATCCATTTTGACATATCATTTTAGGCCTTGAGTACAAAAAGCGGTATATTAAAGGCTGAAGTGGGCCACACCACATAAAATAGTTGGATTAAATTTATACGATCTGAATCCTACCGAACCCGAACCGACTCGGTTTCTTTGACCGAGTCGCATTCAGTTCAGGTCAGGCCAACCATGTATCGGATCGATTTGAGTTAGGTGACCCGGACTTGGTCCCGAATTGAATCGAGTTCGGGTTAGACCATTGAGAGTTCGGATCAGGTCGAGTTGGACCCAATCCGATCCGATTCGGACCGACCAGCTCTAGCTATATAGCTGATATATCAATGTTAGTAATTTTTGTGGGTCTGATCACGAGATATGTGTCATATTCAAACCATCCATCCATTTGACGAGCTTGTCTTTAGGGCTTTAGAAGAAAAATAAGATAGATCTAACTATCTAATAGACCACATTGCAAAAAGCAGTGGGTGATTGAATGTATACCATTGAAACCCTTTTTGTAGTTAGAAGTTTTGGATCAATATGAAATTATTATTTTTTCCTCTTAATTGAGGTCTTTTTGACTTTATGAACAAATTGAATAGAAAATAAACATTATGGTGGACCCTACAAATTGTTTAACGGTGAAAATCATTATCCCCCTGCTATTTGTGATGTGGTCCAGATTATCTTTGAATATGATTCTTTTTTTTTTTAATAATGCTATAAAATGATATCTAAAAATAGATAAATAGATGAAAGGTGTAGATATAATAAATACATCACTGTGGTCCCAAGCAATTTTGATTTCCTTTGAACCGTTCATACAACATGGAGCTCGAGGAGCGTACACGTAGCCAATCCGCTTCCCCTAAACAGGCAAGTATCTCGGACGCGGATTAGCTACTTATAGCGAGGCTCGCCACCGAGGTGACGTCACCAAGTTATGTGGGCCCCACTATGATGTATGTTTTGTATCCACACCGTCCATACATTATGAGAGAACATTTTAGGGCATGATACAAAGAATGAGTCAGATGTAAGACTGGAGTGGACCCGCCGCAGAAAACAGTGGAGAGAGTGACACCCACCGTTTAAACCTTCTGAAGGTCCACCATGATGTTTATTTCAGATCCAACCTGTTCATGGATCAAAGAAGACATTACAGAAGGGAAAACACATATATCAGCTTGATCGAAAACTTTTGTAGCCCCTGGAACTTTTTAACGGTGAGCATCACTCTCCCCACTTTTTTATGTGGTGGGGTCCACTAGAGATTTGAATCTGACTCATTCTCTGTATTATGGCCTAATTTTATCTCTCCAAATGGATGGACAGTGTGGATACAAAAAATACATCATGGTTGGGCCCATGGAAGTTGGTGACGTAACTTCAGTAGCGAGTCTCGCTACTCAACCTGTCAGTATCTCATCCGCACCCAAGTATCTCATTCCGAAATTTCTTCGGACCACAAGAGACAGAGAGAGAGAGAGAGAGAGGGAGGGACGAGCCGCTCTCGCTGTCTGCCCGGTGCGATGAGAAGAGTTGAAGCTTCTCAATCTCTGGCGGTACTGATGAGCCGAGATAGATCCGTGGTGTCATCAATGCCATCGGAAGCAGCGGATATGGCCTCCAGCAATGAAGATGCAACCATGAGATGCAGGCAATGGCTTCAATACAATACATGGTCGAAAGGACACGTGGTTACAAATTACGTAGTCTTGAGGACACGTTTCAGTCAATTTCAGTTGCCAACGCGACCATCCGTCCCCACAGCGACCAGCATGCGATAAAACCTACAGCAATTTTGCGAAAATGACATAAACCCCATCAAAACCTCTCTCGTAGAGAAAGGAGAAAATGCCTCTTCTTCTCAAACGCTCTCTTGCATTTCACGGAATCCTCTCAAATTCTAGAAATTTCCATTTCTCTCCGTCAAAGCTCTTATCTCAGCAGCAGCAGCAGACCCCACAGTACATCGACGAATCAGGACCCTTGGCTTCCCTTCTGAAGACCCGATCCGTTATCAGGTTCCGAGGCCCCGACACCGTGAAATTCCTTCAAGGCCTCTTGACAAACGACGTTAGGCGATTCTCCGAACGGCCTGAAGGAAAGGCGGCGGTTCTTGCGACCCCGAATCTTCCGCTCGAATCAACGCCTCCCGTCTACGCAGCGATGCTCACTCCTCAGGGGAGGTTTCTCTATGATCTCTTTCTCTATCAGCCTTCTCGGCCAGATGTGAAGCTCGACAGGACTGGCTCGGGCCCTGGTCCAGATCTGGACGGTGATTCGCTTTCCTTATTTGCTGATGTTGATGCCACTGTCCTGGATGAGCTATTGGATTCCTTCAAAAAGTATGTTTCTTTTTCTTCATTTTTTTTCTAATGTCATGATTGTAGATTTTTTTAACCTTTTTATTGTAGTTTTCTTTTAATATATGTTTAAATAGGAGCTTTGGAGCGAAGCTTTAATTTGATAATTGTGGAGATCACCAGAATTTGAGAGCTCTTTGGTGTTCTAATGTTCTTTGATTTTATGTTTATGTAGCTATACTTGCGGTTTTAGATGCTAATGCCAAGTATCTGGGGTGGGTCTATGCTATATTATCTTTGATTAGATTACATGTCTTGAGTAACAGAAAATCAGGAAATGCTTGTCAGGATGCTCAGAATTAACAGAATCAATGCCTAAGATGCCCTAATAAACAAATCCGAAAGTGGATTTGAAGTTTGCGATAGTCATTGCTTTTCTGAGGAAAATGCAGTAACTTGTTAATGGAAGATAGGATGGGTTTTGACCAGACGTTGGATATAGAAGTTGTCAACCGCTATGTCCTAGATTTTATGACAACAAAGACTTGAAACAATGTAACTGGTCACAAATAAAGGAATCTTAGAGGAACTAATATCTCAAGATGTTTTTTTTTTTAAATGCTTGTTCTAGTTGGCATTTTTGCCAATTGGCATTGGTTGATATTGCACAGTGATCAAGTACTGTTGTTTTGGATGAAGTGACAACCATTTATGCCTTTTGGGATATACTGATTATGTGATATTGAAAGAATAACAAGAAGTTTGTGGAGAGACATAGCCTATGTGTGAAAAGTGCAATGAAGTTTAGAGTGGAGATGTGTGGTCTTTTGAAAAGTTTTGAGATGGGCAATCTGGGGATACATATATATCCCATCTTCAATTCACAGATGACGAAATGATGCTTTGTGATAGATCATAAATCTTAGACACATTCTTTGATGTTTTCTTGCAGTTTCTACCTTGCAGGTTAACCTCATCAAAAGTGAGATGACAAGCTTAGCTATTGAAGATTTCAAGTTGAAGATACAAGCCCAAGTCACGGGGTGCAGAACTGCAAGTTTGCCAATGTAATCTTGGAGCTTCCTTTGGGAGCGAAGTCAAATGTCATCTCTCAACTTGGGTTTTTAATGTCGGATGGTTTGAAAGGAAACTGGCTATGTGGAAATGAAGTTTGTTATTTTTTGGGGGCCTGAGTAACAATCTCTTCAATCTCCCTGTTGTCATGCTTCTCTTTTAAGTTTCAGCTTTGGTGGTGAAGAAGCTTGAAAGGCGTCAAAGTGATTCTTTATTGGAGCACAAGGAAGAGAAACACACATATCATTTAATTAAATGGAAGGAGTTTTAAAAGTCCAAAGCAAGGGTGTACTATAGTGGGAAAAGTAAGAGAAAATGTGGTTTTAAAATAAAATTTGTCATCTTTCAAAGGAAGAACCTATGGTCTAATTGGAGTTGTGACTCTTGATAGAGTTGGATGATGGAACAAGATTCATGTAGTCAACCCTAATTAATTGGGATAATGATATAGGACATGCCGCAGATGCATTCTTTGCACGGTTGGGCCAAAAGAAGCCCAAACGAAAGCGGAAGTAGTCTGCCAGATCCGAGTCCAATCCTACGTAAGGCACGACATAATTGGGCCCTAAGCACGTCCGATTCGAAGAAATTCATTCTGAATGGGGAGAAATTATTGTTCGAATTGTGGATCGTAAATCAGTTGTAACTTTTAATCCAAGCATCCTCACGAAATGCGCAACCCATCGATCTTATGTAACGATGGCTCTGGGGTCAACCGACCTATAGTAGGTCGTGCACCTTCGTTTCACAGGAAAAAGCACGCTTCTGGATCAAAATTGTGATGTTAGGAAAATTTTATTATTTTTAATCATTTCTATTTTTGTCATATTTCCTTATTTTTGGATTTTTAGGATTCCCATCTTTTTAGAAATTGCTTGTAATCATGCTAGGAATCCTCCAGTAAAGTTTATCTAGAAGATGTTGAGTGGGAGAGCAACTGCTTGCAATCAATCATCCAAGGCTCTTCAATGTGGCAGTTAAGAAGGATGCTAGTATTAAGGAGTATATCCAAATGTTAGGAGATAGCATCATTTAAAGATACCCCAAAACAGCTACCTAGGAGGTGGAGAAGTTGATAAGGATAATCATGGCAATAATGACAAATTGGTTCGTCCACTTGCTTCAGATCTTGACCAAATTCGGGCTGTGAAACCACATCCTCTGATTAGATCAATGAGAGCACAACCATAGCACTCCTCTCACTCGCTAAGAACCACATATAGCCTTGATATCTGTGATGGAAGCTTACAGAGCCCATTCCTCATTCCTCGACCTTTCCTAGAGTAGACCCTATTTTTCTTTCTGTCTTTTTCTTTGAACAATGCATGTATCTAAGGTCCCAAACCAATGTTCAAAATATCAATAATATTGGTCGAAAATTCATTCATATTGTTGATAGCGCAATTTATCGTCGATATTGATGATACATCGCACGACATCGTGCGTTTTTCTGTCTTATTTATACTAGATATTGTTGATATCTATCAATATCAATAGATATCAACAATATCATTCGGGAACTTTCTTCCCCTCTTTAAAAGAAAAACTCAAGAAACCCCAAAAATCACCCATGTTCTTTAGAATTTCTTTCTTTTAAGTTAGTCTTAGGTGGATTTCGGTCCATCTTGCGTAAGATTTTTGGAGGAAAACAAGAATTTGAAGCCGAAATCAACAACTTTTCAGATTCGAGGCCGTTGCTCAATCAGTAAGGTATTTTCCATTTTGATCCATTTATTTTGGTTTAAATCATGCAAAATGAGTGTAAAATAAAAGTAAATCCTTGATTCTTCATGGTTTGCATGGAAAACCAAGGATTTCCAACTTCAATTTGGATATTTGAGTGTAGGTGGCCGATTTGGGGGAAATTAAGGAAAATTAAAAAATTTCCCAATTTCCCCAAATTGGTTGCAATGTTACACTCCAAACATGAAATTAAGCATATATGAACTTTTTCTTTTTTTCAAATTTTAGAAAAAAATAATTATTTTTAATTAAAATATTATATATATATATATATTTCGAAATTTACCTTCAACCGGTTGTGAATTGAAACTACTTTCGAAGTATTTATGAGTGTCTGATAAAATAATCATCGCATATACTTTAATTTCGAAATTCGAGTGTAGGTGTGTTGATTTGGGGGAAATTGGGGAAATTTCATAAATTTTCCAATTTCGCCCAAATTGGTTGCAATGTTGCACTCCAAACATGAAATCAAGCATGTATGAGAACTTTTTTTCAAATTTCAGAAAAAAATAATTATTTTTAATTAAAAATTATATATATATATATATATATATATATTCAAAATTTACCTTCAACCAACTATGAATTGAGACTAATTTTGAAGTGTTTAGGAGTGTCTGATGAAATGATCATCACATACACTCCAGCAGTTATGACACATCACTTTTTGACTAAAGTCAAGAGTTCACTTCTGCATATGGGCAGGGATGCGAGCAACAACCATATATGCCCTTCCCAGATCTATATTAGCCACATACTGTGACGATTACGCGGTACCCATAGATGGACGTATTGGTTTAGTTTGAAGAGGATGAGTACCGGTGTTATGTTAGGGAGTATCTTAGCTGGTACCATTCTAGCATGACCTGGGCACAGTACTGTTAATTTGTGGAGCAACAGTATTATTCCTAACCTCGTCGTTTTGGACACGATAATTACGAGCCACTGTGCAACTCTATGTGAGTCTAGGCTAGCCAGTCACATCATTCATAGGTATATTTCTCAATTTCTACTTTTTCATTTGCTTTTGGATGAATTGGTTGTGTTTTCATACATATCTTGATACATTTATAAATGTTATGCATTCTATTTTAATATAGTTGCATTAGTTTAGTCGGATAAGACATAAATAAGGACCCTATACAAAGGAAACCTATTATGTACACTTTTCTTTTGAGAAGTTATGATTTAAAAATGTATATCAAGGTCTTTTTTAATAATCCCTGAAGTTTCATTGAAAAATTCAACCATTTTCCCAATGTTTCCCCATGTTTCCCAAAAAGAGCGATAAATTATCTAATACAAACGATATATCTCATGCGAGAAACCGATACGTATCTGTATCTCAAGGGTGCGAGAAACCGATACGTATCTGTATCCCAAGGGTGCGATATGTGGCGCGATACCGATATTTCGAACATTGGTCCCAACATGTCGTCTACGAGGTTTGGTTTGGGTTTGGATATGTGCTCAATCTAGAGGGACAAGGGGGTTGGGTGATCAAAGTATCTACTCGAGGGTCAACCTCTTGAGGCGATCTTACACTTGTGAATTGGATAGCCAAATGTTGAATTTGATAATAATCTTGCACTCATTAATGTGGTGGCCAATTCCACCATAGGCACAACATGCCAAGAACAGAGTTTTGTAGGTTACTGAGCATTTTCTTGTGCCTCACCTTGTCTCTATTTCAACGGAGTTGACGATTGATTTAGCCAAGTCAACTTTGATGCTAATTCTAAGAGATTGCACCTTGGCCCAATTCTCCAGTCTCAACACTCTTCAGTGGTTGACCCACTTTGATAGCTAATATGGACATAGCATTTTAAGGTAAGAACTCCGTAGGTAGATTTCTTATCTAAATTTGTTGGTTGTGTGGGTGATTATCGCATTGGTGGGGAAGAAATCTCTTTACCACATCTAGATCATTAGTTATTGTTTAGTCATGACCCAAGGGTTACTAAAGCTCACATCTTTCAAGTCATCCATGTGAAGAAACTTGAATATGAAGAAGTCATTTTCCATTTCAAGGATTTCGACCTCCTCTCGTATGTTAAACATGCAGTATTTTCCATTGAGTATATCTCAAGTATAGGGAGTGGTCCTAAATGTAAATTTATCCATTAAGACAAGGTCCTAAACTTCTAATTTTCTTTGGCGATACTCCATCAAATTTGAACAAGGTCTTTCTTTTGCATGAAAAATTCATACTTTCCAAATGCTGCTCTCTCCCTACATCTTGACTTTCTACCATTACTACTGGCACCAATTCTAGTTTAGATGCGTCTGGGTCATAGCTTTTGAAAGTTATGAAGGTGTGTGTGGTTTGGCTTGGACTAGCATCGTTGGGTCGGTGCTGGGGCCAGGGTCTTTTGGGTAGGTAGCCTACTATTTTTTGGGGATACATGTGAGACCGAGATCGATTCTAGCACCATCACCCATGTACTTCTTTTGACTCTAAAAAAATAATAAAAAAATAAAATAAAAATAAAAGAAAAAGGAAAAAAAAAAAAAACATTGTCTAGCACTAGAAAGGGAAAGTTCCTTGGAGGACTCAATACAGGGGCTACTTCGAGAACAGTAGCTTTTGTTGCCAGTACCAAAGCTTGGATGTAGTTCTTCAATGGGTAGGAGTGCCATTGTTGTGCTCTCGATTAGAAGAGGTAGTTTCAAGGGGATGCGATGGACGGTTGCTCTGGATTGAGATTCAAAGCCAGTGGATAAGTCACCATTACTACCATATTTGTCCTTACTAACTTCTCCACCTACCAGGTACATGCTTTGGATGTATTGAGCAAGAATACAAATTGGGCCTTTAATGACTCCACATCCCCTAATGGTCAAGAGAGAGAAGCAGAAGATCCGATTCCCAAGGGATTTGTGATTGTTTGAAGATGTTGCATTAAGCTTGTGCTAGGTCAAAGCAATTAGGCTCTTCTTGGAATCTGGATAACCTATGGAATTTTGAATTTGTTGAAGAGATTGCTTTGTTTCTGTGCAATTCCGTTTCTCTTTGGTTGCAAATTGGTTTGGGAGACTTCTGAATTATTTGGATTTGTTTTGGAACCCATTGATTCTCCTGCAGTTATTTCCCAGTTGCTGGAGTCCCTGTATTTCTGGATTGGACTGAAGTGATAAGGGCCTACACTTTTTCAAAGAAATTTCTGATTTATACTGAGAGATTAGTGATGTTATGCATATATCGAGGAACTCCTGAATTGTTCTTGAGATTCTTCATAAATTCTTCTAGGCGAGAGGGGAATCGCTGGTCCAATTAGGGCTGGCTTTTGTAATTCCATCACGGCTCTAGGCAAAGAAAGACGCATAAACATTGGAAGGGGTAGATAGTGCTTGCAAGATTGCCCTAAGTTCTTGCTTGCCTCCCCTTCTTTTCACGGTGCTCAGGGTGCCTTACCTTCTGCTGGTGGGCATCCAGCAGATCTGACCTTCCTCATGGGTGGTGGTTGCTGAACGTAGATGCTTAGATTTGGGGTTTTTTCAGTTATTGAAACTTTGTAGATAAGCATGGTTTCAGTCAAGCAGTTCAAAGATGACTATTATTTGCAGAAGCAAATTCTGGTTCTGAGCTGTCCAAATGCCCTCGGCTGCCTCTGAGTGGAAACTTGTCAGGCATTAAGATTCCCTTCTACTGATTTGGTAGCCAACCAGCCCAAGGTAGTGTTGCCAATGGACGGTGGTCATGCTCTGCTGAAGAGGAGCTAAGTCTATTGGATTCTCTTCTTCTTGCTCAGTGGGAAGATTGCACGTGGAAAGGTTTTCTCGGATATGATGGGACAACTTGTGAAACATAGGTCATTAGCGGCTGTTGGAAGTTTGTTTCTCAGTTGAATGAAGCATGGAAATCCAAATGCTTCACAGAACTTGATGAGAACAAGGTGATTAATGCTTCCCAATTCTACCAGAAATCATATAGGAACTTGTTACGAGTGTATTCATTGGATTGGTTCAGCCAT